>NC_135983.1:14373969-15088424 GCF_053455715.1 Rhinoraja longicauda
GATTCAGTAGGCTAATTCCTGGAATAGAGAGGGTTGTCCTATCACAAACAATTTAAAAAAAAATCAGTTCTGATGAACGGTCCAAACATTGACTGTTTCTCTTTACATAGATGCTGCCTGTGCTGCTGAACTTTTCCAAAAATTTCTGTTTATGACTCAATAATTAGACCTGCATTCCCTGGAGTTCAGAATAATTAGAGGTGACATGTTAAATCCTCAGGGGGAAAGGCAAGATGTTGCGATGCTTCCACTAATTGGAGGGTATGGAACAAGGGACATAGTTGCAAGATAAGGGGCTAGTTATTAAGACTGTAGCGCAGTTTTAGGAATTTCTCCTCACAGGGTGGTAAATCTCTGGAATTGTCTATCCCAGAGAGCTGTGGAGACTGGATTACAGGATTAAACGGGAGTAGATACATTTACAGTATGAAAGAGTAGGTATGTGAAACTGGCACAGAAGAACATTGAGTAGTACACACAAGAACAGGCCATTTGGCCCACAATGTATGTGCCAAATGTATGTGTAATGCCAAGTTAAACTAATCTCCTCTGCCTGCACATGATCCATAACCCTCCATTCCCTCATATCTATGTGTCTATCTAAAAGCCTCATAAACACTACTATCATATCTGCATCCACCCCTAGCAACACGCTCCAGGCACCCACTATCTTCTGTGTACAAAACTAGCCCAGCATATCTCCATTAAACTTCACCCCTCTCTCCTTGGAGCAATGCCCTCTGGTCTTTGAAATTTCCACCTTGGGAAAGGTATTAGTCTGAATATATTGAGATATGTCCAAGGAAGATCTAAATGCTGACAAAGTCAGTATTAATAAATGATCTCCAACTGCCCTTGAACTGGGCATCTTATAAACCATTGAAGAGAACATTAACATCACAGTGAATCTGGGGTATAAGAAAATAACTGCAGATGCTGGTACAAATCGATTTATTCACAAAATGCTGGAGTAACTCAGCAGGTCAGGCAGCATCTCGGGAGAGAAGGAATGGGTGACGTTTCAGGTCGAGACCCTTCTTCAGGTTGTGTTTCAATCATTCAGGGCAACCATGGCAAATCTCTTTCTTTGCCTAAAGAGAAGAATGACTTTGGCTGATTTTTATGGCAATTTGTAGTTTATGACTACCAAGTGGACCCGTTGGGCCCAAACCACACCAGCATTGGTGCAGCACCCTCTCCTCCCCCACTCCCCCCCCCTCCCCTCCCCTCTCCCTCCCCCACTCCCTCCCGCACTGGCGCTGCTGCTGCTGCCGCCTTTCCCCTGGGCCCACCTCAGGCTCGCGGTTACCCGGTCATGTCCAGGCCCAGGCTCCGGCTGCTTCCCCTGGCACCAGGACTGGCTCTCCCACCCCTAAGAGACAGGCAGCCGAGCCTTGCTCGTACCCGAGATCAACGGGCCTCAACTGCACAGGTGCGGACGCATTTTTTCTGCGCACACGCGGATGCGTCAGCCATCTTACGTAAGTACCAGATCAATGGGGCCCCAACTGCGCATGCGCGGTTTTAAAACTTTTTAAATGTGAATAACTTAAAAAATATAACACCGATTTCAATTAAACTTCCTCCATAGGACCCCGGGATGACGGTGAGTAAGGTGGGCCTAAAATTGTCATGCTATTGTGTACCGTTTTGGTTGTAGTTCAGGAACAAACAAACAAACAAGAGTTTTATTATATAGATAATAGATATTTTTACTCCAGATTTATTTACTTAACTGAATTTAAATTTCCCAGATGCCATAGTAAGATAAAAACTCATGGATCCTGATCATTAATCCAGGCCTCTGGTTTACTTATCCTGTAAGAGAGCTACTATGCATGACCTCTTTCTTACTTCAAAGGACACCATGGGAGACCCATTATTATGGAAAATATTCAGAAGGGGAATTTAGTTATTGCTCTGAAATAATTCAGATACAATGGGAAAAGTGTACCTTTGGAGTTCTTTTCATTTATTTTGCCCTTTTTCTCACACTATTTTATAGATTGCAGGGTTAGTGATTATCTAACTATTAAAACGGTATATGCATAAACAGTAATATTATGCTGAAAGCACAATTAGCAAGCATAATTATAAAAGGTACTGAGAGTTATATTGTGCTACATTTCAACTAATTGAAATTGATTTACTCAGAAATAGATTTTTTTGCTGATCTTTACAATGATCAAAGTGCGCAGCTAAAATGAGATACCATAGTACTGACATGAACATAAAACTGATTGATCACCAGTGAAAAGATAATCGCTAACCCTGCAATCTAGCCAAGAGTTTAAAAGATAAGTAACACAATTGAAGTCATTCCTTCAGATGCCTTGTTCCGCAAAGTGAAACAGGAGTTAAATCTTGATACTAATCTCATCTTTACACTTGTTCTGGGAATGAAGAAGTGCAAGGATTTATCTGCAAACCATCAAAGCCAAACAGCAGGGAGACAAACCCCTTTTAGCCAGCACAACTGCTACCGAAAGCTATCAGGGGATAGCCTACACACTGACACTGATGAGAATAATTAAAACATTATTGATGATCTTTTTTGTGTTTTGAAAGTGGCATTTCATTAACTGATTCTTCCTACATGAACATTCAGCATTCAGTTGAAGAGGTTTCACAAAGAGAAGGAAGTGCTAGACTGGCGACCTACCTAATTAATGATGAAATAGCAATGTTATGAAAACACCACAATCCATTTCTAGAAGACCACAGACAATTTTATCACATAAGTTATCTAAAATTTATACTGTGCAAAATTTATTTATTCTCAACATTGACAATACAAAATTTCCACAAAAGAAAATTACGTAAACACATACTTTCAGTATATGAAAGTATATAGAAAATAAATTACACAGCTGCATTGAGTCACTTGTTGATGGATTATTTTCACTGGTACCCAGTTTTTATCTCAGAACTTCAAATAACTAAAATAGTTTAATAAATCCATTTGCCATTCCATCAGGAGAATGGAATATGGAAACAATAACCTTTTTAAAAATTAAGTTATCAAAATTGGTATTGCATGTATTATGAACATTTAATTTTGAAATTTTGCAATAATACCATATACATTTTATGGTCTTCAGTAATGAAGCTACTTTTCACTGTACCAAAAAGCTATCAGTATCATATACATGAATTCCTTGTACCAGATTTCCCAATGTATTTTGTCTAGTCTTTCCAGTTTACAAACTTTTGCTGAACAACAAATTTTCCATAAATTAAGGTTGTGTGCATTGATTAACATGAATGCCAAGCAATTTCAATTTTAATCTAAGGATTAATGTAGGTATTGTGCTGTTCACTTTTCTCTCCTGATGAATAAAAGTTTTACTTGAACAATGAAGGAAATGCTGTTCATATTCTTTCAGCATACAGATAGTTTTCACTATTCAAATGCTTAGTTGTACATAGTTAACAAAAAGTGAAAAAAAATCTTAAAAAAGTATCCGGACGAGGTAACTTTGTTATATTGTACATTCTATTGATACTGATTTTCAAGTTCCAAATCGAGATAGTAAAATAGTCTGCATGAAAGTATTTTATGTTTCTTTTCATAAATTTATGAATTTACAGTATTTAGACTGTCTGATCTGCTGAGCATTTCCAGCAGTTTATTATCTTATTTTGCATTTCCACCATCTGCAATATTTTGGTTTTAGATAAAGTTGAAAAGCTTATTTAAATTCCATAATGTGGATAATATATATTTTCTTAAAGACCTTTCTTTGGAAACAGTGTCTGTTATTTGGTTTCTAAATATCATGACCTTAAACATTTGGGGTATGAAACAGCTGTTGCAGTCATGTGAAATATACACCTTGTCTTGGGGACAATTCCTGCTGTAATTGATACAGTTTCCTGTGCAGTCATCTGGTATACAGAGACCTGGACTGTGGGTCCAAAGGACTGCAGGTGCTGAAAATTTGAAACAAAAACAGAAAAATGCTGGAAACTGTCAGCAGGTCACGTAGCACATGTGGAATTGGAAACAAAATCAATGTTTCAGGTTGAAGAACCTTCATCAGAACTATTCCAAAGCCATCAGTTAATATTCACTGCAGCAAGGCAACAGTAATTGTCAACATGAAATAACTGGATTGCAGTTAAAACCCACCTGTCTCATTTATGTTGAGGAAAAAGAAACACTCACAGCACATGAGAAATTGAGAAAGCAAAAACGGAGTAGCTGATGAATATGAACAATACTGAAATATGTTATATTTCATTGAGGTACGAGTGTTCAGTGACAACACTCTTGTCTCTGAGTCCAAAGGTCTTAGGTTAAAATCTAAATGCCGAGATTTGAGCATGTAATCTAGCCTGACATTTCAGCAGAGAATACTTAACTCTCAAGGATATGCTCTCGGATGAAACATTAACCTGAGGGCCTGCTTGCCCTCCCACATCATTTAAAATAGCTTGGCATGTTTAGAAGAGGATAACTCCAGTTTCTAGTCGGGAGAGATTCTTTGACAAATGTACAAAAACAGATCAGTGGATCATTTATTTATTGTGATATTTGGCACTTTTCTGTGCACAGTTGCCTTTGACATTTTCCTTTAACAGTGGCTTTATTTCAAAAGTAACGTTGGTGGCAGGGTGTTTTGGGATGTCCTCAGGTACTGAATAAGGCGATATAAGTGCAAGAAATGTTTTCCTTCTTTGTCAATATTTTTAATAAGCTTCCTGGACATTGTTTTTTGCAGCTGCAATTCAGAAGGATGTTCTTTGTAACAAACAGATCACCAGAGAGAACACAAAATAAAGTTTGTTCGCATCAATGAGGTTCTCAAAATACATGGTCATACTTTAAAATGTAACCAAATATGAAGCGCCACGAATCATCAATAACAATATTTATTTTATTGCCCATCCCTAATTGTCTTTGAGAAGGTGGTGATGAGCTGCTTTCTTGAATCACTGCAGTATCCAACAAGAGAAAATCTATGACTGCCTGACATATCACTGAATCCGCACTAGCAATATCCTGAGCAGTAACAATGACCAGAAACTAAACTGGAGTAGCCACGTACTCATCATGGCTACATGAGCACATCAGAGACTAGGAATTCTGTGGTGAGTAACTCCTAACTCTCCAACTACATCTATCATCTACACAGCTTCAATCACGAGTATGACGGTATGATGGAATACTGTCTGTTTGTTTGCCTGAGTACAACAGCACCAACACTGAAGAAGCTCAACACTGATACAGGAAAATGGTAGCCCATTTCATAAACACCCCAGCCACAACCATTTACTCATTCCACCATTGACACAAGGCAGCAGCAGGTTATAACATCTGCAAGATGCACCGCAGCTACTCACAAAGATTTCTGAGACAGCATCCACCAAACCTACAACTTCTACCAACTAGAATGCCAAGGGCAGCAAAAGCATCGGAGCACCATAACCCTTGAATTTGCTCTCCAAGTCACACACCATCCCGACTTGGAAATATATCGCCACTCCTTTACCATCGCTGGATCAAACCTCTGGAGCTCGATAACAGCTTTGAGGGGGTACTCACACCTCAAGGAGTGCAATGATTCAATAAGCCAGCTCATCACCATTCTCCCTGGGACAATTAGGGATGAGCAATTAAATACTGGCTCTGCCTGCAAAGTCCATATCCTTTGAATGAACACGGTAAAATATTGTGAATAATAATTGTAATTTCTAGTTCATTTTAAATGTTTTGGGCATGAATATATATACCACTCTACTTTGACTTATTCTTTCAACTGCTGACCATTACTTTTTTTACCAGTTATGTCATTTTTATCTTTCACTTTTCTATTCCTTCTATAAATGTTTTCACTTTTTATTTTCCGTAACTCTGACATTTTCAATGCTTACTTTTAGCTAAATTTCCAGTTTATTAATTTTGCTTTAAATTACTATTTTTTTCCAGCCAGTTGGCGCTTCAGTTTAAATCCTTCTCACTGCCATTTTTACCTTATCCACAATGTTGGTGATGCCACTTCAGTTTGGCAAAGGTTGTCATTTGTTGTATCCTTATATATTCCCAGAACCCACTTACAGAACCTAGAATGTGAATCCTTTCTCTTTAACAAGTATCAGTTATCTCTACATCACAGTGTTGTTGCTGGTGGAGTTGCTGCCTCAGAGCTCCAACGACCTGGGTTCAATACTGACCTCTGGTGCTAACTGTGTGAAAATTGTACATTCTCCCTGTGAATGTATGGGTTTCCTCTGGGTGCTCCAGTATCCTCTTATGTATTGCTAGGTTAATTGGCAATTATAAATTGCTTCTAGTGTGCAGACGAATGGTGGAATCTGGAAAGAGTTGATAATAAATTGAGTTTAGTTCAGGATTAGTATAAATGTGGCTTGAAGGTCAGGGGTAACTTGATGGGCCAAAGAGCCTGTTTCAATGCTGTTTTTGTATTTTAACATGTGTTTAAAATGTAATAATATTTAAATATGAATTATGAGAGTGGATGGGGCTCATATTATACATGATATGCCCAACACATTCTCTAACTAGTTGAGGATGGATTTAAATGCCTGCTAGAATGTGAATGACTCTTTACTCTGATTGTTCAGGATCTATAGTTGCAAGGAGAGAGAGACTATGTTCATCACAAATAAATGCAATAACATATTTAAATACCATGCTAAGTATGCCTATTTATTTTCTTTGTCCACACCCTATTGCCACTTATTTGCATTCGGGGGGTTTTATATATTACCTAACATTAGCATATTCTCCAAAATAACACTTAATTGTTTGATCAAGCACTTTTCTATGTTGATATATTGATTTCCCGTTTTCACATTTTCCATTCTTCCTTCCCAGTGCTGCATTTCCTTTTCTACTGCAATTTTTATCCTCCCCATCCCCCTCCTTGCCCAGTTTGAAATAAGCTGTTTCTTGCTAAATGGCAGAGAGAGTGTAAAATATGGCTGAGAAGCATGTCGAGGGATCCCAGTAGTCCTGCCCTGGTGGCATTCACACAGACACAGAAAACAAACACCATCAGTAACCTGTCGAAGATGGTGCACAGGCGAGTTTTTTGCTCCCTGCCGGGGCCGTTAGTTAGAATCTACTTTTCCAACCCTTAGCACAGTCATTTCTGAAGCTGTATTATGGTGATTTATAAACCCCATTCTGCGTGGAAAACTAATTGATCAACGGTGCAAAGGAAAAGACAGTAACAGCTGGGGTATTTATTGAAAGATAAAATAAAAACAGCAAGTGATAGACCACTTTATGACGTATTTGAATCATTTGTAGCTAAACCAGATAGAAATATATTAAACTATATTGTCTTCTACACCAGGATTCCTACGAGATCAGCTTTCAGAGATGGTTAACTTTTATGTAACTATTATCTGTACTTTGTCCTGCATAAAAATGTACAACTTAAATATTAAAATCCAATTCTGAGTATGCATTAGCATTCCATTCCCATCTGAACACATACAAAACTGTGCACAAATCATGAAGAGAGCTCTCATTCACACTTTTATTGTTTAGATCAATCTAAGTCTGCAAGATATCTGGCCAATGGAAAAGGGATGAACTGCCAATATCGTGTGCTACGAACTGTTTCTTACTGGTCTTCTTGTACCAAATAGTATTTGTTTTCTTCTTTCAAGGCAATCTAATATTGTTTGGGGAAATAAATTCAGGAAAACCAAAGCTCCAATTCAACTTTGGTGCTTGCTTAGTTCACTGCCATTCTATATATTACTTGTTGCTTGACATTTAGCTAACGTCACATTATTTACTTTGTACTTAGGATCTACGTTTTCTTATGAATGTCTAGTACCTTGAACTTTTTACAATTCCTTTATAATATGTGGTTACTGTAAATAAGGTAATGGTGAAAGAAATGTCAGCCTAGACTTAGAGATAGTGAAGGAAGAACCTTTTTTTCCTATATCAGAATGGCATGCAAGTAAGAGGATAATTTGTAGCTGATGCACTGTCAATTATAGACAGTGCACAATGCTTCCAGTCTTGGAAGATGTGAAAACAGTCTTACAAACTGGTGTGTCCTCATAGGACATATTGAATAAAATGATGCTTTGCATTTGGTTGAATGGTACTGAGCTTCCTTGGTGCTATATTCAGGCCAGAGGCATTTCACAATTGACTTAACTTTATACAGGTGATTCCTGCGCTACAGAGGGATTAAAAAAATGTTGTATCACTATTTCCAGCAACGCAAAATCTTATTTCCCAATGAAACTATGTATTAGGTGAAGGTGCATTCCTATGAGGCATTTTTCTTTCAATAGTTTCCAAAGCAAATCTCTTTAATTGGCCAGAAACTGCGGTTGAAGTCACAAGTGACTGCAGGTGGAATAATCTGGACAAAAAACAAACTGAAGGCTGGAAGATGATGGTGATAGGTTTATCAAATATAGGTAAGATGTAACTTCAGCAGCAAGGTGACGCAGCTGGTAGAGCTGCTGCCTCACAGCACCAGAGGCCAGGGTTTGATCTTGACCTCGGGTGCTGTCTGTGTGGAGTTGGCACGTTCTTCCTGTGGCCATGTGGGTTTCTCCAGGGTGCTCCGGTTTTCCTGCAATATCCCAAAGATGTGCGAGTTTGTAGGTTAATTGGTCTCTGTAAAAAATGTATAATGTAGGGAGTGGATGAGAAAGTGGGATAACATAGAACTAGTGTGAACAGATGATCAATGATCAGCATGGACCCATTGGACAGAAGGGCCTGTTTCCATGTCGACTCTCTAAACTAAACTAACTAAACTCACAGAAAAACTAATTTGACCACAAAAATAAAAATATACCAAAAATGTTGCCAGTATATCAGCAGAAAAGGTGTCCATTGTCGAGTACATTCTCTACACCATTGATTTGATTCTGCATTTCTGAAATTAAGTGACAACATTTTAAAATGAAACTGTGAGGAGTTCCATAAACAGAAAAATGAAAGTTTGAATCCATGATGCTGGACCTCTAGGAATTGAGCAGGTTGTCAATGTGCTTTGCATCCTGTGCGATCATTGTACATTTAAAACATCTTGGCTGGAATATAAATAATTCTATTAGTACTTTAGTTATCTGTTCAGAACCAACTCTAGCATGTATGATAGTAGATGGAATATGATTTTATGACAGTAATGATTTTGCACAATACAATTTATTTATACATTTATGTCAGTGTTTTATGTAGGATATTGCTGTATGAAAATCAGCTGCCTCATTCGTCTGTGTTACAATGGTAACATATTTTATAAAGTATATTATTGACTGTGAAGCATTTAGATATCTTAAGGTCACAAATGTCACTGTATTGCAGTGTTGGGGGTAGTGGTGGAGGCAGAAACAATTGAGGCAATTAAGACTCTTTGGGAATGGAGGGATATGCATTATGTACAAGCAGATAAGAGTTGATCTTGGCATAGTGTTTGACACAGACATTGTGGGCCGAAGGGCCTGTTCCTGTGCTGTATTGTTTGAAGTATCATAGCTGATTTTTTTAACCCCAGTAAAATATGGGAGCAATGCTGCATTGTTAGATTATTTATTCTTCGATGAAATATTAAACCAAGGCTTCGTCTACTCTTGTAGGTGGATGGAAGAGATCCTGCAGTGCTATTTCAAGGAGCAAAGGTGTTCTCCCCTGTGTGCTACCAGACCATTATTTGTCCCCTCAATAAACATCACTAAAATAGACTGTACAATCATTATTACATTGATGTTTATGGAAGCAAACTGTGCACAGATTGTCTCTCACATTTCCTACATTACAACTGTACTTCAAAATACTTCTGCTATAACATGATTGCTACATTCCTAGGAAACCTTGCACTATAAAAAAATGCATTATAAAAACAATTGTGTCAGTGGGTAAGGGTTTAGGGGCTAGAGTTTCATTCTCGCAATAACAAAATTATTTTTCCCTCAGGATCTTCAAATACAAAGCTCATTTTTAATTGATATAAGTTTATTTTTGTTACAGCAAGCTAAAAATATTAAAGACTTATAGTCATAGATAGATGCGGCATTGAAACATGCTTTTCAGCCCATCAGATTCATGGTAATGATAAACCACCTGATTACTTTAATCCTAAATTAATCCTTTCTTGTTATTCTCCCCACATTCTCGTCAGCTACTCCTTGATTTTACCACTTACCTACACACAAGGGATAACTTACAGTGCCCAATTACCCAGGCAACCCAACATCATTGGGATCTGGGAAGAAACCAGAGCACCTAGAGAAAACCCACATGGTCACATGGAGAATGTGCAAACTCCAAGCAGACAGTACCCATGGTCAGGATTGAAATTGAGTAGTTTACCCATTATAGATCAGCTACTCCATAACAACTGATATATATTTGCAATGAAAGAAAAATTTTAACCAATAAATATGTTGATGGAGAAGCATAATCAGTGTAAGCTCTCACAACAGTTCTGGACTTGTTCTAGTTAATACTGATGATGACACACTATTTAGTCATCCCTTATCCAATGTCAATGTCCACTTGATATTGCTTACTTGCCAAAGATATAACTACTTTGCCAGATTTTTTTTTACTGTCAATTACATTCTTCAAGTTGTTAAAATAAATGACAAACAAGTTTAAAGAAAGCATGGAGATACAAACCTGCAGATGCTGGAATCTTGTGTAGAAAACAAAGTGCTAGGGAGTAACCCAGCTGGTCAGGCGGTATTTTTTGAGGACATGGATATGTGACATTTTAGGTTGGGACCCTTCTTCAGACTGATTGTATTGGTGTGGGAGGGGAGGGGGGGGGGGGGTGGGAAAGAAAATGGGAAAAGAGGTGGAAGTAGGACAATGCCTGGCAAATGATAGTTGGATACAGGTGAGAGAGGTTTTGATTGGCTGACGGATGGACAAAGGCTAATGTGAAAAGGAAACAAAAAGGTGAGAAAGGAGACAGAAAGATGAGAAGGACAAGAAAGTATCAGATAAGGAAAGGAGAGAGCGAAATGCTAACCAGATGGAAGGATATGAATGGAAGCAGACATGAGGGAGGAAAGGGGAAATGTGATCGTGAGCGAAATGGGTGCTAAACAGGGTGGGGAGAGCACGGGAAATAGAGAGGAAAAATAAGTTTGTGGGGGGGAGGTGTTACGTAAATTTGGAAATTTCAATGTTCATATCAGTGGTTTGTTAGCTATCTAAGCACTATATGAGGTGCTGTCCCTCCATTTTACGTGTAGTCTCAGTCTGGCAGTGGAGGAGGGTCAGGACAGAAAGATTGGAATGGGAAAGGGAAGGGGAGTTAAAATGGTTTGCAACTGGGAGATCCATCAGACCTTGGAGGACCGAGCACAACTGTTTGTTAAAATGGTCGCTAGTCTACACTTGGATTCACAAATGTAAAGGAGACCAAATCAGGAGCATCTGATGAGGTGAGAGGTGGTGCCTATCAAACTATCTCACCGAAAGAGCTGCTGCGATCCCTGGATGGATGTGAGGGAGGGGACCAGGGGGAGGAGGTGTAGGGACAGGTGTTACATCTCCTGCCGGAGAAAGTATTTGTGGAGGAGGCAGTTTGGGTGGGAAAGAAAGAGTGAATCAAGGAGTCACGGAGGGAGCGGTCTCTACGGAAAGTGAAAAAGGGTGGGGACAGGAAGATGTGGCGAGTGGTGGGATCACTCTGCAGGTGGTGGAATTGCTGGAGAATTATGTGTTGGATGCAGAAGCTGGTGGAGTGAAAGGTAAGGACCAGGAGACTGTCAGGGTGGAGGAGAGTGAGAGCAGAACTGCAATACACAGAGACATGGGTGAGGGGGGGGGGGGCAGAATCATATTTACCATATCATTATTTAATGTTTGCATTTTAAGGTTATGAGAGGTATTATGTAAGGTTTTTATTTATTTTCTCTCTGGGAAAATCACACATCTCGTTCAGTACTGGATATTCATTTGAATTTAGGATGAGAAGGGATCTTATAGAAACATGTACAATTCTTAGGGATTGCAGGCTAAATTCAGGAAAAATGGTCCTGATGTTGGGGGAGCCCAGAAACAGGGGTCACAGTTTAAGAATAAAGGGTAGGCCATTTAGGACTGAGATGAGTAAAAACATTTTCAGCCAGAGAGTAGTGAATCTGTGGAATTCTCTGCCACAGAAGGCAGTGGAGGCCAATTCAGTGGATGTATTCAAGAAAGAGTTAGATTTAGCTCTTAGGGATAACGGAATCAAGGGATTTGGGGAAAAAGCAGGAATGGTCTGGATGATCAGCCATGATCATATTGAATGGCGGTGCTGGCTCGAAGGACCAAATGGCATACTCCTGCACCTATTTTCTATGTTTCTATGTTTCTACTGTAGTTCAATCCAGATTCACAGTAGGCTAAATTCTCTCAAGGAGGCTTGGGTGGCATACACGATTAATAGTTTTGTAAATACAAGACAGACTTAACCTTTGCTGTATTTTAAGAGAATCGCTCAAGATTTAACCATTTTTTGCACTATCATAAGTTACTAATTTGCACGCAAGTCAGTTTGATTATCAAATTGTAGGCTGATGGGGCCAGATGCTAAGGCTCTTCCCAACCATACTTTTCTGTCTACTGAATCACATCAGGCACAACACGATTATAATTCTCAGTCAGCCTCTTGGATAGGTAAGAAATTTGCTGCATCCACTGATTTAATAGACACAGTTTAACTACCTTATTATGCAGTCTACTATCAGATAATTTTGTATTATCCAAAATATTCAAAAGATCAATCATATTTACTTACCAGCAGTTGCAAATGTTATGTTGAACGTGGTGAGAAAGGCACAAAAAAAAATATTTTGCCCCATGGAAACTGTTGACCTCAAGTTTTGAGAATGGAGTCAAGTTGTTATTGAAACAAAGGGGTAGGGGGTAAGACAATTCTACAAGTGATAGGACACTGCAATTAAATATAGAGGAATAATATATATTTTTTTAAGTTGTGCTTTCTGTATCCTTTCCTTTGTTCTACATTTCATTAACTATCAAAGCGGACACTGAACATTGCTTTAATTATTAGTGATGTAAAACATCATTTAAACTTGATACTCCTTGGCTGGCAGGAAGATCAGCCTGCCAGCTTACAACTAATCACCAAATCATTACATGGAAAAACAAATGCAACTCATAGCTTTGAAGTTTAAGAACTAAAAAAGAAAAACACAAGAGAAATGCAGATCTGAAGTTGAAATTCCCTGGAGTGTGTCGTGCTCCTGTGCTTTTTTCCTTTGTTCTGTTCAAAAATATTAACCTCATTCGTTGATTAAGGCTCCCATTTGATTATTGTTTTCATTTAAATGCTGTAATCTAATTTTCAGCGTCAGGGAGCAGGAAGCGAATAAATTAACTGACAAAAGAAAGATGTTTCTTGTGAAGCCTATTTCCCTCTTCCAGTTCATTGGGGAAGTTGATGAAGTTTCAATGAAGTAGAATTAGAGGATAAAGGCTAGAGTATTGACCGTGTCCCTGCTGTATGAAAATTCAATGGGTCCAATATCTGCAGAAAATGGGGGGCGCCTAAATGCCATAATCTTCAATCAAATCTAACATCGACACCGACAAAGTTTGGTAATGAGAGGTTCAATGAAGCATGCTGGCTCAAGAATTAATCCTCTTTATTCAGGCAGGCTTCAGCTTTGAAGCATATTATAGCTCAGTCCTGTCAATCTAAATGCTAAATACGGTGGGGATTGTACTTTTCATTGGTGCCTAATCTGATAGCCATTTTATCAGTATGATCAGATGGACTTGGTGAGACTGATGCAGGAAAAGTTTTACAATAATCCTGTTTTGTACCAATATGGTTGTAAACTTCAAAAATGAATGGGTGATTTTTTATCTTGAACATGAAATTGTTCATTTATCTTAAGAAAAAAACTTTAAAAACAACTGAACTTGTTAGTCATTAGAAATGCAGATATTCCAACCCATACCAATAAGATGACCTATCATGCCATACAACATAGGATTGCAGAGACAACACAATCAATATAATGGTGCAGATCTTGGTAAAATTTGCAGGTTTTGCAGGTGAATATGCCATAACAGATACAGCTTACGGATGCTGTCAGACGTTCCAATGTCTGGCCACCACTGGGTTTGATAGGCTTCCAGGACCTGCACCTACAGTCTAATCCTTTTTTCTTTATAATTCTCTCTCTCCATGGTGTCAGATAGCTTACTCATCCTTTGCAATACCTCATCCTCCCAAAATAGCTTTTAGGATGTGTTCACACTAGCTATAAAGTTAGCACTATCATCAATCAATGTTAATAGTAAAGTCCAGATTCAGAATCCAACATTATTTCATGGCAATGTAAAATGAGACTTTTTGAAGCAGGAAATTATATCTCAGTTTTCAGTCAAAATGTCCTCTACTGACATAAAGTGATACAGAATACCCAAATGAGTTTATAGCATTTATATAATAGATATGCATTTAATTTTATGTTACTATAGTTAGAGTCCTGCTTTTCTGCTGTTGCTAGATCAGTTTTGTTTTTACTGCTCAACTTGTATTCGTTCTCTTTCATTAAAGATTATTGAAATGGTGCATCATAATGACTATAAATTTTGGTACTTCTTTATTAACATACAGTTTCGTAAAATAATTAACCCAATTTTGGGACAATATCAAAGCTCATTAATACATTAACACAGAAGGAAAAGGAAATACAGAGGAATTGTAATATTGCATCTTAATTTGGCCAAGGAATTTCTGTTCTCCCTCCCATTCTCATATTGACCTGTATGTTCTGGACCTCTTCCATTTCCAGAGTGAGGACACATGCAAATTTGAAGAACACCTAATTCACATACGGTAATTCGCATATCACTACCTTAATTGGTGCACGTGACAATAAAAGACCTTTAAAATCTTTGAAACCTATTCCACCGCATACTCCGCTTGGACATCTTACAACCTAACAGCATGAATGGTGAATTATCCAATTTCAGATCATTACCTCCCCATCCCACCTGGAATCTAACCAGTTAATTTCCCTTCTTCCCTCTCCTCCTTGTATCGCCACTAAAGCCAAAGAAGATATGGCCTTTTTTATTATAATCTGTAACTGGGCATCATTTGAATGGCATTGCACTATAAAGCTGCAAAGTTCGAAATCCAGTGGCGTGTTTCCACTTATCCCTCATTTCTGATCTTATGTACTGCTTTCCTCACATTGTAAACCTGGGAGGGTTTACTATACACTTTATGCCGTTCTGCTGAAGTACAATTTAATAGAGTGACAAGATTATTGAAAAAGATTGCACATGATTAGACTTCATTAGAAATATAAATAATTCCTAATTATGTTTGGCAGTAAACAATTAGATAGTAACTACACTTCCAAAGTACTTTGTCGGCTAGGTGAGAGATCCTGAGGTTGTGAAAGATGTTCTATAAATGCAAGGCTATTTCTTTTATGAACACTCTTTAAATTCTCAGATAATCTTGAATTGTATATTCAATGTAATATTTGATTTTCTTTTGTATCTCAGTAACAGGCTTTCTATCCATTTTGATTAACAGGATAACTTGAAGAAACAGCATTAGTTCCAGATTATGGAAAGAGCTCCCCCTACTGTCTTGAAGCATAGTTTATGGGGAGCTCATCAAGTCTGATAATAGGATCATGAACTGGTCAGTAAGTCGACATGTCTTCTCAGTGGTTTATCATTAGCATGCCTTAATGATTATCATTTGTTAATAAGTGATAAATGAATTATTTTGTAAAGAGGTGGATAGAAATACCAAGGTGTTTTTAAACAGCTGCAAATGGTTTAAACTTATAATTTGTCATGTGGAAATTTACTAATTCACAGGTAAAAGAGATATTCCAATTTACAAATTCGGTTGTATTTGTTGAGATAGATTAAAGTAACAGTGAGACCACCAATGATGTATGGTAAATTAACTTATATAAATTTTGGTTGAAGCACATAATCTAAAAACTTGCCAACATTCAATGTCTGGGCCTACACTTAAACTGTGGTCACCGAGATAGAAGAATATTGCTACAACCTGTGAGGTTGTATCTTTGCAGGAAAGGAAGCGGAGAAAAGCACTGCTGATACATCTCCAATCAGATGCACGAGATATTATTTGTGATTTTCTTTTTGTAAAATTATGTCCTTGGTTTCTAATCAAATAAATTTTAACATCGTGAGATTTTAGGTCACAACTAGACGGGCGTGGACTCGTTGGGTGCAAATCTCTCCTGCGGGCTCGGCAACCCTCCCCCAACTGATCCAAAACTCTCCTGCGGGCCTGACAAACCTCTCCTGCGGGCGCGGCAACCCCCATTGGGTGCAAGCCTCTCCTGCAGGCTAGGCACACCCCCAACTAATGATCCGTGGACCCGTTGCCGGCCAGGGAGCGTCCCCCGGAGCCATGGGCGGGCGACAGGGGACAGGGAAGGGGAGAGGGAACCACTCACCTCGGCCCCGGGTGGCCATCGCGTCGGCCAGAGTGAGCCGTGGACCCGTTGGGTGGAAACCTCTCCTGCAGCGGCAGCTCGGAGGCGAACGGTGGCGACGGCCATCTTGTCCCTCTGCCGCCACGCTGCACTACGGGAGGAAGGTCAGGCACGCCGGGACGGGAGCCGGTCCTCCCGGCAGGGGTGGGGGGGGTGCGCATTTATTAAAGTTTATTAAGTTAATTGTTTTAAAAAAGTAACTAAACTTAATTTATTGAGACCGTGAGGGAATGGTGAGCTGGGTGGGCCTAAAATTGTTGCGCTATCGTGCACCGTTTTGGCTGTAGTTCGAGAACAAACTATATGCATAAATATACATACAAAAAAACACACAAATGAGAGTTGAGAGTTTTAGTAATATATATATATATATATATATATATATAGATAGATAATAATCCAAAGGTTACATAAGGTCTTTGATGTGAGATCCTTTTCCAAGTGAACAGCAAGTCTAAGGTGATCATTCGGGTAATCTCGACTATACAGGAAATTTAGGTATGATCTTCACAAGGCCTCCAGCTATATCAAGATACAATCCCAGACTGAGTTTGAGTCCCATACTAACCACACAAAACACCAGTTCATTGTGGGAAGACCTGCATGCTGTCATAGGCTACAAAGCCAAGTCAGGCAATATCGCTGGCAACAACACATTCCTCCAAGAAAAGCTCAATGTGTTGTAAACTTATTTTATACAGAGGTCAGTGAATGATGTCACCCGTACAGAGAATCACAGGTGCACCTCTACCTACAGTCACCATCACAGACGTCAGATTGGCATTTTTGCGAGTGAATCTGCAAAAGTGACTGGCCAATATGGAATCCATGACCATGTCCTCAGGACCTGCACGGTAAGCTGTCAGGGCTTTACATTGACATCTTTAAATTCTCCCTACTACAAACTGAGATTCCCAGCTACTTTAAGAAAACAACTATCACCATGGTGCCAAAGAAAAACAAGGTAGTATGCCTTAATGATTACCGATTGCTTGCTCTGACAACCACCTTCCTGAAGAGCTTTGCGAGGTTAGTCATGGTACACATTAACACCAGCCTCCCAGACAGCCTATGTCCACTGCAATTCACCTACTACCATAGCAAGTCCGTGGCAGGTGTCATCTCCATGCACCTACACTCATCCCTACAACATCTGAATAACAAGGACACGAACATCCGACTCCTATATCTTGACCATGGTTCCATCTTCAACATTAAAATTCTAATGAAACTCATCTCCAAAAATCCTGGAGCTAGATTTGGCAGCCCCATCTGCAACTGGATCCTTGACTTCCTGACACACAAACCATAATCAGCCAGGATAGTGACAGAACGTCCATAATAATTCTCAACACCTGTGCCTCACAAGGTTGCTTGCTTAGCCCCTTCTTATTCTTATTCTTCTTAAACCCCTTATTATTCTTCCTGAACACTCATGACTGTGCAGCCTTAATTCCATTTACAAGTTTGCAGATGACACCACAGTAGATGACCGTTTCAACAATGACGAGACAGAATACAGGAAGGAGATTAAGAACTTTGTCGCGTGATATCAAGACAACATACTCCTCCCCAATGTCAGCTGGTCATCAACTTTAGAAAACGAGACGGGGCACACACCTCAGTCTGTATCTATTTCAAGTTCCTAGGTATAAATATCACCATAATTTTTCCTGGTCCAACAACATTGATGCTACAACCAAGAAAGCACTTCAGTGCCTCTTTTTCTTCAGGAGGCTAAGAAAATTCAGCATGTCTCCAATGACTCTCAGCAATTCCTACAGATGCATCATCCTATCCTGATGCATCACAACTTAGTACATTAACTACTCTGCAAATGACTGCAAGAGATTGCAGAGCTGTGAACGCAACTTCACAATGTAGTCTATCGAGCAAACCAGTCTCCAATCTACAACAACTCCATTTATATTCTATGCTACCTTGTGAAAGCAGCCAACATAATCAAGCAACACCAACACCCCAATTATTCTCTCTCCTTTCTTCTCCCGCTGGGCAGAGGATACAAAAGCTTGAAAGCATGTGCCACCAGATTCAAGAACAGCTTCTTCCCCACTATTAACACACACTTGAAAGGACCTCTCATACACTAAGGATGAATTCCCAATCTTTCAATCTATATCCTTGTAGCCCTTGAACTTTTTAAATCTGCTCTTACGCTGTAGCTGTAACACTTTTACTATTGATTCGACTTGCAGATTAACTTTTGGGAATCCTGCACCTCTGATTTCTGGATTCCTTTCTTTACTTATTCTTTTTCACTACCTGATGTACTCTGATAGTCTGATCTGCTTAGAAAGTATGCAGAACGAGGCTTTTAACTTTATCTCCGTACACATTACAATGATAAACCAATGACAATATGATGGAATATTAAAGTTATTTAACTTTGAATGTAGAAGAAAAACGAGTTTCCTGACAGTGTGAAAATTACTTCTCAACCAGTTTCATGGTTTTAAAATTAGATACATGGTCCTTTTCAGTAGAAGCAGCAAGGGTGACCATTCAGTCCATCATACATGTGAACCATTTTTATTCCATAGTTTCAAATTCTCTGCTGACCTTATACAGTATGCACCAGAGTCTGCTCAGCAAGTCATTGTGTTCAATCCAAACATTTATCAAACATTTATAACAATCTAATGTTTGTTTTATTATTTAACTGTACCAGTTATAAATAACAAATTAAGAGTTAAAACCATATTGAACCAAAGGTTTGGAAAAAAATGCCGATCGTTGAAAAACAAACACCCTGGAATTTACTGTGAATTTTACTGTGCACCATATACTCTAAGGCAGTGTTTAAAGCAAAATAAAGAAGAGTGTGGGCTTGTCAGTGCAGAATTCTATGAAATTCTATAGGTTGAAGTTATTTGTATCCAGAATGCACACAGAAATACTGGTTAAAATTTGGTCATAATTTGGCATTTCATGCTGCAACTCCTGTGCATTACCCATTACATGATGTAATTTGGGTTTCTGCTGATAATCACATAATGAATTACTGGTCCTTATTGTGCTATCAAGTAGAGAAAGCCTGCAGTGATCAGATGATCCTGGGATTTAATGAAGATTTATAAATTGCTTTTATGAATGTATTGGATTGTAGGTTATTTTCATCTTCACATTTTGCAATTTAGAATATTGCTCAGTGTGCAGTAGTAGATGATAATTTGCTTGAATGGATAAAACTGGAGCATGATGTGGTAATAATGTTGGAATTTATACAAACAATTTGGCCATCTGTCTGAGAGTGTTTATATTTTAAACTGGTAGCATAATTCTAATTTGACAGTCTACTACTATTTAGAAGTTATGTTACCTGTAGCAAAACCTTGGAGGAACTTTGAGAGTCCTTGCAATAAATCTCTTTATAAGATTAGATGTTTGCATAAAGGTGAGTACAATATATTCAGATGTTGAATTCTTGTGCAGGAAGGAACTGCAGATGCTGGTTTAAACCAAATATGGACACAAAAAGCTGGAGTAACTCAGCGGTCAGACAGCATCTGTGGAGAAAAGGAATAGGTGACGTTTCGGGTCGAGACTGAAGAAGGGTCTTGACCCGAAATGTCACCTATTCCTTTTCTCCAGAGATGCTGTCTGGCACACTGAGTTACTCTGGCTTTTTGTGTCTACCTTGAATTCTTGTGCATTGTGCTTTAATATCTCTAGGGATCTTATGGAACACACAAACATTGTTATAATGAAAAGCTGTACCACATAGGAAATTGTCAAGGGAGAGTTAATTTATCTCTTAGGGCTAAGGGAATCAAGGGATATGCGTAAAAAGCCGGAACGGGGTACTGATTTTGGATAGACAGGTAGACAGGTAATCTGAAGAAGGGTATCGACCCAAACCGTTACCCATACCTTCTCTCCCGAGATGCTGCCTGACCCGCTGAGTTACTCCAGCATTTTGTGTCTACCTTCGATTTAAACCAGCATCTGCAGTTTTTTTCCCACGCATAATGATTTTGGATGAACAGCCATGATCATATTGAATGGTGGTGCTGGCTCGAAAGGCCGAATGGCCTACTCCTACACCTATTTGCTATGTCTATGTTTCCAAATACCATGCCTAGTTTTGATAGTACTGAATCTTTTGTTTTTGGTAGAAGACTGGTCAGATTGCAGACATAAAACTTTGTACCAACTGGTTCTTCAAGTGCATTAATTATTGACCTCTGTCCAAGAGGGTAAAGTATTTGCTTTACAGAATGATATTTTTACAAAGGTATGTCTTTTCTTAATGTATGTTTAGTACATTTTTCTAGGGAGAAAATGTCAAATACATAGCTTTAAGGTGAGAGGGGCAAAGTTTAAAGGAGACTAGACCAAGTGGACCCATTGGGTCCAAACCTCTCCTGCATTGGTGCAGCACCCTCTTCTCCCTCATCCCATCTCCCCCCTCCTCTCTCCCCCTCCCCCTCTCCCCCTCCCCCTCTCCCCTCTCCTCCCCCTCCCCCTCTCCCTCTCCTCCTCTCCTCCCCCTCTCCTCCCCCCCTCTCCTCCCCTCTCTCCTCCCCCTCCCCTCCCACCTCCCCCTCCATTCCGCCCCCTCTCTCCCTCCTCCCCTCCCCCTCCCTCCTCCCTACCTCCTCCCCCTCCCTCCCCCCCCACTCGACCCCTTCCACCTGCCATCCCCATTCCCCTACTACCCTTCCCCTCCATCCCCTTAATCCCCCTTCTCAATAGACAATAGACAATAGACAATAGGTGCAGGAGGTAGCCATTCGGCCCTTCGAGCCAGCACCGCCATTCAATGTGATCATGGCTGATCATTCTCAATCAGTACCCCGTTCCTGCCTTCTCCCCATACCCTCTGACTCCGCTATCTTTAAGAGCTCTATCCAGCTCTCTCTTGAATGCTTATCCTCCCTCCTACCCCCCCCCCCTCCCTCCCTATCTCCCCCTCCCTCCCAAGAAGATAGATTTAAACTTTAAAATGTGAATAACTTTAAACTTTAAAATTCGTTGAAAAATAATTTCAATGAAACGTCTTCCATTAGTACCAAAGGGACCGGTGAGGAAGGTGGGCCAAAAATTGGCACGCTATCATGTACCGTTTTGGCTGTAGTTCAGGAACAAACAAACAAACGAGAGTTTTAGTATATAGACGTGCAGGGCCCAACACAGAGAGTGGTGGGGGCATGGTACGCACTCTCGGGGTAGTGGTGGAAGCAGATGATAGTGGTGTTTAAGAGGTTTTTAGGTGGGCATGTAGTTATGCAGGGAATGGAGGAATATGGATCATGTGCAGGCAGATGAGATTAGTTTATCACAGGAACAGGCCCTTCATCTGCTTGCATATGATCCGTACTGCCTATTCATCAAATTCCAGTTATTACATGTCAGACCACCTTTAAATTGTTTTTTGGAAGTAATTTTGAATGCTTAATTAGGTAAAGGTACCGAGCGAACAAAAGTTGATAAAAATGTTTGATGGCAATCTGCAAGAGAAATTCAGTCGTTGAGCAGTATTTGTTGGAGAGGAAAAGTTTTGTTAACCTTTCAGGTTGAAACCCGACATCAGGACTGACTGTGGAGGGGAAGATAATCAGTATAAAGAGAAGAGGGAAAGTGGAGAGACGGAGGCCAATAGGTGATTGGTTCAGGGATAATGGGCAGCTGGAGACAGGTAGGGGAGGGGGTGGAATGGAGTTTGGCAACAGAAGCAGGAGGAAGATAATAATAATAATAATAATAATGCATTACATTTATATAGCGCTTTTCAAACTCTCAAAGACGCTTTGAAAAGACGTTGAAGATAGGTGGAGTCAAACAAAAAAAATGCAAATGGAGCCAGGTACAGGGAGGACAGGGTGAAGGAGGAGACAGCGGAGATAAACGAGAAAACAAAGGCTAGTGGAGTGAGAATCTGAGGATAAGAAATAAATAATGAAAACCCTGA
Organism: Rhinoraja longicauda; assembly: GCF_053455715.1. NCBI lineage: Eukaryota > Metazoa > Chordata > Chondrichthyes > Rajiformes > Arhynchobatidae > Rhinoraja > Rhinoraja longicauda. The sequence continues at coordinate 14,396,381 of NC_135983.1, forward strand.
GGGAAGAGCTGAAGAGCAAATGGAAACGGAACCAGATGGGAGAGAGGGGGATCTAATATGTGGATAGTAGGTGGATGGTCCAAGGAAGGGGAGGGAGACATGAATGGGTGATGGACTGCTGGAAGGGGATATGGGAAAGAGGGCAAAAGCGGGAGTACTGCAGATGGATCAGCAGGGATGGGAGCAGGGTTACTTGAAATTGGAAAATTCAATGTTCATACCATTTGGGCTTTGGATTCCCCAAGGAAAATATGCAGTGCTGTTCCTCTGAATAGGTATACTTTAAAGTCAAGACAGTTCTACTGAATGCATCAAAGTGGCAACATTAGACTTCCCAATGAAGTCAGTCCACCAAGTTCGCGCCAACCAACGATCACCCATACACTAGTTCTATATTATCCCAGTTTTGCATCCTACACTTTAGGGAGAATTTACAGAAGCCAATTAACCCATGAACCTACACGTCTCAGGAATGTGGGAGGAAACAAAGCATCCAGAGGAAACCCATGCGATCATGCTCTGAACGTACATGCTCTGTACAGACAGTGCCCGTGGTCAGGATCGAGCCCAGGTCTGTGGCGCAGTAAGCAGGTACCTGCTGCACCATTGTGCCACTGTGTAGCTGGACTTGCTTCTGAACTATGAAATGTTAGGTACTTTGCAGTGAATTAAACAAATCTAATTTCCTTCAGTAACAGACTCATTGTTGTAAGCTTCCTGTTAAAACTTTAAATCCAGTGATTTAAAATATCTTCTGAAAATCCACCTCGCATTTGAATTCTAAACACGCGTGTGATAGGAAAATCCATAGTTTAAGCAACAGGCATAATACATTCTGCACATACACCTATAAAGTATTGTGGATCAGTGTGACTAAATTGTTCGGATTAATTGCATGATGTATCTTACAATTACATAATGATGTTTTGACTGATGAATGTTAATGATTGGAACGAGAAAATATATATAAATTTTGTTGCGTGCTAACCAGTCAGCAGAAAGACAATACATGATTACAATCAATCTATTTGCAATGTGTGTCTATCTTCGGTTTAAACCATCATCTGCTGTTCCTTCTTATACAATGTATGGATACATAAGGGAATAATGTTTAGTGCAAGATAAAGCCAGCAAAGTCTGGCCAAGGATAGCTGTTTCAAAAATTAGGGACTACGGAGTTGAAATAGAATTAATCCCCAGTGCTAAAATCTAAAATATGAGGAAAGCTTGAATGGCACCTGTAAAGGTACCCTACTGATTTCTTCAGGAGGACTGGAGCACGCCCCAACGTGCCCCGCGCCTGACCTTCCTCCCATGGTGCAGCACGGTGGCAGAATGAAGCTCAAACAAGATGGTCGCCAGTAGGACGAACATGGGGCAGCGCCTTGCGTCCACTCTCCTGCTGCTGGCCGCCGCGATGGCCGCCCGGAGCCAGCGTGAGTCTCTCCCTCTCCCCTTTCCTCTCCCCCCTTCCAGCACCGGGGGAGTTTCAACGGCCCGGTATCCACGCCTGTGCAGTGTGCTCCCACTTGCCACTTTCTAATAAAATGGAATGGATAGGCTAATATTTCTAAATTTGGAGTCACAATCAAATAGATTCTTCCAGTGCTTTTTGCTTGGCTAAACTACTCTAGATAATGCAAAAGTGATTTGCTGATTGGCATTTGAAGAATGAAAGGTAGCCCGTAGTTCACTGAAACCTCTTGTGTCGCATTCACTTGAATATCACATAATTAATTATTTACTTATAGTTGATGTTTTAATTTTGTGTTGATGATAGATCTATTGCTAGAGGAATTAATTTTGTTACAATGTTTATATATTTGAAGCACCATGGAGAGGCTATTTGATTCTGACAAAAAGAATTTTTATAGGTTGCATTTACAATCAAGCAACTTGAAAACATGAAGGAGAAAGAAACAGAAAAAGCAAATGTTGATAGATTTGGGAAAAGTAGGGTTGTAAGCAGCTCATTTGGATCATAAAATACTGCTGTGGACAAGTGGACTGAATGTGCTTGAACATTCTTTGAAATTCCAATAAAGTAGTTTTTTGTGGTGTCACAGCCCTAGCTTGCCTTCTTGTATTTTATTGAGAAAAACAGAGAAAGGAAAATTGCATACACACACATATTTGTAGTATAGCCGAGAAGGTGTTCCCTATCAGCTAATATCGTCACTATTTTGAGATCTTTAAAGAATGCAATGTGACTGGAAAAATCTTCAGGTTTAGGATCCAGTAGTTCCAAATATTATATTTTAGCACAAGTTCAACTGAAGTTTTTTATTCCATAATCCCCACTAAAGGAAACCTTCAAACTGTAACTGCCTTCATTCAGGGTAGAGACAACAATGCTAAAGATTACCTGTTTAAAAATCCATTCATTAACATGAATTACATAACAGATGCCATTTGGGCCAAATAGCCTGTGTCAGTGTTTATGTTTCAGAAGAGCTTCCTTGTTAATCACAACCTATCAGTGTTTCCCATTCATATTCCTTTTTAGGAGAGACAAAGTAATATAAATTATTTATGCCTGTGTTAATGATGGATTTACTCAACGGGAAACTGGAATAGAAAGCTTAGTTCACAAATGCCTGCAATAATTCTCAGTTGAATAACCCTTAGTAATCAAATCTACCTTTCAAATTGCATAAGCTTTGACAAATCCAATCTATGTATACGCCACTTTATCACATTGTAAAATATAGCAAATAAAACAAAAGTTAAGAATGATTCAAATTGTATTTAGATTTAGCTTTTCCAATATCTTGTACACTATTGTTAAATTACTTATATTTACAATTAGAAATAATATTTTGGAGAGCATTCATTTTTTGACAGGTTGGAGCGCATTTAATTTAAGCTGTTGCACTGATGCCACCAAGTGGAAAATAAAAAAATCTACAGCGTACTGTCCGACTTCCTGGAACAAACTATAAAATTGGGTGTGTCGGAAGGAACTGCAGATGCTGATTTAAATCAAAGATCGACACAAAATGCTGCAATAGCTCTAGCTAGAAATTATTATTATATTTTCATATTATATAATTAATAGTAAAATTATGTTTTAAACTAGCAACCAAGTGAGGCAACCAGGAAATGGGCATGATCAAATTTAAGTGTAGGAAGGAACTGCAGATGCTGGTTTACACCGAAGATAGACACAAAATGCTGGAGTAACTCAGTGAGACAGGCAGCATCTCTGGATAGAAGGAAAGGGTGACATTTCGTGTCAAGACCCTTCTTCAGACTAAGAGTAAGGGGAGAGGGAGACATGGAGATAAGGAAGGGTAAAGTGTGGACAACTTCCTTATCTCTGTGTCTCCCTCTCTCCTGACTATCAGCCTGAAGAAGGGTCTCGACCCAAAACGCCACCCATTCCTTCTATCCAGAGATGCTGTGTGTCCCACTGACTTACTCCAGCATTTTGTGTCTATGATCAAAGTTAAAATTACATAGCATTTAGATATATTATGGTCCATGCATACCTGGTTCTAAATCCTCTATTTTTAATTTCACTTTACTCTTCTCTTTTTAGATATGTGATTAAAATCCAGGCTTCATTGGGAAGATTAGTGTATTCTGAACGTTAATGCATTACTGATATTCTTTCAGGAGGAGACAACAGGCAAGACAAGTCTGCCATGAGTGTTTCTTTCCTCTTTCGGATTCTAGTTCTAATTTTTGTTTCTTTTTTCTCTGATATTTATTCCATCTAAGACCTTTGACTTTTGCCCTCCAGTTCTTTGATCAATTAGATAATTGTCATGGGAGAGCCGTTACAGTTTTGTGTCATCAGATTATTTTTCAAATGGATTGGTGTGGCCAAATCCCATCCTGCTCCTGCATCTTGTATACACAAATTAATTATTAAAAAGGTGGTGGAGCTTTGTCAATGCTTCTAAAGCAAGGATACTGCAGCATTCACATTTATACCCAGTTACATATTTCATATTTATTATTTATTTCATATTTCAGATACAGCGCGGAAACAGGCCTTTTCGGCCCACCAAGTCCGCGCCGCTCAGCGATCCCCGCACACTAACACTATCCTACACACACTAGGGACAATTTTTACATTTACCCAGTCAATTAACCTACAATCATCTAATTGAGACATACTGGAGATGTTTTAGCTACTCCCTCTCTTCATAAACTGATTTATCAAGAGTGAAAACAAGACATTTTCACTTTTTTCTTATGTTTTGTTTGCTTAGAATATTTGGAAATAATTCCAAAAGCATTATTTAACTCTTGAACACTGCACTTTACATGCATTTTCATCTCAATGCAGAGAGAGATCAGAGATCACTGCTAATTCTGAACTCTAACTGTGCCATACAGAAAGCAGAACAATCTTGGTAACTTTCTGATTTCTTCTTTCACTTTGTAAAAATGAAGAAGCATTTTTGTAATATATTGAAGCCAAATTTACATGTCAACTTTGGTTAAAAATGTGCCATTTTTTCCTGTAATCATTTAAAATAGAAAATGAAATAATGTTGCAATGCTTTTTCATTGCAAATCTTCACAATCCACTTGCAGCTAACAGTTGGCTAATTGCTATCAATTAGAATAACATACCACTCCAGAGTGCAATATGAAATCCTTCACACCATATGTTTTCACCAATGATATAAAAGATCCTTTAATGCTTAATGAAGAACGAGGGTACACTCCTCGTCCCAGGCCAACTTAATCTCTTAAACAATGACACTAAAGCAAATTATATGTTCATGTATCTGATTGCTGTCTGTGGGATTTTGCTATGTGTAAATTGGCTGTAATGCAACCATTTATTCTTTCTGTGACTACTCTTCAAAAGTATATTATTGTCTGTGAAGGTTTTCTGGGATGTCTAAAGCTCTTGGAAGATCTTATTGAGACATCAAGATACTGAAAGAGTTTTGCAGAGTAGATACTAATAGGCTGCTTCTTCCAGTTATAGAGCCTGGAAACTCAAGGTAAGGGGTTGGTTATTTAAGACTAAGATGAGAAGATATTTCTTTAGGTAGAGGACTGGAAATCTTTACAAATTTGTATCTCTGAGGGCTGCAAATGCTTTGTTGAAAACTTCGGGGCTATGATTGATAGAATTTTGGACCGAAAGGGGTGGGGGCATGGTCAAAGTTAATAAGGCACAGGATCTGCCATGATTTCAAATAACAATGGGGCAGGCTTAAAGGCCAATATGTCTAACTCTGACTATAGTTTCCAAGTTCTTGCATAATTCAAATGTTTTCCATATTCTTATTGAGAAAAACAATTATTGTAGGAGTCATTTTGCGTTTTTTAGTTATTTTAGCAAATTATATTATTTTGTATCCCGCTGCATTATTTTGGACACTAAAAGGTTAATACTATGCTTACATATGGGTTGGGCGGAACCGGAGAGCTTCCAGCTCCACCGTATTTGTTCAGTTCACGCAAAGAAGCGGCTGATAGAAGATCAGCAAGAAATATCTGCTGGAGATAAGATCTGGCAGTTTGTATAAGTCATGTAAGATACGGTAGGACATTAGATTTTTACTAAGCTAATCAATAACAAGTCGATGATAAGAGATATGCCAATATGTTATATTGCAACTTCAAATAAACGACTAACTAATTCAAATGTCGTGGAGATCTCTGCTGTTGATTGTTTGCGTATAAGAACATATTGTTCCACCTATCCTATGTCAACGGAAGCTTTAGAGCTTGATAAGAGAGACGAGAAGCTGGCCATAATATCGTAAACATCTACCTAAGCTGGAACGATTCAGCTGGAATTTATTCTTCAGGAATGTTCAGCCAGAACTTGCCTTCGCAAGAGACGAAGCACGAGAGCTTAACTGAGCTGGAGAGATTTATTGCCAAAATTTCTCAACCGCGGAATAGAAAGGAACTATCCTCGGTGACTGAAACATATATCTGTCTCTTAGAGTTATTCGAAGATAATTAGCTCTTGTATAGCGACTGAAGCTTTGTAGCGATTGAAACCAGATAGATCATTTGTCGCTAAGCTCTGAAGCCAGAAACAGCTACGGAAGCCGTTATTGCAGTAAGCTTTATAAGAAAGCTGTTTTTCAGAAGTTGAACAAGAAAACTACAACTGAAAAATGTGCGAACAAAGAAATTGAGCAACGCAAGTTATCAGCTTGATTTGAATTCCAAAGATATGGCTTTGCGTCAATATGTTTTAAAGGGATATTGACGTACAAGTATGCTTGTACATAAATCTGATGTTCGGCCAGCAGATGGCGCCATCAGAATGGATTCCCAAAGGGACAATGATTTTTCTTCAATAAATGAATCTTAAGTTCTCTTACGTCTTGGAGTGGTTTGCCTCCCTGAAAAGCCAGTGTGAGATTGAAGAAGAATAAAAGACAGAAAAACTCAAGATATAAACAAGCTACCAAGTTAGTAGAAATGATGAAAGACAACATGGAATCAGGTGAAAATGTAAATGGAGTACAAGCTAACACGATTCAATTAATCAAGGAAGCACTGGTAAAGTTACCATTGCCTGAAGATGAGCTTGAAAAGCAAAATCAGTGGACTCACCAAACAGTGGAAACTTTTATTGGGTTTACACAAGGTACTAAGGATGGTCATCAAACTACACACTCCATTGCTGAGAGTGCTACAGAACAGAGTCGTGTAAACTTAGATATCATCAGACCTGAAGGCAGTGCTTCAAATGTCTCAAACTCTAAATTAATCTTCAAATCGTGTTCTTCATCTCGTGCATCTTGGACGCACTCTGCTCATATGAAGGCTAAGGCAGACCTGGCCATTCTCTAAGAACAGGTTGCCATCAGGGAAGACAGGCATGAGATTGAGTTACAGGAACAGAGAAAGTAGGAAAAACAGAAGAAACGGGGTGAACAATTGAAAAACAAGGAAGAAAAACAGAAGAGAAGACATTTGGAAGTGGAGTTCGAAAGGAAGAGAAGATAATTAGAATGGAAGAAGAATGATCAGCTGAGAAGACGGAAGGAACGATTGGAACTAGATGCTGCAATGGCAGCAGCCAACACAACTCAATGTACTTAAGGCTAGGAAATCAAGATGCAGCTCGACAGCAGCTGATGGAAAGAACTCTTATTTGAAAGGAGGAATGGTCAAAGGCCCTACCTTTGCTAAGGCAAGAGAAAAGCCGCAAACAGGCAAAAACAGTTTGGCAACGACTACAGAACCTGTAGAATCACATGTGCAAGAAGATCATCCTGAAATACTTCATATTGAACAAAAGGACAAAGAAAAGAAACCAGAACAGAAGGAAAAGCCAGGTTCGAGTGATGCTGTTCTCCCGTCTCAGACGTGGGCATATCAGGGCCGGTGATGAAACCTGCATCTTCTCCAAAGCAGTCCAAGCTGATCCAATGGCTGGAGAATCTGGACCTGAAAATACTTGTCTGCACACAGAGATGACTGAGACAAATTATGAGCTAGAACCAGAAGATTGTGAATCTTCGGATCAAGAAATGATAGAACTGGAAACTTCAGGGGATCCTGCATTAGAAAACCAAGCACACCATGAAGGCGTTTCAACCAAAGTAATTGCTGAAAAAACTAGTTCCGCAAAGAACTCTAAAGTTTTTGTCGATGGTGGAAAACTAAATGAATCCATTACTAGCGAAACTGAAGTTGACTGTGCAAAAATATCTGTTACAAATGGAACTACCCTAGATGGTGAACTGAGAAGAGACTACGACAGCAGGGATGGAAATGGCTGCCCTGCTGCTGCTGTTAATCGAATATCTTTTGCAAGCCAAGAGGAGCTTCTGGTTAAGCAATACAATCACAACTTCGTAATGGGAAATCCAAAGTTGACACAATGCTACGAAAAGAATTACAGCTTCAACTGAACAAATCCATCTTCAGGACTGATAGCACAATGGTGCTTAAGTACCACAATAACAAAACCAAACGCTTTCAAACATTTGTAGCAAACAGAATCTCTTTCGTAAGGGATGCTACTGACGTATCACAATGGAGATATGTGGTACAAAGGAAAATCCTGCAGGTGAAGCATCAAGAGGACTGACAGCAGACCGCTTCATATGCTGGAAGAGCAGAAGACTGAAGAAGATTCTGTCTAATGGACAGAATATTGGAGACTGTACCCAATGCACAAGGTTTTATGCGTACTGTTCGACTTCGAACTAAGAGCAACATCTTGGAAAGATCGATAACGAGGATATGTCTCTTCCTGGAAACTGATACCTGAGTATAGCAAGGACTGGTGGTTTGGAAGATTGAAGAATCACTCTAGTAGATTAGATGCCGATATATATAGTCCATGCTTTTTGATTATGTATGAAGTTTTTATGGCTCCTTTTAATGTTTATTAGTAATTGTTGTGTTATACACTAATAACAATTAGGGGGCGGTGTGTAGGAGCCATTTTACGTTTATTAGTTATTTTAGTATATTATATTTGTATCCTGCTGTATTATTTTGGACATTAAAAGATTAATACTCTGCTTGCGTATGGGCTGGGCAGAGCCAGAGAGCTTCCAGCTCTGACGTGTTTGTTCAGTTCACGCAAAGAAGCGGCTGATAGACGATCAGCCAGAAGAAGAACCTGCTGATAGAAGGTATTTATTCACAAAATGCTGGAGTAACTCAGCAGGTCAGGCAGCATCTCGGGAGAGAAGGAATGGGTGACGTTTCGGGTCGAGACCCTTCTTCAGACTGGCTGATAGAAGATCAGCAAGAAATATCGGCTGAAGATAAGATCTCGCAGTTTGTATAAGTCACATAAGATACGGTAGGACATTAGAGTTTTACCAAGCTAATCAAGAACAAGTCAATGACAAGAGATATGCCAATATGTTATATTGCAACTGCAAATAAACGACTAACTAATTCAAACGTTGTGGAGATCTCTGTTGTTGATTGTTTGCGTATAAGAAAATATTGTTCCACCTATCCTAAGTCAACGGAAATAGAGCTTGATAAGAAAGACGAGAAGCTGGCCGTAATAGCAGTTTTTAAATTATGAAAACACACAATGTAGAATAATTATATTGCTCTACAAGGCATTCAGTTTTTTTTAAACTGTAATTAATGCATGACGTTGTAAATAATAAATTCTGGAATAATTTATTGATTGTTTCCATATTTAATCCTCCCTAATTCATTACATTTGTCACATATTTCCAAGTATATATGTATTCCTCAGAATGTTGATCAAATGTTCGAGGATTTCGCATTTTGTTTTGCCACTTGCCAGAATCCTCAAGTCCTTACCTTCATGAGAAGAGGATTAATCAACATTGAATCCCTGACCATCCCAACGCGATCTGTCTCCGACGATAATGAAGCAGGTAACATCTCGATGTCAGAGCTGTACTGTTCCGCAGTGCTGAGGAATTTGGGTTCTCACTGTCGCTGAGGCTGGCTGGATGACTGACCAAACGAGCGGCGAGCTCACGCCAACTGTGTTGTCAGATACAGACTGCGGAGAGAAAAAATGATTTGTATTACGTAAAAATATTCTAAATGTGTGATAATAATTAAGCAGGTCATTGGACATATAGAGTATCAAAAGTTAAGTTAACCGTGTTTCACTGTAGTGAATGGAATTGTGATTTATCACTCTAATACTGTACTGGAAGTGTTTAAACGTTGATTTCCAGGGCAAACTATTCACCTAAAGTCAACAACACATTAATCTTTTACATGTTATTTTTAATCGGTTTACCTTAAATCGTTGTCTGAAAACAAACAAACATAAACATCTCGCATCGCTTTATTCGGAGCCGGCAGAAGTCCCCAAAGCATGAATACTTCTGTTGGGAATCCGTTGTCTCAGCAACCGTCTCCAACGCCGATCCCGTTGCCAAGGCTCGGCGACCTCTCACCCTTCCGTGCGCTTTCACCTCGTGGCGCCGCTTCCGTTTCCGTTGTCAGAAGCGACTTCGTCTCAATTACAACTGGTAATGTGTCTTTTCAGCGCTTAAATGTTTAGAATTAAAATGAAAGAATTCGAGATCAGCCAGAAAAAAAACAAAAAACAAATTGAGGCTTTCATTGTGCCTTTGCACCTCTTCGACGAAACCAGGGAGCAGAGCAACGATTCTGCCAGTGGGTGGATGCGTGGCGGGCCCGAGGCTTTGGAAAGTTCGGCGTGATAGTTCCGTGTGATCCCGGCCAGTGGGGGTTAAAGTGGGGCACGACGGGATCCTAACTCTAACCGGGGGCGGGTGCGGGGCCACGGGCACTAGCACTACGAGATCCTAACCTGGGGGTGGGGGGGGGATCCTGGCCCGTACTGTGGGGGTGAAGCCCGCCAAGATCCTGGCCAGGCGGAGACGGGAGGGGAAGGACTCCGGGCCCGGGCGTTATACTGACCCAATGTCAGCTTTTAGCCACAACCAAGGGCGATTCCAACTTTCCACTAGTTTGAGCAAACAAAGTCACTTTATCTTAGGAAACCGCCACATCCTTTAAAACAATTACAGTCCTACAATGAAACTGCCCACGTGGTGAGAATGAATGGCCATGAAGACATTTAATCACTTCCTCTACTTAGTTAGCTAATTTGAGTGTAAGAGGAAAGTGTATTTGGGTGGCGTGCAGCTGGAGGCATGATCTAGATACTACAGTGAAAAGTACACATCTAGCGAGATGTGGGAAGAGCAGGCACATATATACCATGGATAAGAGACTGCAGGTTATTCAGTATTTATAGTAATCTACTTAATATAAAAGATATATAGGTAATGTATGTTTGTTTCTTAATATGGAATGGTTGAAAATGTTACTTTTGCTTAAAATTGTGTTTTGTTTTTCATTTTTGAGAACAGGATGATACAATTGAGGAACACTGCAGAATGATCCATAAGGTACATAAAGTGAAAAAGCATAACTACAGCGACAGCACTACAAGAAAACTTTCTCCTCAATTTCTGGAAGATAACTTGGAGACTTCTATTGCAGAGGTTCACCAAAAGGTGCAAAGTCCCATGTTAAATGATCACAGGAAACAAAAAAAGAGAAAAAGTAACTTGTCATTAAGTGAATGTGAAAGTTCGGAGATTGTTACAGTGGACTTTGAAAAAGACATAAGTGATGTAAGAACAAAGAAGAAAAGGAAACGAGAAAAGGAAAGGAATGGTTCTAGATCAGAAGAACAATGCAATGGTTCAGAAGTGCAGAATCTCAGGTTAGCAGATCATGCTGAAATAAAAAAGAGAAAAAAAGAGAAAAGAAAAAAAAAAGAGAGAGACAAATGTACATTGTTAAGAGGGTGTGATGGTGCTTTTATGGTGGACTCTGACCTAGTCCATAAAAATGTACATGAGCATGATGATTCAAAGAAACATAAAAAGAAGAAACGTTTCTCTGAATCAGGGGCTGCACATGATAGTTTACTGCTGGAAAAAGTTTGCTTATTTGGTGAGCAAAGAAAGAAAAAACACCATTCCAGGTCAGCAGAAAGTAACTGTGTATCACAGATATGTGCAGTAGAGATTGAGGCAGAGAAGAAATGCCCAAAGTTGTCAGGCATTGAAAATAAACAAAAGAATAACAAAATAAGCCATTCATGTTTGGCAGAAAACAGAGCTATTTCAAAGCCTAAGGCTAAGACTGACAAAGAAAAGGATTGTAGCATTGCATTGAATGGTGATGATATTTTGGGGATTCCTGCAAATGGGACTACACAATCTGTGCACAATTCTAAATCTGTAGATGGCAAAGCTGGGAAGAAGAAGAAGAAGAAAAAGAAAATAAGGCATTGTTCAAGTTCAGCAGAGAGTGGTGATGTGTTTGAGTGTATTTCAGAAAAGATTGAACAACAGATACAGAATTCTGCAGGGAAGGCTGTCCGTCAAAAGAAAAAAACCCACCATTATCGTTCACCAGAAGGTGAGTCAGGGATCATTACAGAGAATCCATGTGAAGGGAGTGCAATTTTAGAATCTGCTGCTGCTGATATGGAAACTTCTTTCAAAAAACGCAAGAAAAGGAAAATGCAGTGTGACATCTCCCTCGATGATACTGACGTTTTACACAAGTCTGTGAAGAAATGCAAAAAAAGTAGAGTGTTGCCATCTGATACTCATGTGGAAACAAATTGCAATGTAAACGTAGAAAATCTTGGTAAACCATTAAAGAAACATAAAGTAAAATGTAATACAGGTGGGATTTTACAGAACACAGCCGCAGAACATTCCATGGCTACACAAGATACAAACTCTGCAGAGAGTAATGCAGAATGGAATGAGCAAGCTGTCCATAATTGCAGCCAAGAAACAGTCAAAATCTCCAAAAAGTTAAAGCGAAAGAAAGAAAGTTTATTGAAAGGCAAATCTAGCAAAAGAAATAAAATTAGCTCAGATGTGCCTGAGCACTACTCTGATTTGAGCAGTGATAACATATTTCAAGTGGTCAATACAACTGAGACTGTTACAAAACCAAGCAAAATTTTGAAAACTCAGAAGAAAAAGAACAACTCGGAGAAGCAACAACTTGTGATTGTATCTGATGATAATATTGACAATACATCTGCTGAGCAGCCCCAAGAAGAGAGTATATATTTTGACCAAGATAACGCCAAAGTTATGCAGATGTCTAAATCCAAGCTTGTGGAGGTACTTAAAGATTTTGTTCCAAATGCGGAAAAGTTGACAAGTGGAACAATGTACCACATGTATAAATATGATCTTCCACGTTTAAAAAAATTTAAAGAAGAAGGTAAAGCTGATCATTAGAACTTTATGTTATTCATTTAATATCAATACTGTAGAAGAGAAATTTCTTACATTTTTAATCGCAAAATTTTTCAGTTTACATATTCAAATTCTAGGGATTGTGGAAATTGAGATTTTAATTAACTATTCAATTATTTTCAAGGCAGCTGACAGTGATGAGCGGTATAACAAATAAATTGTTTAATAATTTGTATTTTAGTGTAAATTTGCAGAGCAAGTTCGTTATGTATGGGAATCCCATGGACCTACATGTATGAATGAGTACTGTTATGTACTTTTGTGCAATCTTAAGTTTTTAGAATCTGACAATATTGAGAAGAGGAATGGGAATCCAAGGAGATTGAGGCAAGTTATCATTAATCACAATATAATCACATCTAGACTGTTTTTGTTATAAAACAAGATGAGCATTTTGAACAATTAAAATGTAACTACTACATATCTTAACTGCCCTTAAAAGTCCAGGATCTAAAATCATGAATAGGCCATACAGCTCTGAGGAACTGCTCCATCATTCAATAGGATTAGGGCTGCTCCCCTTAAACCTCCAATTCTGTATGTCCAAAATTGGAGCATCCAATGTCATATAACAAATAATTCCAAAGATTTAATCTTTCACTCATAACCTTGCAAATGAACTTTGTTACAACAAACCACACAGTAAATGCTTTGTCTTGTTTGAATGTATAAGATTTATTTTTAGAAAATCACTGCAAAAGAATGCATGTTCAACATATTGTTTTGCAAATTTAAGAGTAGATTTTAATTATGTGCAAGAATTATTGCCATTTGGTGTGCACAGAGCAGCTACATTGAAGTTTTTAGGTGAGCCGTTTATAACACACCAAAGAGAAACTCGTTGTCTTTAAATATGCAGGTGGAAAAGATAAATTCCATACTGCTTCAAATGATAACGGACAGAATTTATCATTTAACTATAACATAATGTTCAACTTGGATGTTTAGTTTCATGTATATTTGTTGTTACCATATATGCTTGTTTGTGTAGGTTAAAAAGTATGTTTGTGTTGGAAAAAAATATTGAAAAGAACTCAATCTTGAGAACAAGAAGTACTGAAATCCTTTATGATTTTTGCAAGGTTTTCACCAGCCTTGGAAAGACCGTACATTGAAGATTTGCCAGTGGACATCATTTTAGAGAGACTCTCCTCTATGTTTATTGCTTTGCTGCTGTTATCTCCTGTATCAGCAAGTATATATTTTTAGAGTTCAGGACTGAATTATGTTTAAAGTTAGTTGTGTTGTAGCAACTAATTCTCACAACTCAAATCATAAATAAAATGTGTGACAAGTCAATCTGTTTTTATTGGTGGGAAGTGAAATATTGGCCAGGGGAAGTTGTTCCTCTTATAGTAATAGCACTGTCTATATAAGTTGACAGATCTCATCTGACAGTGTTGTTCCTTCACTGATGTGTACGTGTATGCCTAGGCAATGTGCTCAAACACACCAGTGTTTGAATTAAGGACATCCAATGCCGAACTGAATGGTTGCAACACTGTCATTTGATCCTTTATTTGCTCTAATTGTAAAACATTTTATTTTTCAATATACTAGCTTGCCATTTTTTTGATCAGGAATGTGTTACTGTTGCAGAGGGAAATTGATAGTTGTGTCTGTGCTTCTGAATCTACTCTATCCCTGTACTTGGTGTTAAGAATTGAATTGAAAAATAACAACTTTTAAAAGTTTTCAATGTCTAATCTGGTCATTTGTATATTTTTTTGTGCAGGAGTTCCAATCCGACAAGGCAGATTTAGAAAGGAAGAAAATGAGCAATTGCAGAAAAACTTAAATGAATTAATGGAACTAACTGGAATTGAAAATGAGTGGGAGTTTTTCAACGTTCCTGAGTCCTTTGATGAGATGATAAGAATAAAACGACTGAAACAGAATAATTTATTCTGTATAAAATTGGGTACAATGATAATTCTAGTTTCATGTTTAGCTCTTTATAGTTGAGTGCAGTAGGCTTAAAATGTTGCTTTTGATTTTGCATGGATATAACTGACAAATTACAACTACAGGTCCACGACCGATTTTCCAGAACTCTTGGTCAAGGCCTTGGTGGGGGGTGGGTGGGAATATTCCGACTTGCAAAGTCGGCCTCGGAAGTCGGCTATAGGAATGGATCTGCCAGCTCCGGGAGGGCAAATGTGACTCTCTGATCAGCTGCTGAAGTCCCGGTGAGGTTGAAATCGGCTCCCTAACTCTGCCTCGGCATCACATTTTCAGGGGGACTTCCAACGGTGGGGGGGGGTTTAAATGAGCTCTCGTAATTTTTGCTAGATTTAAGTGCCAGACCGACAGTTGCCAGAAAATCAGTGGTGGATCAATTCTACCAATTGCGCTATCGTTAATAGTTTTTGCATTGATAGATGGTTATTGCTGGTCATCCATCTGTTAGTTTCTTCTTTGTTAAACCATAGCAATTTTCAGGTTTTCAGTCATTGATGACTTTGCCTTTCCTTCTTCATCCATTGTTAATGATGCATCAATATTATATTTAAACTCCTTAGCTGAAGGCATTCCAAGACCATGGAAGTCTGTTTATCAGCGAGCTAAGAAGGTGTATGATCCTAATCGATATAAAGGCAAGTAAGTAATCTGGAATATTTTATGTATTTGAATGGATGTTTGATGCAAATGAAACGCCTTCTGCAATAATAAAAACTGAGGATTGTAAACTTTAATTCAGGCAGGTCAATTTTGAAAATGATAGATTTGCAGGGTTGGCAGTGAATTATGGATAATTTCAGCACCCTTGAAAAAAATTTTTTTTCAGGTTTCTCCTTTTCTCAGAGTGTTAGGCATTTTCATCCATTTTATGAGGAGCTAAATTCATTCTAGCTTTGCTTTCCATCAGAAATCTCTACCATTTGGTCAGAAATCGAGCGAATGGGGAAGAAATACTAATATAAATAAGATATAGAACAGCAAGGAACAGTTCCTTTGGCCCACGATGTCTGTGCCGAACATGATGCCAAGACCAATCCCATATCTGCCTCCATTTAATCCAGGATCTTATTCAAAAGCCTCTATTGTAGCTGCTTACACCACCACCCCAGTTCCAGGCACTCACTGCCCTTTTGTGCAGGAAAAAAAGATATTATCCCGCATATCTTCTCTAAACTTTGCTCCTTAAAGCTATGCCCTTTAGTATTTGATATTTTCATCCTGGTAAATCTCACTGTCTACCCTATCAATGTCACTCATAATCTAAAACTCTCCTTGTATGTATGTTCCCAAAATACAGCCAAAACAACACACGATAGCGCAACAATTTTAGGGGCACCTTACTCACCATTCGCCTGTGGTATGCAGTATCAAGTTTCGTTCAAATTGTTGCGCTATCGTGTATCGTTTTGGCTGTATTTCGGACAAATATATACCCAATAAAATAAACATTGCCATTTTGATCTAATACTTCCGTGTTCAATGTTGTCATTAAACGCATGCTTCGCTGAACGATGACTCCTGAGGTAAATCTTCAAATTTTCTTCAAGTTAAAGTTTGACCACTGAATAATATTAAAATTGTGTCTTTTTTTTCATCAACCGCTGTCACAACGGGAACCCGCGGTTGCTGTAGCAACCCGCCTCGTCCTGGGCGGCCGCCATTAGTGTAGCAGAGGGGGGGGGGGGGGGGGGTCCTGTCCCGTCCCGGTGCAGGGATGTTCAGTGGTAGACGGCAGCGGCTCTCCCACTGGCGTGGGGAAGGCTCTGAGTCGGCTGGGGAGAGGAGGGAGGACAGGGGAGCCGAGGACAGGCCTCGACCTCTACCAATGCCTGGCCTTTCTGCTGCTGCTGCTGCTGCTGCTGCTGCCTTTTGACTTGGCCCACCTCAGGCTCGCGGTTACCCGGTCACGTCCAGGCCCAGGCTCCGGCTGCTTTCCCCCAGCACCAGGCCTAGCTCTCCTGCCCCCAAAAGACAGGCGACCAAGCCCTGCTTAACGGGCCCCAATTGCGCAGGCGCGGACGTGTTTGTTCTGCACATGCGCGGATGCGGTGGCCATCTTACATAAGTACCAGATCAATGGAGTCCCAACTTCGCATGCATGGCTTTTTAAACTGCGCATGCGTGGCTTTTTAAACTTTAAAAAAATGTGCATAACTTAAAAAATACAGCACTGATTTTAATTAAACTTCTTCCATGGGACCACGGTGAGTAAGGTGGGCCTAAAACTTTCAAGTGAACTTTTAGGAAGGAGGCTCATGGATGCACAAACAAAAAGCAGGCGAATCAGATGACCTGAATTTATACAGGAAATTCTATTGGTTTTTATTTCCTTCCACCATTTCCCTAATTCTGCAGGTGATAATCAAAATAATCATCGTCATCAGAATTTATTAGGCAAATATGTTTTGCAACATACGAAGAATTTGGTTTGCCAGGCAGTCATACCAAAAAAGCAACAAGACACAAAACTACATAAAAATTTGACATAAACATCCACCACAGCGGCTCCTCCACATTCCCCACTGTGATGGAAGGCAATAAAGTCTTGTCTTCTTTCCTCCCGCAGTCGGGGTAGTCGAACCATCTGTAGCCAGTGATCGAGCTTCCACGTCAGGGCAGTCTAGGCTCCCGCATCGGGACGGTCGAAAATCCTGCTGCTTCGAGTCCCCGAAGTCGGTCCCTAATCAGGGACCGCGAGCTTCATGATATTAAAGTCTGCAGCTCCCGCAGGTTGGAGCACCAAAGGCCAACCCCTGGCAAAAAAACCCAGGCCCACTCCAAAATGTTAATATCCGCAGGCTCCTTTGTCTGGCTGTACTGAGATCAGTACTGAAGACTTGTGCTCCAAAATTTAATGGAGCCAACCAAAAATGTGGAAAATTGTCATTATTTTCAAAAACGAGGACAGTCCAGTCAGAGACAGGAAGACTGACTACATCCTATCTTTGTTCCGTCCCCTCCCCTGACATCAGTCTGAAGAAGGGCTCGACCCGAAACGTCACCCATTCCTTCTCTCCAGAGACCCGCTGAGTTACTCCAGCATTTTGTGTCTATCCCGTGCCAGGTCCTCCTTTGTTCTCCCAGCCCCCCGCACTCCCTCCAGGTCCACCTTTGTTCTCCCCCCCCCCTAATGAATACTCGAATGAGTAGTAGAAGGGAAAACATTTGTAGAGCTATGGTGAGAGGGCAGGGGATAGATCATGCAGACTGAATGGACCAAATGGCCGCCTCCTCTCTTGTAGGTACTCTGATAAATACGGCTAATTCTGTGCCTGATATTTTTAGAAGTTTCTCCACCCCGGAGTTGAATTTTTAAAAAAAGATTCGTCTACAGTTGCTGAGGCTAACCTTGCAGTTTTTAGTTTTATAAATAAATATTATTTCTTCTTAGATACACTGAAGAAGAATTGAAGAAACTGAATAAGTTGCATAAGGTCTATGGGAATCGCTGGATAAAAATTGCAAAACTCATGGATCGAACTGATACATCTGTTATATGTCGAGCAAGATTATTCAAGAAATGTAGGTTGATTTAAAAAAATACTCCCATCTAAATCCATAGTTATTCTTTAATTTTTAGCAAAGTTCACTTTTTATTATAAAATAAAGTTAAAATTGCATGTTATTGGAATGCAGTGAATGCTTTGTGGTTTCAGGTATTTGTATAATACTGGGCATTATTTTTGCAGAATAACTGTACAGTTATAATCCCTTATAATGGACCATAACGGTGAGGTGGTGTCCATTATTCCCGATTGTCCGCCATAACCGAGTAAGGGATTATCATTGTATAAATAGTAGAAACAAACAATTACAGTTGCTAGTTAACACACAGAAGGACACAAGGTTCTGGAGTAAGTCAGCTGGTTAGGCAGCATCTCTGGAGAACATGGATAGGTGACATTTCAGGTCCAGACCCTTCTTCAGACTCTCGGTCTGGAACTGGACCTGGAATCCAGGTTAGAGGCTAGGATCGCGCAGTCATTGGTCGTGACCCGCAGGCGGCGGGGGTACAGGTAAGGGTCAGGCGTGGTGACGGCAGGGGTGAAGGCGGAAACAACTGGAGAGGCAGCCCATCCTGGCAGTGAAGGTCGGACTATAACTGAAATCTGCTATAAGGAGGTCCATAAAAACAAGGTTTTTACTGTGCTTATAAGAATAACTAGTTAAAATAATTAAATGTATTGTTTTTTCCTTGTTTTTGAATCCAATGTCCCATTCTACAGCAAATAATTTTGGTTGAGAATTTGAAATAATTCCATTGGAGTGCACGATTGTCAGAACAGATTGGGTGATGTGTTACCATGAGATTGTCTTGCATATCTCATGAAAAGATTTATAGAAAAGTGGTCTTTTGTATTGTCCTATGAATTATTAACCAACATCAATAACTCCAGATTATTTCATTGTTGATTTGGAGCTCATTATGTTCAAATGGATTAACTTTATTTCATGCATTAAAACAATGGCTTGTGAAGAATTTTGGGACACATGTTTGTGAAAATGCTATTTTAACTTTTTGTTTCCAATAAATATACGTGTATGTGGAGTGCACAGCAATAAATCATTTAGCCCACAAGGAGTTTATATTCCAAAAGAGCCGTTTCACCCTTTCACTTTATTTTACTTAGCATATTGTTGCTTTAATCTACAAACAAGTCCACAAAAATCAGAGAGACTAGGTTTGGAAATTTTCAATTTCCGATTATGCGTAGTTAACCCAGCAAGGTGGGTTGGGTTAACCCAGCAAGGTGGAAATGAAGAAAAAAAATCAAATCTGTTTTTTTTTTTAACAGCCTTGAACCTAGGAGCATGGAGTAAAGAGGAGGTGAGGACATTCATGAAGATAATGGAGAATATTATGAAAGAAAGAATAAAAGAATCACATCATGATCGAACAATCACAGATTCAGATACAAAGGCACCTAATTCCATTTTTCGTGAAAGTTTATATAAAAATCTTCCTTGGCGTGCAATTGCAGACCAAATGAAACATCGGAACTGGTTGCAGTGTCGACAAAAATGGTGAGCTAATGGATGTTGTCATATTGGAAAAATGGTTACCCCTTGAATTTTGGAAGCAATCTGACTACTGATTATAAGAATGTTTTTCCACTAAATAAACTAATAAACAACACAAGGTTAACATTTTTCTTTTAGTATTTCTGAAAAACCTCTGCTTCGTATGTCTATTCTCTTAATATTTTCTTGCTATGGGCTGGTTGAAAAATTCCAACCAGAAGATGCATTGTAATGTCAGCTATTTTCTTCTCTATAACACTCAAATTAGTTGTGCTTTCATGTCAAGTCTTTTGCTGGATCTGAGGCAGTTTTTGAACCACAGAGCTCTACTTTATAAGTTTCTGGTAAGCTATGTGGTGTTAATTTGCTGCTTGGGTGCAGAGTTTACTCAGCCTTTAATTTTTTTCAAGCATTTTGTCAGGAGAATAAATGGAAGGAAGTTGATTCCATTTAAAAGTGGCCCAAGGACCTAGCAATGGAGATTGAAATTACAAATACAAAAAGGAGGGATATAAAGAAGATTCTAATATGAAGAAGATATGGGAAACTAGAGAGGAAATTGCAGGAGCCCTGGATGAAATTTACGAGTTGTCATTAAATACAGGAGAGGTGTCGGAAGACTGGAGGGTGGCAAATGTTGTGGTTCTATTCAAGAAGGGCTGCACAGAAACTGCTGGGAACTATAGACCAGTAAGCTTAACATCTGTAGTTGGAAAGTTACTAAAGAGTATTTTGAGAGATGGGATATACATGCATTTAGATGGACCTGGGCTGATTAGGGATAGTCATCATGGTTTTGTATGTGGATGGTCATGTCTTATGAATCTGAGTTTTTTGAAGATGTGACCAAAAAGGTTGACGGGGCAGAGCTGTAGATGTTGCATATATGAACTTCAGCAAAGCATTTGACAAAGTTCTACATGATAGGCTGGTCTGGAAGATGAGATTGCATAGGATCCAAGGAGAGATAGCTGAACGGATAGAAAATTGGCTTCATGGAAGGAAGCTAAGGGTGATGGTGGAAGGTTGCTTTTCGGACTGGAGGCCTGTGACAAATGGCGTGCCTCGGTTCGGTGCTGGGCCTGTTGCTGTTTGCCGTCTATATCGATGATTTGGATGAGAACACTTCGAAGGTATCACAAAATGCTGGAGTAACGCAGCAGATCAGGCAGCATCTAGGAGAGAGGGAATAGGTGACGTTTCGGGTCGAGACCCTTCTTCAGACTAAAGAAGGGTCTCGACCCAAAACGTCACCCATTCCCTCTCCTAGATGCTGCCTGGCCTGCTGAGTTACTCCAGCATTTTGTGATACCTACGATTTGTACCAGCATCTGCAGTTATTTTCATACCCTGGACGAGAACACTTGATTACTGATGACACAAAAGTGGATGATTTTGCAGATTGTGAGGATGGTTATGGGAAAATTGCAGCGGGATCTTGATCAGTTGGCCAGGTGGGCTGAGGAATGGTTGATGGAATTTAATACAGAAAAATGTAAGGTGTTGCATTTTGGGAAATCTAACATGGGCGGGACCTACATAGTGAATGATAGCGCTCTGGGGAGTGTTATAGAGTAGTGAGATCTAGGTGTGCAGGTTCCTTGAAAGTGGAGTCGCAGGTCAATAGTGCGATAGGTCGAAAGTCAAAAAAGGCTTTTGGCACATTGACCTTCATTAGTCAGAGTATTGAGTATAGAAGTTGGGAGGTCATGTTGCAGTTATATAAGACGGTGAGGCTGCATTTACAGTATTGTGTTCTGTTCTGTGCGCCATGTTATAGGAAATATGTTGTCAAACTGGAAAGGGTGCAGAGAAGAATTACGAGGGTGTTGCCAGGACTCGAGGGTCTTGGCTATAGAGAGAGATTGAGTAAGCTGGGACTCTATTCCTTGGAGTGCAGGAGGATGAGGGGTGATCTTGTAGAGATGTATAAAATCATGAGGAATAGATCAGGTAGATGCACAAAGTCTCTTGCCCAGAGTAGGGGAATCGAGACCAGAGGACATAGGTTTAAGTTGAAGGAAAAAGGATTTAATAGAAATCTGAGGGGTAACTTTTTCATACAAAGAGTGGTGGGTTTATGGAACGAGCTGTCAGACAAGGTAGTTGAAGCAGGGACTACAGAAAGGTTTAAGGAGACTGGTACATGGATAGAGCAGATTTGGAGGGATATGGGCCAAATGCAGGCAGGTGGGACTAGTGTAGCTGGGACATGTTGGCCGGTGTGGGCGAGTTGGGCCAAAGGGTCTGTTTCCATGTTGTATAACTCTTAACTTGTGTACACAGAGCAATTATGATCTGGAATTTGTTGCACGCAAGGAGAGTGGAAATAGTCAATTGGATCCTCCAATGCAGGCAATTTAGGGGGAAATAATTTGCAAGTTCATGGAGAAACTAAACAGAATGATAGGGATCTGATTGCTCGATAGAACAAATGGTCTGTGCTGTTCCTCTTCTGGGATTCTTTGAAACAGTAATTGGTGCCTAGTATATTTATTTCTGCTGAACTTACTGGAAAATGTTAGCTGATTCCAGTTTAATTGGTGGCATTTTTCCATGTAAATGCCATTAAATTTAGAGTATAAGAAAATAACTGCAGATGCTGGTACAAATCAAAGGTATTTATTCACAAAATGCGGGAGTAACTCAGCAGGTCAGGCAGCATCTCAGGAGAGAAGGAATGGGCGACGTTTACTTGTCAATACAGAAACATGCAAACTTGTCAATACAGAAACATGCAAACTGGAGGAATAGCACTTCATATTCTGCTTGGGTAGCTTACAACCCAATGGTATGAACAATAAATTCTCCAATTTTAGATAACACCACTCTCTCTTTCCCTCCTCTTTCCTGTGACACCTCCACTGGTGTGCACCCATTTCTCCCATTACCGTGCCCATTTTCCCCATTCTCTTCCCCACCCTGAACCCTGCTACTCTGATCCCTCTCTCTGGCTTTACATTTCATTCGTCTTGTCTCCTTATCTGAGACCCTTTTGTCTCTTTTTTTGTCTCTAGCCTTTCTCCATCCATCTACCAATCCAAACCCACTCACCTGCATCCACCTATCACTTGTCAGGCTTTGTCCCACCCCCACCTCTTTTACAGATTTCTACCCTCTGCTACAATTTGTCCAAAGGGTCCTGACCCGTAAAGTCACCCATCCATTCCCCCACAGTTACTGCCTGATCTGCTGAGTTACTCTAACAATTTGTTTTACTCAGAAATTCTAAGTGTTGCCCCCTTACCTACTTGTGCTGCACATGGAGCTCAACAACTGTGTAATTTTCTTGCTCTGCCAGGGAGTCTGTATGCTGAACCTACATGTCATTCATTGAAGCAGTGCTCTGATTCCTAGGCAATATTAGGTCACTTACATTTACAAATTGTTTAAATGGTTTTTTTTTAAATTTTTCATTAGTTTACATTGTTCCGAATATTTGTGAATGAATTTTCAATATTTTTACAGCTGTCCAAGGGATGGAGATAATGGAAGACTATCTAAGTTTACTTCAGTTGTTTCATGGGTGGGATATATCATCCTCTCCCTCCCTCTTCTCCCTTTCTATGCCAAGACCCTGTTGCCACCTTCTGTGGATGGTTCATTATCAATGAGCAAGCTCACAATGACAGATCAGCAAATGGAAGCGCATTACTAGTTATGAAGGACAGATATAACAGAAAACGTAAATTAGTGTGGATAGAAGTTTGGACCAGAATGAATGAATGAATAAGTTTATTGGCCAAGTATGTGCATATACAAGGAATGTGCCTTGGTGCACTGCTCACAAATGACAACACAAACATAAGGTTAACAATTAAGAATAAAGCATGACCACATCAAAACAATAAGGATACAACATTACGATCTAAACATGTGGGTGAATATAAACTAGAGCAAAAAAGAGACTACAGACTTTGGTTATTGAGTAGAAAAAAAGCTGTTTTTATGTCTGGCTGTCCAGAGACCCTTCCAGAGGGAAGTGCTTCAAAGATTTTGTGGCCAGGGTGAGAGGGGTCAGAGATGATCTTGCCCACTCGCTTCCTGGCCCTTGCAGTGTACAGTTCGTCAATGGGGGGAAGGTTGCAGCCAACGACCTTCTCAGATGATCGAACGATCCGTTGCAGCTTCCGGATGTTGTGCTTGGTGGCTGAGCCAAACCAGACCATGATGGAGAAGGTGAGGACGGACTCAATGATAGCAGTATAGAATTGGAATGTGTTGATGATTTAGGAAAAAGCAAGATTGTAGTGGCTAAACATGGCATGGGGTGGTGTGTCTGGTGATGCATTTGAGGCTAGTGATGCCTGATTTGAATGTTTTCAGAAATGTGCAAACCTGTCCAATATTCCAGCAGTAGGGGAAGTAGCAAATTCAAAAAGAATTCCCAATGAGC
Source organism: Rhinoraja longicauda (assembly GCF_053455715.1). Lineage (NCBI taxonomy): Eukaryota > Metazoa > Chordata > Chondrichthyes > Rajiformes > Arhynchobatidae > Rhinoraja > Rhinoraja longicauda. The sequence goes on from NC_135983.1 coordinate 14,420,486, forward strand.
TGCAATGACTTTGCCCTCGCATGAATGTCTGCTGATTCATCCAGTCACTTAATTTAAATAGGGTCTTTAAAAGTAACCAAAATTTGTAGTTTTAATTACTTCTATTCTCTGATAGGATGAATATCTTGACTACCAAAATGTCTGGTGGGTCAATAGAGATGAAAAAGAACAATTACCAGTACAATATCAATCTCATCGAAAGGTAAAAAGTACACTTAAGATTTTTTTGAGGTACAAAAATCTTACATTCTTCATAATAAAGCATTAATATAGTATAACAGGATGATGAGTTATATCCAGCAAGATAAATAGATAAATTAAAGGTAAGAATTGTAATTTGAGGATGCTTTTGTATATAAGATTCTAATGGTAAAAATATTACTATTCATTAGATTTTAGTCTACTGCTGAGTTTTATTTTAGCCATAACTTTGTGCTATTAGACTTTTTAGATATTTTAGCACGAGTCTGATGGTCATAAATGAGAGCACAGCTTGCATTGGGACTAGATATTTTCTAATTTATTGAAATATAATTTATTTATATAAATCTGACTATCTGGTTCTGGTGCAATCTGCTCTCATTTCATAGATTTTTCTTTAGTGATTTTGGCAAAACTATTACCTATTGAAATGATGTACAAACCATTTGCATTCTATTTTGCAGATTGTACCAGTCGGGTGTTGATGACATTGGTGAGGTGGATTGGGAGGAACTGTGCAGTGCTGTTGGGTAAACAACATCTCCTTCTCTTTCATTGCAAAAAGGCAATTGCATAAAAATAATAATATCAATTTGAATTTGATGCCCAAAAAATGACGAGGGCACCTAATTGGCTAACTTCTTATCCCAAGACAATGCTTCTTGGCTTTAAATTCCCCGGCGTTTAACTTAATTTGTTCATTAGATACTAATTAAGGATTTACAAGCCTTTGAAAATACAAAGTTATTTTCCGTTTGAATGCCTTCTAATTCTTGCATTTTCATGTCCGAATTTTACAAATTATAAGAAAAGAATTAATTCCAGTCTGCTGAATGTGTTTGCATTAATTTCAGTAAAATTATTTAAATTTATTATAGACAATAGACAATAGGTGCAGGAGTAGGCCATTCAGCCCTTCGAGCCAGCACCGCCATTCAATGCGATCATGGCTGATCACTATCAATCAGTACCCCGTTCCTGCCTTCTCCCCATACCCCCTCACTCCGCTATCCTTAAGAGCTCTATCCAGCTCTCTCTTGAAAGCATCCAACGAACTGGCCTCCACTGCCTTCTGAGGCAGAGAATTCCACACCTTCACCACCCTCTGACTGAAAAAGTTCTTCCTCATCTCCGTTCTAAATGGCCTACCCCTTATTCTCAAACTGTGGCCCCTTGTTCTGGACTCCCCCAACATTGGGAACATGTTATCTGCCTCTAATGTGTCCAATCCCCTAATTATCTTATATGTTTCAATAAGATCCCCCCTCATCCTTCTAAATTCCAGTGTATACAAGCCCAATCGCTCCAGCCTTTCAACATACGACAGTCCCGCCATTCCGGGAATTAATCTAGTGAACCTACGCTGCACGCCCTCCATAGCAAGAATATCCTTCCTCAAATTTGGAGACCAAAACTGCACACAGTACACAGTACACAGTAAGAGCTAATATTCAGAACTTGTATCTTTTAATTTTCTAGAGATGTTCCGCCTTCAGCCATTCAAAGAAGGTTCTACTATTTAAAATACCGCCACGTTCCTAACTGGACCAGGAAATCCTTTGGAGGTTAGTGTCTTATCCAGTTGCTGTTATTATTGTATTTTATGTATTATTTAATAATCTGTCCAGCATTCTTAATGGTTAGTTCATTGAGCCATTGGGCCTCAGTTGAAACTGGGGTTTGCTTGTCAGTTCATATCATGCATTTGGGTGTTCTAATCATAGTTGTAGAATTGGAAAATAACATCTGATGCATTTGTTATTGCTCGTGTCCTTCATTCATTCCCAGATGATATAATAATAATAATAATACATTTTATTTATATAGCGCTTTTCATATACTCAAAGACGCTTTACAGAGATTTTGAGAACATAGGAGAAATGAATAAATAGATAAATAAGTAAATAAATAAATGAACAGAGAAAGGAGACAGAAGGTGAGGTGATCTTCAGTGGTTGAAGGCAGTACTGAACAGGTGAGACTTCAGCAATGTTTTGAATGTGGTGAGTGTGGGGGAGTCTCTAACGGTTTGGGGTAGTGAGTTCCATAGGGTGGGAGCAGCGATGGAGAAAGCCCTGTCCCCCCAGGATCTGAGTTTAGTCCGGATGTGGGGGGATAGGAGATTGGCAGCGGCAGAGCGGAGGGTGCAGGTGGGAGTGTGCCTGTGGAGGAGGTCGGTCAGGTAGGATGGGGCCAGGTTATGGAGGGCTTTGTAGGTTATGAGGAGGATTTTGTACTGGATTCTCTGGGGGATGGGGAGCCAGTGGAGTTTATAAAGGACGGGGGTGATATGGTCACGGATCGAGGTGTGTGTGAGTAGACGGGCAGCGGAGTTTTGAATGTATTGAAGTTTATTGATGATTTTTGAGGGTGCGCCATAGAGGAGGCTGTTGCAGTAGTCCAGACGGGAGGTGATGAAGGCGTGGATGAGGGTTTCTGCAGCTGTGGAGGAGAGGGATGGACGGAGACGGGCAATGTTTTTGAGGTGGAAGAAGGCTGTCTTTGTGATGTGTTTGATGTGTTTGTCGAAGGAGAGGGTTTGATCAAGGATGATTCCAAGATTCCGGATGTGAGGTGAGGTGGATACTGGGAGACCATCAATGTTGAGGATGAAGTTTTGGGTGGATTTGGTGAGCATTTTTGGACCAATGATAATGATTTCAGATTTGTTGCAATTGAGTTTGAGGAAGTTTGATTGAAGCCAAGATTTTATTTCAGTAATGCAGTTTGTCAGTGTAGAGTGTGTGGTGGAGGAGATTGATTTGGTGGAGATGAGGAGCTGGATATCATCAGCGAAGCAGTGGAAGTTGAGACCATGACGGCGGATTAATTGACCAAGGGGGAACAGGTAGAGGATGAAGAGGAGGGGGCCAAGGACTGAGCCTTGGGGGACACCTTGGGGGAGGGGAGCGGTGGGGGATTTACAGTTGTTAATGGAGATGAACTGGTGTCTGTCAGAGAGGTAAGATTTGAACCAGGATAGGGCTGTGCCGGTGATGTTAAGGGAGGTTTCAAGTCGGGTGAGGAGAATGGAGTGATTTATGGTGTCAAAGGCGGCGCTGAGGTCAAGTAGGATGAGGATGTTGAGGTTGCCAGCGTCGGAGGAGAGGAGAATGTCGTTTGTGATTTTGAGGAGCGCAGTTTCAGTACAGTGGTTTGAGCGGAATCCGGATTGGAAAGTTTCATACAGGTTATGTTGCAATTAGCAATATACGCTGATACACTAATCCTCAAATTTTAAGAATGTTTTGCAGTTTTAAAAGTATGTTTTGTTCCATTGCCTTGTAATTCCCAGAAAAATGGTCCCATGAATGTCACCACATTGGATTGCAAAAGTAGAGCTGTCACATGTCATTTCCCCCAAACTATTGTGAAACATTATTGTTATACTAGTTGCTGTTTTTTAGTCTGAAACTAAAATTATTTAGCATTATTTGGAAGTGGTGATTGTCACAGAACCAAAAGAAACTTTCATACTTCCATATCAGGAAGGTGTAATAGAAATTGATAAAATATGCTTAGTATCTGTGGTCAGTGCATTGGACTTGCTATACTTAACATTTTCAGAATTGCATCTTTCATTTTATGCTTTTCTTTAATATTAATGTTTGTAACCATGTGTTGACATTTCACTTGATAAGTAAACTGAGCAGCCTAATTAGGGATTTGTAATCTCCTCTTTAATGTGGAGCTTTGCACTTTATGGGGTCTGGTCCATTTATGAAAGCAACATAACAAACATATAAGGCCTTTGGCATCATTTGGGGGAATAATGGAGGATAAAGCAGTCATCTTGATTTATGGCTTGATCCTTGTATTTCTTTGCATTGATCACAGTAATCCAAATAACACCAGTGCTGTGTGCTGTGCCATATGTGTAGGAGTGGAGCTGAGCAGGAGCAAAAATACTCGCCTCTAAATCAAATATTAAATAAAAATCATCGCTAGTTTACCAAGCTTGTCTGACTAAGAATTTGAATTCCTTTTTAGGAGAATTAATTTGATTTTGCAGTAAAAATATCTATGGGGCTACAGTGTTCATCATTGTGAATTCAATTGTGATGAAATAAATTGAGCGTCAGTTTGTGGCCGGTGCACTTGAATGCAAAATTCATCAAAATGCTACCCTGTGTCTTTCTTTTAATTTAGAATCAGATTCTTCCTGAATCTCATTATTCTTTTGCCCCCTCTTTTAAGCTCTGATATTGAATTGAATATATTAGCCTGCAATTTTTAATTCAGAGAGTGAATATCAGAGCAAATAAAATTTATTCTAATTAGTTGAATGGGCCTTGTAGCTTTTTCTGCTGTCTTGACCCAGATAAAGTGTACAGAGCATCATGTTGAAATGTCATCCCAATTACTATAAGGTGGTTTCTAAAATTGGACACTTATAAGCTTAATGAATAGCTAATGCCATTTTTTTGTTGCTGATTTCAAAATTGGATTATGAAGTATATATATTTTCTCGTGGCGAAAAAATTACTCATTCTGTAGTAGATTCAGGTTGAACATTGATTTTCCAGCAACTTATGGCCCACTACCCTTATAATCCAGACACAATTACGAGAGCTCAGTGGAAATTCCCTGGGTGGCCAAAGATGGCACTGGGAGTGACGAGCACTCTTTCTGGTCGTGTCCCTCCATCGTGAAAGAATTAACTATGCTCTATGAATCAACCTTCTCTCCTAACTATTTCACAAAGACAATATTTTAACCCCTATTATCAGACATCGGATATAGCGGACGGACATGCCTGCCCATCCCCGGCTCGCACCGTTTCCCTGCCCGTTTAGAGCCCCAGTTTCTGATACCACTCCTGATTTACAAGGTGTGCCAGCGAGCTCTTCTTCACCCACCGAAAGGACAAATTGCTAGAGTAATTTAGCAGGTCAGGTTCTCTGGAGAACACGGATAGGTGACATCAGCTTCCTCAGAAGGATTCAGTTGGCTGAGTTACTCCAGCACTTTGGCATTTCACTTTAGTGCCAATGCCGCTGGTCTGCACAGGTTCACAAGGCTGTTGTTGCGGCTCATGTTCCATCAACAGAATGCTCATTGGTCACCGTGGGGCTTCCTCCCCTCCCACATGCGGTCGCTTCCAAGGTGGCGACGCCGGGGAAGAAAGAAGAGGTGGCCATAGTGTGGGGAGGAGGGAGTGGTGACCTGAAAGTCGGAAGCCTGGGCTCCCTCCTCCCCACACCTCCCCTGCCATATCCTCCTTCTCTCCCGGATTTCCGGACATAGTCCACCTTGGAAATGCCAGTAGGTGAGAGGGGAGGGAACCCCACGGTGACTGAGGAGCATTGGCGCCTAACTTTAAAGTGAAACAATACAAAATGCTGGAGTAACTCAGGTGACTGTATCAGTCTGAGGAAGGGTCGCAATGTCACCTATCCATGTTCTCAACAGATCCTGGCTCGTTGAATTACTCCAGTACTTTGTGTTCTTTTGGTGGGTGAAGAAGGGCTTGCTGGTGCACCTTGCAAGTTGGGAGTGGGGTCGGAAGCCGGGGCTCTAAACAGCTGTGGAGATAGTGTAGCCGAGATAAGTCAGCAGGTCATTCCATTCACATTCAGTTTACATTTTATATTTGTTTTAAGTTTCTGGCACTCAATGGTGCTTTAGAGACATTGGAGGGGTATCATTAGCAGACCAGGGGTGTATTGTCGTTTCATTATCACATGACCTCTTGATCCAGAAACACACATATTCTAGAAAGGCTGTGGAACCGAGTGTGCCGGAAAATCAGTATTCAACCTGTACTATAAATCCATTGCTTTGCAAATGCATCAGATTTTTCATGAACAGCAATGCTTGCCATGTTCCAGCTTCATTGACAAGCTCCTTGAGCTGTGCATTGGTTTGTGAACTCTAGGTTTCTGCATTTAATTACGTTCAAAATGAACATGTAGTTCACTGGAAAGAGAATCTGAATTTAAATTTCTTCCCCTTCGATGCAAAACATTCATCGTAGCCATAGCAATAAAAGGCAGGATATATTATAACCACTTGGCATCTCGCATGTTGATACGTTTCTGACCACTGCATCAACATCGACAAAAAGATGAATGGAATTGCATACTAGTTGGAACAGTTCCTAACTATTTGGTTTTAGAGTATTTATGTGTCTCTAAATCACCTTTGAGTTTTCAGTTGGTTTAGTGTATAAGCTAGATGATTACTTTATTTGAATTGAATTCTGAATAAGATAGATTTTTAGGGCAATAATACAATGTTTCATTGTGCTGGGAGAATTTTAGTAAAATGCTGAACCACCATCTGCTGATTTGCAAATTAAATTGTCTAAGTAATTAGTACATCGCTTTGTTGGGCAGCATGCCCTGAAACTATATGATAATAATACTATTTGATTTCTGCTAAGTGCTGAGAATGCTTAAACTTTTAAACCCATAGCTGGAATTTTTTTAACAAATATTAAACCATTGATCCTTTCTAGTTAAATCTTGAAAATTGCTCTGCTCTACAGTGAAAGATAAACTGTAACTTTTTTTAATATAGCTATTGTAGAATTCCTGCATGTCCACATTGTTCCGAAAATGGAAGCCGTGCTTGGCAGAAAACAACGAAAGGAAGATATTTATCAACCACAACATCACATGTTCCAATTAAGTAAAATATTTAGTGATATTGAGGATGAAGACGATTACATTGAGTCAATACATCCATTGGAGGAACATATTGAGACATCAGTGCAAACTCCAGTTGAAGAAACTAATTAAAAATATTCTGCTATCACAAATTTCTCCAGTGGTTGGAACTGATGCTTTTTAAATGAAGGACCAAGGATTAATAGGAGTGATGCTGTCCGATCAGCTGTTTTATTCAATTTTCTTTACCTGGGTGCTTACAAACTTCCACACTCTTGTTGTTTTTGTTTAGAATTCTCTGGTTATATTATTCTAATGTTTATCAAAGATAATTTCTATCAAATTATTTTTGAAATGCTTATTTCAGAATTTGTGGAACTGTAAATTCTCACTGTGTTTTGGTTATGAAGATGAATAATTCAACTTGGAGTGGGAGGCATCACATGTAATGAATTAACATGCAAAGATTTCTGACAGATCTATGTAAATGTTTTACATTTTTAAATTGTCATATATTATACATTTTTATTCAATCATGAAGTCTATTTTGAATTCTTTGCAGACAAGTCTTGGAAATGTCAATGAATGTTTAACTTCTGGATCTAATGCTTCATAAGTCAGTAAATATTTATTTTTATTATTATGTTCACTTGGAAAAAGTGAACATAATGTGCATTTGAAGAAAGTGAACATAATGTTCATTTGATATGAAATATTTCCTATCACAATGCCAAAATTGTCCTATGTAACAGCATTCATAAAATAATACGTCAGAAATGATCAAAAGGATTCAGGAAAGTAAAATCACAATGTTGCGTAGGAGTACTCAGTAGTTTTGCAGTCAGTAAAGATCCACAACCACCAAGCAAGGTAAATGCTCAGTTAATATTTTGGTGAGATTTGAAGCCTGGATACAAAGGGAACTTCACAAAAAAAACACTTAAGTGCTCAAAAGGTCCCGGAGTCTTTGTAGACATACAACTGTTTTCACGCTGTTAAGCCTTCATTAAAACTACAATTTCTTGCCCTTTTATGAGCAATACCATGGTAGCGATCAAAGAAGCAATAGGATTTAATCTATATACTAAAACTCTTGTTTGTTCACTTGTTCCTGAACTACAGCCAAAACGATACATGATAGCGGGACAATTTTAGACCCGCCTTACTCGCCATCGTCCTATGGAAGACGTTTTATTGAAATCGGTGTTATTTTTTTTAAAGTTATTCACGTTTTAAAAAATGTACATGCGCAGTTGCGGCTCCGTTGATCTGGTACTTACGTAAGATGGCCACCACAACTGCGCATGCGCAGAACAAACGCGCCTGTGCAGTTGGGGTCCGTTGCGCAGGGCTTGGCCGTCTGTCTCTTGGGGATCGGTTTTCCGGCTCCGCAGTGGCGGGAGAGCCAGGCCTGGTGCCGGGGGACGCAGCTGCCTATCCCATTAAGTTCCTGCAGATTTTAAAAATGTCAGTATTGGAGAAATACTGCTTATTCAGTATTGCTGAATTATTGCTTGTTCTATCTATCTACAATCATCTCCAGATGGCTAGAACAGACAACAAAAAGTGTTGTAAAGTGAGATTCAAACAAGTTGATGATTTCTTTGCTCACTGAATGGATTGCTTTTCAGGACAGGTGTTTGGGGGTTTCTGCATGACTGATCGGTTGAACTTTGTAGCATAAGCAGTTAGGAAATTCTGTGAAACACCATTTGTTAGATAAGAAGAGGTTTACGACAATATATGTTGATCCTTGCACATAGAGCAGTAATTCACCTGCACTGCCTCCAATCTAGTGAATTGTAATTACTATTGCAGAAAGTAAGTGCTGATTTGGTGACTAGAAGCTTGCAGTCATATCTCTGGTGACCCTGCGCTTCTAGTTATCAATCACTTTAATTCTCCATCCCACTCACATTCTAATGTAAATTGGAGGAACAGCACCTCATCTGGGCATGTGGCAGCCTTCCAGATTCGATCTCATGTTAAACGAATAAGTAACTCAGACACAAGAATGCAGATGCCAGAATCTTGCGTAAAATATAAGCCTCTGGAGGAACTCGGCAGGCCAGACAGCATCTGTTTAACCTAGTTCAGACAGATTTAAGAGTGGAGATAGCTGGTAGAAAGGGGTGGATCAAGAGTGAGCAAGTGAGAGGTGGATCCAGGCGAGGAGAGGTTGATTGACAGATGAGTCAGATGGGAGAGAAGGGTGGCGACATCAACAAAGGCTGCAGATGTTGAGAGGAGACAAAAGCGAACAAGTGGTGGAATTTGATAAAAGATTAAAGGTAGGGAACTGATTGGCAAATGGTTGGACAAAGACCAGAGGTGAAAATTCCCGGAATGGCGGGACTGTCGTATGTTGAAAGGCTGGAGCGATTGGGCTTGTATACACTGGAATTTAGAAGGATGAGGGGGGATCTTATTGAAACATATAAGATAATTAGGGGATTGGACACATTAGAGGCAGATAACATGTTCCCAATGTTGGGGGAGTCCAGAACAAGGGGCCACAGTTTGAGAATAAGGGGTAGGCCATTTAGAACGGAGATGAGGAAGAACTTTTTCAGTCAGAGGGTGGTGAAGGTGTGGAATTCTCTGCCTCAGAAGGCAGTGGAGGCCAGTTCGTTGGATGCTTTCAAGAGAGAGCTGGATAGAGCTCTTAAGGATAGCGGAGTGAGGGGGTATGGGGAGAAGGCAGGAACGGGGTACTGATTGATAGTGATCAGCCATGATCGCATTGAATGGCGGTGCTGGCTCGAAGGGCTGAATGGCCTACTCCTGCACCTATTGTCTATTGTCTATTGTCTATAAAAAAGCCCGAGATAAGAGATGTGAAGTCAGAGGATCTAGGTGGAAGGCGAATGGGGGCTGGGATAGTGGGAGAAATGGGTGCGCATCAAGGTGAGGCACAGGGAAAAGAGGGGGAATGAAGGGAGGAGGGGATTGGTGGAGTTGGTTAGTTATCTAAAATTGGAGAATTCCTACCATTGAGTTGTAATCTACCTAAGCAGAACATGATGTAACATATGCAGGAGGTTTAAGGTCATAAGTGATAGGAGCAGAATTAGGCCATTCAGCCTATCAAGTTCACTCTGCCATTCAATCATGGCTGATCTATCTCTCCCTCCTAACCCCATTCTGCGGCCTCCCCTAAACCCCGTTCTGGCCTTTTGTCAGAACTTACCACTTGCATACATACTGGTATGGCTGGTCACCTAAAATTGTTAATAAGCTGGAGATGTCTGTTGAGATGGCGAATTATAGTGACAGGCAGCTTGGTCTATCAGGGCAACCCTTGTGGACTGAATGGAGGTGATATTCAATCACTCAATCTGTGTTTGGTATTTCCAAAGTAGAGGTTACATTCTTGAACACTAAATTAGAAAATGTGCAGGCGAGTTTCTACTTCAGTTAAGAGAGCTTGGAAAAGACTGGTGCTGCATCTCTCAGAGTTGTTTATTCACAGGTACCAATCAGGTAGATGTCAAGAGTGCTTTATTATCATATGTCCTAGATAGAACAATTAATTTTTTAGTCTATTGTAGTTCTGAGCTTATTTGAGTTTGCAGTATTCAAAAAGACTGATGGCTGCAGTAGGGAAGAAGCTGTAGCTGAACAGCTGCTGTGAACTAGCCCATATAGAAACATTGAAAATAGGTCATTCGGCCCTTTGAGCTAGCACCGCCATTCAATATGATCATGGCTGATCATCCAAAATCAGCACCTCATTCCTTTTTCCCCATAACCCTTGATTCCATTAGCCCTAAGAGCTATATCTATCTCTCTTGAATACATCACTCAAGATATGCGTGTGTACAGGAAAAGCAATGAGCAGCTCTAGTTTCTTTTCTAGGAGCACACAAAGCCCACATATAACTTTGCCTTGTATACTCTCTTGGCCCAGCTGTGAAAGCCTCCAACAGTCGATGACCATCAGCAAGCTTAGTCATCCATCATCACCCTCCTGCCAAAAGGACTGAAGGTGCTAGAAATCTGAAATAAAAACAGAAAAACATTTAACGGGTCTCATTGGGAGAGAAATAAAGAGAATTAATCCTTCAGGTGGACGATTTTTAATTGCAACCAAGAACAGTCGGTTGTGATGGAAGATTTACCTGAAAGGTGAACTGTTCTGAGCTGGTCGGTCAGTAAGTAGCTATGTCTGACCAGATGGAGTAACTCAGCGGGACAGGCAGCATCTCTGGAGAGAAGGAATGGGTGACGTTTCAGGTCGAGATCCTTCTTCCCAGATATCGTCGAGCGCAGGTGGTTTCCCTCAGCAACTCCACCGCAGACTGTCCGGCGCCGTGGAGTGAGCTGGGTCCAGCCATCCGGAGCACGGCGCCAGCTCGCGCCCACCCGGAGCCACAGCGCGCGGCCGCCCGGATCGCGGGCACGGGCACCATCTCGGACGGTGTCCGCGCGGACTCAGAAAGAGCGGAAGCGCGCGTGCGCGCAGCGTCCCGTTAAAACAAAAACTTCCCAGGCCGGCGCGGGTCAGTCGGACGGCGTCACGTCCGGTGGCGATGGCTGTGCAGGCATTGAAAGTTTGGTCGGGGGAAGTTTGAGGCGCCAGTGGAGCGGAGAAGAGTGGAACGGGACGGCTGCCGAGGTGAGTGGCCGGGTTATCCTCACGCCGGAGGGAAGGGAGGACACGGCCGGGGTCAGGGCGGGAGTACGCCGGAGCACGTGCCCAGAGGGGGAAATGCGTTAGGGGGGAGTACGCCGGAGCACGTGCCCAGAGGGGGAAATGGGTTAGGGGGGAGAGTGAGGGGTACGTGTCGCAGAGAGGTGGGTATGAGCGAAGGAGGAGGGAGAGGGGCAAGTATGGCAGAGGCGGGTTGGAGCGGAAGGAGGAGGGCAATTGTGGCAAAGTTGTGTAAGGTTGGAGGAGGAGGAGGAAGTGGATATGGGAAAAATGGGACATTGATTGTAGACTAAATACAAGGAAGGTGACTCCAGTACATCTGAAGGAAGCAATGGAAAGATGTGTTCGTGGCAGTGGCTCCTTGCAGCCCCCTTCTCGACTGATCAACTTGTTTTGTGTATTCTGTGAAACTACTTTGATTCATAGATAGGTGATCTGCCAGTTGGACTGAATTTGGCCTGTTCACTGATGAAATTTCTAATCATATTGTTCTTTGATAAATGCTTAAATTGCTAGATTAAAAACGATCAAGAACTATTGTTCAAAGTGATCAGGATCAGTTGAAGAACAATGTAACTATATGAGGTGGGGTTGTCCAAACTGCAAGACTTGAAATGTGACTTCAGTGTTTATTTCTCGACTGTTTAAATGACGTACAATATCTGTAAATAAACAAAAGGAACACTTTTAGTAATAGAGAGTCAAGAAGAGCTGCAGATGCTGAAATCTTAAGCACAACTTGCTGGAGGAGATCAACAGGTCAGGTAGCAACTGAATAGGAAATGGACTGGTGATGTTTTGGGTTGTGGTACTTCTGAAGAAAGGTGCTGACCCATATAATTGCCTATTCATTTCCTGCAGTTTTAATAGTAAATTATTAGGTATGTTTCTGGATTGGATTATGTTTGCACCATTTAATTAACTAACTTTTTTTTCAAAGGCAACAATTCTGACATGGCAATCTTTATTTTGATCGCATGGTCATCTTGAGAAGAAACATTATGTTTGAATTTGACATTGCCTGGATACATTTTCGTTTTTGTCTGCTAATACCTCATGTTTCACAGGACGGTGAAAAATCAGAGGGCTGGTACTTCTGCAGCTTGGTTCTTGCATCAAAGATAGACACAAACAGCTGGAGTAGCTCAGCGGGATAGGCAGCATCTCTGGAGAGAAGGAATGGGTGATGTTTTGGTTCGAGACCCTTCTTCAGACCCTTGACCTCTCCAGAGACTCCAGCTTTTTGTGTCTATCTTTGGTTTAAACCAGCATCTGCAGTTCCTTCCTACACTTTGATTCTTTCAACTGCAGGAACTGAAGGGAGCAATATAATTAGCGACAAATATAATAATTGAAATGAACTGTGACAGAGGTTGCTATGACTCCTTTAAATTGGGTGGGTGAGTTTCATTTTAGATTTATTATTGTCACGTTTACTAAGCTAGAGTGAAAATCTTTTATTTGAGTGCTATCCAAGCAAAAGGGTGGTTGTTATACAAACATTGAATACCAGAAGTCAATGTGGGAGGTGATAAGAATATTTTTTGTTTCAATACTCAATTCAGAACCGCATATACATATTGCAAACACCTCACTTCTGCCTTCTGCGACCTAATTGATTAATTTAAAAATGTTTGAAATTATACACAAATTATATGGTATTATGTCTGAATAACGTGTTGAGGAGTTAGTAGTTTTGTGTTTAGCGAATGCCTGTTTTGGCTTAGCTGAAGATAGGGAGAATTACAAAAAAATGAAAATTAACAGGTCCTTTTGTGTCAACTTTAAAGCGTAACATTTGAATTCTCAATTTCAGACCTCTTGAGAATCTTCATTGAAATTTTTTTTTTAAATCACTTGTTTCAAAAAAACTTGCATGAAGATGACCATAAACATTTAAAATAGAAATTATTGTACGTTGAATAGAGCATAAAATGCCATTGTTATTAATGATCGGCACTTGAATAGTCGCAGGCTATAGCTTGGTTAGTTTGACCTCCCTCTCTTTCTCTTTAGCTCTTTTGCTTAAAAGTGTAAACTGATAATAGCAGGGTCTTATTTTTCCTGTCTGAAGAAAGTTCCTGACTCAAAATGTTACCTATCTTTTTTCTCCAGAGATGCTGCTTGACCCGCTGAGTTACTCCAGCACTTTGTGTTTATCTTTAATAGCAGCGTGAGAATATGTCTGAATTTAATTAAGAATGGGATTAATCCATCTGATTGGGGTCTAAATTCATGAGTGGAGTAAAGAGAATAAATGTACTGAGCCTTTTTACCAGGATTGGAGAATCAAGAATTTTTGGGGGGGGGGGGCGTTGTATGGGGAATATGGGGATTGAGGAACATGTAGCCCATGTTCTCCAGGCCTGCTGAGTTTCTCCAGGCCTGCTGAGTTTCTCCAGCACTTTGTATCTTCTTTTGTAAACCAGCATCTGCACTTCCTTGTTTCTACAAGAACTCAAGGGCTTATGTTTAAGGTGAGAAGGAAAAAATGGAATAGGAACCTGAGGGACAACTTTTTCACACAGAAGGTGGTGGGAAGTAGCTGCCAGAGAAAATATTTGAGATGGGTACAATAACAAGATTTAAAATCAGGTGGTTATCTCTGGACTGCTACCGGTACCTCGTGCTGGTGAGGCCAGGAACAGAGAGATAGAGGGTATGAATTTATGGCTGAGGGGCTGGTGCAGAGAGCAGGGATTTAGATTTCTGGACCACTGGGATCTCTTCTGGGCTAGGGGTGACTTGTACAAAAGGGACGGGTTACATCTTAACAGCAGGGGGACAAACATTCTGGCAGGCAGGTTTGCTAGTGCGACACCTGTGGCTTTAAACTAAGTAGTGGGGGGGGAGGGGTTAACAAATTGTGAATATGAAGATGAGGTTAAAGGGAATACAGGAGATATTGCAGAAGACTCTCGGAAGAATGGGAACAGAAGTTCTAGAGGGGAAAAGAGATTAAGGGCAGGGCCATTTGTGACCGATTTGAGAGGGGAGGTAAATACAGAAGTTAAAGTGTTGTACTTAAATGCGCGTAGTATAAAAAATAAAGTGGATGAGCTTGAGGCTCAGTTAGTCATGGGCAAGTATGATGTTGTAGGGATCACTGAGACATGGCTACAAGAGGACCAGGGCTGGGAATTGAATATTCAGGGGTACACAACGTATAGAAAAGACAAACAGGTGGGCAGAGGGGGTGAGGTTGCTCTGCTGGTAAGGAATGATATTCATTCCCTTGCAAGGGGTGACATAGAATCAGGAGATGTTGAATCAGTATGGATAGAAATGAGGAATTGTAAGGGTAAAAAGACCCTAATGGGAGTTATCTATAGGCCCCCAAACAGTAGCCTCGACATAGGGTGCAAGTTGAATCAGGAGATAAAATTGGCGTGTCACAAATGTAATGCTACGGTGGTTATGGGAGATTTCAACATGCAGGTAGACTGGGAAAATCAGGTTGGAAATGGACACCAGGAAAGAGAGTTTGTAGAGTGCCTTCGAGATGGATTCTTAGAACAGCTTGTACTGGAGCCTACCAGGGAGAAGGCAATTCTGGATTTAGTGTTGTGTAATGATCCTGATCTGATAAGGGGACTAGAGGTAAAAGAGCCATTAGGAGGCAGTGATCACAACATGATAAGTTTTACTCTGCAAATGGAAAGGCAGAAGGGAAAATCGGAAGTGTCAGTATTACAGTATAGCAAAGGGGATTACAGAGGCATGAGGCAGGAGTTGGCCAAAATTGACTGGAAGGAGGCCCTAGCAGGGAAGACGGTAGAACAGCAATGGCAGGTATTCCTGGGAATAATGCAGAGGTTGCAGGATCAATTTATCCCAAAGAGGCGGAAAGACTCTAAGGGGAGTAAGAGACACCTGTGGCTGACAAGGGAAGTCAAGGACAGCATAAAAATTAAGGAGAGGAAGTATAACATAGCAAAGAAGAGTGGGAAGACAGAGGATTGGGACTCTTTTAAAGAGCAACAAAAGTTAACTAAAAAGGCAATACGGGGAGAAAAGATGAGGTACGAGGGTAAACTAGCCAATAATATAAAGGAGGATAGCAAAAGTTTTTTTGGGTACGTGAAGAGGGAAAAAATAGTCAAGGCAAATGTGGGTCCCTTGAAGACAGAAGCAGGGAAATTTATTATGGGGAACAAAGAAATGGCAGACGAGTTAAACCGTTACTTTGGATCTGTCTTCACTGAGGAAGATACACACAATCTCCCAAATGTTCTAGGGGCCGGAGAACCTAGGGTGATGGAGGAACTGAAGGAAATCCACATTAGGCAGGAAATGGTTTTGGGTAGACTGATGGGACTGAAGGCTGATAAATCCCCAGGGCCTGATGGTCTGCATCCCAGGGTACTTAAGGAGGTGGCTCTAGAAATAGTGGAAGCATTGGAGATCATTTTTCAATGTTCTATAGATTCCGGGTCAGTTCCTGTGGATTGGAGGACAGCAAATGTTATCCCACTTTTTAAGAAAGGAGGGAGAGAGAAAACAGGTAATTATAGACCAGTTAGTCTGACATCAGTGGTGGGGAAGATGCTGGAGTCAATTATAAAAGACGAAATTGCTGAGCATTTGGATAGCAGTAACAGGATCATTCCGAGTCAGCATGGATTTACGAAGGGGAAATCATGCTTGACAAATCTACTGGAATTTTTTGAGGATGTAACTAGGAAAATTGACAGGGGAGAGTTAGTGGATGTGGTGTACCTCGACTTCTAGAAAGCCTTCGACAAGGTCCCACATAGGAGATTAGTGGGCAAAATTAGAGCACATGGTATTGGGGGTAGGGTACTGACATGGATAGAAAATTGGTTGACAGACAGAAAGCAAAGAGTGGGGATAAATGGGTCCCTTTCGGAATGGCAGGCAGTGACCAGTGTAGATGATACTAATTTGCAGATGATACTAAGCTGGGGGGTAGTGTGAATTGTGAGGAAGATGCAATAAGGCTGCAGGGTGACTTGGACAGGTTGTGTGAGTGGGCGGATACATGGCAGATGCAGTTTAATGTAGATAAGTGTGAGGTTATTCACTTTGGAAGTAAGAATAGAAAGGCAGATTATTATCTGAATGGGGTCAAGTTAGGAAAAGGGGATGTTCAACGAGATCTGGGTGTCCTAGTGCATCAGTCACTGAAAGGAAGCATGCAGGTACAGCAGGCAGTGAAGAAAGCCAATGGAATGTTGGCCTTCATAACAAGAGGATTTGAGTATAGGAGCAAAGAGGCCCTTCTACAGTTGTACCGGGCCCTGGTGAGACCGCACCTGGAGTACTGTGTGCAGTTTTGGTCTCCAAATTTGAGGAAGGATATTCTTGCTATTGAGGGCGTGCAGCGTAGGTTCACTAGGTTAATTCCCGGAATGGCGGGACTGTCATATGTTGAAAGGCTGGAGCAATTAGGCTTGTATACACTGGAATTTAGAAGGATGAGGGGGGAACTTATTGAAACATATAAGATAATTAGGGGATTGGACACATTAGAGGCAGGAAACATGTTCCCAATGTTGGGGGAGTCCAGAACAAGGGGCCACAGTTTAAGAATAAGGGGTAGGCCATTTAGAACGGAGATGAGGAAGAACTTTTTCAGTCAGAGAGTGGTGAAGGTGTGGAATTCTCTGCCTCAGAAGGCAGTGGAGGCCAGTTCGTTGGATGCTTTCAAGAGAGAGCTGGATAGAGCTCTTAAGGATAGCGGAGTGAGGGGGTATGGGGAGAAGGCAGGAACGGGGTACTGATTGAGAGTGATCAGCCATGATCGCATTGAATGGCGGTGCTGGCTCGAAGGGCTGAATGGCCTACTCCTGCACCTATTGTCTATTGTCTAAAAGACATTTGGAAGTCAAGAGTGTTTTATTGTCATGGGAAGGAACTGCAGATACTGGTTTACACTGAAGATAGACACAAAATTCTGGAGTAACTCAGTGGGACAGGCAGCATCTCTGGATAGGAGTGGGTGACGTTTTGGATCAAGGCCCTTCATCTGAAGAGGGGCTCAACCCAAAATGTCACTCATTCCTTCTATCCAGAGATAGAAGGATCCTGCGTTACTCCAGCATTTTGTGTCTATCTTCGGTATGTATTATCGTGTACCAAAATGGAACACTGAAGTTCCTTCTTGCAGCAGCACAACAGGTGCGTAAACACAATGTTCTAATAGCCAAAAAAATTTTTTAAACAATATAGTGCAAGACAAAACAAAAAGCTTGGTCCCTAGTGCAACCAAGGTAGTTTGGAGTTCAGTTGAAGTTCAATAGGCTGGTAGTTGTTGGGGGGCAAAAACCTGTTCCTTAACCTGGAGGTTACAGTTTTCAGACTCCCATACAACTTTCCCGATGGCAGGAGTGAAATGAAAGTGTGGCCAAGGTGGTGTGGGTCCTTGAGGATGCTGGCTGCCTTTTTGAGACGTGCTTCTTATAGCTCCCGTCGATGTTGGGGAGGTCTGTGCCAGTGTTTGACCAGGCAGTGCTCATCACTTTTTGTAATCTCAGTCCTGTGTGTTCACGTTGCCGAACTAGGCCATGATGCAACCAGCCATTATGCTCTCTACAGTACACCTTTAGAAGTTCAAGTGAGTATTTATCAACATACCGAATCTTGTCAATCTCCTAAGGCAGTAGAGATGTTGATGGGCTTGCTTTATGATTGCATCAATGCGCTGTGTGCAGGACAGATCTTCAGAGATCTGTACACCGAAAAACTTAAAGTTGTTGACTCCACCACAAATCCATTGATGAAGACAAGCTTCTGGATTCTCAACCTTCCTCTTCTAATGTCACATATCTGTTGCTTGGTTTTACTAATGTTGAGAGTAAGGTTGTTGATTTGGCTCCATTCAATCGGAGATGATCCTATACTCTTCATTATCTGTAATTCAGTGTTGTCAACAAATTTAAAGATGCAGTGGAACTGTATTGATTGATACTTTATTATCATGTATGCAAGAGCTGACACGTAAAGAGTGGCAACAAAGTTACAAAAGTATTCAATATAGTGCATCTTCCTTCTCCCCCCCCGCCCCAGTCCCTCTTTGGTCTTGGGGCGCATCCCCCTCCGACCGCCGGGACTCACGTGGGCCAGCCCTCGGCTGACCGCTGGCACTCCACTCTCACTCGCCGACATCTCCCCTCGCTCTGCCGGCAGCCGTGCCCGATCCTGGTCAGCTCTGCACTGGCCAGAAAGTGCATTTCGTGTAGGTGCGGGACTTGAAGATCGCACGTGTGACAACAAATTTTCGATGCCTCTGACAATCCCAAAAATGACCGAATGTCCCAACCGCCTCCGGCGACATAGTCATGGGTATAGAATAAGTATACGGTTACTTGGATGGGAGAGATTTGGAGGGAAATGGGCCAAACACGGGCAAGTCGGACCAGCTTAGATGGAGCATGGATTGGTTATGTAGAACATTAAACAGTACAGTACAGTACAGGAATGAGCTCTTTGGCTTGCAGTGTCTGCCAAACAAAATGCCGAGATAAACTAATCTCATCTGCCTGCACATGATCCATATACCTCCATTCACTGCCTACTAAAAGCTTCTTAAACAGCACTGTCATATCTGCCTCCGCTACGACCCCTCTCAGCCCGTTCCAGAAAGCCATCACTCTCTGTAAACAGAAGGAAATGCCTGGCCTCGCACATCCTTTAAATTTTGCCCCTCTCACCTTAAAGTTATGTTCTCTAATATTTGATATTTCCATCATTGGGTGGGGGGGGGAGATAGATACCCTATCTATGCCTCATCGTTTTGTATACATTTATCATGTCTCTCCTCAACCTCCGGCGTTCCAGAGAAAACAACCTCTCCTTGTATCTAATACCATCTAATTCAGGCATTGTCCTGGTAAAGTACGACTGTGCCCTTTCCAAAGCCTCCACATCCTTCTAATATTGAGTCAACCAGAACCGCACAATACTTCAAATGCAGCCTAACATAAAGCTACAGGAAGGATGGAGGGAGAACTGGGAAGGGGGGGGGGGAAGAAAAGAGAGGGACAAGGGAACTATCTAAAGTTGGAGAAGTCAAAGTTCATACCGCTGGGCTGCAAGCTGCCCAAGCAAAATATGAGGTGCTGTTCCTCCAATTTCCGGTGGGCCTCACTGGCACTGGAGGAGGCCCATAACAGAAAGGTCAGACTGGGAGTGGGAGGGGGAGTTGAAGTGCTCAGCCACCGGGAGATCAGGTTGGTTAAGGCGGACTGAGCAAAGGTGTTGAGCGAAACAATCGCCGAGCCTGCGTTTGGTTACGCCGATGTAAAGACGTTGACATTAGTGCAGCGGATACAATAGATGAGGTTGGAGGAGGTGCAGGTGAACCTCTGTCTCACCTGGAAAGACTGTTTGGGTCCTTGGATGGAGTTGAGGGGGGGAGGTAAAGGGACAGGTGTTGCATTTCCTGCGGTTGCAGGGGAAAGTGCCCGGGGATGGGGTGGTTTGGGTAGGAAGGGACAAGTGGACCAGGGAGTTACGGAGGGAACGGTCTCTGCGGAACGCAGAAAGGGGAGGGGATGGGAAGATGTGGCCTGTAATGGGGTCCCGTTGTAGGTGACGGAAATGTTGAAGGATGATTTGTTGGATGCGCTGGCTGATGGGGTGAAAGGTGAGAACGAGGGGGATTCTGTCCTTGTTACGAATGGGGGGAGGGGGAGCAAGTGCGGAGCTGCGGGATGTAGATCCTAGTGAGAGCCTCATCTATAATGGAAGAGTGGAAGCTCCGTTTCCTGAAGAATGAGGACATCTCTGATGCCCTAGTGTGAAACAACTCATCCCGGGCGCAGATGCGGCGTAGACGGAGGAATTGGGAGTAGGGGATAGACTTTTTGCAGGAGACAGGGTGGGAAGAAGTGTAGTCCAGATAGCTGTGCGAGTCAGTGGGTTTATAGTAGATGTCAGTCACTAGTCTATCTCCTGTGATGGAGATGGTGAGGTTCAGAAACGGGAGGGAGATGTCGGAGATAGTCCAAGTATATTTAAGGCCAGGATGGAAATTGGAAGTGAAGTGTATGAAGTCAGTGAGTTCTGCATGGGTACAAGAGGTAGCACCAATGCAGTCATCGATGTAGCGGAGGTAGAGTTCGGGGATGGGGCCATTGGGAACTTCAAATTCCTGGTGATAATGTATGATGTGCCCTTGATAGAGGTAATCATGAAGAAGGTGTGCCAGCACCTCTACATACAAGTTTAAAGAGTCACTGAATAGTTAAACAAACTTCAACATATGCACTGTAGAAAGTAACTTGACTGCTTGCAATATGGCAATTCCAACGTACAGGAACATAAGGCTGCAGAGAATAATTAGACTCTGACCTGTTCAAGATAGACGCAGTTCTCAACACCAAAACCATCTAAAAGAGAGTCTGGCTCAAGAAGGTGGCATCAATCATCAAGGATCTCCACCATCCTGGTCATGCCCTCTAATCACTACTACCATTAGACAGGTACGGAAGATTGAGATCCCACACCACCAAACTACTTTCTTATATCCACCAGGTTCTAGAACTGACTGTCAGAACCTAATCCTACCTTGGCAACAGAACATTACGGACCACTTCTTGGTCTAACATGGACTTGGTTTCTAATTATGCTTTGGACGAATGTCCTTTGTTTTTGCACAGTCTTGTTTCTCTGTCTAGCAGAATTTAGGTGTAATTCTATTATCGCCTATGTAAATGCTGTGCTTTTGCATTTGGCTTGAGATCTATGTTCCTGTGATAGTACTGCAAGCAATATTTTCATTGTACCTATATCTTGCCACACTTAATAATAAATAGAGATTGACTCCTCATGTTGTTATTCTGTCCTGATCATTTAAGGAAATGAGTGAGTGTAAGTCAAAAAATGTTTTCTTCTGTGTGCCAAGTTTTCTCAAACAGGATAAAACAATCTAAATAGCATGTCAATTGAAAGTGACAACAAAGTTTGTGTTCATGCAGTTTTTGTGGTATATACAATATTACCAATATGCTTTGTACATGCAGTTATTATGTTTGCTAAGAAGGCAGTGCATAAAGCATTGATGGCAGAGGTTGGTGAACTTTATCAAAAGACAGGTAACTGACATCTTTCTGGTGATTCCGTTTCTCTAAAGGTTTTGATCAAAGCATACTTTTCTGCATTTTTTGTTTTTAATTCAGATTATCAGTATCTACTGTTTTTTTTAAATGCTTTTTAATATATAGGTTGCAACATTGATGTCAGTACGCATGTTAGGTTCTGAATGTGTTGCTGAATTCTTGATGTGATTTTTAATTACCGCAAGTACAAGGAAATAAGAAGGAAGGGGTTTTGAGTCAGGGGAACACACTCCATTTGTCAGTTAATATAAATGCAGCAGTCTTGCTGTCTGCTGAGTTTAATGATCCAGGCATATAGCCACCACCACCTGCTGCTCATCTTTGGCTGCATGCCTCCCCACTCAAGGTTGATGTTGATTGTCTTCACTGCCATTTAAAGGTAACCATCTGTTTTCAAGGGGGAGATGAATACTAACTTTAGAGAACAACATAATTGGTTAAAGTTGAGTGGAATAGTGAATAAATTTCAAGGTTTTGGAGAAATGGGGGGGGGGGGTCACTGGCTGAGTTAGTACTAGCAGCATTGCATTTGGGTGGAAGTTGTTGAGATAGAGGAGATCCAAAGGGCATGAGGAGTTTGAACAATGTTAACTGGATTGTGTCATGCAGGAGGACAGAGGGGGACTTAAAGGTTGAAGCAATCATGGAGAAAAAATTAAAAGTTGTTTATTTTTTTTGTACCAGGACCACCCTTGAGGGTCGCTTTGATGACTGGGTCATTTTACTGCGGGGGTGTTCTATCGTTCATTTCAGTACTGCACACACTAAAAAGAAAAATGCCATTGTTCCCTTGGACATAATTTTCAACCATTTTTGAATATCATAGCAGCAGTGCCGATGAATCAAATAATAAACTGCTAAGAGTTAACTCTTAAGAGTTAAAGGTTTAAGCTATGGTCTTCATGCAAAAGCATCTTAAAAGTGACTGCATAAATTTAGCAGTAGGTTATCATGCAGCTTAATGTAGTTTATAAATCCTTTTTCTTTTCTTGTAGTTTTAAATGAATTACTTTTTTTACGTTGTTTTGTGAACTTCTAAGTGGATTTCTTTGTTAAAGCACTCAAAACATGGGGGAAAATATCAATTGGAAATTAAAATTGACATCTATATACTGAAACGCGTTTGTTCGCTTGTTCCTCAACTACAGCCAAAACGGTACACGATAGCGCGACAATTTTAGACTCGCCGTCGTCCCGTGGTCCTATGACAGGTTTCATTGAAATCGGTGTTATATCGGAGGGAGGGAGGGGGTGGGGGAGGAGAGGGTGCTGCACCAATGCCGGAGTGGTTTGGGGCCCAACGGGTCCACTTAGTGTAGTTAGTAATAAAAGCATTAGATTCTGGAATTGCTTACCAAATTGAATTGAATTGATTACATTTTATTAGCCAAATATGTATGCGTACCAGGAATTTGCCTTGGTGCTTTGCTCGCAAGTAACAACATGACATACAGTAAACAATTAAGATAAAACATTATAATTTACACATGTGAAGAATGAACTAAAATACCAGAGGAAAAGGAGGCCGCAGACCTTTGGTTGTTGAGCAGAGCTACTGCGCATGAAAAAAAGCTGTTTTTATGTCTGGCTGTGGCAGCTTTGACAGTATGGAGTCACTTTCCAGAGGGAAGTACTTCAAAGAGTGTGTGGCCAGGGTGAGAGGGGTCAGAGATTATCTTACCCTCTCGCTTCCTGGCCCTTGCAGTGTCCAGTTCGTCAATGGGGGGAAGGTTGCAGCCAACAACCTTCTCGGCTGACCAAACGATTCGTTGCAGCCTCCTGATGTCATGCTTGGTGGCTGAGCCAAACCAGACCATGATGGAGAAGGTGAAGACAGACTCTATGGTGGCAGTATAAAACTGGACTATCATTAACTGGCAGATTGTGTTTTCTCGGCAGCCGCACGAAGTACATCATCTGCTGGGCCTTTTTGACTGTGGCCTCCAATTTAAGGTCCCTGGAGTTGATGGTTCCAAGGAACTTAAATGACTCCACAGATGTGACTGTGGTGTTGTTAATGGTGAGTGGGTGGCGGGGAGGGGGAGCTCTCCTAAAGTCCGCAATCAATTCCACTGTCTTAAGAGCATTGAGCTCCAAGTTGATGCGAAGGCACCAGGATGCCAGCTGTGTCACTTCCTGTCTGTAAGCAGATTCCCCCCCCAACCTGGATCAGTCCAATCAGGGTTGTGTCATCCACAGACTTGAGGAACTTGACAGAGGAGTCTGTGGAGGTGCAGTCGTTGGTGTAGAGTAAAGGAGAGGGGAGAATACGCAGCCTTCTTTCATGTCCATCATCTATTTTTCAAATGGTCGGCCAGGCTCTTGCACAGTTAACAGCCTTCTCGTTTGCCACCGCTAGATCTTCTAGGCAGCACTGTTCACCAAGAAATGGGCATCTTAGTAGGTGTGGCATGGATTGTACAAATGTTCCACATTCACACTCTGTCTCTGCCTCATCTGCATAGCCTCATTTGCTCATATTGGTCTTGCATCGGCCCATCCCTGTACGAAGCCTATTGAGGGACTTCCAGGTCTTCCAGTCACACCTGTGACCAGGTGGTAGCTGTTCCTTGATTGGGATTGACAGCTTTTCGTGGTGGTTGCAGCTCCTATGCTGCGGGTCAGAGATGTGCTTTCCCAGCCTCACATGCTGCTTCCTGTCTGCCAGGAAGTTGGTGATCCACTGACAGATGGGTTCAGGCACAGTCAACTGGGAGAGTTTGGTGTGTAGTAGCTCTGGCACAATGGTTTTAGTTTAGTTCAGAGATACAGCGGGGAAACAGGCCGTTCGGCCCACCGGGTCTTCGCCGACCAGCGATCCCCGCTTATTAGCACAATCATACGCCCACTGGGGACAATTTTTACATTTACCAAACCAATTAGCCTACATACCTGTATATCTTTGGAGTGTGGGCAGCAGGTCACTGGGAGAACGTACGAACTCCGTACAGACAGCACCCATAGTCAGGATCGAACCTAAGTCTCCAGCGCTGTATTCGCTGTAAGGCAGCAAATCTACTGCTACGCCGCCAGTGCGCTACCGGTGTTGAATGCGGAGCTAAAATCCACGAACAAAATCCTTGCATAGATCCCCTGGCGGTCTAGTTACTGGAGGATGAAGTGCAGGCCTAGGTTGACTGCGTCATCCGCTGATCTATTAGCCCGGTATGCAAACTGCAGGGGGTCCAGCAGGGGGGGTTTGGGATATTTTTCAGCTGGGCCAGGGTCTTCATGATTATAGAGGTCAGTGACAGGCCTATAGTCATTAAGACCAGTACTCCTGGCTTTTTGGGTACAGGAACAATAGTGGAGACTTTGAAGCAGACAGGGACAGTGCAGGCTTGCAGGGAATGATTGAAAATGTCTGTGTAGACTGGTGCCAGTTGTTCAGCACAGAGCTTGAGGGTAGAGGGGGAAACATTGTCCAAGTTCTGGAGATTTCTGTCTTTTCTGTCTCCTGAATAGCTTCTCCACCTCGTCATTTTCTATTGTTAGTGATGGGGAGGTGGCCAGACTGATGTTGGGCAGCAAGGAGGGGGTGGGTGTTAGAAATATTTTCCCAACAAACGACAGTCACAGCAATTTAGATCCAACTGAATGTTTTAATACATGAGAGAGGATTGCACAGAGTACAGGAGTCTGAACAAGTCTCTCCAACGCAGCAGTGCCCCCCTCATTTCTTTATACCATGGAGTAGACAAAGATGTATTGAACACAACTTAATCCCATCATGCAGGTATGTAACACAACTTAATCATCATGCAGGTATGCAAAGTACAACTTAATCAATCTCATCATGCAGGTATGCAAAGTACAAAACTACAGTTAGCACCTAATAGAAGTGAGCAAAGTCTACGAACAAGCATCTGCTTGTCCATACATTATTCTTAAAGGTACAGTCCCCGATAACTATAGGAATGATTTTTTAATATATATATCAGTGGGTAGTGGACGAGGGCCCAGTCTTTGCAGACGGGAGTCAGGCTGTAAGTGGGTGTGAAGTGGTGATTGGGGATGGGTGGGTGGGGAAGGGCCCAGTCTTTGCAGACTGGTGTCGGGCTGTAAGTAGGTGTGAAGCAGTGATTGGGGAGGAGTGGGTGGGGGAAGGAGGGGGTTATGTTTTGGTCTATCGAGCCTGCAGTAGAACTCGTTCAGGCCGTTAGTCAGCTGACGATTGTCCAGGAAGCGGGGGGGGGGGGGGGGGTTCCCATTGCAGCTGGTGGTTTCTTACAAGCCCTTCATTAGCTGAGAACTTCCTCCTCAGCTTCTCAGAGTACCTTTCCTTGGCACCTCTGATTCCTCTTCTCAGCTTGTACTTGGCCTTCCTGTAGAGGTCTGTATCCCCGCTCCTGTAGACCTCGTCTTTAGACTGGCGGAGCTGTCTGAGTTCATCTGTAATCCAGGGCTTGTCGTTGTTGAACCGGATCCGGGTCCTAGTGGGAATGCAACTGTCCTCAAAAGCTGACATATGATGTCACAGTGTCTGTAAACTCATCGAAGCTTGTGGTTGCTTCCCTGAACACATTCCAATCAATCAAAGCAGGACTGTAGGTTTTCAATGCCCTCGCTTATCTACTTTTTCATTGTTCTGACCACAGGCTTAGCAGATTTTAGTTTCTGCCTGTAGGTCGAAATAAGATGAATTAAACAATGATCAGAGAGACCCAAGGCCACACGGGGAACAGAGCGATATGCGTACTTGATTGTAGTGTAGCAATGATCGAGTTTTCTCACCCCTCTGCTGGGGCAGGTAACGTGATATCTGTATCTTGGAAGCACTCTGCTGAGGTTAGCCTTGTTAAAATCATCCCAAACAATGACCATGGAGAGCAATTGTGGCAAAAGAAGCCAATAATGTTATAGGTTTTGTGACCCTTCACTAGTACACTATCACCTTACCAGCATTTTTGGATTTCCAGCATTGGCAGAATATTGCTGTTGACAGTATGGAAATTGGTTTAGTGTGTTAAATATCCAGCTGCAGGAGATGGGTCAGAGGAGATTTTTACAATGTAAAGACCCTAATGTACCTAGGAGTTGCCAATATTTTTCTGAGAACGGTGTGAAAACAACATTCATTTCGAATTTCACCAGCACGAATGGGCAGAGCTAGGCAGGTCGTAGTTTTGAGTCTTTTGGTTTCATCCTTTCATTATTTTTTGGTCAGAACAATTTTAACAAGTTGACTGCAATATGGAACTTCCTGTTAAAACAATCATTTTTGAGGGAATTATATCTGCAATAAAGGTATGAATAAAGCATGGGGCAGTTTTATAATCTAATTTTAATGTTGCCTATTGATTTTGTTTTCTAATGATTTTGGGCTTTTTCATATCAAGAAAGAAATTACCATAGTGTAGAAATTAATTCACAGTTTTCTGCATTTTGTTTAAAGTGGTAACAAGTTTTCCAACATGTTTTATATGGCAATTGTAGACTATTTATAACCTAATATTGTGTATGTATTGATGAAATGATAGTTTTGTATTCCTTGAAAATGGCGGATGAAAGATTTAGTCAAAACAGGAAACGAAAGTGAACATAAGTAGAAAATCGACTTTTGCCACAGGCTGTTTACACGGTTTCTTTTTAAAAAGACTAGAGTTAGTTGAATCTGAATTCACTTAATTGGAACGTATACATAACATTTGACTGTGCAGAGATTTGCCAGTATGCTCTGAATATGCAGTGGTTTTGTTGGCTCAGATGACAGCAAGTGCCAGGATGAATGAGTGGCTAACTTTGTCAAAAGACAGAACTTTTCTCAGACATTTCACATTACTCTAATTTTACTAGGTTCCTGAAGCACAAATCGAACTTGGCTTGTTTTAAGCCAAATATAAATCTGCATAGCGTAAAGCCATTGACTTAAAGGAACCTTTTAATGTTTTTTTAACTTTATCGATATTTATCACCTTTTCTTTAAACCCGTTTATTTTATCAGGTCATATATTTATTTCCCAAAAAGTTGTGACATGGATAACATTAAGCCTGTGAGATTCTGTGTGTGCCTTGTTGAGGTAATTGACATGTTACCCATGCCATTGTATCCCCTGGAGTACCTGCATATCAGAAGGCAATAGCCTGCAGTCAAGGCAGCAGTAGGTTGGGGTCATCCTGCATTTACCGGTTTAATTTGCTAGGCCTGTAGCCTGTAACCTGCTCATTTTTGGCTGCATGCCACCAAGTGGATGCAAATATTCAATGTTTTTACTATATCTAAATGTAGCTTCTGCTTTTAGAGAGCAAATTAATTAAACTTCAGTGAACAAAAAAAGTTGGTTAAAACTAAATGGGTTAGTGAATGAATATCAAGATTATTTGCTTTTGGCAAACAAGCAGTGAAGGGAATTCTGTGTATTTCTTCAAATCCCAACCCCTCGCCATCATTTTGCCTTCTAGTGGGAAGAAACTTAGCTGACAGATAAGAGCAATATTGTGTATTGGTTTCTGGACTACAGTAACACAATAAGGCAGAGCACAGGGAAGGGGACAGAATGACAAGTGAAAAGGGGGAATCGGGATGCGTAACAGCAAAGAAAAGGGAGATGTGGGGTGGGAAAGGGTGTATGTGTTGCGTTCATGTGTGTACGTGCATGGTCTGTTCAGCAGAGTCTGGTCTTCATTCATTCACAAAATGCTGGAGTAACTCAGCAGGTCAGGCAGCATCTCGGGAGAGAAGGAATGGGTGACGTTTCGGGTCGAGACCCTTCTTCAGACTGATGTCAGGGGGGCGGGACAAAGGAAGACCTCCTGGTCTTCATTCAGTTTGGTAGAAAGTAATTCCGTGCATATTTGAGTGTGAATATGATGGTCAGTAAATACCGAAGAAGAATGCTAAAAGGATCTATATTCTGATCACAACTTGAGAAAGAGTTGTCTTCTGGCTGAGATAGACAGAAAAGTTTGATGCTCACATATAAATATATGCATTTGTTATTCATTAATATTTCTGTAAAAATTCCCAGGAGCTCAGTTGGTGTAGCTGACAGATGATTAGGTATATTTTGGTCATTGTGTGCCTCCAATCTGTCAGCTGTCAAGAGAACAGCTGGATAGGAGTGTCCAAAGCATTCGGATGATTTTACTAACCACGAGTGCAAATGAAGTGGTTTATGCAGACATCTAAATCTTACAAATAGCTCCTTTTTTTATATTTCACATTACATTCAGTGACCATTTAAAATTTGTTGACTTGATTGCTGTGCTGCTGCCCAGTTTTTCCTGTAAAGCATTAATTAGAATTAATGCTTTACAGTTGAGTAAAGTTTTGGTTTGAACGTATAATTTAGATAATGCAATAATAAAATGCAACAGCATTTACATATCAAGAGGATATCATGATTAAACTTTTAAAATTATTGATGTATAGAACCTTAGAATTGGGTTTACAATGAAAACTGATAGACAATGAGTGGTTAATGGAGAAACCATTGCACACTTAACTTTGATGCCTAGAATTCAGTTGTTTTGGATTTATTTACCATTCTCTATGTTGGCATCTGTCAACTGTTCAAAGCAGTAATATCATTATACAAGCTCATCATCATCATCACAATGAAGAATTCACAAACAGCAGACCAGGAAGTAAAAAAAGCCCGATTTGTGCTTTTTGCTAGTGTTTTTAAACATTTAGCAAAATGTGATACATATATGCCATTAAAGTAGATGCCATATTAGAAATGTCAAGAAAATGATTTCAAGATGCATGATAATAAAGAATGTTTATCTGAACAAATAATGTGGGGGGTTTTTTGGGGGGGTGGGGGGGCACCAGAGTGGCAGTTCAGTGGTAATTGTGCCCCAGCATGTCTTAAATCCCATGACAAAGTGTAATGTTTTCAATTTTGTATAGCAAGCATAGTTTAGGATCTGATGTTCTCATCAACTCACTGGTTTCTTGAGTTTATCTGTATGTTTCAGTTGTATACACTGGAATTTAGAAGGATGAGGGGGGATCTTATTGAAACATATAAGATAATTAGGGGATTGGACACATTAGAGGCAGATAACATGTTCCCAATGTTAGGGGAGTCCAGAACAAGGGGCCACAGTTTGAGAATAAGGGGTAGGCCATTTAGAACGGAGATGAGGAAGAACTTTTTCAGTCAGAGGGTGGTGAAGGTGTGGAATTCTCTGCCTCAGAAGGCAGTGGAGGCCAGTTCGTTGGATGCTTTCAAGAGAGAGCTGGATAGAGCTCTTGAGGATAGCGGAGTGAGGGGGTATGGGGAGAAGGCAGGAACGGGGTACTGATTGAGTGATCAGCCATGATCGCATTGAATGGCGGTGCTGGCTCGAAGGGCTGAATGGCCTACTCCTGCACCTATTGTCTATTGTCTATTCATCATATCCTTTGTGGGGGAAGAAAGTATTTGACAGCACTCTTGGATTTCTTTGGTTAATTGGGGAAGCACTGAATTTAGCATCAGATTTCCTGAAAGCTAATTGCTGCACTGTTATCTATTGATATAACCATTAGTTCATTGAAAATGGAAAACTGACAAAGCGAGGTTGTCTCTGGTTCCAGTCTGAACACATTTCGCTACATAACGCGATAACATAGGATGAAAGAATAGGTCGACTGGGATGGTATTCATTGGAATTTAGAAGGATGAGAGAGGATCTTATAGAAACATTAAATTCTTAAAGGATTGGAAAGGCGAGATGCAGGAAAAATGTTCCTGATGTTGGGGGAGTCCAGAACCAGGGGTCACAGTTTAAGAATAGGGGGTAGGCCATTTAGGACTGAGATGAGGAAAGACTTCTTCACCCAGAGAGTTGAGAATCTGTGGAATTCTCTGCCAAAGAAGGCAGTGGAGGCCAATTCACTGGATGGTTTCAAGAGAGAGTTAGATTTAGCTCTTGGGGCTAAAGGAATCAAGGGATATGGGGGGAAAAACAGGACCGGTGCTGATTTTAGATGATCAGCCATGATCATATTGAATAGCAGTGCTGGCTTGAAGGGCCAAATGGCCTACACCTACATTTCTATGTTTCTATGAAGATAACTGGTCTTTACTAGAGTCTGCTCCATACTGTTGTATGTAACTTAAAACAAATGTTCTCTGTCTGGCCTGTGTCCATCAGCTCTGTCTCTTGGGAAACTCAAAAATGCAAACCTGTTTAGTAAAATGAACTGGGAACATCTGCACCTAGACAAACAAAAAGTCAAAAAGGCCTCATGAAATTGATTGTCCCATGGTGAATTTGTTGTCATTCCCCATTGAGTGATTTCAACAAAATCCTTTTGGATTATACAAGCTGCCAAAAAACTCACTGGCCACTGTCTATTGCCATTAAATCCAGTTACAATTGCAAAATTCTGCATGGTTCAAATGTGCTTGTTGTGCTGCCTGCATACAATACTCCACATTTCTGTATTAAAATTTGCTTGGTAGATTGTACCTACTTTCCTAATTTGTGTCTTAATCTTTCAGAAATGTATTTCTCATCTTGCGAATGTCATATTCTTGATGCACAGATTTAGCTTAGTTTAGAGACACAGCACGGAAACAGGCCTTTTGGCACATCGAGTCCACACAAACCAGCGATCCCTGCACATTAACAGAAGCCTAAACACACTAGGGACAATTTACACTTATACCAAGTATACAAAACCAAGCTAATTAACCTACAGACCTGTACGTTTTGGACTATGGGAGGAAACCGAAGACCTTGGAGAAACCCATGCGGTCACGAGGAGAATGTGCAAACTCCGTACAGACAGCACCCATAGTTGGGATCGAGCCCGGGACTCTGGCGCTGTAAGGCAGCAACTCTACCGCTGCTCCATCATGCTGCCAGTAATTAAAGGGATTTTAAAAATGCAGGGAATTGTGCCTTTTATGAAATGTCAAGTTTTATACAACCCAACTCTCCCGTTAACTAAAAGGTTAGCTTGTAGACTATCCCAATTTTGAAAATGGTTGTTAGCAGGACCAGTGGAAATGTTTTGTCTATCAAGAATGGCATCACCAGCATGTACTTCTTCACTGGCAATCACATAGATAACTGGTTGCCTCATGGCACTGGCATTTTCTTTGTGATTTCTTGAACTCGGTCTTGTCTTTGTTATTTTTCTCTTTGATCTAATTCTTCTGGGACAGAATATTTACATATACTTCGCTCAGC
Source organism: Rhinoraja longicauda (assembly GCF_053455715.1). Taxonomy (NCBI): domain Eukaryota; kingdom Metazoa; phylum Chordata; class Chondrichthyes; order Rajiformes; family Arhynchobatidae; genus Rhinoraja; species Rhinoraja longicauda. The sequence goes on from NC_135983.1 coordinate 14,452,165, forward strand.
AATATTGTGCTTGCATTTTGAAACTCAGCCCAGATCAGCTTTGGGGTACAAGGACTGCTTCATTATGCAGCAGAATGGTATTTTCATTTTATAGGAAACATAAAATCATATAACTTATCAATGAAAGAGCACATTAAAAAAAAACAGCAAACATACCTTTGGTGAATTTGACTGCTGTCAATTTAAAATCACATTGGGAACTCTAGAAGACTTCTTGTAAGTGCTATATCATTTTATTTTTGAAAGCAGTTCTAAGTGTCATCAATTTGATAGTTTTTTGTTTCTGTTCCTTCCATTTTTTATCCAATCAACATTTCTGTTAAACTGAGCAGAAATAACCAAATTAACTGGTTTTGGTAGGCACAATCACTAATTGTCACTGATAATGTCATATGACTTGTATGCCTTAATTGGACTCCCAAATGCAACTTGCCTTTTGTCTCATTGTTATCTTGTTTGTGCTGTTGAGAGGAGCTTCCTGAGCAGATGTGCAGTGAAGAGTATTATGATGTAAGCGTGTGGTTTGTAGTCAGCCAGTTCTAAGTAGGTCATATTTATGTCTGTTGACGGTTTGTCTTTTTGCTTGTTGCCAGGTTAGAACATTTCAGATTGGAAGGACATATGTTTACTGAATGATATGTTGATTAAATCCTCAGAAAATATATAGGTAGTTCTATCGTATATAAGTATAATTGGAACTACATTGCATTTGTGATTTCCAGTTAAACACTTGGTAGTTCAAGAAACCGAATGGATTCCAACACTACCATACATGAGTGTTCTGTCCTAGACTTCACAAGCTGTTGCTTATAATTTCTACTGAGTAACTAAACATCAGTTCTGCTCGACAATCAAGGAGTTTAGTTTCACCAGAAATAATCAACTTGAGACATTGTTTTGTCATCTTCCAGAAGAACTGATGAAAAATCTGTGGGGATTCTTCCGTGTTTTAGTCATTTTGAGATAGACGCTTTAAATACATTAGTGTGGCGGATCAGGCCACTCCTCGGGTCAGCTCCCTCGTTACGTGACGGACAGGTGAAAGGGGTTAAAAGCCAGACCAAGGGGAGGCGTGGATCATCCCTTGGAGAACTACGCTGTGGGCACCAGCTCACAGCCTAATAAAGAATCTAACTAAACACTGCCTGGCGTCTTGCCTTTTCTCTGGCCTCCGCCAGGCACTACATTAGTATGTTTGATGCAAGTCATTCTTATTGGGTAGCAGTGGAAGAAGTCAGTTATATTCAAGAAATCATATTTTCCACTTGTATCTCTCTTCAATTTTGTTTCTTTTGCCCAGTTCAGTACTTTATCAGAAATCTGAAGTAGCAAACTTCAGGAAGTAATATTCTTCATTAATAACTTTGTTACACATTCAGGTGTGATTATGGTGTAATGCTTAATACATTTTCGAACTTCTGTTTTATTTTTAAGAGGCCTCTAAATTGTGTTGCTCGCTGTCTTAAAAATATTTTTGTAGTGGAACCATTTTTTAAGTTTTCTACTTTCAAATTGATTATTGAAGTATGATGTTTGAGTACTTAATATGGGCAAAAAAAGATACCATCAGATTATTAGCAGGTTATTCAGAAATCTAACCATTTTAAAGAAAAGGATTTAAACAAACTTATGATGGATAAAGTTTATTTTGATCCTCAACTTGTACCTGTAATTGAATACCTATCCATGTAGCTTTTGAAACATTTGTTCAAGCCAAAAGGAATTCACCGCAATTTAATTATTTTTTAAATGGAAAAGGGTGAACTTAACACATTGTTAGGAAGAAATAAATCTATTTTTAAAAATTGGTGAACAACTGTTTATGTACAGATGGATTTTTGTGTGCTGATTCATGAAATACAGCAACGTTACGTGCTGGTTTGAAGCACAGCTAAGCAAACAAATGATTCATTGTAAAGGGATTGGAATGCAAAAGGTGAATTTAAATTGGGTTTCTGATCCTAGGGAAGGATATAAACATAGCACAAAAAGTAAGGAAATTTGTGTTTGGTAGATTATTTCTTTGTTGTACCAATGCTTCTTGGCAATAAATCTTATACCGTTGGAAAGCCTGTTTATTTCCCTTTTAAATGGTGCCACATTTGTAAGGAACATGCATTTGTGGGATGAGCAGCAGAGCTGAGTATGTGGGTTGCGCCCATGAAAAATCTGCCAAATCTTCTCTGCCAATGCCAAACAGCTTATGCTGCCATTGACTCTTGTTCGGTGTTGTTTGGTGGATTGGATGATTGAAGTCTGAAGAAACAAGACATATTGGCAATTTAACAATTTATTCATTTAATAAACAGGAGCCTCAATAGCGTGTGGAAGAACCATACACAGCCACAACAGCCTGGCACCTCCTCCTCATGCTGGTCACCAGCCTGGTCACACGCTGTTGTGGGATGGCATCCCATTCTTCAACCAGCATTTGTCGCAAGTCAGCCAACGTGGTTGTGTTGGTCACTCTGGCACGAACAGCACGCCCAAGCTGATCCCACAAGTGTATAATGGGGTTGAGGTCAGGACTGCTGGCAGGCCATTCCATCCTCTCCACTCCCAAATTCTGGAGGTAGTCTCTGAGAAACCCTGCTCTGTGGGGGCGAGCATTGTCATCTTGGAGGATAGAGTTCGGTCCCAGACTGGAGATATGGGTTTGCCACTGGTTGCAGAATCTCATCTCGATATCTCTCTGCATTGAGATTGCCTCCAATGATGACAAGCCTTGTTTTTCCAGTGAGGGAGATGCCGCCCCACACCATCACACTGCCTCCACCAAAAGATGTTACTCTATCGGTGCAACAATCAGCATAGCGTTCTCCGCATCTTCTCCACACTTTGACCCTATGATCCAACTGCCGTAGGCAGAATCTGGACTCATCGCTGAACATAACGTTCCTCCACATGTTCAGGTTCCAGTGCACGTGTTGACGACACCAGCGCAAACAGGCCTGACGGTGAAGGGCAGTCATGGCAGGCCTCCTGGCAGCCCTGTGAGACCGGAGATCGCCTGCGTGCAGTCTGTTCCGAATTGTCTGGGCAGAGAGCCGTCGGCCATAATCGTCCTGCAAACCTTGACTGCAAATCTGTAGAAGACGGCCTACGGTTCCTAAGTGCTGACAGGGTGAGGAAACGGTCTTCTTCGGGTGTCGTCTTCTTGGGACGCCCACTTCGCGGCCTGTCTCTGACATCCCACGTTATATGGAACTTGGCCTTCACTTTGGAGATGGTACTAGGGCTCACTCCAAATAATGCCACAACTTGGTTTTGCAGAACACCAGCTTGAAGTTGCCCTATCGCACGGGCCCTATCCAGATCAGTCAAACGTGGCATGCCGATTCTTGGAGCAGACACCTACTGACCACTGTATCAGGGCCCATGCTCACAGATGCTGCCAATCAGGTGCCAATCAGATTGTCAGCACCTGGGGGTACCAGAAGCTCAAAACAAGAGTCAATAGCAACAGCAGAATAAGCTGTTTGGCATTGGCAGAGAAGATTTGGCAAATTTTTCATGGGCGCAACCCATATACTCAGCTCTGCTGCTCATCCCACAAATGCATGTTCCTTACAAATGTGGCACCATTTAAAAGGGAAATAAACAGGCTTTCCAACGGTATAAGATTTATTGCCAAGAAGCATTGTTACAACAAAGAAATAATCTACCAAACACAAATTTCCTTGCTTTTTGTGCTATGTTTATTTACCCAGATTCTGTGGCTCTTGTTTTACCTATTCTGACAATTTAAATATTTCTTCAACCATGGCATTCCTCTCGAACACAGCTCGTCTGTTTTCGGCACCGTTACTCCTCCACCCACTGTTATTCCTCAACCCCTCTCCTCCCTGGTTGGATGAAGATAGGGTTCCACCTGTCCTCTCCTTTCACTCCACCAGCATTGACTTTCAACAGATCATCGTCCATGAATTCAACAGATGCCATCACCACAGACAACCTTGCTCTCTTTCAGAATTGTGAACCGATTAATCCTGTGCAACTCCCTCCTTGTCTTCTCGCATCACCTTTCCATGAAACCATAGGAGTTGCAATGATTGCTCTTTTACATCTTCCCTTCTACCACACAGGAATTCAGATGTTCCATCCAGGTGATTAGCGATTCACCTGAACTTCCGATTTGGTGTGCACAATGATCATATGGAGGCTGGAGAAACCATAAGCAGGCTGGGTGACTGCTTTGCAGAGCATTTGCAGTCAATCTGCAAGTTACCGAAACATCCAGTTGCCTGTCACTTTAATTTTCCAGGGTATTTATTCACAAAATGCTGGAGTAACTCAGCAGGTCAGGCAGCATCTCAGGAGAGAAGGAATGGGTGATGTTTCGGGTCGAGCCCCTTTTCAGTCTGAAGAAGGGTCTTGACCCGAAACGTCACCCATTCCTTCTCTCCTGAGATGCTGCCTGACCTGCTGAGTTACTCCAGCATTTTGTGAATAAATACCTTCGATTTGTACCAGCATCTGCAGTTATTTTCTTATACTTTAATTTTCCATCCCACTGACCTTTCTCTCTTTGGTATATTGTGGAAGACCAACGGAGCACAGGCCAAGCTTCAGGACTTAATTAGTACTTAATTTTTTCTCTAGGTGCATTTTTAGCCGCCAGGGCTCAATAATGAATTGAATAATTTCAGATAAAACGGTCTGTACAGTTTTATGTCGAACTGAAACAAGGTTACCGGAAATATTTATGTCAAGTCTGACGCAAGGTTATTTACGTGTAAAAATTATGTTTATTTCTTACTCCCCACTGATGGTGTCTGAGCTGCGGAGCTATTTCTAGCATTTTCTGGTTTTATGAGGGGTGATCTTAGAGGTGTATAAGATCATGAGGGAGGTGAAAGATTAAGGGAGGGGAAAGATTTAATAGGAACCTAAGGGGCAATTTTTTCCCCGCAGAGGGTGGTGAGTTCAAGTGTAAACCATTCCTCTTGTCGATTTGCCTTTGCCCCAGAATAGATGTCAAGTATCTGTAGTAATTTGCTTTTCAATAGTTGTTTTGTAGTAAATAGTTAAACCCTTTAACAAAGTACTTAATTAGTGACTTTAGTTGTAAATGTGCAAAAATTTAAACAAAGGTACAGTTTGTTTGAAACCAGTTGCAATAAAACTAAAGACCTAGGCTTCACTGTTTTAGCTGATCTTGATTCTGCCCCAGGCACCTTAATTGAATGAACCATAGTCTGCTAGTATTTCTAAAATATATGCTGCTTATTTTCTAGACGGCCCTTGAGAATTTATCATGCAGGAATTGTTACCGGAAATATTATATATGTTAAACATAATTAAAAGCACACCTGTTACTGAAACATGTAGTGCACTGTCTTAATTAAGCGATGCTCATCTCCACTGCAACTGACACATGCATTTTCATAATTCGTTGCTGTTTCTTATTTAAAACGACTGTGACCAGATTCCTACAACAGCTTTTAGTGTATCTTTTTATTTCACTGTCTACTGTAAATCCTATCACACATTGCCCGCTGCTCTATGATTTAATTATGTTCATTACTTTCCAGTTGCAGGATGAGTACTTGTCGTTGGTGCACACCTCAACGCCAGTCAACAATTGAGTTTCTACGCAGTTACAGTTCTGAGGAGCTCTTGTCACAGGAGCTAAAGGCTGCCAATGAGGATCTTTGCTATTGTCTGGAATGCGTGGTAGAATATCACCGGGCCCGCGATGAACTTCCATCAGCACACGAGGTAATGAGAGGTGTTCGCTTTAAATTATTATGATTTGGGGAGCACTTTGAAATCTATGCTGTGATTTTTTTTCGGTGCAAATGATTGAGCTAAGTGTAAATTTAACACATTTGCTTTTAATCTTGAGAATCTATGAACGTAACTTGAAATTTGGAAGACCACGTTTTCTATAAGCTGAAATACAGAGACTATTAAACTTGCAAGGGAGGTCAGGTCTGGTCTGAGACCTACTGGCGCAGGTTAAATTTTGAGAACCGTGAGGGGAGATCTGAAGGAAACATGGTATAGAGTTCCCGGTTGTGACTGATTGCAGTGAAGGTAGGAAAGGGGCAGGGCAAGGGAGGAACCTGATACAATTCCTGGGTCCAGATCTCTGGATATTAATAATACACAAAAGAAGCGTGTGCAATGTTGTCTTATAGTAGCTTGTTACACTGCTTGAGACAAAAAATCTGATCAGTTTTTGTTTATGTACTTGTTGCGTAGAAATTGTGGGATAAACATTTTGAGATAAAATTCTGTTGGAGGCACTCTCACCGACTTACTGATTTCATGGCTGAGGACAGAATATAACGTGTTTCATTGGCCAAGTTAGTCATACAACACAGAAACGGGCTCTCAGCCCAATTTGTACATGCCGACCAAAATAGCCCATCTAAACTAGTCCCATTTGGCCCATATCCGTCTAAACCTTTCCAATCGCTGTATCCATCCAAATGCCTTTTAAGTGTTGTTGTTGTCCGGTACACAAGACTTATTCACGTATAGATTATTTCCTGGTAGACACAAAATTAATTCCGTATACTCTTAACCCAAACTACCACACAAATACGATTTCAGATCATTCCCCCTTAACGTTTTTTTTTAAAATAGAAGGCATGTCTAAGAATACATCGTTCTGGAGGTATAACCCCCAAATTTTAAAAGACCCGCAAGGGAGTATATATCTAAGACAGCAAATGGATCTTTTTTTCGAAATAAATGATACGCCAGATACACCACCTACATTATTATGGGAATCTTTCAAAGCTTTTATTAGAGGTGTTATAATCTCATACCAAGCTTTTCAGAATAAAAAAAATAAGAGTGAACAACGGCAGCTACAGGAACAAATTAGACAATTGGATATAGATAATGCTAAAGACCCGTCGATGGATAAACACAATAAAATATTAATACTAAAATTCAAATTAAATAAATTACTATCAGAGAAAGTTATAAGATTACTCCAAATTACAAGACAGGAACAGTTTGAATTTGGGGAGAAGCCTCACAAACTTCTCGCACGCCAATTAAAAAAACGAGAAAAGGAACACTCGATTTCAAAGATTAAATCAGACAAAGGGGAAGTATTAACATTACCGAATGAAATTAATAAAAGATTTGTGCAATTTTATGAGAATTTGTATACATCCAAAACGACAACGGACACCAATGCAATCAATGAGTTTCTGGATAATTGCAATCTTCCCAAATTAGAATTGCAGGAACAAGAGGAATTGGGAGCACAAATCTCAAATAAGGAAATAGAAGAAACAATATTCTTATTAAAAAATGGAAAAACACCAGGTCCCGATGGATTTAGTAATGAATTCTATAAAAGTTTTTACGATATATTTAGTCCTTGTCTACAGAAAATGTACACACACGCTTTCAGAGAACAAATATTACCTGATACATTAGCTGAATCTACGATCACATTAATACTTAAGAAAGATAAAGATGAGGAAGAACCTGGATCTTATAGAGCTATCGCGTTGTTAAATACAGATCAAAAAATATTAGCAAAAATATTAGCAAGACGATTAAATAAGTACGCCACTAAACTAATACATCCAGATCAAACGGGGTTTATCCCTAAGAGACATTCATTTAATAATTTGAGACGATTGCTTAATATAATGCACTCACACCAAACTAATGATCCAAATCTCGCAATTATTTTGCTGGATGCAGAGAAAGCATTCGATCAGGTTGAATGGAAGTATATGGTTAAGGTATTGCAAAAATTTCAACTGGGAGAGAATTTCATTCAATGGATTAAATTAATATATAATAAGCCAACGGCAAGAATATTAACTAATAATATTTTATCCACGAAATTTCAACTGTCAAGGGGTAATAGACAAGGTTGTTCATTATCACCATTGTTATTTGCCCTCATAATTGAACCATTAGCGGAAAGTATTAGAACTCATCCGAATATCCACGGATATAAGACAAAATATTCAGACAATAAAATATCATTATACGCTGATGATGTACTTTTGTACATCACAAAGCCTCATATCACTATACCCAATATTTTAAATTTAATTGAGGATTTCGGTTCATTTTCAGGTTACAGAATAAACTGGAGTAAAAGTGAAATCATGTCAATAAAACCGAAAGATTCTATACATCTCGTACAATTTCCTTTTAAAATAGCGGGGGGGAAATTTAAATACTTGGGCATTGAAATTACTAGAAGATACCAAGACATGTTTAAAGCAAACTATAACCCTATACTTAAGAAATTACATAATTTAATTAAATTCTGGAAAACCCTCCCGATGTCTTTAATAGGTCGAATAAATGCCATAAAAATGATTTTTTTACCTCAAATTCTATACTTGTTCCAATCAATCCCACTATATTTACCCAAAAAGTTTTTTAAAAAATTGGACTCAGATATTACAAATTTTATTTGGGATTATAAGACCCATAGAATACAAAGATCACACCTGAATAAACCCAAAGTAGTAGGGGGATTAGCACTCCCTAATTTTATGTATTATTATTGGTCGGTAAATATTAGAAACATGATTCAATTGTTGGATAACGCTCTTCATCAACCGGAATGGATCATTATGGAAAAAGAGGATTGCTCCCCATTTAATATTGGTGCAATCCTTCTTTCACCAATGACGGTGAATAACACAAACTACAACAAAAACCCAATTATACATAGTACAATCAGAATTTGGAAACAAATAAAACACAATTTAAAATTAAGAAACTTATCTCTCCTATCTCCTATTGCTAAAAACCCTTTGTTTAAACCCTCGATTATAGACAAAGCATTCATACATTGGGAAAGAGTAGGAATTAAAACTTTGGGAGATTTGTATGATACGGGAAAACTATTATCATTTAAACAATTACAACTAAAATACAATCTGGGTAGCAATCAGTATTTTAAACATTTCCAAATATGTGATTATTTGAAAAAACATGCGCATGAATTTCACAACGTCCCATCAGACTTACTAGATGAAGTAATGAATACAAAGGCGGAATCACCAAATTTAATTTCACATATATATAATATTATACTAAATGCAGTAATACCAACAACGGAAGGTATTAGAGGTGAGTGGGAAAATGAACTAAGCATAAAAATTTCCACTGAAAGGTGGAAACAATACTTATTAAATGTGCACAAATGCTCAATTAACGTAAGACATACTTTAATACAATTTAAAATCATACATAGATTATACTACTCAAAAACTAAATTAAATAAATTTTTCCCTAACGTTTCACCAATTTGTGATAAATGCCATTGTCAAGAAGCTACTATAGCGCACTCATTCATCTTTTGTACAAAAATTCAAAAATTTTGGACTGAAATTTTTGAAATTTTCACAAAAGTGTTTAAAATAAAAATGACACCAAAGCCAGAATGGATTATTTTCGGAATGACAGAAGGTAGTTCGGAATTAAATGCGTATCAAAAGAATTTATTTGATTACGGTTTAATAATAGGAAAAAAATTAATCTTAAAATTCTGGAAAAATGCTCCTATACCAACATTAAATATGTGGATTTCAACTATGTTTGAAACACTACATCTGGAAGATATGAGACTCCGCCTGGAAGGAAAATCAGAACGCTTCTATCAGACGTGGTCTGCATTTATAGAATTATTACAAAGATAGGGTGGAGGAGTACCTCGGGCCTTGGTATGGGGGGGGACGGAAAACTATCGAGTTGGTGGATTCCTTTTGCGTGATAAAAGTTTTTTTTTTTGTTGTTTTTTTTCTCTCTCTATCTCTCTTTCTTTCTACTATTTTTCTTTTAAAGCCATAAAATTATGGGGTACTATGATTGTAACAAGATATATGTGAAGTACATTGATGTATTTAACCTCTAATAAATAAATAAAAATAAAAAAAATTAAAAAAATGTTGTTGTTGTAAGTTCTAATCTTTTGGAGATTAGTTGCAACTCTTGCTATAAGTATAACATAACCACTTATCCATTTCAATAATAAAGAAAGGTGCACATATTCGATAACATGAAGTGAAACAATAATCTTTGGCTTAATTCTCCTACAGCAAACCATCTCCTGAAATCCTTTTAACATTTCCCGCAGTTCAAAAGTACAAACTTATTGCAATTACAGATGGCACGCAATTTCACTGTGACTGAAGTAAACTCTCGTCCCCCTCATTTGACCTGTCTGTGTGATTACGCACCTCGTCCTCTTCATTTACTGCCCCACAGCAGGTTAACTGAATGAAACAATGCTTGCCTAGTTCCATTCTTAACTTACCTAATTGCAGCCAGTGAACCACCTTCAATAACTTTTACTTCCACTCTGTTGCCTCTGGTAATCCCCAGGATCCATCCTTCAGCATCATCCTGTCATCTTGTTTTCATTTACGATGTTGCTCCTCGGAGACATCATTCAAAACTATAACATCAATTTCGTTTGAATTGCCTGAACCTCTTCACTTCTGCTAAGTTCTCGTAGTGCTTTCTCAATATCTTGCATGGGATGTGCAGAGGTTCTCCAACTATTGATCAAAGCCAAACTCTTTTCCAAAGCTACTAATTTAATTCCTCCCTCCAGTGACGGTGGTATAGCGGCTCGGTTGTCAGAGCTACTGTCTTGGAGGTCTGGGGTTCCTGAATCTGGCTGCTAACTGCTGGAGGTTTGCACATTATCTCTGCATCTCGGATTCTACTGGGAGCTCCAGTTTCCTTTCATGTTCCAAAGATATATTGATAGGCTCTTGGGCTATGGTAAATTATCTCTTAATGACAAAAGAAGACAATTTGATGGACACATGTGGGAGAATAACTTGCAGGGCCAAGGGGAAATAAGAAAATGAGGAATGGAACTGATATGATTGATCATTTGAGAACTAATATGGACTTAATAGTCTGAATGGTCACCTATATCATAAGTAGAAAGTAAGCAAGCTAGCTGTTCCCACTTGTGAGCTAAACTATTAGCAAATTTGCCCTGTTGTATTTGACCCCACTATCAATTACATGTCAAGTCAAGTCAATTTTATTTGTATAGCACATTGAAAAACAACCCACGTTGACCAAAGTGCTGTACATCTGCTTAGGTTCCAATGGAGGGAAAAAAAATGAAACATGTTACCATTTACATGTTACATTTTACCATTTCTGTAACATCTCATGACTGCCCCACCTTTTTCTATCTACTATTATCATTCTTGCTTTGTTATTTTTAAACTTAACTATAACATGCATCCACTCTGGTTCTGTGGGTTCTGAGGTGACTAATAGACCAGTGTAGGCACTGCAGTCTTCCACAGACTGGGCAGGAAGTGCGTAATGAGAAGATGGGTGGGTAGTTTGAGTTGGTTCACTCCTGCTGTTTATGCTGGGCTGTTTACTGAAACACTAACACTAAGAATCTTGAGTCATCCTAAATACTTCTCCTCCTCTTTGGTCATGGCTATCAATTCACATCATTCTGAGGGAATGTGCACTTTTCCCAAGCGGACTTTGAGAACATCCTTTGTTTTATTCCGTCCGCCTTTTTTCTTCTTCCTTGACAGAGCTGGAAATGCATGCCATATTTGGCAGCTTGGTTTCAGACATGTAAATGGAACTGACTAAGTGCAGTTTGGATGGTAATGGAAAGAACTGCAGATGCTGGTTTAAATTGAAGGTCAACACAAAAAGCTGGAGTAATTCAGAAGGACAGGCAGCATCTCTGGAGAGAAGGAATGGGTGACGCTTGGAACATCGCCCATTCCTTCTCTGCAGAGTTGCTGCCTGGCTCGCTGAGTTACTCCAGCATTTTGTGTCTACCATTTGGATATTAATGTTGTGGAAAGTTGGCCTGGGAAGGTATTGGCATAGATTCAGTGTTCCTTTTATTGATTTGGAAGATGTTGTGGTCATTTTCCAGCACCTGAAGGTGCCTGAAGTAGGTTTCCAAGTCTAAGGAGCACGCAGTATGGCGTGCTGTGGCCCTTTAGACCGTGGATTTTGTAACAGGATTCAGACCCTTAAATACCTTTTTCCACAGTTAGCTGAAGGGTCTGCTTGTGCACTGTGGGGAATGTCTTTATCAATGCCTGCTTGGACTGAGGTTGGTCCTGAGAAACGAGGAGCATTTGTTTCCTTTGATTCAGTATCCATTTTGATCTATTACATTTTTGTGAGGCACTTGCCTATTGAGCTAACTGCTTTTTTCCCAATTCTTTCAGGCCATTCATTGAAACAGGATAGATGCAAGTCCGCATTTTGTAGGATCTTATGTTGAAGATAAGTGGTGCAGCTGGGCTGTCTACATGGGAACCAGGGTGGTACACATAATTACTTGTGTCAAGGGCCATGGGGCTGAGCATAGGTGAACATTGGAAACATCTTGGGTGATAAAAACATATATTTCCCTCACAGAAGTTCAACATAAGTTAGGCAGCTATGATAGCATGGGAAAGGGAGCAATCTCCCAGATGTTCTAGTGGCCAGAGATCCTAGGGTGACAGAGGAACAGGAGGGAATCCACATTAGGCAGGAAAAGGTTTTGGGTAGACTAATGGGACTCAAGGCTGATAAATCCCCAGGGCCTGATGGTCTGCATCCCAGGGTGCTTAAGGAGATGGCTCTAGAAATTGTTGACGCATTAGTGATTATTTTCCAATGTTCTATAGATTCCGGGTCAGTTCCTGTGGATTGGAGGGTAGCTAATGTTGTCCCACTTTTCAAGAAAGGAGGGAGAGAGAAAACGGGAAATTATAGACCAGTTAGTCTGACATCAGTGGTGGGGAAGATGCTGGAGTCAATTATAAAAGACGAAATTGCGGAGCATTTGGATCGCAGTAACAGGATCGTTCCGAGTCAGCATGGATTTACGAAGGGGAAATCGTGCTTGACTAATCTACTGGAATTTTTTGAGGATGTAACTAGGAAAATTGACAGGGGAGAGCCGGTGGATGTGGTGTACCTCGATTTTCAGAAAGCCTTCGACAAGGTCCCACATAGGAGATTGGTGGGCAAAATTAGAGCGCATGGTATTGGAGGTAGGGTACTGACATGGATAGAAAGTTGGTTGACAGACAGAAAGCAAAGAGTGGGGATAAATGGGTCCCTTTCAGAATGGCAGGCAGTGACTAGTGGGGTACCGCAAGGCTCGGTGTTGGGACCGCAGCTATTTACAATATACATCAATGACTTGGATGAAGGGATTAAAAGTACCATTAGCAAATTTGCCGATGATACAAAGCTAGGTGGCAGTGTGAACTGTGAGGAAGATGCTATGAGGTTGCAGGGTGACTTGGACAGGTTGTGTGAGTGGGCGGATGCATGGCAGATGCAGTTTAATGTGGATAAGTGTGAGGTTATCCACTTTGGTGGTAAGAATAGGAAGGCAGATTATTATTTGAATAGTGTCAAGTTAGGAAAAGGGGATGTACAACGTGATCTGGGTGTCTTAGTGCAGCAGTCACTGAAAGGAAGCATGCAGGTACAGCAGGCAGTGAAGAAAGCCAATGGAATGTTGGCCTTCATAATAAGAGGAGTTGAGTATAGGAGCAAAGAGGTCCTTCTGCAATTGTACAGGGCCCTAGTGAGACCGCACCTGGAGTACTGTGTGCAGTTTTGGTCTCCAAATTTGAGGAAAGATATTCTTGCTATTGAGGGCGTGCAGCGTAGGTTTACTAGGTTAATTCCCGGAATGGCGGGACTGTCATATGTTGAAAGACTGGAGCGACTAGGTTTGTATACACTGGAATTTAGAAGGATGAGAGGGGATCTTATCGAAATGTATAAGATTATTAAGGGGTTGGACATGTTAGAGGCAGGAAACATGTTCCCAATGTTGGGGGAGTCCAGAACCAGGGGCCACAGTTTAAGAATAAGGGGTAGGCCATTTAGAACAGAGATGAGGAAAAACTTTTTTAGTCAGAGAGTTGTGAATCTGTGGAATTCTCTGCCTCAGAAGGCAGTGGAGGCCAATTCTCTGAATACATTCAAGAGAGAGCTAGATAGAGCTCTTAAGGATAGCGGAGTCAGGGGGTATGGGGAGAAAGCAGGAACGGGGTACTGATTGAGAATGATCAGCCATGATCACATTGAATGGCGGTGCTGGCTCGAAGGGCCGAATGGCCTACTGCACCTATTGTCTATTGTCTATAATCTGATGTCATTGCTCAGTCTTTATTTAGTACTGCAGGGGAATAATTAAACTAAACAACATCTGTGTTAAACCATGTGGAGATGATTAGGGTGGTTCCCAAAGTAATAAAGATGACTCCAGAAGGATGGTAGAGTGGCACAGCTGGTAGAGCTGCTACCTCTCAGCGCCATACCTGGGTTTGAATCCTAACCTTGGATGCTGTTTGCCTGGAATTTGCACATTCTCCCTGTGACTGCCTGGTTTTCCTCCGGCCACTCTAGTTTCCTCCCACATCCCAAAGATGTGTGGGTTTGTAGGTTAATTGGCCTCTTCAAATCGTCCCTAGTGTGTAGGAAGTGGATGTGATAGTAGGATTATATTGTGCTAGTCTGAACGGGTGATCAGTAAGGATTTGGTGGGCCAAGAGACCTGTTTTCATGCCGTATTTTTCAACCTATCTGGAGGATTTTTAACAGTATTGCAAAATAATCAGGACAATGGCTGTGAGACCAGAATAAAGGCTCTCCATGTGCAATCGCTCACTCAACCATACTCCAAGTAGAATGTGTGTTTTAGGAGTTTGGTATCAGTCCTGCCAAATGCAGCTGACTGACCATAACTCGGGCATCAGTACTCTGTTGACCTGGGAGATGATGTTCATGTTGGATCCCTTATTGTTCCAGTGAATTTGGAGAATTTTGGAGTGGAAATGTTGGTAATATTTTGTCAGTGTCTTAATGTCTGCTGTAATTAATCGGGGTCTCGAGCATACAGAAGGCTAGGGATCACTGCTGCTTGATGGACATGCCAGGTCTGAGAGTGCTTGCCTAAATAATTCTGTTCTCTTTAATAGTCAGTTAATTCAGCAAGGGGATGGATTTCCCAGCATTTATTTGCTTGCATCTTTGATTCAGTGTCCATTTTGATCTATTACATTTTTGTGAGGCACTTGCCTATTGAGTTAACTACTTTTTTTCCAATTCATTCAGGCCATTCATTGAGACAGGGTAGATGCAGCTCCACGTCAAAGCTATTTAATATGATAGGCATGACCAGATAAGTGTTCCCATGTTTTCATTCTTCAATATGTCTATCCATTTTTTCTGTGCATGTCCTAATCTGTAGTTGATTTCAGCCATTCAATGTGGAGAACACATTTACCATTCCCCTCTATATCAATACAATTTATTTTTTTAATCCATTGGAGAGATGTGGATGTCCAAGGCTGAGTCAGCCTTTAATTGTTCATGCCTAATTTCCTTTGAGAAGGTGGTGGTGAGCTGCCGAGAACTGCTGCAGATCTCGAGTGTAGGGATACCCACAGGGTTGCTTTTTGCCCTCTGTTTAACTGACTCACAATGGAATAACATGTCTTAAACACTTACAAATACAGTGTAATTGTTTTTTTAAGCCCTAGTTTTTGTAATTGTGTTTTATAGAATTTATGGAAAATCGAGATTAAGCGTTTGGTAGAACATTTTGAAAAGACACTAAAAGAGGAGGAGGAGGAAGAAGATGAACTGTTTTTAATTGAGGATGAACAGGAAATTCAGCTCCATGGATACATGGCGGCAGACATTGAAAATGACCTCCGGGTCCCCATCATTGAGATCCTTAAATACCCTTACTTACTCCTTCATGAACACCTCAGTAAGTAACTAGAAATGATGGCAATGCATAAATACTGTTCTTGACTTTGTTGTGGAATATTCTCTAACTTGTTAGTATGCAATTTTGCATCACACTGGAAAATGTCAGTCTTACCAATTAATTACAGTACATACCAATTAATTATATTTTGGATTAGAATTATATTCTTTCCAAGAACAATCTTGTTTTGAATTTGAGCTATGTTGGTCAGATATCCTCATTAACATCTGAGGTTTGTGAAATCAAGCAGATTAGGTAAATCCATTTAATTGAAAATGTTGAATTCGGGAATGTCTAATGATTCATTATCTATCATTTTATTAGCTCTGCCATTGACTAGGATCATGTAAGCTAAACACAACAGACGTAGGTATTCAGCCCAACTAGTTTTTGTGCTCCATCTGTACTTCTGTTTTTTTTCACGACAATAAATTCAGTCTGCAGAAGGGTCCGGGTCTAAATTATCATCTTCCATTTCCCCCAACATTGTTCAATGAATTCAGCAAAGTCAGTTAACTAGCTTTCCTAGAGTTGCATATTTGGTTTGAGTGTGGGAAAGCTAGTATCTTAAAATTAAATAAAGTCAGTTACAAGGATATGAAGCTAGAGTTAGCTAAAGTGGACGAGGAAGGTAGATTAAAATGCCCAATGATAGGAGATAAGGAGATATTTCATGTTTCCCAGTCAGGATATACTCCGTTGAGAAATAAAGACTTCGTTATAAAAAAGGAGATCCATTCACTTCAATCCGAGGAAGTTAAAGTTGATGTTAAATTGAAAAAGATAAAATGCTGTGAAGACTAGTGGTAGGCTGGAGATCTGAAAAAAAATCAAAATATATCATATATCATATCATATCATATATATACAGCCGGAAACAGGCCTTTTCGGCCCACCAAGTCCGTGCCGCCCAGTGATCCCCGTACATTAACACTATCCTACACCCACTAGGGACAATTTTTTTTTACATTTACCCAGCCAATTAACCTACATACCTGTACGTCTTTGGAGTGTGGGAGGAAACCGAAGATCTCGGAGAAAACCCACGCAGGTCACGGGGAGAACGTACAAACTCCTTACAGTGCAGCACCCGTAGTCAGGATCGAACCTGAGTCTCCGGCGCTGCATTCGCTGTAAAGCAGCAACTCTACCGCTGCGCTACCGTGCCGCCAAAATCTGCAAAGAAAACTGGGCATGAAAAATAGGAAGATAATAAATTGCAAGAATAAGCCAATAAAAATATAGGTTAGTTGAGTTTAGAGATACAGTGCAGAAACAGGCCATTCAGCCCACCGATCCCCAAACACTTGCACTATCCTACACAAACTAGGGACAATTTACATTTAAATTAACCTACAAACCTGTACGTCTTTGGAGTGTGGGAGGAAACCAGAGATACCTGAGGAAACCCACGCAGGTCACGGGAAGAACGTACAAAGTCCGTACAGACAACGCCCGCAGTCAGAATCAAACCCGCGTCTCTGCCACTGAAAGGCATCAACTCTACCACTGTGCCACCATGCCGCCCTAGTATTTTTGATAAAATGTAGGTCCCTAAGATAATACTGAAATTAATAATAGGATAAAGGAATATGAACTGTTTTTCCCCCGTCTTTGTGGTAGTAAAGCACGTGGAGAGATGAATGCCGAGGGACTGCAAAGGGCTATTGATAAATGGAGTATAATGTGGGAGAAATATGAGCTATCCTCTTTGAGAAATGGAGTGCTGCAAAGCAGGAACGTCTTCATCCTACTATACAGGGCTTTGTAAAACAATGCCCAGAGTACGGTGCTACCTTTTGGCCTTATTATTTAAGGCGAGATGTAACTGAATTAAAGGAAGCTCCAAAAGAAATTTCTCATTTGATTTCTAAAATTAATAATTTGCCCCAGAAGTAGTTGTTAATGATCCAGCGGCCGAGAAAGGTCCCGACCCGAACGTTACCTACCCATGTTCTCCAGAGATGCTGCCTGCCCTGCTGAGTTTCTCCAGTATGAACCAGCATCAGCAGCTCTGTGTTTGTACCAAGTTTGAAGATGATCCCAACTTGCACAAAATCTGACTTGCATAAGGGTTTACGGAATTTAACCCAGACAGCCACTCCCCGACTTGCATAAAGGTTTACAGAACATAACTTTTGCGTAAGTCAGGGAGTGTCTGTATTTGCAACTTGAGGCTACAATTTAGCCGCCTATTTTAGTTACTACTTGAACATTGACGAAGATTTATAATAACTTCCTAAAAGCATTGTAATAACTTTGTGTTTCAGGTGAGTTATTTGTTGATGCCCTCAGCAGAATGGAGCAGGGGAATTTCTCCTTTCAGATATTTGAGAAGTATGCTGGAATCTATCTACTTTTGGTACACCCAAACGAAACGGTAAATATTGTCTGCAGTAATTAATGCCATGACTTATAATATGAATTTTTCTGTAAAAGTTTGTTTTTTTTGTTTGAAAAATTAAAGCAGTGGAACCATTTCTAGAAGCAGAAATAATTTGAATGGTTGGATATCAACAGTGGAAATTGCTGTTGAGATTCTTTGGGCAATGTCCTAACCATCTTCAAATGCATTATTACTGACTGTCATTTGATCAAAAGGTCAGAAGCGGAATGTTTGCTCATTGCTCAGTTTGCAATTCTGTACACTATTTCTGTGAAAATGTGCCCCCTCCATTCCTGCATTTGTGCAAGGCAGCTCGAGAGCATTCAGTAAGGAGTGCAAACTAATAATGTCACACACGTGGCAGTTGAGGACCATTTACTCTTGGGATTAATGGGGTTTTCCTCCACCCTCTCCTGAGATAGACTGATCAGACACATAACTGGGCCAGCCCCTTTGGTTCCAAAATCTGAAGGGATGAAGAAATACTTAATTTCTTGAGGTAAGTGATTCATGTCCTAACCAACTAAAGTTTTCACAAACTCTACAAGGGCATGTGTGAGGAATGTTATTGGGTTCTCTCCATTTTCACTCTGACAACCGCAGCATTCAGGAAATTAAAGTAATTAAGGAAGAGCAGCCTGCTTGAATGGCGCCCATTCGTCAACTTCATTACTGATGGATTTCAAAATTCACAACTGTTACTTATCCACCTTTATTAAAAGCATTTCCTAAGCCTGTGACGTGTAGTATAAGAAAATAACTGCAGTTGCTGGTACAAATCGATTTATTCACAAAATGCTGGAGTAACTCAGCAGGTCAGGCAGCATCTCAGGAGAGAAGGAATGGGCAACGTTTCGGGTCTCGACCTGTGACGTGTAGTTTCTCTTCCAAGTCCTGGTTTGGAAATGTATCAATGATCCACGTTGCTGCTGGCTATAACTCCTGGAGCTCCTTCTCCAACAACACCATGGGAAATCTTGGATTCTTTGCCAGCGATAACCAAAATCACTGCAAGCTCATCAAGACTTGTGAGTGGACAGGTAAAAGCGATCATGCCAGTTATTGCCTTACTCTATGAATAGTAAAGGGCAAATATGTAACATTGAAATGGTAAAAGATTGACAAGTACCACAGGGCAGGATGTATTGCTTTCAAAATAACAGCATTTAATTATCATAATTATATATTATTAACATAAATCTGTACAGTATACAAAATGTGATGGCGTGAGGGATTGATTAAACATAATGTCAAGATTCAGATGATATTTGAGCAAATGCAAATTGTCAAAAAGACAATTCAGAGAGAATTGTAATTACCCAGCCTTGTAATTACCCAGCTTTTATGTTTGTGCTTTGTACATTTTGAATTTTTGTAGGAAAGATACGGGTTGATGATTTATCTCTTTTTGACCATACTATTGATGAATTCCTCTAATAAATTCAAATGACATTGTTTCACAAAAGAATCTGCAGATTTTAGTTCAATGTTTTATGGGTTTTGATGCAGAAAGAACTAATGTTGGTCTTTTGTTCTTTGTAGTTGCTAGATAGGGAAATCTTTAGGAGTCTGGGATGAAAATCAATTAACTTGGTTGCAGCTAATTCTCAAAAGTTTTTGTTTGCCTTTTTGAAAACTATTGAATTACATATGAGTGTTTCTGTTTTTAGATCAGGAAATGGGCAATCCTTGCTGCCAGATCTCTTGGAAAGGTGGAGCGAGATGACTTCTATGACCTGCAGGAAGTGATAACCTGTTTATTGAAAGTTATTGAATTGGACCTTTTTGAAAATACAGATTTTTATAATAGTTATGGAATGCAAGAGGGGAAGTTGATTCTTTTACCATCCCATCTTTACGATGTTACCAACCACAAGAACTATTGGCTCGGTGAGTGATTTTTAAAATGCTATTGGTCTGTATGCAAGAAAATTAAAACCGGTAATGGGTAACAGGACACTGTTGCATAATTTGTTGTTCAAAAGTGGATATCGCAGCTCATAACTAAAAATAATATTGCAAAAAGATTCTTCGTGTTTACATGTCACGAATAGGTAAAAGTAATCTCTTTGAATTTTCAAATATTCTCAATGGCCTAGATGTCATTTTCTGTATAGGTTACGATAGGAAAATCTTTTTCACAGTGTTAATATTTTGCTGTTATGTTGGTTGATTTCGCCATAAGTGGTGTGGTAGTGTTCATATGAAATGTATCTCATGTTAGGAGCATGACTAGCTTAATTTAAACTAGTCTAGCTTTTAAAAATACACGCAATGCATTCCAGAGTAGGTTTAGGTTTATTGTTGTCACATGTACTGACATACAGCCAAAAGCTGTGTTTTGCATGCTATCCAAACAGATACAATCAAGATATAATCAAGTCAAACTCAAGTACAATAGGTAGAGTAAGAAGAAGGATACAGAGCATAGAATATGGTTCTCAGCATTGTAGAGCACCTGTTCCAAAAATAAAGTCCAACATCTACAATGGAGTAGAAATGATTTGGGCTGTATCCTATCCTGTGGAAGAATAGTTTAGGAGTCTGATAATAGAGGGGGTTCCTGAGTCGGGTGTTGCACACTCAAACTTCTGTATCTTCTGCACAATGGGAGTGGGGAGACGGAATCCTTGATTATGCTTTTCTGAGGCAGTAGATCGGGACAATAATTGGTCTGTGATGGCTAGGCTACATCTACAACTCTGCAAATTCTTGCTGTGATGTAACAGTGTGCTTATTCTTAGAAAGTACTGTACCTTGCTCATTTGTTTTTTCTTTCCTTTTGGAAGGGGAAAGCTGCTGTGTTGATCTGTCAAAGTAAAACATTCTATTCACGTGACTGAGGTGCCTGACAGTAACTTCAAAGTTGCTTGCAAATTATAATGTTGGAATATGGCTTTCATTAAATAGGAAATAGTTTGCATTCAAATAATCAACATATTCTTTATGCTGAGAATTGGATTGTTGAGATGCTTGTTTTCATAATTTTTTGTTTAAATAGGTGTCTGCATGCTATTGCTGGTATTGGATGAACAAGCTATGGACTCATTACTACTTTCCCATGATAAACAAAACGACTTTATGAAGTCCATTCTGAACACCATGATGAAAAGCAAACCAGGTGTGTCTAGATATTTCTGTACATGGTATGTCATACAATGTGAGGTGTGGCATAAAGGTACAGAAATGCTTATTTTTATTGGGTTAGCCACAGATAAAATCTGTGTTTGCTAATTATGTTAGACCTTGTATATAACCTATCTGACCCATATAATTCAGTCTGAAGAAGGGTCTTGACCTGAAACGTCGCCCATCCTTCTCTCGGGAGATGCTGCCTGTCTATCTTCCATGTAATCCACATTAGGCTCTTCACATTTTATCTTCCTGCAATATAAAGACCTGGTGTAACATAGATGATAGAAATGTAGGTGGGGAAAATGAGCTGTGAAGAAGACACATGTATTTTATGAATGCAAAGTGAACACATTGTTAGGAAGAAATAAATCTATTTTTAAAAATTGGTGAACAACTGGTTATGTACAGATGGATTTTTGTGTGCTGATTCATGAAATGCAGCAACGTTACGTGCTGGTTTGAAGCACAGCTAAGCAAACAAATGATTCATTGTAAAGGGATTGGAATGCAAAAGGTGAATTTAAATTGGGTTTCTGATCCTAGGGAAGGATATAGTTGGATAGGAGTTGGATTCATTTGTTTGATTGCTGAGATGAATTGTCCAAGAGGGGAAAGTGAGTAAGATTGGTCCTTACTTTCTGAAAAGATTAAAAGGTGACCTCTTGGGCCTTCTAAGATTCCAGACAAGATTGCCAGAATAGATGCTAGAAGGTTGCTTCCACCAAAAGGATTGTCTAGAACCAGGGGCATTGTCTCAAAGAGTTGGCCTGATAGAAATGAGGTGAGAGTCATGAATCCTTGTAATTATTTGTTTTGAAGGGATGTGTGGACTAAGTTACTCAATATATTCACAACTGATCTTGGACATTTGTTGAATCAAAGGATTTGAGAATTGAGTGGGGGAAGTGGAGTTGAAGTAGATCAATCATGATCTTAATGGCAGGCAGGGCAGGCAAGAGAGACTGGATCAAATACTTCTGTTTATTTCTAAACATTGTAGTCTTGTGATAAAAAAGAGCAGCTTCAGTTGGGAAAATAAAAGCACTGGACCAAAATGCCGCCGCCTTCAGGAGAACTGCTTCTTTTTATTATTGTTGTTTCCTGTAGTGATAAGTTTCATTTTGATTTCCTGTATGCAAATTTGGCTATGTGAATGTAAAATAGATTGATTTTTCACATTATTCAATTTCTGCATATTATTTTCCTTCATCTGCATGTAATAACATTTAGAATAAAGAACTTTTATGCAGGCTAATTTTATTAAATGCAAGATTAGCAAATATAAAACAAAATACATTTTTTACATTTTAATTTAATTAAGACATCAGCTCTCTTTGTTTGAGATGAAGCTCGTGAATGCTTTGCCTTTTTCATAAACCAGCAATCTTTTTCTCAATGTTGAGAGGCAGAAATTATCTTTCCAAAGAGATAATTCAAGATTGTTTGCTATTTTTAAAAACTTGTGTAAATCAAAGCAATTGTTTGTAAATAATGACCCACGTGAATTTAGCCTTCTGTAGTGTTCCTTATGGCTTATTTTCTTTTATTTTGACATAATTTTCAGTTATAATTTGCAAATAACTGCAATTATGTTTCCTTGACAAAATAATAAATTAGTAAATGGCTTTTACTCTGCTAAACGAAGTTCTAAATTTCATCTCGACCTCTTTCTGTATAGATTAACTGAATGATCTTGCACTGGCCTCTTATTACCTTAATATCACCTTAATATCTGTGCTGCTGATTCTTATTTTAGTGCCGATTATATTTAGTCCTCCTGGGCCAGGCCCTTCTGCCATGTTGAAGTCTCTGCACTCAACATGGACCAATGTAGAAAGTTGGAACTTCTAAGTTGCCAGAGTCGACATGCTCCGAAACTGGTCTGATCCTTAATTGAACTCCCCACATGGCACCAGTATCTTTCTCAACGTAACGCTGTTACTTCCATGGACAGTGAGTGTGCCAGCAGGTGGAGATGCGAGAACAAGCTCGACCCGTGAAATAGTTGAAGAAAACTACTTAAACCAAGCACCTGAGCTATCAAGTTAGTTGACTAGTTGAATTTTTTGACAATCAAAACTTATAAAAAATGAAAAACACCATTTAAAATAAAAAGATTAAACATTTAACTTAAATAAGCAAGAATAAAACAGTTTAAATATGATACTTATGATAATTTTTTTTTAAACTTTAAATCCATGAATTTTAACAAAATGTAAATTATCCAATACGTGTTGATTCTTTGGAAAATTCACTTTGTATGCAAATGAATGGGGTCATTGCTGTGTTGTCTAACCTGCTGCAGCTTATGTGATTACTATTCACCTGTTCTGATGCTGGATCACGAAGTGTCCACAAGTGATGGTACTTCCCTATAAATTCTGCCCTTTTAAAACTACCATTATTGGGGCTCAAAATAATATTTTGAGCCAATGTGCAAGAGCGTGCCACTGCCCTAAGTCCTGGGGCTAACTTAGCGGTTAGGACTGCTAAAACGTTATTAATATAACCAATGAAAATTGAAGTTTGATATATTTAGTACAGCATCTTCCTTGTTGGTGTTATAGGCTGGGAAAATGTTTAAAGTTGCTATTTGTTAATGACTTTCTTTTGCACCAATTTGTACTGTAGGTGATGCTTCTGATCCATTTTGGCCAGCTCTGCAGTGTTTCATGGTAATCCTTGATCGACTTGGATCAAAAGTCTGGGGTCACCTCATTGACCCCACTGAGGCATTCCAGACCATTATCAGAAGCCACAGTTACAACAGCGAGATTGAAAACATTCGTAATTCAAGGTTGGTAAGTTAGACACAGAAATTGAAAGCTGATGAGAAGGAAATTAATTTCCTATTTTATAAATGTTATTCAATAAATTCAAAAGATTTAACTATTTGTGGAATAATTAATGTATTTGTATACCTAAAGATGCATCACAGAGCTGAAAATGATTGTTAAGCTGTTAGTAATAGAATGTTAGATATCTGGACCAAAAATATGATCAAAGATGTGTCGTGAGAACACTTCAATTTAAGTTGAGAAGTGCAGTGAAGAGATTAAGACAAGCATTCAACTGTATCTTGCCACAAGGGGTAAAATGGATTAAGAATGACAACAGGTAACCCAGTTGCTTGGATATAGGGTTAGACACACCAAAGGCAACAGTTAGGGATCCACTACTTTTGCGTTCAGCCAAAGAGTTGCTGGAGTCGAAGCAAATATGAACTTTTGCGTGGGTTGTGTTTTTTTTCCCTTTTCTCAGAAGTGTTATCTTTCACAACTTGGATGATGGTGCATGCAAGAAAGGCTAGAATGATCCAATTAATATTTTCTTTTCTTTAAACTTAAATTAGTGAATAAAGCAATAGAGTTGTGTGTGGTCATTTGATTGGTACCACACAGAAGTGTAAATAGCATATCTATTGACATGGATCTGATATAGGGGTATTTTGCTGTTTCTTGATTATTGCTTCCATTTGAATTACAATTATTCTTGTCACTGAGTTGTATTTCAGTTCTCAATCCATTGATTTGAGAGCAGCATCTAGGAAAACACAAATAAGTGCTTACTGAGCATTTACATGATTGCAGTTGCAGAAGAT
The DNA here is from genome assembly GCF_053455715.1 of Rhinoraja longicauda. Lineage (NCBI taxonomy): Eukaryota > Metazoa > Chordata > Chondrichthyes > Rajiformes > Arhynchobatidae > Rhinoraja > Rhinoraja longicauda. The sequence goes on from NC_135983.1 coordinate 14,477,026, forward strand.
AGAATTAGATCTTTCTTTCCCTCTCCCCAGCTGATAACTTTTCTTTTTCCTCCTTTATTTCTAATCCCTGTTTACTTCCACTCTCTTTTCCCCCCACCCCCCAAACATCACCCACCTCCAACCCAGTGTCTGCGATCAGCTCTTTTCTGCAGAGAATCTTCCAGAAGCGCTCCAGCTATCTCTCTGTTGCTGTATTTAACATCAACTGTAGCTACCTCTTGTGCTGGGAGTGGTTGAAACACAGATGGAGGATCTTTAGTGCACATAAGCATATAATGAGGTGAATAGTTCACACGGGTCAATCTGTGATTCAAGAATGGAAACAATACAATGCTTGTATTGTAGCACAAATGGGTAACGTTGTTAATCCCACATACCCAAAACTATTCTGCCGTATTAAAACTATGAAAATCAAAGACTTTGCATGCAAATGTAGAAACAAGGAACTGCAGATTCTAGTTTACAAAAAAAAAGACTGCTGGAGGAACTCTGGGTTGTCAGGTTGAATGAGGAACCGTTTCATTTAGAGATAGTGTAGAAAAAGGACTTTTGGCCCCTGGAGTCCGCGCTGACCAGCGATCACCCATACACTAATTCTATTCTATACATGTGGTAGGAAACTAGAGCATCCAGGGAAAACCCACGGGGTCTCGGGGAGAACGGACGATCTCCGTACAGACAACACCCATAGTCAGGATTGAACCTGGGTCTCTGGCTCTGTGAGGCAGCGACTCTATCATTGAGCCACTGTGTCACCTGAATTCAGTGGATAAAGAAAAGATGAGGTCCATTGCCAGTCTGGGTGTGGCCTGGAGCTGTGGGAGAGACAAAGCGAGGGCCTGCTAGTGCTAGCGCCTGGTGGAGAATTGTCAGGTGAGTGAGGAAATGTTGATTGAAGGTGTGGATTTGGTGAAGTTGAGGTCCGTTGCAGATCTGGGTGAGTGCCTGACAACACGCTGAGCTGCTACAGCTATTTGTGTCTTACTCTGCATACAAAAGTAGTTTGCATTTTGCCTTATTTAATAAGTAATGCTATACTGTTTGTTTTAGCAATAATACAAAGTTAAAACATGATCTGGATGACGACGGTGATGATGTGGTTTCATGCAGCCAGATCGTGTACGACTATAACTCAAGAAAGCAAAGCAAGGTATTAATCAAGTCACATCAATGTTTAGTTAAATGCTGTTTTTAAAAAGTCACTTTTTTCATTTCATGTTCTCCAGATAAATTATGATGAGGATTAACATACAATCCATTATCACAATATTTCATTTTATTTGATCTTTGAGGCGTATACTCCAAGCCACTGCCAGCTCTTCTTTTCATTAATAAAAGTTGTGCAGAAGGGATTTGAGGGAACTCACTTTTATTTTTCCACAATTACATGGCAACTATGTAACTTTCGTTGGATCTCAGTTTGGAAGAGACCATATTATGAACTATGTACCATGGGTTAAACCAGGGACCTCCAAACCTTTTAGCATGAGGGCCACATTATATATTTGGCACATATTTGCGGGCCGCAGGAAAAAATAAAGAAGTGTGAGTTTACATTAGGTTTATATGGCAACAAATAAATAATTTTCAATTTTTAAAAAGAGATTGAAATGTTGGAATATATATACCGTAAGTATACAATTATTTATAAAACAGAAAATATACAGTGACCACCACTGGTGGAGAGAGCAGAGAGAGAGAGTGGGTAGAGGGAGCAGCAGGTGAGAGCGGGGAGGGTGTCAGCGAGATCTGCACCGCTGCTCCACTCTCTTCCCGGCCCTGTCTCCCTCTAACGCAGCAAAATAAGAACAAACACAAGTGTAGTTGTTGTTCAGAAGCCCCGCATCCCCGGGGTGAACGGCGGCGAGGAGAGAAGTTTCACTTGTGTTTGTTCTTGTTTTGCTGCATTAGAGGGAGACGGGGCCGCGGAAGAGAGTGGAGGAGCGACACAGATCTCGCTGGTGCTGGGAGAGGGAGGGGGGGGGCGGGGGATGAGAGGGAGCAGCCCCCGCAAGTGGTGGCGCTCATTCACCCTCCGATGACACCCTCCCCACTCTCACCTGCTGCTCCCTCTACCCCGACTCTCACCCCGGGGTGAGAGCGGCGGCGGCGGCGAGGAGGGAAGTTTCCTTGGGTTTGTTGTTTTCGAGGGGGCGCTGCGATCTCTCGCCCTGTCCCGGCTCTGGGTCAGTGGCGATCCGCTCTCCGGTGAACCGTCGCCGGCAGCTTCTGCCTCCAGTCCCCACCGCCGCGGGCGAATAAAATCTCCTGGCGGGCCAGATGTGGCCCGCGGGCCATAGTTTGGAGACCGCTGGGTTAAACAATAATGCTTGCAATTCAGCAAAAATATGCAATAAATTAGCTTTTTGTTGTAGATGTTGGTTTGGTTGGTTGTAGGAAGAGAATTTTTGGCAGAAGCTGTTCTAAATTTATATTTTAAAATTTAAGAAACATTGCTTGTGGCTCACACTAGCACATCACTAATGGAATCCTTGAAACATTAATTGTTGTAAAAACAAATCAGATGTATTCATGTATTTTGAGGAAAGAATATACACCACACTACCCAGCTGCATTGGATAAGAATGAGACTTCAGAGCCACAGCACCTGATCCTTGAGCACAATGTTGAAGGACAATGAGAGGTGGGCAACAAATGCTGACCTCGCCAGTGACATCCACATCTTCTGTATGAATTTATTGATTAAAATACATTGTTTATTCCATAATTATTACAGAATATTTATTATTACATTTATTACAGACCTTTTCTCTGTAACTATACAATAAATCTGTCATAACTTTAATGCATTTCCATGAAAGTTTACTGTACTTTTGTTGCATTTTACAGGATGCAGGATGGAAGCACACAACCAATGCAGCATATTACCCAAGCATGTTTGATGAAATGCAAAGTCTTGCGCATGTACTACAGTGCGACATTGGACAAGACATGCGTGTGCACAACAGTACATTTCTCTGGTTTATCCCATTTGTCAATTCTGTCATGGACCTAAAAGATCTTGGCATAGCCTACATTGGTGAAGTGGTTCACCACCTCCACTCTGAGATAAAAGATGTTCTGAATCGGAAAGTTAATTTCTGTGATAAAGTGACTGAGTTCTTCATCCTTATCTTGGTGTCCATCATAGAACTACACAAAAATAAAAACTATCTGCACTTACTTTGGTACAGTTCGCATAAGTGGGTGGAGGCATTGGTGAAATGTGCTAATCTTCCTGCCAGAGTGTTTAATCTAAACACCGAGAGAACAACAGTCACAAGTAACTTTAAGGTCTCATCGACTGCATTTTCAGTAACATCTTCAGCATGTTCTTCCATCACCAATTCAGTACAGCAGGCATGTGTCCAACTTATTCGTAGTTTTCTGAGAGAAGGTTGTCAATCTCAGCAAAGAAGCATATTTCAACAGTTCCTCGACAGACTGAATCTGCAGCTGCGAAGCACTTTTATCCTTGGCTGGCAGTTGAGTGTTGGAGAACAGCAGGACTTGCAGTCTTGTTTAACACAGTTAGTTAAAAATGCAAAATTTAAATCCTCTGAAATGAAACAACTGGGCACAGCGAGAAAAGGAAGCGAACTGAAGTGTCCTTTAATTAAAAGTGAAAAAGAGGACACGAGGGAATGGGGAAAGATGCCTGGATATTGTAACAGTGGTCCTGGGCCACCGTGTTCAGCTTTTCAAACTGACAACGGAAGTTCAGTTATTCAGAAAAATATCATGAAACAAGACAAAATGGCTACTTGCGAAGGTCAAGAAAACCGGTTAAAAGAATCATCTCTGGTTGGAGATTTTTCGTATAAAGCAGAATTACCCGTGTGTGATGACGGCACTTTCCTTAAGACCAAAACCGTTGAAGCAAATGTTTTGAAAGTTGAAGATGAAAAAGAACGTTGTTCATTGGTGCTCATTTCTCCTCCTCCTCCTCCTCCTCCTCCTGCAGAGAAGATCACCAGGACTGACCTACCATGCAAACAGCGGCCTGCACTTGAACAAACTGGTGGGCTCAAACATGAATCTGTTGCTGATGCAGTTTGTACTGTAGGTTCTTTACTTTATGATAATTTACAGACTAAGTCTCTTGAAGTGACATCAAGTGTTCACCATAAAGAAAAGTGGAAGCGGTCCATGTTACTTGAGTTCCAGAAATCTTTTAATGATGATACAGTAAAGCCCGAAGCTACCTCCACCATAAATGACCAAAAGGTTCCTTCTGGAGAAACACCTGGTCCTTCAGCAGGTGTTTGTTATTTGCCGCAGAAAATGGAGTCTGCATCATGCAAGTTTAAGATTGATCCAAGCAAACTACTTAATCTGAAAGTTAAGCTGCGGGCTATTGATATTAAGCGAAAGATGAAGAAAGAAAACAATTCTTTTAAAGAAAGGGACTTTCCAAAAGTAGAAGTTGACAATAGTCAATTAGCTTGTATGAATAATAGAAACCAGAACCAGAATGTCAATTTCAGCAAAAAAACAATAGCTGGCAGTACTAGTACCGAACAAGTGACTGACTCTCATCTTCAGTTGTCTCCATTTTTGGACAAAAGTGAGCAGCTCACATCTGATGCTTTAAGACTTACTCCTTTGTCACAAGATAAAGCAAATTCAAGCACTGTCATGAAAGTTGCTACCCAATCACGTGAATTTCAAGAGTATACAAGCAAGATCAGTGTAGGTGACGATATTCCTTTCAGTGAATTAAGAGCAAAATTGAAGAATTGGATTTCGTTAACCAGAGCAAGAAATACAAATGATTCAAAAATGAATAAACACCATGGAAATCCCTTGAAAGTTACTTCTATGAAGCCTTCTTATTTATCCAGTGACTTGTCTAAAGAGTTGGACAAAATCCCAACATTAAACAAAATTGAGAGAAGAGTAAAGGTTTGCTCCCACGCACAACGGTGTGATCCTATACAGAATAAGGAAAAATCTAAATCTGATTCATCTGTGGAAGAGTTTATAATTGATGAAGATGCTGAAGATGTAACTATCTCTAATTCACAATCAACAAAGGACAATACCAATGTGTTTGAAGTTGAAAGACGTGAAACGCAAAATCTAGTAGGTGCAACCAGTGTACAGGAGACCACTGACTCCACTGAAAAAAATGAAACTTGCCACCAAGAAATGCCTACATCTAGCAAACCCTTGCCAACTTTGTATGAAGAATATGATTCACAGATATTTGAATTTGAAAGTGAAGAGCAGATACATTCTGTTTGGGGAGACATTCAGCCTCCACAGAAGAAACAAAAAGAGAAAACGGCAACAGAAAAGGATGAATCTGATGTACAAGACAGTGGTGATGAAGGAGATGTTAATAGCATGCTTAATGAATGGGGGTATGATACAGATTATGTCCCTGATGATATAATTGAAAAGGTGGCTGTAGAGGTAGAAGCACAGTTGGAACAAGAAACAATGGCAAGTAAAGCTGACAGTGAGAAACAGTTACTGCTTGGGGTCAAACAAATTTCTCCATGCAGTTCTGCAGGTGACAGTGCATCTGTTTCATGTTCTAGGTTGAGTTTTAAATCTACTTGCAAACCTCAAAAGGAGAAACAAAAACGCAGTAAGATCACAATAAGTAATCTAAATAGCTTTGAGTCCCTGAATTTGTCTGATAAAAGTAAACGGCAGCTGGTAGCTGCAAAAAGAGTCATTCATCCTGAAAGAAAGACAGTAAGAAAGATATCGGGTAAAGATGACAACGAAAGAATCAAAAATGGAATCAGCAAAAAATATTTATCCCAAGTTAGTTCCAGGAAAGGTTTGAACAAGTTCATTCTGACTCAGAAATCTACAAATGGTTGTCAAGACCAAAAAGTTAAGAAAAATAGATCCAAGAAAACCTCCGAAAAAAGTAGCTCTCAAACGCCATTGGCTACTACTTCGAACTACACTGCCAAGGATATGCAAGTGACCCATCCTTCAGCAAAACTCTCCACCTCTACTCCAAAAAAAGTGCGTAAACACCCTGAACCTACTTCAGCCGTTGAAAAGCTTGGTCTCAAAAAGAGAACTCGTAAAGCTTTTGACCTTTCTCAAGGAAGCCTCGATAATCTGAACAAATTGCGTAATTATGGGCAAGTAATTGGAACCATTGAGAATAAACATCCTAAGAAGGCAAAACTCATTGTGCCACAAAAATTGGCAGCAATTAGAAATTCAAAGTTGCTGGCTTCCCAGGACCTTCAGTATCGACAACAATCGAGATCTCGGCGGCACCATAAAGACAAGAAGAGGAAAAATACATCTGAAGAAAGTGCCTTCCTTAAAGGAGCTCTCTCCTCTAGCGAAAAGCAAGACTTTTCTATTTCTGTTCGGACAAGTCAGAAACTCCCATCTGCATCAGTAGAAAATAGCACTAACCCCATTGCAGTTACTGAAACTTCACTAGAAAGAGAAACAAATACAAATTCAACTGAGGCACATGTGTCAAGTGTTAATGTAAGTGATTACTTAAATTTAACACAACATGATCCTATCGATATGGATATTAGTACAGATGAAAACCTGGAAGATGATCATATGTTAATGTTGACACAAAGGGATCCCGTAGATATGGATATAGATAATGATACCACAGAAGAAAAGGACAGTGCAAAAATACCTAATTCCATTGTGACTGATTGCCTGTATAGAGGATGCACTGATGTTGTTGTATCTTCAGAAAGGTTTGTCAAAACCCATGCTGTATCTGAACCCAAAGATGGCATCTTTGCTAAAATCGGATTACCTCAATCTGATCTGAAAAACTCCAGACCTTCTACTGCCAAATGCTTTGCTTCGAGCTCTACTTCACGTAATGCTCAGCTTGCTATAGAAATGGAGGTTATCCCAAAACGTCCAGCTGTGGCAGTTTCTAAAGTACAGCAACTTCAGACACCTCCATCGGTAAAGTTTGCTGTGCCACAGACATTAAGACCAATCCAACCTGCAAAAGCTGTGGAACCTAATGTCCTTCGAACACAAAACAAAGACATGACTTTCAGACCAAAGTCGTGCTTTCTAACACCAGTTGCGGAATCATGTTCTATGTTTGCACCTTTGCCACCTGGGCGATCCAGGCAGGCTTCTCATTCCTTTAATATGACAGATCACCATCAGCGGGACCAATCTGACTTGATCAAAGATGTTCTTAAGTGGACCTATCAGATGTTTGACATGTTCGATCAATTTGGGGCACCTGATATTCTTTGTGACTTTCCACTACGAGAGGTGCCTGAAAGGTTTAAATCATATGAAGAATATTTTAGCATCTTTTACCCTTTACTGATGATAAATCTGTTTGAACAAGTGAGTACTGCGTGCCCCACAAATATTAAAATTTGGCAGATATTCTTAGTCATTGACTTGTGATAAATGCAAGAGATGTACCTGGATTGCAGGTAAGATCACTTTGAAAAACTTTCAGATTGCCCTGGAAAATTTTGACCTACTCCTGCTATTGTCTATTGAATCTGTATTTTTTGGGGAAAAATAGTGTACATTTCCACATTTAGATGGGGATATGAATGGTGCACTTTGAAAAGCAAAAGTTGAGGCATGTTTATGGGAATGAGGCAGCCAGAAGAGTAGTTTTGATTTATCTTTATGGAATGCCAATATAGGCTGTAAGAAATTGTTAATTTTCATCCATATTTATAATGGAAGTTACCTGTAGAGTAATTTATCAACATTCTCAAAGGGTGAACTCAGTCGGTAGAGTTGTGTGCGTGTTTGTAAATTGCATTTTTTTAAAACAAATGTAGAGAAATTTACTGTGCATCTTGATGAAGGCTGTGAAGACTTCTCAAAGGCGCATAACGGGAATTTTATTGACGATACATTGACTAAGACAAAGTCCAAAACACTTTTGTAACCCCACAATAGTTTACCCATCATTTCTAAGACTATGCTTACTTTTGCATTTGGACATTCTTGCAAAATGTCCTTTTTCAGATGTATAGTTCCATCAGTCCTAATAGTTCTATTGCCTCACTAAATTGCTTTCACAGATTATCAGTTAATATTTCTAACTTAGCTACCATCAATCTCTGCATGCAGTTATTATGCTCTTTAGGATTCCAGTATACCCACACTCCTTTAACATGAGCCACACAAAGATGACTGGAACAAATGTCTGGCATTTCCCGGTCAATGCCACTTTGCTAATCAGTACATAACTTGCTAAACCAACAGGGAATTTGTTGGAGAATATATTGTGAAGGTATATCTATGTAGCCTCGTCCAACTCAGAGGTACATTTGCTTCAGTTTTAAGATTTCAGTAGGCAGTACATTCTCCAGCCTTGTTACATTCCAGCTTACAAAGTATGGGAAAGTAGATGCTCTTGGGATGAATCCAATTGGGACAATTGATCCCTGGAATGGCAGGACTTTCATATGAAGAAAGACTGGATAGACTAGGCTTATACTCGCTGGAATTTAGAAGACTGAGGGGGGATCTTATTGAAACATATAAAATTCTTAAGGGGTTGGAGAGGCTAGATGCGGGAAGATTGTTCCCGATGTTGGGGAAGTCCAGAACCAGGGGTCACAGCTTAAGGATAAGGGGGAAGTCTTTTAGGACCGAGATGAGAAAACATTTCTTCACACAGAGAGTGGTGAGTCTGTGGAATTCTCTGCCACAGAAGGTAGTTGAGGCCAGTTCATTGGCTATATTTAAGAGGGAGTTAGATGTGGCCCTTGCGGCTAAAGGGATCAGGGGGTATGGAGAGAAGGCAGGTACAGGTTACTGAGCTGGATGATCAGCCATGATCATATTGAATGGCGGTGCAGGCTCGAAGGGCCGAATGGCCTACTCCTGCACCTGTTTTCTATGTTTCTATGTGTAAAAAGCAGGCTGCTTTTTAACAACCTGGATAATTAAAATTGGTGAACTGAGAAATGGTATTACTATTTGGAGGATAGGAACAAGGTAATATATTTAGTGCATTTATTCTTTGTTGCATCAAAGTACTGAGTAGTAGTTTGCAAATATGAAGGTTGATAATAGAAAAGTGTTTAACTGTAAACCTAAATCGCAGCATTTCTTTTATATAGCTAGCTCAGAAATTGATGGAATCCAAGCAGACAAATAAAATGATTCAGAACACTCTGACGCTGAAGAGCTACTCCGTAAATGGGCGAGTAAACCGTGCAGAATTTCAAGGTGAGAACAACAAACCTTGCGTGTAATCCAAATCCCCAAACCTGTTTTTCTCTTCAACATAATGAGAATAAGGCAACATAACAAATTTACCCAAGACATTTCTATTGAAGGTGAATTTATTCACGGTGTTCAGTTACTTTGAATCGAAAGTCAGCCTGGGCATGACAGCCATTGCAACTTTAATGTTAACCCAATTATGAAGAAAATGGGGGGGGGTGGAATGCTTGTAATGCTGTATTTGTGTTCAGTACTTTGTTCACCACTCGTCAACTTTTTTATGTTTGCTCAGCCATACTGCAGGAAGGCGAACTTTTGATGCAACTGTATCCAAAAGAAGACGATGTTGTGTTTCTCTGGTTACCACAACGTCGCAATTACTACATGCAAGATGACGGTGAGATGCAGAATGAACCACATATTGCACATGTCTCAAGGATTCAACGTTTCCCGGGTGAGGTCAAAAGTTGTACACTAAATACCTATGTAGGAAATTTAAATAGTTAGTTCCTTTTTCAGTTATTAATTTTTAGCAGAAATTGACAAATGTTGTCTCTTCAATGCCCAATCATAACATTTTAAAATAAAGCATTCCACTAGATGTCATAGAATTGTGCAGCACAGAAATTGGCCCTTCAGCACACTATTTCCATACTGACAATGTTTGACCACTTGCGCTAATCCTTTTTGCCCACATTAGCACCATATCCTGCTATTGCCTTGATTCATGTTGTTTCTCTTATTTGTTTGTTTTGTCATTTGCATTATAAAACCACTTTTGTGTTTATAGTAAGGTGTTTTGAGTTATAGACTGCTGATTAAGCCATCCTTCCAGATGCTTTTCTTCTAGATGAGTTTGAAGGAATGAGATTCTTCAGCATCGCACAAAGAACAAACTGAATGAAGTGCTGGGCATCCTTCAGGCACCAGCATTTGGTGCTGTCAGACATGCCTGGGAAGGTAGAATGCAGTTAAATTCTAACATTTCTCTTAATTTATTTTTTTTGAACAGGACGTGATTCACAAACTACTCTTTACCTTACAATCCACACAAGAGGGAATGTTAGTGCAGTGGATAACCAGCCTGTGAGATGCGATGTCATTGGATCCATTGTGACAACCACACGGCAGTTCAAAGGATTGCTCTTTCTGGCCAAGACCCCTCTGATTCGGCCAATTCTTTCGGCCCATTCCTCATTCTTTATTGAACGAAACATCGTGGAGAGTACAAAGTGGAGTAATGCTGTAAGAACATATAAGTTGTGTTATACATCTCGCATTTTGCAAAACCTAATTACTGAATTAACACACGTTTGTAACTTTATTCTAAATCTTTATTCATAAGCATTTACTTTTTATAATGTTGGGTAACTGAGTTTAAATCAGGGAAGATAAACCAAAAAAAACGGCCTGAAAGTTGCATTTTATGTTCTGCTATCTGTAACGGACATCTTTTCAAAGAAAATGCAGAAGTTTTATTTTTATTTACATTTTTTATTTAAATATGCCAACATCTTTCTTAAATCAAAATAATAATGTACAATTTGTAAAATGAATATCATGAGGGAGCCTGTTGAAGAATATCCAGACTGAATGAGGTTGGGTGATGAGCACCTGGCACTGGGGCAGTGGGGGGGGAGGATTAGATGTCAGGCACCATACTTTGATGTAGGTGCTGAACCACTGAGAAGTTTTGAGAAAATAACTGATCTTCTCATTCTATTGACTGCTGCTCATGTTGTAACTTCTGTACTGTTAAAGTAACGATTCAACATAACAAAATTTGGATGTTTTTGTGGAAAATACAACATTTGAGGTGTCCATATAGGAATGTACACTTCAATAAAGATGTGTGTGAGATCTGATTAAAAAGATTTTGGTACTATTTCAGTATTCAAGATTGAATACTATTTCAATGTTCAATATTTTAGGTCAGTTGCTCCTACAGATGTACTAAACATGCCATAAAATCAAGAATGAAAGATCAATTATTTTATAGATTAAATATGAAGAGAATAGAACAGGATAATGCAATATGCATGAACTTGAATTAAACAATAGTCAACATTATTTACTTTCAAATGTTATTTGTACCCTGCATAAACATTTTAAACATTTTTTTCTGCATTGTGCCCTGCATATGATAAAACGTAGCATGAAGGTGAATGATTTCTGTTTTTTTTTTGTGAATTTCAAATATGGCTGGTCACTTTTATTTTTTCCAATGCAGAATAATTACAATGAGCATCAGCAGAGAGCGATTAGCACGGCATTGTCAATGGTTAAACAGCCAAGAATTCCTAAAGTCTGCCTTGTCCAAGGGCCACCTGGAACAGGAAAGTCGAAAACCATTGTTGGGCTTCTGCATCGTTTGCTTAATGAGGTACCACTCTCTCAAGGTGAAATGTGACCATGTGTCTGTTGCCTTAATCTCTATCATCTAGGTGGTTGTGAGGGGTTATTGAAAATACATTTTTGGTAGGTACTTTCTGTTTGGTACACTGTACACAAAATACAACAATGAGGAAAAGAGTAGGTTGGTGAATGGGATGCAATCAAGCAGCTTACTTTGATCTGAATGGTGTTGAGCTCTCTGTGTGACACTGGATTTGTACTATCCGGGCAAGTGAAGAATGGTATATTTCCACCTTGATTTGTCTTGTGAATGATGGAAAACCATGGGGAAGTGGGAGTGATTCGCACTGTGGAATAAAATACCCAGGCACTGTCTGAATTTGTAGCGATGGTGTTTCTGTGTACGGTCCAATTCACTTTCTGATCATTGATGATTCTCAGGAAATTGATTGTCCTAAGTCGTATTGTTATCGACCATGGACTGCATTAGCTCAAGAAGAAATATGTTAGTCATATTGGGGATGGACATTTCCAGAAACTCGTATGTTACCTAGCCTGAGCTTGAATTTTGGCATATGTTATGAATGGACCTGACCACTATCCTATTTCTACGATTGGGAAGCTCATTGATGAATGAACTAAGGAGGTTTGAACTTGAACTCCAACTCTGAGAAACATTACCACCATTATCTGAGTAATAGCTTGAATAAAAGGTTGTTGTATTTTCAGAATCCTATTTTAATGACTATTCTTTGAGGCAACTCCTAATTTTAACAAGTTTGAGAGGAGGACCTTGCTAACTTCTGTCATTGTCTGAATCTGAGGTCTTGGTTGATATCAAGTTCTTGAGAGTCATAGAGTGATTCAGCATGGAAACAAGCCCTTAAACCCAGCTTGCCCATGTAGACGTGTTAAAGTTCGATTCTATGAATAGACAACAATACCATAAAGTGGTAAAATATTAGAGTCTTTATTACGCCAGCGGGAGTGGGAGAGCTGGCCACTAGTATGCTCGCATAGAGGACCCCATTCACTCACAGTGTTTCAGCAGCATTTATATACACCAAATACAATAGGTTTTTAGAAGTGCTCAACTTTAAGGTGATTGTAAAGAGGCTCAGTCTATTAACATAAACACATCTTCCTGGTGCTCAACTTTATGGTGATTGTTAAGAGACTCATTCTACTCTGTGCTCTTCCTTTGAGTCCGTTTCCTGTCCTTTGTAAAATTACAACACCGCTTCTGTAATCTCAAGCCGGCATCTACACAGAGATAGACTTGCAGGCATCTGAGGTATGCAATCTAATTTAGTGACAGTTCATCTTCATGTAGCATTTGGTCACATACACCTTAACCCTTAAATCCCCTTTGTCCTTTACAGACGATGAAGCTCCACCTACCTATGTTTGTTCATATCCCTTTAAATCTTTCTGTGTATCTTTCCAAATGTGTTTTAAATGTCATAGTACTTGCCTCAACTACCTCCTTTGGCAGCTCATTTCACATACCCACCACCCTCTTTGTGGAAAGTGTTGCCCTTCAAATTCCTGTTTAAATCTTTCTTCGCTCACCTTAAATCTATGTCCTCTGGTTCTTGATTCATCTGGGTAAAGTACTCTACCGTCATCCTATCTCTCTCATGATATTATACAGCTCTATAAGAACACCTCTCAGCCTCCTGCAAGGAATAAAGTTCTAGCCTGCCCAACCTCTGCCCATAGCCAAAGCCCTCAAGTCCTTCTAAGATCCTCCAATATCTGCACTTTTTCCAACTTAATGACATCCCACAAATAGTGTGATGACCAGAACTGAACACAATATTCCAAATGCAGCCTAACCAATGTTTTGAATAACTATAAAGTAACATCCCGGCCTCTATGCTCAATATCCTGACTGATGAAGGTCTATGTACCAAAAGCCTCTTGACCACCCTATGTCTGTGAAGCTACTTTCAGGGCCTCATGGCCCTTGACAACAGCACATTGCACTGACTACAGCGCCTGGAGGGTGTTACATAATTTCTGCTGCCTCAAACGCAAGAAGAGGAGTACTTTCAGGGAACTGTTATCTAAATGGGGAGAGGATTCTGAAATTGGAGGTGCAAAGGGACTAGTGGAGTGCTGGTGCAGGATTCCCAAAAGATTAATTTGCAGTTTGAATTGGTAGTAAGGAAGGCAAATGTAATGTTAACATTTATTTCGAGAGGAGTAGAATATAAATCAGGGATGTAATGTTGAGGCTTTATAAGACACTGGTCAGACCACATTGAAGTATGGTGAGCAGTTCTGGGCCTCGTATCTGAGGAAGAATGTGCTGGCATTGGAGAGGTTCCAGGGGAGGTTGACGAGAATTATCCTGGGGATAGTTAGGTTAACCTATGCTGAGTGTTTGACAGCACTGGGCCTGCATTTGCTGGTGTTTAAAGGATGAGAGGGGACCCAATTGAAACTTATGAAATAGTGAAATGCCTGGACAGAGTGGATGTGGAGAGTATGTTTCCACTAGTGGCAGAGTCTAGGACGAGAGGGCACAGCCTCAGAATAAAAGGACATTTAGAAAGGAGATGAGGTGGAATTTCTTTAGTCAGAGGGTAGTGAATCTGTAGAATTCATTGCCACAGATGGTGATGGAGGCCAAGTCATTGGGTATTTTTAAAGTGGGGATTGACAGATTCTAGATGAGTAAGGGTGTCAAAGGTTATGGGGAGAAGGCAAGAGAATGGGGTCGAGAGGAAAAGATAGATCAGCCATGATTGAATGATAGAGTAGACTCAATGAGTTGAATGGCCTAATTCTGCTCTTATGACATGAACATTTGTACCTGGACTCCTATATCCCTCTGCTTTACAACACACCTCAGGATCCTGCCATTCACTGTGAAGGTGCTGGCCTGTTTGACTTTCCAAAATGCAACACCTCTGACTTATCTGCATTAAACAATAACCATTCCTCAGCCCACTTGCCCACCTAATCAAGATCCTGCTGAAATTTTTGACAACCATCTTCACTATCTATGATACCTTCCACTTAAGTGTCATCTGCAAGCATGCCTTGCTCATCCAATTTGTTGATGTAAACCACAAATAGCAATGGGCACAGCACTAGTCCATGAGGCACACCACTAATCACAGGCCTCCAGTTCGAAAAACAACCTTCCATCATCATGAAGCTGATTCTATTTCCAGGATCCCATGTAATCTAACCTTCCTGAGCAGCCTACCATGCAGAACCTTATCAAATGCCTTTCTGAAGTCCATATAGGTAATGTCTACGGCTTTGCCCTCATCGATCTTTTTGTTAAGTCTTCAAAAAAAACTCAATTGGTTTTGTAAGGCAAAATCTCTCATGTACAAAACCGTGCCAACAATCCCAAATCAGCCCCTGTCTATCCAGATGCAAATATATCTTATCCCTCAAAATCCTGCCCAGTAACTTCCCTACCACTGGTTAGTCTTGCTGGTTTATAATTGTCAGACTTTTTATTGCAGCCCTTTTTAAATAGAGGCCATTGTCCTTGGATATTTCTGATCCGGACCAGGAGTTTTATCTTTCTTCATAAACCTTAGGATGTCCATCACCTCAACTATAATACAGACTGCCCACAAGATATCTTAATTAACTGTCACAGTTCTAAAATCTTTGTCTTTCTCCACAGTAAAAACAGAGGAGAAATACTCATTGATGACTTTGCCCATCTCCTGCAGCCCCGCAGAGAAATGACTGCTTTGGCTTCCGAGGTGCCCTATTCTTGATCCCAGATGGCTATAGCTGCACCATGCCTTCTTTTTCCTGACCAAATCTCAATTGCTCTCCTAATCCAGGTTTCCCAACTCCCACCTGCCTTGTTCTTCACTTTGACAGGAACATGCATGCCCTGAACACTAGTCTCAGCATCCCTCTTTTAAAAGCATCCCACTTTCCGGTGGGTCCTTTTGCTTGCAAACAACTTTCTCTAATCAAGTTAGAAAGTTCCTGACTAATACCATCAATTGACCTTGCCCCATGCCCCAATACAGAATTTTAACTTGTGGGCCCACTGGGGTTTATGGAATGGAATGGAATACTTTATTGTCACATGTGACTAGGCACAGTGAAATTCTTTGCTTGCATACCCAATGTATGCAAATAGCAGCCACCTACGCTGACAAAGTTACAAAGCACGACGTCTCCTCCTTTCGTTCTCTCTTCCCACCCACTCCCCAGATGTCCATTGTTCTCCCCTCACATTGGTCCCTCCACACTGGCTCCTCCATTGTTCTTCCTCTTCCCCCTCCATGACGGTCCTCCATGCTCTCATCGACCGGCAAGGCATCGCCGCCGCCATGAGGCTTCAACATCGAGGCCCCATCGTCGCGAGGCTTCACTGCTGCCGC
Organism: Rhinoraja longicauda; assembly: GCF_053455715.1. Classification (NCBI taxonomy): domain Eukaryota; kingdom Metazoa; phylum Chordata; class Chondrichthyes; order Rajiformes; family Arhynchobatidae; genus Rhinoraja; species Rhinoraja longicauda. Next base: position 14,492,931 of record NC_135983.1, read on the forward strand.
TGCTTCGCCGCCAGGGCCTCACCACTGTCGACGCCCCACTTCACGCCTCCATGGTGCCGACCCGAGCCCCAGCCGTGGGCTCCGTCGGCCGCTCCGCCAATCGCGAGGGCTGGCTCCTCCAATCGACCAGCGATGCCCTAGCTGGGCCTCGACCCGGGCTTCCACACGGTGATCCGCGAGGCATCGAGACCCCGCCGCCTCGATAAAGGCCTCTGGCCACATTCCCAGTCCACAGCTGCAGCCCATCGGGAAGCCTTACCTATTTTAAAGCAAATCAAACTGTGGTTACTGATCGCAAAAGGCTTACCTTCAGTCACTTGTCCTTCCTGATTTCATAAGAGTAGATCAAGCATTGCCTTTTCCCTTGTAGGGTCCTCTACATATTGCTTCAGGTAACTTTCTTAAACACGTTTGATAATTTCCACCCTGTCTAAGCCCTTGGCATTAAGACTGTCCCAATCTATATTGGGAAAGTTAAAATCCCCTACTATGACAACCCGATTGGTCTTGCAACTGCCTGCAATCTACAATTTTTGTTCTTCTGTTTGTCATTGACTATTTGGGGGCCTATAGTATACTCCAAACATGATTATCCTCTTTTTTTTTACCTCAGACTACTGCCATGACATTCTCCTCAATGATTAAAGCAACATCCCCGCCTCTACCTCGCCTGTAGTACCGGTACCTTGGAACATTAAGCTGCCAGTCCTGTACCTCTTTAGGCAGGTTTCCATAATGGCTACAACATTCCAGTCGCACATATTTATCCACACCTTGAGTTCATCTGCCTTGCCTATCAGACCTCTCATATTAAAATAAATGCAGTCCAACAGTCCATTCTTGCTCCCTGTTATGCTCCTGTCTATCCCATCCACTGAACTTTCTTCACTTTCCATATGGACTTCCAGCCTATCATCTGCCTCAATCATCTGCCTCAATACTGCCCCCCCCCCCCCCCCCCCCCCGAACTCGCTTGAGTAGAACAAGCAAATGTACCTGGCAGGATATTGGTTCCCTGCCAGTTCAGATGCAACGCGTTCCTTCTGTACAGGTCACCTCTGCCCTACCAGCTCCTCTGTCCAATCTTGCAGTTCCTACCCTCATTAGCACATGGCATTGGGAGTAACCCTGGCAGTCCTACTTTTTAAGAATGGGTGGGTTACCCAGGTTTATTCTGAAGCTATGTGTAGGAAGGAACTGCAGACGCTCCTTTACACTGAAGATAAACACAAAATGCTGGAGTAATAGCGAGACAGGCAGCATCTCTGGAGAGAAGGAATGGGTGACGTTTCAGGTTGAGACCCTTCTTCAGACTGAGAGTCGGGGAGAGGGAAACGGAGAGATATGGAATGGTAAGGTGTGAAAACACAGATCAAAGGGGACGATGAACAAGGAAATTAGAATGGTACATTATTAGCTGAGGAGAAGGTGACAGTGAGGCACGCAATCAGTAATATTTAATCAGAACAATGAAATTAATCGGAGAACTAGGATGGATAAGGGAAAGGGAAAGCGTTGTGAGAGGGAAAGCGTCGCTTGAAGATGGAGAAATCAATATTCATACTGCTGGGTTGTAAGCTACCCAAGTGAAATATGAGGTGTTCTTCCAATTTGCTCTGGGCCTCACTCTGAATGTGGAGTAGGCCAAGGCCAGAAAGGTCAGTGTACTGTAGAGTTTGTTCTCATGCTACTTTATCCCTTTCAAACCTAGGATCAAGAGAATGTTAAACCATCTTATAGCAGGATCATGAGAACTAAACGCACCAGGATTCTTGTATGTGCTCCATCGAACGCAGCCATTGATGAGCTCATGAAAAAAATCATTGTTGAGTTTAAACTGAAATGCAAAAATGTGAAGAATTGCTTGGGTAATTTTTTTCTTTGTTTATTATTTATCTTGCTATAACTGAACAACTAAAGAGCTGTAACATTTTGAAAATAATTTTTTAAATGTTGGCTGCAAATGAGTGATATCAATAGTATTTGTATAGGGCATTTACACCTATTGTTGAGCATTGCCCTACAAGGTAATCTCTTTCCTCCCTTCTCTACATTCCTTCTTTCATTGTTTCTTTCTCCAAATGAACAGATAATGTAAAAGTTCACTTCTGATCAACAGAATAACAAATGCCAAAGCATTGAATTATTTATTTGAAGTATTGATTATGTATTTAAACCTTGCTGTCAACTTAATTACTTTGACTTTGAATTTGTCAACTTGGTGACATGTAATTCCATGTACTGCTTCCAAATTGTTAATTATTCCATAATTTTTCTCTTCAGGAAATTGTGGCGATGTGAATCTGTTAAGACTAGGTTCTGAGAAAACTATCTCAACTGATGTCATGGGATTCAGTTTGGATTATCAAGTCAATCGTAGAAAGAGTACGTACTTTCTGCCTGAAATTAAAAAGTCTCTGGGTTAAAATATGTTATATCGTTCAGAGAGAAACGTTTCAGATCAAATGAGCAATTTAAAATTACTTTATGGGGCTTATTTTAGATTTTTGTTTCTCCTATCATAGGGGGATAGGAAAATTGTAATATTTGTGTACCTTTTATTTTGTGTTGAGTTAGCTGTGTACGAAAGGAAATTGTGGTTTGTGTAAATCAAAATTAATATACCATCTGCACTGTAGAAGGTATATTAATTTTGATGCCTCTCAATTTTTGAATAAATTATAATTCACTGCAAGCCTAAATCCTAACTGCACCATGATCTCGTCTACAGTGCAAAAGTACACCTACGATGTCAGTAGATAGTACATCAATCTATGATATTCCACAAAATGAATTTGCATAATTTTACCATAGGACGACATGGTAAATATTGTGGATATGGTAGAGCTGCTTGCCTCACAGCATCAGAAATCACTGTTTGATCCTAACCTCAGGCGTTGTCTGTGGAGTTTGTAACCTCCTAACCATGTTGGTTTCCCCCAGGTGCTCCAGTTTTGTCCAACATCCCAAATGCGTGTGGGTTTCTAGGTTTATTGCCCGCTGCAAATTGCTCCTAATGTGTAGGGAGTGGATGTGAAAGTGGGATGACGTTGAACTCGTGTGAATGGATGATCAATGGTTGGCCGAAGGGCCTGTTTCCATGCTGTATCTCTACATTAAAACTAAACTAAACCAGTGTTTTATTTTCAATGGTGTATAGTACATGAATGTAAATATCTTTAAACCACAAGTGTTGCTGTATATTCTAAAATGGTTACATGTGGCTTTCTATACAGAAAAGAGCCAACTTGATGCTGATCAGGTCATTCAGAGACAGAAAGATTGGCTGGATAGGAAGTTGGATGAACTTGGAAAGCAATGTGCCATCATCAAAAAAGACGGAGAGCAGGTAAAATCTGATACATTTTGCTGTTGGTCTTGGGCAATAATGGCAAGGCAATACTGGATAAAAAGCTTATTTCGTGTTTATTTACTGCTTATTATGTTGTACTCTTGGATAACAGAAGACGCTGAAGAGTTAATTACTCTCAACAACTGGAGTGAACCGTTGTGCTGTTACAATTATTTAAGATAAAATCTGAAAATTACTGCAGTACAATGATTATTAAACTAGCAATGGAGTTTGAATTATTACATTGGGTAAGATTCGCTGATGTGAATAGATGAAATATTTTCCTTTCACCTTTGTCATGCATGTCACTTGAAAGTTGCTTCTAGAAATCATTGAAGTGAGATAGCATTACATAACAATCATCCGCTCTTTAATTCCCTAACACAACTGCACTGCAGCTCTTAAATGTTTGCTTCTGTTCCACTTGGTACTCTTTTTTTCCTTTTTATTTACTATTTTCCTCCGCATTTAATATCTCTCTAGTCAAGCGTAGGTGGTTGAATGTGGCAGATCATGAATTCGCAATTGTTGCAGATCAATGGTGTTAGTGGATTTCTTAGTAGTTAAGCCCCAGCAATTTTTGTCACAACAGTATTGTTTATCTGGTAAGACTTGTCAATGTTCAGTTTTACTTCCCAGAAATATTTTCCCCTTGATGCACAACAATTGTCAAAATCATCTTGGCTGCTTTCTATCACTAAATGTACTTGAATTGAAAGTTAATTCCTGGCTGGCCTTTTACTCGTTAAAGTGAAGAATGATAATTATTTTGTTTCAACAAATATTTTGACAGCCAAGGCTGAGAGGCGATTTTGTCGTATGGATGAATCTTGAACCAGGGGATGTTGATGCAGAATAACAGTTGCAATTTTAAGGCAGGTTTGGGGAGAACTTTGAAGATTGTGAATCTTTGCACCAGAGACAGATAGAAGCTGAATCGTTGAATATATCTAATGTCAACAGACAGGTATTTAGACTAGAGAGGGATCAAGAGTATGGGGAATCAGGCAGAAAAGTAATTATGACCACAATCACATCAGTGTAACCTTAATGATAGGGCAAGCATGAGGAGCCATATGGTTTACTCCTATTTCTTGTATAATCCATTGTGATGTCCCAAGCGATTAATTTGTTCATTCATAATTTCTATCAATTTGAAGTTTAACAGCAAACAAAAAGCTATCAGCGACCTTATTATAGAGTGGGCAAAGTATTGTCAACTTGAAATGATCAGATCCAAATGCTGATTCACTTGTATCAAACCTTCCTTTGCAGTACACTCTTTCTTTAGTTAATACCACGCAGTATACCAACTCTTTGTTTACTTAACATCATTACAACCTGAATGAATACTTTATTGTCACATGTGACAAGTCACAGTGAAATTCTTTGCTTACATACCCAAGGTATGCAAATAGTCGCCACATAAGGGTGCGGACAAAGTTACAAAGTATTTGTGCCAGGTCCCCCTTTGTTCTCTCTTCCCCCCACCCCCTCACGGCGGTCCCCCCACACCGGGTCATCCATTGTTCTCCCCCTCCCTCACGGCAGTCCCCCAATGCCAGGTCCTCCTTTGTTCCTTTCCTCGGCAGCGGCGTCCTCGCTCCACGTGGTCTGGCTTCGTCCATCGGTCGGCGCCCATCGACTGCCGATCCAACCTCTCTCTCTGGATTGTTATAAAGTTAGCAATTTCTACTACAAATCATGAAGCATCCTTGATGCCCTTTGATCTTGGGTCTTGAATTTAAAACCACCACACAAATTGTAAGACCCAGAGTTTCAACCTGGCCTCAGTAAATACAGGCTTTTATAACTGAAAAGATTGCGTAAACTCAATTGTACCTATTGTAATTTGGATTAATATCTTGGTAGCTAAAGATAAAACAAATTGAATAATCAAAATGGCAAAAGCCCAATAAATGGTCAATTTCCACATGAATCACGTGTTAAATAGAATCTAATAAGATTGATTTTTAAAGTGGAAATCAAACCATTTTGAAATATTGAGTTAAGTGCCTGGTCCCTAGTATAGCAATTCTGTGATAGGAAATGTCAACTTCGTGGAGGTATAAATAATGTTTGTCTGTGCTCACATCTACAATTTTACCCCATTATTATTTTGATTTTCTCCGAAGAAAAATAATAATAATAAAGTACCAGAGCAAAAAGAGGCTACAGACTTTTGGCTGTTGAGTAGAGCTACTGCTTGTGGAAAAAAGCTTTTTATGCCTGGCTGTGGTAGCTTTGATAGTCCGGAGTCGCCTCCCAGAGGGAAATACTTCAAAGAGTTTGTGGCCAGGGTGAGAGGGCACAGAGATGATCTTGCCCGCTCGCTTCATGGCCCTTGCAATGTACTGTTCGTCAATTGGGGGGGGCAGAGGTTGCAGCCAACAACTTTCTCGGCTGATTAGACAATGCGCTGCAGCCTCCGGATATCATGAGCCAAACCAGACCATGATGGAGAAGATGAGGACAGACTCTTGGACGGTAGTTTAAAACTGGACCATCATTGCCTGTGGAAGGTTATGTTTCCACAGCTGCCACATGAAGTACATCCTCTGATGGGTCTTTTTGACTGTGGAGATGATGGTTCCGAGGAACTTAAATGAGTCCACAGTAGTGCCTGTAATGTTGTTCATGGTGAGTGGGGGGAGGGGTTCTCCTAAAGTCTACAATCAATTCCACTGTCTTAAAGGCATTGAGCTCCAGGTGGTTGCGATGGCATCAGGATGCCAGCTGTGTCACTTCCTGTCTGTAGGCAGATTCCTCCCCATCTTGGATCAGTCCATTCGGGATTGTGTTGTCCGCAAATTTGAGAAGCTTGACCAAGGAGTGTGGAGGTACAGTCCTTGGTGAGAGAGAGTAAAGGAGAGGGGAGCACCGTGTGGTGCTCCTATACTGAGTGTCAGCGGGTCTGAGGTGTGCTTTCCCAGCCTCACATGACAGACTGTGATCCACTGACAGAGGAGTTCAGGCACAGTCAGCTGGGAGAGTTTGGAGTGTAATAGCTCTGGCACAATGGTGTTGAATGCAGAGCTAAAATCCACAAACAGAATCCTTGCATTGTTCCCCTGGTGGTCTAGGTGCTGGAGGATGAAGTGCAGACCGAAGTTGACTGCGTCATCCACTGATCTATTGGCAAGGGTTCCAGTAGGGGGTTTGTGATATTTTTCAGGTGGGCCAGCACAAGTATTTCAAGGGTTTTCATGATTGCAGAGTTCAGTGCGGCAGGTCATTAAGACCAGTAATCCTTGGCTTTTTGTGTACAAGAACAATAGTATAAACAATTAGAAAAATAGAACAATTAGGGCACAGCGGTAGAGTTGCTGCCTTACAGCGCTTGCAGTGCCGGAGACCCGGGTTCGATCCTGACTACAGGTGTTGTCTGTACAGAGCTTGTACATTCTTCCCGTGACTGCATGGGTTTTTTCCGAGATCTTCGGTTTCCTCTCGCACTCCAAAGACGTACAGGTTTGTAGGTTAATTAGTTTGTTATAAGTGTAAAATTGTCCCTAGTGTGTGGAGGGTAGCGTTAATGTGTGGGGATCGCTGGTCGGCACGGACTCGGTGGGCTGAAGGGCCTGTTTACACGCTGTATCTCTAAACTAAACAGTGGAGACTTTGAAGCAAGCAGGAACAGTGCAGGTTTGCAGGGACTGATTGAAAATGTCTGTGCAGACTGGTGCTTGTTGTTTGGCACAGAGCTTGAGAGTAGAGGGGGAAACATTGTCTGGCCCTGGAGATTTCTGGCTTTTCTGTCTCCTGAATAGCTTTTGCATCTCCTCAATTTCTATTGTTAGTGATGGAGAAGTGGCCAGACTGATGTTGGGCAGCAAGGAGGGGGTGGGTAGTGGAGGAGGACCTAGTCTTTGCAGACTGGAGTCAGGCTGTAAGTAGGTGTGAAGTGGTAATTAGGGAGAAGTGGTTGGGGAAGGGCCCAGTCTTTGCAGACTGGAGTCGGCTGTGTGAAATGATGATTTTGAGAGGTACTTGGGTTATGTTTCTGTCTTACAAACCTGCAGTAGAACTCATTCAGGTCATTATAAGAAAATAACTGCAGATGCTGGTACAAATCGAAGGTATTTATTCACAAAATGCTGGAGTAACTCAGCAGGTCAGGCAGCATCTCAGGAGAGAATGAATGCCACAAAATGCTGGAGAGATGCATCCTGAGATGCTGCCTGACCTGCTGAGTTACTCCAGCATTTTGTGAATAAATAATCATTCAGGTCATTGGTCAGTTGACGATTGTCCAAGGAGTGGGGCTTTTTCTCCTTGTAGCTAGTGATTTCTTACAAATCCTTCCACACTGAAGTTGAGTCATTAGCTGAGAACTTGCTCCTCAACTTCTCAGCGTACCTTTCCTTGACAGCTCTGATTCCTCATCTCAGCTTGTACCTTTTGACTACGCTGTCCTCTGCCCCCCTGGTGGAGGGGTAGACCTCACGGCCCTCGACAACAGCACATTGAATTGGGGACAGTGCCTGGAGGGCATTACATAACCTCTTCTGCCTCAAATGCAAGAAGAAGAAGCGTGTACTTGGCCTGCCTGTTGAGGTCTACATCCCCGCTCCTATAGGCCTCATCTTTAGACTGGCGGAGCTGTCTGAGTTCTGCTGTAAACCAAGGCTTGTCGTTGTTGATTTATTCACAAAATGCTGGAGTAACTCAGCAGGTCAGGCAGCATCTCGGGAGAGAAGGAATGGGTGACGTTTCGGGTCGAGACCCTTCTTCAGACTGATGTCAGGGGGGCGGGACAAAGGAAGGATATAGGTGGAGACAGGAAGATAGAGGGAGATCTGGGAAGGAGGAGGGGAAGGGAGGGACAGAGGAGCTATCTAAAGTTGGAGAAGTCGACGTTCATACCACCGGGCTGCAAACTGCCCAGGCGAAATATGAGGTGCAGCTCCTCCAACTTCCGGCGGGCCTCACTATGGCACTGGAGGAGGCCCATGACAGAAAGGTCAGACTGGGAACGGGAGGGGGAGTTAAAGTGCTCGGCCACCGGGAGATCAGTTTTGTTAATGAGCCTGATCCGGGTCCTAGTGGGAATGCAACTGTCCTCGCAAGAGCTGACATGTGACGTCACAGTGTCTATACTGGCTTATCATCCACAATCAGTACCCCGTTCCTGCCCTCTCCCCATACCCCCTGACTCCGCTATCATTAAGAGCTCTATCCCCAGCATTTCAACTGACATAATGGAGTCTTGGAGTCTCAGACATAATAGCAAATGAGATGGCCTAATTGGAGGTGAAAGAATAAAAGATTAAAGAGGCAGAGATTCAGGAAGTCCTTTTGGAACAGAGGGGCCTGACAATGGTAAAACAATCAGATTAGACTTGTTCAAGAAAATTTTAACAGCAGCACAGAACTTGAGTATTGTCGGACAAAGGAAGTTACAGGTGATTAAGATCATGGTAGGAGTTGGAAACAAGCTGTGAGAATTTTTTAATCGATCTGTTACCTTACCTTGCCTGATAGTTATAATGAGTTTACTTTGTCTGCACTTCATCACAATGTTGAAGTTCTTTCGCTATTACCTTCCCATGCTGTAATATCTTCCTTGCTGTCTTTGGCTGTGTTGATATGCTGCCCTAGTTGCTGAAGCAACAACACTCTTGCGTTGCAGTGGATTTGTAAGCAATCTAGTTTGAAGAAGCGTCACCAATTCCTTCTCTCCAGAGACGCTGAGTTACTCCAGCATTTTGTGTCTACCAGCTGAGTTCATTGTCATTTTGTGGAATGGAGAAAAGAAGCACTTTAGTTCATTGTAGAAGTGAATATATATACCAACAAAAAGTTATACAATATTTGTTAATAATTGGCTCTGTATCCTAAGTTTTGTGGTGCTTGTATTTCATAATATTAGAATATTAATTTATTTGAATTCACATTTCTAAAGAGTTATCTTTAGTCACATATTAGTTTACTGAAATGGCATTAGCATCTGCAAGGATGATGTCATAAATCATTTACAAACCCAAATCTTCCATCCTGCCATTCTGTGGTCTAGATTGAACTGGCAATTCAAGAGCGGAGAAAATTGGAGAGGGAGAGGGCGGAACTTGGACGCAAACAAAAGGAGGCAAGAGCTGAGCGCCAATTTTTTTTCTCTGTCTTAACATGTACAAATGTCAACACCAGCAAGCCACATTATTCATTTACTAAACATTTCAAATGGAGTAAATTCCTCTTTTAATTTTCAATAATGGTTATCACAATTATTCTTTCTTTTTACTATTATTGGATGTATAGGAGCATTCTCATAAATTTGTGATTTGCTTGCAAGAGCTGTTTGGTAATTAACTATTCTAATGGTGATAATATGTATAATATAATTTCTAATTTCAACTTGCAAACTCTTATGTGCTAGTATAAACGTTGCCATTTTCAGAACTGTTTATATAAAAAATGATTTTTAAGAACAAGAAACCCCAGAGCATATATCAAGACAAAAAGCAGTCAACCAAAAGTGTTAATGCCTGCCGATTGCTGTTAAGCAAAATGAGTTCCTCACCCTGAACTTTGCAGGTTAATAGTCGATCCCAGGACATTCAGCTGAACATTATCCTGGAATCGCACATCATCTGCTGCACTTTGAGTACCAGTGGCAGTATGCTGTTGGAAATGTCATTCCGAAAATTGGGTCATGAACCATTTAGCTGTGTGATTGTGGATGAGGTGAGTGGAAGTAAATTTTGCAATGATGACTAACTTGTAAAGTGTTTAGGCTAAATCAAAAAAAGAATTTTCTTTGTATCTATCTTTTGTTAGTCTCTGATGATATAATTTCATGATGATAGAATCTCAAGAGAGTAGGCGTCATGTGTTTAACTGGCATATTTACCGGCAACAGAACAATGAAATTCTTACTTGCTACTGCATATCAGGCCCATTTATTACAATAACACACAAATAAATATATAATCAGTAATTCAAAGCCAAGAGCCAAAGAACAGGCCTGATAGGGTGGATAGTTTTTATCCAGAGTAGGGGAATCAAGAACCAGGAGTATAAGGCGACAAGTGAAAGATTTAAGAGGAACTTGAGGAGCACCTTTTTCACACAGAAAGTGGTGGGTATATGGAACGAGCTGCCCAAGGAGGAAGTTGAGGCAGGTACTATAACAGCATTTAACATGCATTTGGACAGGTACATGGATAGGAAAGGTTTAGAGAGATATGGGCAAATCAGGCAAATGGGGCTGGCATAGATGGGGCATCTTGATCGGTATGGACATGTTGAACTCGAGGTACTGTTTCCGTGCTATATGACTCTGACTCTTAATACAATAAATTAATAGTAAGTGAGCATAACAGTGCAAAACCACAGTTCGTAGTGCAACAAAGACGCAGTCCATAGAAGATCATAGTTGCCGATGTAGTGGTTAGTGTTGTGCAGTGTTTCAGAGCCTGATAGTTGCTGGAAAGAAGCTGTTCTTGATTTTATTTCATAAGATATGTGTGTTGCTCCTCTATTGCACTTGGTAGAATGGAGTTGAGCCACTTAAAATGTCACAGTTCATCAACTGAAGCTGCTCATAATGTTGTACGGTGGAGAGTTCTGTGATTGTGACCCACTAATAACATCCTGAGCCATCATTGTATGATGTTGATATTAAATTAAATTGTGCACGAATTAGAGGTAAAAATGATCAGCCTCCTAAACTACAAGGGTGGTAAATCTGTAGAATTCATTGCCACAAAGGCTGTGGAGACCAATTTAATGGATATTTTTAAGGCAGAGATAGATAGATTCTTGATTAGTAAGGGTGACAGGAGTTATGGGGAGAAGGCAGGAGAATAGGGTTAAGAGGGAAAAATAGATCATCCATGATTGAATGGCGGAATAGACTTGATGGGCCGAGTGACTCGAGTTGTGAATTTGTAGAATTCTCTGCCTCAGAAGGCAGTGGAGGCCGATTCACTGGATGGAGCTAGCGGAATCAAGGGATATGGGGAGAAGGCAGGAACGGGGTACTGATTGTGGATGATCAGCCATGATCACATTGAATGGTGGTGCTGGCTCAAAGGGCCGAATGGCCTACTCCTGCACCTATTTATGTATTTATGTATCTATATCACTTATCACTATTCTTTTCAGGCTGGACAGGCATGTGAAACTGAAATACTGATTCCATTGATGTATCGTTGTCCCAAATTGATTCTTGTGGGAGATCCTGAGCAACTGCCACCAACTATTATTTCCATGGTAAGAATGACATTTAAAAGGATAGCTACAATTTAATTGTATGCCAGAAATTTTTAACCAATTTTGTTTCTGTACCAAGACCAACATCCACAGGCTCCCATTCTCATTCGACTTCCTCCTCCAACCCACTTGATTGCTAAACTCCCTTTCACTCTCTTTTGAGCATTTAGTATTTAAATATGTGGTTATGCATGAGTTAGTTACAGCACAAAGGTGATGGCGTGCAGAGACCAAGTGCTGTTGCTTCCATGGATTTCTTCTCGCCTTGAGGAACTTTCCTGTCCTGAAAAAGTTTGTATACAATGCTCCTCTCTCAATGTCAGCAAAACTAAAGAGATGATCGTGGACTACAGGAGACAGCGGGGGAGTGGACACCTCCCCATCCACATCAGTGATGCTGAGGTTGAAAGGGTCAGCAGCTTTCAGTTCCTCGGTGTGCACATCACTGAGGACCTTTCCTGGACACTGCACACAGACACAATAACAAAGAAGGCCCACCAGCGGCTCTTTTTCCTGAGAAGACTGAGGAAGTTTGGCATGAACGCCAGCGTCCTCACAAACTTCTACAGATGCACCATCGAGAGCCTGCTGACGGGCTGCATTACAGTCTGGTACGGGAACTGTTCTGCCCACAGCCACAAATCACTACATCAGAGTGGTGAAGAAGGCACAGCACATCACTGGCAACTGTCTCCCGACCATTCAGGACCTTTTCCTTCGGTGGTGCCTGCGGAAGGCACGCAGCATCATCAAGGACCACAGCCACCCAGCACGCAGGCTGTTCTCCTTGTTACCGTCAGGCAGACGATACAGGAGTATGGCTGCGTGTACCACCAGACTTAAGAACGGTTTCTACCATCAGGCCATCAGGCTTGTGAACTCATAAACACATTTCAAATCGTATATGTTGATTATTTTTAATATTGTCTTTTAACCTATTTTTAATATTTTTTTACCTTACTAATGTCATTTTTTATCTTATTTATCCTTGGAATATTACTGCTGAGGTGACCCGTTGTCTTGTCAAATACATTTCATTGTACCGTTGACCCTGTGCCAACCTACATATGACAAATAACATTTATTATTATTATTAATCTCTTGCATTCAATATATTACTCGGAGCAGAGTTAATTGTCACACTTTAATTATCACCTCAGTCATTATCCTGGTGAATCTCCTCAGCATCCTCTGCAATGCAATCGTGTCCTTCCTGTGGTGTGGTGACGAGAACTGAACACAGTATTACAGTTGTGACCTAGCCAATATTTTATGCTGTTGCAAGATCTCCCTACGCCTCATTTAATAATGAATGAAGCTGTCCACTTGTTTCCAGGCAAATGTAGCACAGAATTGTCTTCACAGATTGAATGCATAATTTTGTGGGCTGTTGAGATGTTTTCAGTCATTTCATGAGCGGTGCTTTCTACATGGCAGTAATAGGCTGATGTATCTGCTATCATTTTGCATCCAGACTTGGTTTTCTGCAAGTTCAACTTTCCTTGTTTTTAACTAGAGCTGCGAGACCTGGCAACATTCAGCTTTGAGCAAGTTCCAGGCCATTGTACAATTATAATACAGTTGTGATAATACAATTAGAGCTATTTAATGTTTATTTTTTGTTTAAAAAATCCTGTATGTTTTTGTGTCATTTACTTTAAATGTTCTTGACATCCTTCACAGACGGAAAGCAGAAAAGAATTAATATTACTTTCTTTATACAGAAAGCAAAAGAGTTAAACTATGGCCAATCAATTATGAGCCGACTGCTAAAGTGCCTGCAAAATGAAGTAAATCAGAACAACTCTGGACATAAGCCAGTGCAGTTGCTGTTGACCCAGTATAGGATGCATCCGGATATCTGCCTGTTTCCCTCCAAGTACATATATGGAAATAGGTTGAAAACTGATGAGTAAGAGTGTTTTAATTTCTACGGCTCTTGTACTTTGTTTTTCAAGAATGATCCATGTCTGTCTTGCGTGGGTTCTCCCACTGTTTCTATTCCCGGTTAGTGCTGTGATGTGGCTGGATCTCAGCTTGAAATATGGTTGACAAATTCAACAACAATCCAGAAGACGAAGGAAAAATAGATTCTTTGTGCACAGCATAAAATGAATGGTCTTTGTAAATTTCCAATGGCAATGACAGCAGGTATTTGCCTGTTTGCTATCAGGTTCACTTTCATGAAATGAAAGGTTTTTCAAAAGGCAAGGCGACTGAGTCTTGACTCTATCATGTTTGCACTATCAAATATATCAAAGGTAACTTTGGGGTAAAGCTGCAACAAGTCCAATGCTGAAAGGCTCGTCAATGTGCGATTTATTTTGAAAGTAGTTCCTTTTGTTTTTGGAAGTCCATTTAAAAATCAATATTTTCAATATTAATCTTTTTGTAAGGACTTTGAAAATTATTCTTTTTTTAAAACGCGAATTATTTCTGTTTTCCAGGGAGTTTTTTCTTATTTTTCTAGGGAGTTTACAATGAATGCTGTCTGTTTCAAAGTGGGGGGTCTCTTTTTAAAACTACTAAACTTGCTTATTTTCCATAATGCATAATAAGCCACCATAATGTGGTAATGTTTTTGTACATTTATATTGATGCAAGTGAGTTTCCTCTGAGATATTCATCTGACTATGAATAACCCAAACTAGAAGTTAGATATAATTAACAAATCACTGGATGAACTCATATGATCATTTAATAATGCTTCAATATAATTTTAACAGCTTTGGTGTAGAAGAGATTCATGCTACTGCTTCTCACCTCTTTCCTTCTTTCCTATGTTTTTCTAGAAATGTAGAGATGGAGCGGTGTCGGCCAATCTGGCTTTTCCAATCATACATGTTGTTTGATGTGACAGATGGATTTGAATGCAGGGAGAAAGAGTATGTTTTACACCTTATTGGTATCCTTGTTCCCTTTTTGTATTCACCTTGTACGTGGCCAAGTGACTGCAAGAATAGAGCAAACAGGAGCAAAAATGCTGTACTTGTTCCCAGAGCAAGTTTTGTTTATGTGTACTGTCTTGTATGCAAGAGGTGACATTTTTACCAGCTTGCAGTGAAGCCGTTCTTTGTTGTCCAGAAGAGCAGAATTTAACTTTGCAAATATTCTGCCGCATTAATTCAGCAGCTCAAAACCTTTGTGGTGTCTTGTCAATCAGAACCGGATATGGTGGCGTACTGCCTTTTTAATTTGGTCTTAAATCCCTCCTAACCCTAATTAAATGTCGCTCCAGGGATGAATAAAGTTTTATCGTATCGTATCAAACCACTGAAGGATATACTTTCAGTTTGATCACACATGGCTAATTGTAACAAGATTTAATTTCTGCAAATTTTTGTATTAAGATAAACTATTATTTGCAATTCCCTTGTAAGGTGTGAAATTATTTAATTGTTACTGATTATAATGTATAGAATCTTATAGAACAATCGAAAAAAGAGCATTCGGAACAAGGACATGATTATTTCTTCCGTTGTCTCATCTCTGGATTGCATCTGTTGTTTACAGCTCTTATACAAACCCACAGGAAATGAAACTAGTGGTAGCTTTAATCAATATGATTGCAGAGAAACAAAATGGAACATGCCGTAACATTGGAGTGATCACACCGTACAATGCACAGAAACAGGGAATTATCAATCAATTTGCTCAAGAATGTAAAAGAACTAAGTTTGAAATTGGCAGGTATGTGAAGAGTTAATATTGGAAACATTCCACACCGGGGTATTTTACTCATATTTTCGTGCATATCTTCTGTGCTCTTTACTATGAACTTGTAGCCTTGAAAGTAATAAACAATACTTTCTTTATTGCTTGCCAGATTGATAACTAAATTATAAAGATGAGAGTTTTTCAGTAAAATCCAAAGTCCCATTAAGGTAAAATCCAAAGTCCCACATGGAAGGTTGATTAAGAAGGTTAAATCGTTGGGTATTAATAGTGAGGTTGCAAGATGGATTCAACAATGGCTGAATGGGAGATACCAGAGGGTAACGGTTGACAATTGTATGTCAGGTTGGAGGCCAGTGTCTAGTGGAGTGCCCCAAGGATCTGTGTTGGGTCCACTGTTGTTTGTCATTTACATTAATGATCTGGATGATGGTGTGGCAAATTGGATTAGTAAATATGCAGATGATACTAAGATAGGTGGAGTAGTTGATAGTGAGGTAGATTTTCAAAGTCTACAGAGAGACTTGGGCCTTTTGGAAGGGTGGGCTGAAAGATGGCAGATGGAGTTTAATGCTGATAAGTGTGAGGTGCTGCATTTTGGTAGGACAAATCAAAATAGGACGTACAGGGTAAATGGTAGGGAATTGAGGAATGCAGTGGAACAGAGGGATCTGGGAATAACTGTGCATTGTTCCCTGAAGGTGGAATCTCATGTGGATAGGGTGGTGAAGAAGGCGTTTGGTATGCTTGCCTTTATAAATCAGAGCATCGAGTATAGAAGTTGGGATGTAATGTTGAAATTGTACAGGGCATTGGTGAGGCCAAATCTGGAGTATGGTGTGCAGTTCTGGTCGCCAAATTATAGGAAGGATGTCGACAAAATGGAGAGGGTACAGAGGAGATTTACTAGAATGTTGCCTGGGTTTCAGCACTTAGGCTACAGAGAGAGGTTGAACAGGTTGGGTCTTTATTCTTTGGAGCGTAGAAGGTTGAGGGGGGACTTGATAGAGGTTTTTAAAATTTTGAGAGGGACGGACAGAGTTGACGTGGGTAGGCTTTTCCCTTTGAGAGTGGGGAAGATTCCAACAAGGGGACATAGCTTCAGAATTGAGGGACAAAGGTTTAGGGGTAACATGAGGGGGAACTTCTTTACTCAGAGGGTTGTGGCTGTATGGAATGGGCTTCCGGTGGAAGTGGTGGAGGCTGGCTCGATTTTATTATTTAAGAGTAAATTGGATAGGTATATGGATAGGAGGGGATTGGAGGGTTATGGTCTGAGTGCAGGTAGATCAGACTAGGTCAGGGAGAATGGTCGGCGTGGACTGGTAGGGCCGGACAGGCCTGTTTCCATGCTGTAGTTGTTATATGTTATATGTTATAAGATCATTTTCACATTTCAGTTTGATTTGTTTAGTTTATTATTGTCACATGTACCAATAGACAGTGGAAAAACTTTGTTTTGTATTCCATCGAGGGAGATCTGACAATATCATGCATAGGTGTATACATCAGGTAGAACAAAAGAGAAAAAAACCTAATGTATTATATTGTGTTACAGCTACAATGGAAGGGTTAGTGCTGCAGTGAGGCATGTTGGGAGATCAAAAAATAATCTCAGCCTGTGAGAGGATTATTCAAGAGTCTGATAACAGCGGGAAGAAACTTTAGTCGGGTGTTGCATGCTTTCAAACATTTGTGACTTCTGCCTGGCTGGAGACAGAAGAGACTATAACAGGGTAGGAGGGATCCTTGATTATGTTGACTACTTTCCCAAGGCAGTAGGAATTGAAGACTGAGTCAATGAAGAAGAGACTGGTTTGTGCGATGGACTGTGCAGTGTTTACAGCTCTCAGCAATTTCATGTAGTTTTGGGCAGATCGATTGCCATACTATACAGTGATGCATTTGCTAGGATGCTTTCTATGATGCATCTATAAAAGTTGGAAATTTATTTCACAAAATGCTGGAGTAACTCAGCAGGTCAGGCAGCAGAGAAGGAATGGGTGACGTTTCGGGTCGAGACCCTTCTTCAGACTTGGAAAGACCTGTTGGAGACATGCTGAATTTCCCCAGCCTTCTGAGAAAGTAGAGGTGTTAGTGTGCTTTCTTGACCATTGTGTCATTGCAATTGTACCAAGGCAGATTGTTGGTAATGTTTATGCCCAGAAACTTGTAACTGTTGACCTTCGCTATCATTGATACAGACGGGTGTGTACTGCACTCCACTTCCTGAAGTCAATGATGGATTCTTCCTTTTGCTGACGTTCAGGGAGAGTAGGTGTCCTGACACTGTTACTAAATTTCCTTCCTGTACTCCATGTTATGATTGCTTGAGATCCAGACGTTGGAGTTGGAGTAGAATTTGGCCACAGTCGTAAGTGTATAGCAAAATAGTAAGGGGCTAAAAACAAGACCGTGCAAGGAACAGGTGTTGAGGATTACCATGGAGGATGTTTTTCACCTGGCCTCACTATGGTTTATAGGTCAGGAAGTCGAAGATCCAGTGGCAGAAGGGGTGCTAAGTCCTCGGACTGGAGTTTGGAAATTAGATTAGTTGGAATTATGGTATTGAGCTGTAGTCAATAAATTGGAGTCTGACGTAGATATCCTTCCTATTCAGATGTTCCAGCAGTGAGTGTGGGGTCAGAGAGATGATACCTGCATGGACCTGTTCAGCAGGCGGGGAATTATAGTGGATATAAGCTGTCTGGAAGGCTGGAATTAATGTGCGCCATGTCCAGTCTCTCGAATTACTTCATGATGGTGGATGTCTGGACCCTGGTTGGTAGTAATTAAAGCACTACATCTTATTTTCCTTTGGCACTGGGGTGATAATGGTTTCTTAAAGCAAATGAAAACCTCACATTGGAGTAGGGAGTGGTTAAAGATGTGTGAATACTCCTGCCAGCTGGTCCATGCAGGTTCTGCGGGTTCCTTCACAGGAAGGCTAATCTGATATATTCAACAATGACTGGGTAGAGGTGTACGCAAGATTTTTGGGGTGAGTGCCCTAATTTCACTGATTCCCTGATGAAAGCGAACATAGAATGCATTGAGTTCATCGGAGAGGAATATGTTGTTCCATTGATTCCGGCCGTCTTCACTTTACAGCCCATTATAGCCTGCAATCGACGAGTGTCTTGTGGTTAGACTAGGGCTCTAGTGTGGACTGTTACTGTGTATTGGTGTCCCTGATGGCTTTGCAAAGGTTGCACCCAGATTTCATACAAAGGTCAAGGTCACCTGACTTAAAGGCCTCAGAAATTTACTTCAAGAAAGAGTGTGAATCTTTTAATTTATCCATTGTTTCTGGATGGAAAGCACACAGATTGACGACTTTAGCATGCAGTCCTCTACACTTTTCCAGGCGAAATCTGCAATGGCAGTGGCACACTGAAATTGTATTTTAGCACATACATTGTTGCATGGCCATTATTTTGCCATTTCCTCTGCCTCTTTTGACCCTGGCTTAATGTGGCCTGAATCTGTCTCTGTTCCTTTTGTCCCACTTGTTCAGATTAATGAAAGTGTTGCTCTAGAGCAACATGTAGTCAAATCCCTGAGCTATTTCAAAGTGTACATGCCTTGTTAAGTTGTGGTAGATGGACTAATCTAGTCTCCGTACTGCACCTGTTAACTGACTTCCAGTGGCTTCCCCTTTCTGCAGTTTTGAATCTGGTTTTCCCTTTGGGTAGAAGCATCTGACTTATCATATCATATCATATATATACAGCCGGAAACAGGCCTTTTCGGCCCTCCAATGTCACAGCAACCTGCAATGAAATCAGATTTTCTTTCTGAGAACCTTCTGAAAATTCAAGTCAAAGTGAAACTCATTTAAGTCTTCTCGTGCAAAATTTAGATTTGGTTCAAACTATCTTTTAAGACACTCCTGACAGTTCCAGTTTATCCTTAAAAAGCTGAAAAATAGAGACCATATCTGGGGATGTAAAGGGGACATTAACATACACCTCCGTACTTCCCAATGATAAAGGTGAGTGAGTCTGCCCTGGTCATTTTCTAGTGGCTCTCGTTGTTGTTGAGACTATAATCTGCTTCCACAATGGGAGCTGTGCCCTTAATAGCTTCCTGATACTGAATTACGATGCTTCCACATAAATAATGGACATTGGGCTATTGGATAATGTCCATTGTCCATCCAATGTCAGATCAGCTTGGAGTCCATGTCTTCACATTGGACTCACACAGAAAAGAATTGATTGCCCACACTGGCCAACATGTCCCAGCTACACTCATCCCACCAGCCTGCGCTTGGTCCACAACCCTCCAAACCTGTACTATTTCATGTAC
Source organism: Rhinoraja longicauda (assembly GCF_053455715.1). NCBI lineage: Eukaryota > Metazoa > Chordata > Chondrichthyes > Rajiformes > Arhynchobatidae > Rhinoraja > Rhinoraja longicauda. Next base: position 14,512,483 of record NC_135983.1, read on the forward strand.
CCCTCTAACTGTTTCTTAAACGTTAGGATAGTCCCAGCCTCAACGACCTCATCTTGCAGCTTGTTCCATACACCCACCACCCATTGTGTGAAAAAGTTAACCCTCAGATTCCTAATAAATCTTTTCCCCTTCACCTTGAACCTATGTCCTCTGGTCTTCAATTCCCCTTCGCTGGGCAAGAGGCTCTGTGCATCTACCCGATCTATTCCTCTCATGATTTTGTACACCTCTATAAGATCACCCCTCATCCTCCTGCACTCCAAGGAATAGAGACCCAGCCTACTTAACCTCTCCCTATAGCTCACATCCTCTAGTCCGGGCAACATCCTCATAAATCTTCTCTGAACCCTTTAAAGCTTGACAATATCTTTCTTATAACATGCTGCCCAGAACGGGACACAATATTCTAAATGCTGTCTCACCAACATTTTATATAACTGCAACATGACCTCCCAACTTCTATACTCAATAATCTGACTGATGAAGGCCAATGTGCCAAAAGCCTTTTTTGACCACTTTATCTACCTGCGACTTGACCTTCAAGGAACCATGCACCTGCACTCCTAGATCCCTCTGCTCTACAACACTCCCCAGAGGCCTACCATTCACTGTGTAGGTCCTGCCTTTGTTAGACGTCCCAAAATGTAACACCTCCCACTTCTGTGTATTAAATTCAATCAACCATTCCTCAGTCCACCTGAGCAATCGATCCAGATCCTGCTGCAATCTTTCACAACCATCTTCACTATCTGCAAAACAACCCACTTTTGTATCATTAGCAAATTTGCTAATCTTGCCATGTATGTTCTCATCCAAATCATTGATGTAGATGACAAACAGTAACGGGCTTAGCACCGAACAATGAGGCACACCACTAATCACAGGCCTCCAGTCCGAGAAGCAACCTTCCACCATCAGCCTCTGCTTCCTTCCTTGGAGCCATTTTGCTATCCATTCCCCTATCTCTCCTTGGAACCCATGCGAGAACCTTGTCAAATGCCTTACTGAAATCCATGTATACCAAATCTACAGCTCTGCCCTCAACAACGTTTTTGGTCACATCTTCAAAAAAATCTATCAGATTTGTGAGACACGACCTCCCACGTACAAAATCATGCTGACTATCCCTAATCAGTCCTTGCCCATCCAAATATCTGTATAACTATCCCTCAGAATAGGCACGGTGGCGCAGCGGTAGAGTTGCTGCCTTACAGCGAATGTAGCGCCAGAGACTCGGGTTCGATCCTGACTACGGGTGCTGTACTGTACGGAGTTTGTACGTTCTCCCCGTGACCTGCGTGGTTTTTCTCCGAGATCTTCGGTTTCCTCCCACACTCCAAAGACGTACAGGTTTGTAGGTTAATTGGCTGGGCAAATGTATAAATTGTCCCTAGTGGTTGTAGGATAGTGTTAATGTGCGGGGATCGCTGGGCGGCACGGACCCGGTGGGCCGAAGGGCCTGTTTCCGCGCTGTATCTCTAAATCTAAATCTAAAAAATCAGAATACTCTCTAGTAACTTTCCAACTACAGATGTTAAGCTCTCCGGCCTATAGTTCCCAGGATTTTTCCTGCAGCCCTTCTTGAAAAGAGGGACAACATTTGCCACCCTCCAGTCTTCCGGCACCTCTCCTATATCTAAGGACGACTCATAAATTTAACCTGGGGCTCTCACAATTTCCTCTAGTTTCCTGCAATGTCCACAGACATATCTGCTCAGGCCCTGGAGATTTGTCTACCTTCATACACGACAGTACCTTCAGTACTTATTTGACAGTAACACTGACTGCTCTCAAGACACTTCCATTGACTGCCCCAAGTTCCTCCGTCCTACTGAGTAAATACAGAGGAGAAATCCTCATTGAGGACACTGCCCATTTCTTGTAGCTCCACACAGAGGTGACTGACTGCTTTGATTCCTGAGAGGTCCCACTCTCTCTGGTTACCCTTTCCCCCTTGTGTATTTAAAATCTTTTGGGATTGTCCTTAATGCTACCTGCCAGAGCTATCTCCCGGCCCCTTTTTGTCCTTCTGATCTCCTTTTTCACTTTACTCCTTAGTTCCCAAAACTCCTCCAGGGATTCACTTGATCCCAGCTGCCTATATCTGTCCCATGCACCCTCCTTGTTTTTGTCACCACCGATGGCGCCAGCAATAGCTGCATCACTAACAGTCTGTCTGTCTCTTCCTTTGTTGTTTTAATAGTATGTACTCGTTGCAATGACAATAAATGAATATTATTATTATTATTATTATTAAATGTATGTTTTTAGTGTTTAGCTTGTTTTATGTTGGGGTGGGGGAGATTGGGGCAAACTTTTTTAAATCTCTTACCTCGACGGAGATGCAATTTTTTTCTGTATTGCATCTCCGTCCGCACTGCGGCCTAACACTGACCTTTGCTGGAGACCAACTTCGGGAGCTCCAACCGTGAGAGCCTGCGGACTTGCCATCGTGGAGCTAGCGATCACTTTCCAGGGATCGACCTTGGAGTTCCAACCGCGGGAGCCTGCCGTCTTTAATATCGTAGAGCTCATGGCCTCTGGTTAGAGACCAACTTTGGGGGCTTCGATCGCACTTGACGCGGGGGCTGCGATCGCACCCGACGCAGGGGCAATATAGAGGAAGAGGATTGAACTTTATTGCCTTCCATCACAGTGAGGAATGTGGGGAATCCGCAGTGGTGGATGTTTATGTTAACTTTTATGTAGTTGTGTGTCTTGTTGCTTTTTTTTAGTATGGCTGCATGGTAATTTGCATATCACTGTACCTTAATTGGTACACTTGACAATAAAAGAGTTTTAAAGCATGTATTTAATTTGTGCATATTTGGTCATCTGGAAAGAAGTAGATTTATTCACTGTAAGCCATCTTGTATAAATCTATGATTATAGTGTTTAAATGCAATAAAATACACTGATATTCCAAACATTTTTTTTTCAATTTCCAGAACAGTAATAGTTGGCACTGTGGATGGGTTCCAAGGATGTGAAAAGGATTGTATTATTGTTAGCTGTGTTAGGGCAAACAGTCTTCAATCCATTGGGTAAAGTGATTTTTCTTTGATATCTTACTGTTTCCCTCCTCCTTCCCCCTCACACACACACACACACACACATCGTCCAGTTTCCTGCCTGGTCCACAACATATTAATTTACCTCTAAGGACTACCTTACTTTCATATTTTATTTCTCTGGCAAAAAAAGTGATTGTACAGTAAAATGCAAAGACACATTTTCCCCATTCCATCTCAGAAAATGTACAGCGTGAAGACTGAACCAAATGCAAGATTTGAGCTGATTTTTCACACTGTCCTTTCCATATTGTGAGAATTATGAGCATACTCTTGTGAGATTAGACCCAGAACATTTCCACAGATTTTCAGCAGGAGGCTTATACAGTTGCTCAGTAGTGAGGGGAATCCCCTCAATTCTCCATTCATTCTCTCATTAGAAAATGGCATTAGTTTCACATGTGATACAATATTAAAGGTTACATTTATCAATATTCATGTTTAGAATTGTAGATCCATTACACTTCAGAATTATCCTCGCTGGTAGCACTGCATTTTACATTGTCAATACAGCAGCTTTTTCATTGAGTATCTTATATCACAAGTCTGGTGTCATATGGAGGTCAACACTGCTAAGTTTGCATGTTGTGTGTACAGGACAAAAATGCATACATATATATTTGTATAAATTAGCATAAGAAAAATTAGCATTTTTGGCTTGATTTATTCTATTTTTTTCAAAGCCCTCTCCTCCAAGTCCTTTGTAAATCTCAATGCTTCCAGGGCTCGCCTTAAACATCACTTCCCTTCGAAAAACGTTCATTTTGTGAAGAATTGACATTAGAGCATTTTGTGATATTGAACATGTGATAAACCTAATGGACACCCAGTTTGAGAAAACACCTTGTTTTTAAAAATAAACTTGGCACTGGTGTTTACATTTATGCATTCATTCAAAAGAATTAGAGTTGCTGATAATGATTATTGTTATATTTGACATTTCTGCAGATTCTTAGCAGATCGACAGCGAATGAATGTTACAATAACCCGGGCTCGTTCAAGTCTGTTCATTCTGGGACATTTGAAGACACTTATGGTTAGTTCGCAGTTGATCTCAGTACTTTCTCACTTGAGTATTTGTGGTTCCCTCATAATTATAGAAATAAACACTTTTCTATTCTGCATACGTTAAACAAAATTGTATTGAAACTCTGAATGCAGCAACCCATGTTACCCCTTTTGGAGAATAATCTTTTAATTAATTTGCATGCTTAGAAGTTGCAGTCATTGAGTTATACAGCGTGGCACAGAACTTTCAGCCCAACTTGCTCGCATTTGTCCTAGCTGCCTGCATTTGGCCCACATCCCTCTAAATCTACCCTATCCATGTACCTGTCCAAATGTTTTTAAAACTATCTCCTAAGGCAGTTGATTCCATATCCCTACCACACTTAGTGTTTTTCTAAAAAGTTGCCACTCAAATTCTATTGTCTTTTCCCACTCACCTTAAAACTACATCCTCTGATTCTTGATTCCCCTACTCTGGGTAAAAGACTATGCATATAACCTGTTCATTTCTTGATCTTTTACATCTCCATGAGATAACCCCTCATAGAAACATAGAAAATAGGTGCTGGAGTAGGCCATTCAGCCCTTCGAGCCTGCACCGCCATTCAATATGATCATGGCTGATCATCCAGCTCAGATCATCTAGGCTGCATCCCAGAGTGCTTAAGGAAGTAGCCTCAGAAATAATGGATGCATTAGTGATAATTTTTCAAAACTCTTTAGATTCTGGAGTAGTTCCTGAGGACTGGAGGGTAGCTAATGTAACCCCACTTTTTAAAAAGGGAGGGAGAGAGAAAACGGGGAATTATAGACCAGTTAGCCTAACATCGGTAGTGGGGAAAATGCTAGAGTCAGTTATTAAAGATGTGATAGCATCACATTTGGAAAGTGGTGAAATCATCGGACAAAGTCAGCATGGATTTACCAAAGGCAAATCATGTCTGACGAATCTTATAGAATTTTTCGAGGATGTAACTAGTAGAGTGGATAAGGGAGAACCAGTCGATGTGTTATATCTGGACTTTCAGAAGGCCTTCGACAAGGTCCCACATAGGAGATTGGTGTACAAACTTAAAGCACACGGTATTGAGGGTTCAGTGTTGAGGTGGATAGAAAATTGATTGGCGGACAGGAAGCAAAGAGTAGGAATAAACGGGTCCTTTTCGGAATGGCAGGCAGTGACTAGTGGGGTACCGCAAGGCTCAGTGCTGGGACCCCAGTTATTTACAGTGTATATTAATGATTTGGACGAGGGAATTGAATGCAACATCTCTAAGTTTGCGGACGACACGAAGCTGGGTGGCAGTGTTAGCTGCGAGGAGGATGCTAGGAGGCTGCAGAATGACTTGGATAGATTAGGCGAGTGGGCAAATGCATGGCAGATGCAATATAATGTGGATAAATGTGAGGTTATCCACTTTGGCGGCAAGAACAGGAAAGCAGAGTATTACCTGAATGGTGACCGATTGGGAGAAGGGGAGATGCAACGTGACCTGGGTGTCATGGTGCACCAGTCATTGAAAGCAAGCATGCAGGTGCAGCAGGCAGTGAAGAAAGCGAATGGTATGTTGGCATTCATAGCAAGAGGATTTGAGTTTAGGAGCAGGGAGGTTCTGCTGCAGTTGTACAGGGCCTTGGTGAGACCGCACCTGGAGTATTGTGTGCAGTTTTGGTCTCCTAACCTGAGGAAAGACGTTCTTGCCTTAGAGGGAGTACAGAGAAGGTTCACCAGATTGATCCCTGGGATGGCGGGACTTTCATATGAGGAAAGACTGGATAGACTGGGCTTGTACTCGCTGGAATTTAGAAGACTGAGGGGGGATCTTATAGAAACATATAAAATTCTTAAGGGGTTGGAGAGGCTAGATGCGGGAAGATTGTTCCCGATGTTGGGGGAGTCCAGAACCAGGGGTCACAGCTTAAGGATAAGGGGAAGTCTTTTAGGACCGAGATGAGAAAACATTTCTTCACACAGAGAGTGGTGAGTCTGTGGAATTCTCTGCCACAGAAGGTAGTTGAGGCCAGTTCATTGGCTATATTTAAGAGGGAGTTAGATGTGGCCCTTTTTGCTAAAGGGATCAGGGGGTATGGAGAGAAGGCAGGTACAGGCTACTGAGCTGGATGATCAGCCATGATCATATTGAATGGCGGTGCAGGCTCGAAGGGCCGAATGGCCTACTCCTGCACCTATTTTCTATGTTTCTACTAACCTGTACCTGCCTTCTCTCCTTTCATTAATCCTGCTGACCACTGTCTGGATTTTCTTGGTTTCAAGATGCCTGCTCTTGTGTGGTGTTGGGGCAGACTTGTACCCACTGCAGGCATCTGTGTGCCAGGAGGAAGAAAAAAAATCAGTGAGGGAAGAGGAGAAGGGTGGACTGACATGCGCTTGATGGGCCAAATGTCACAGCACTTTTATGACTGTTCAAAAATTGAGAATATGTTGTCCTTTTCCACTCTCCTATCTATTTTAGGAAGACAAAGATTGGAATGCTTTGATACAGGATGCGAAGAAAAGGGGAGCCATTGTGAAGACGTGTGAAAGGGAGTACAAGAAGGACTGTAAAAAAATCATAAAACCAAGACCTGCTCTCCATAAAATCATTTCTGATCCGTGTGCACTGACAAATGAGAGGGAACCTGCTGTGGCTCCTGTTCTAAAAAAATCCAGGAGTGAAGATTTTAGCTTGAAAACAGCGCCAGGTCAGTTAAGTGATTTCCGCAGTGTACAGATTCCCCAACTTCCAATCCCTTCTATACCAGCAGCACGGCAACAGCCGTATCAGACGCAAGCTTCGGTTAGTGTACAGCCTGAGGCATCAAACACTGTTGCACTGCCTCCAACATCCGGTAGATCAGAGCGATCGGTTCAGTCCAAGTGCAGGGATCCGAGATTGGCCCGTCGAGAAGAAATTCAGCGACATTTAAAAGCCAGCTGCTCTCTTTCAAAATCTAGTGACTTGATGCCGCCAGGTCCAACTCCATCCAGTAGTGGACATGGAACGACATGTTCTTCACACACTGGACAGACTGCACGGAATTCTGCTTCTGGAGCCAGTGATGCTTCTTCTCCCAACTATGGCCTGGTCTCTTCTACTGGGACCTCTGTGCCTGGCAGTGGTTCGGGTACAGTGCACAGGTTCAACAACTCTTCAGATTCCCGCAGACACATTCATAATGGACAGGAAACAAAGAAAGGATATAGACAGCAAAAGTGACATATTCTCTCAATATGTTTGACTGTAATGTTTTCATGCACGGCTGATACAAAACGTGTTTCGAACAAAATATGATCATTGGTGTACAAATAATAGGGTTATACGCTGAAAGGATGTTTTTTTATTGGAAATAAGCATTATTTTGTATTCATCGCATTTTGCATTTTTTGCTGTTGATTAGTGCTTGACAGCCAGCTAACCTGCTCTAAGCCTTCAGTCACTGCTCGTTCTGACGGCCACTTGAATATATGCAAATGCCCTCATGGTTCCTCGGCTTGCCTGGGCAGCATGGCTCGTGGTCAACCAAAACACAATCATAAACATTGGATCACTTCAACTGAAGCACCAGCAGCTTATCAATGATGTCATCAGTATTGAAACCTTGTTTGAAAACAATTCTGTGGCACAGATGGAATCCTTAGTCGTAACACTTGCACAAGTTCCAGACATTTAATCACTAGTTTTAAGGCATCAGCCTTTCTCAGCATGGATCATGGTACCAAGAGTCTCCAGAAGTTTAACTATGTTTATCAAACACATAACACATTTCAAAGTAGTGCATTTTCCTGAACCCTAGGATACTGTTAGAGATTTTTGAAGTGTGGTAGCAAGTTATAAGTGCACACTTTGTTCTTTCATTGGATTTATTTTAAAAGATTGGGTTGCGACAGGATTCACAAAATCTGCAATTTAATCCCAGCACTCATCAGCTATGACTTTTTAGAAAGTTCCTATAATTTCTTGTCATTGTGAATGTCTCTTGTTATTATATTTCATTGATAATAAAAGGATTTTGAACAATGTAAATCAAAAAATTACTCTGAAATGTAAATAGTGGACTGTTTGCTCTGAAACACCAGCTGTTTCCAGCCAAGAACACATTTGTGCTGGCCAGCTGCTCAATAATCATTTAGACCATGTGTGCATCAGTTGATTTGGATTGTGGGCAATATGTATATAATGATTAACCCAAAGATTTGCCTCATAATAGCAACTGGCCAGACATTGTGTATATAATTGTAAAAGTTCCAATATTTAGTGGATCTGAAAGAATTGCCTTCAGTGAACACTTTTCTGAAAATGTCTGGTGGGCTATTTAGTTTAGGAATGTAAACACTGTACAGTGTGTGTGTGGTACGCATGTCTGAACTGGTACAGTACTGGAATATATTGATAATGACTTGTGTTAATCAAATTACAATGTTAGATCTGCCAGTCTTGCAGAGTAATGAAAACAAAATTTGGCATCTTTGGGCATTATATGAATAGTCCTTCAGTTTGAGAGCTAGATATTTGTGACCTTTTTTTCTATTCTATGCGCCCTGTAGAATAATGGATACTATAACAGATGTTGAATGTTTGCTTTGTTTACTTATTAAAACTGGTTTCTAAAATGACATAAGCCGTATGTGATTCGCTAATTTTTCTGGGGGAAAAACTGATTCTGAGCATTCTGCTGGTGATGCTGACATTTATCGACTTGCTGTATGTGAATACTGATTCCTATCAATTATTGGAATACAATCGGTAGAATTGTTAGATTGGATTGCAATCAGCCCAGATGGTAATGTAATGTAAATACAAGATTAACAGTTTTGTTTATTCAGGTCGTGTGGCTGTAGTTTGGTGTTTTAATTGTTTTTAGTTTCAAGGGGGTGAAAATACTTTTTAAGATTTTCAGTTAGTGGCCAACACACTGTAAAATGCCATCAGATCCAACAATGATTTACCCACGAATACCATTCATATCTCAACAGTTCCAATGTCCAAACACTGCAGTGATCTGAGGAGCCAGTACTCTGGAAGTTCAACCAGTTGCCAGTTCTCCAACTTTGTGTCCATGCCCAAATCAGTTGAAAGTCTCAAAACGAACTTTAAAAACAGATAAAAATATTTGTACAAAAAAACTTTGTTTAAAACCTTTATTTTCACATTGTATAAAATCCAATAAATTATAAATGCTAACACTTTTCTTGGTCATAACAGTGGCAGATTTTGAACATTGTATGGGTAGAGCTGAATGATCTATAGGTAATCGTGTGATGTATTAGTAAATCTAATGCCAAAAGTGAGTGAAATTTGATTGATCTGATGTGCCATGTGTAAATTCCGTGAAATTATACCATAAATGCCTTCACTCAAGCCAAATATACAAATTGTAAAATGTTCAGAACATGGAACCTGTTTCTATGGTGGGCATCTTGCCAACCAAAAGAAGACCTATTCATAGAACATAGAAAATAGGTGCAGGAGGAGGCCATTTGGCCCTTCGAGCCAGCACCGCCATTCATTGTGATTAGCCAGCGGTGCTGGCTCGAAGGGCCAAATGGCCTCCTCCTGCACCTATTTTCTATGTTCTATGTCTATGCTTACCCCTGTCAGCCAGTCTATTGTCTGTCCATGTCAATTTGTTACCTTCTACACTGTCTTTTTCTACAATAATCTTTGATGTGGCACCTTGGGATGTGTATTGTACATCCACCGTTGCCATTTGTCCATGAAATGTCATTTGAGATTTCAAACAAATTGCTCAAACATAATTTCCCTCTCAAAAAACGATTGACTCTGCCTGGTTATCATATAGTCTTAGCGTCAAGAATAACGTCTTTAATAGTAGTTTCCTATGGCAGATATTAAAATAACCAGCCTGTCATTTGTTACTTTCTCTCTCCCTTATTGAATAATAATAAGGTTAAATTTGCTATTTTCCAATATATTGGAATCTTCCCTAAACCATGGATTGTAAAAAAAACAGGACATCATGTTTCAGGCTAGACATTTCCCCTATAAGCTTAGTGCAAAGTCATTCAACACCCAGAGATGTCACCAAAACGTTCTATCAATTACTAATTGTAATTGTCTTGAGTTCCTTTCTCTCTTCCAGTCCTAATTTATAGTCATTTGTGGAACATGTAATCTCTACAAAGTGTGATGCAATATAAGTATTAGACAAATGATTTCTGCAACCTGAGCTGCTTATATGTAATACTCTTGCCATTAATTTGTAATTGCCTCTTTTAATTTCATACTTCTGTACAATGGAGGCCATTCAGTCTGTGGGGTGTGCTGGCTCTTCTAGAAATTCCATTAATACTCTACCCACAATTACTTTCCCTTTATCCTATTGTGTCAGATGCTCAATAACTTCCCTCTGATTTTCTTACCACCCACCTGCACTGGGTAATTTACAGGTTCCATTACTCGCATGTCAGAGATATGGGAGCAAACTCACAGAGCGAGGAAGAATGCAAATCCCACTCAACTTCGCAGGTCCAGATTGGGGTAGGGTTGTTGGTCGAAAAGTGGCAGCACCTACTGTTTCATGTGTCACCCATAAACTAAATGCTGGAATGATCTCCCAATAACTGCCCACATTGAAGAATTTCTACTCATTTCTACTCGGAACACAATTGTAAGATGAAGCAGTTTTATGTTTCAATAATTGTTTAATTTTTACCTCGGGTAAAACAAGATATTGATGGAGTATATATCCTGATTTGAAACAGTTGATCAATTGATTCTGAAATACCAGTCGCAAGAAGCTGGTAACAGTTCAGCCCTATGGAGTTTCAGTAGAGCACTATTCTGTGTTGAAGTTAAATCAATCATAATTTGGAGCGGATTCTATGTGAGATTATCTGCAAAGACAACTCAATAACTTTGCAGACATTTTGTAAGATTAAATGTGGCACTCTATAACATTATCCAGTGAAAGGGGGTGTATTTGACACAAAATGCTGGAGTAACTTAGCAGAACAGGCAGCATCTCTGGATAGAAGGGGAATGGGTTACGTTTCGGGCTGAGACCCTTCAGACTGGTCAGACTTTCAATTCTCAGGTTTATGTCACACAATTCATAGCTGCCAGATTTTTTGTTTAAATTACCCAAAGAAAAACAATCATATGTCAAAATTGTTGGGACTCGTGTTTAAAAATATTCATGGTTCACATTAGACAATAGACAATAGACAATAGGTGCAGGAGTAGGCCATTCAGCCCTTCGAGCCAGCACCGCCATTCAATGCGATCATGGCTGATCACTCTCAATCAGTACCCCGTTCCTGCCTTCTCCCCATACCCCCTCACTCCGCTATCCTTAAGAGCTCTATCCAGCTCTCTCTTGAAAGCATCCAACGAACTGGCCTCCACTGCCTTCTGAGGCAGAGAATTCCACACCTTCACCACTCTCTGACTGAAAAAGTTCTTCCTCATCTCCGTTCTAAATGGCCTACCCCTTATTCTTAAACTGTGGCCCCTTGTTCTGGACTCCCCCAACATTGGGAACATGTTTCCTGCCTCTAATGTGTCCAATCCCCTAATTATCTTATATGTTTCAATAAGATCCCCCCTCATCCTTCTAAATTCCAGTGTATACAAGCCCAATCGCTCCAGCCTTTCAACATACGACAGTCCCGCCATTCCGGGAATTAACCTAGTGAACCTACGCTGCACGCCCTCCATAGCAAGAATATCCTTCCTCAAATTTGGAGACCAAAACTGCACACAGTAATCCAGGTGCGGTCTCACCAGGGCCCGGTACAACTGTAGAAGGACCTCTTTGCTCCTATACTCAACTCCTCTTGTTACGAAGGCCAACATTCCATTGGCTTTCTTCACTGCCTGCTGTACCTGCATGCTTCCTTTCATTGACTGATGCACTAGGACACCCAGATCTCGTTGAACTCCCCCTCCTCCTAACTTGACACCATTCAGATAATAATCTGCCTTTCTATTCTTACTTCCAAAGTGAATAACCTCACACTTATCTACATTAAACTGCATCTGCCATGTATCCGCCCACTCACACAACCTGTCCAAGTCACCCTGCAGCCTTATTGCATCTTCCTCACAATTCACACTACCCCCCAGCTTAGTATCATCTGCAAATTTGCTAATGGTACTTTTAATCCCTTCGTCTAAGTCATTAATGTATATTGTAAATAGCTGGGATCCCAGCACCGAACCTTGCGGTACCCCACTGGTCACTGCCTGCCATTCCGAAAGGGCCCCATTTATCCCCACTCTTTGCTTTCTGTCTGTCAACCAATTTTCTATCCATGTCAGTACCCTACCCCCAATACCATGTGCCCTAATTTTGCCCACTAATCTCCTATGTGGGACCTTGTCGAAGGCTTTCTGAAAGTCGAGGTACACCACATCCACTGACTCTCCCCTGTCAATTTTCCTAGTTACATCCTCAAAAAATTCCAGTAGATTTGTCAAGCATGATTTCCCCTTCGTAAATCCATGCTGACTCGGAATGATCCCGTTACTGCTATCCAAATGCTCAGCAATTTCGTCTTTTATAATTGACTCCATTCTATGGATGTGGATGTTTTCATCATTTTGTGGGTCTGTAAACTAGTGTATTTTTTAAAAACCTCCATCGACCTGCAGGTGGCACCCAAGGGCCATGCCTTGCAAAACAATAGTGTTACTTTGAGAAAGATCACCCATGTGTCTTTTCACTTACTATTCCAATATACTGTTACTATCTTAAAATGTTCCTGTAAGTTAGTTATTATTACAGGCTTTTCAACAGCCACCACATTTAAGTAATGGACGAACAGAGTCATAGTGCTGTGCAAAACAGGAGCAGGCCTTTTGGTCCATATTGTCCAAGCCAATAAAGTTGGCATATTGGGCCAGTCCCATTTGCCCACATTTGACCCATTGCCCTCCAAACCCTGCCTATCCATATCTGTCCAAATGTCTTTAAAATGTAATTGTATCCATTTCAATAGCTTCCTCAGGCAGCTCATTCCAGGTATGGACTACCCTCTGAATCAAAAAGTTGCCCCTAAGCTCCCTCTTAAATCTTACACTTTAAGCCTTTGCTGCCTAATTTTAGAATTTTTTTACCCTGGAAAAAGACAGAGAGCAACCAGTTTATCCATGCCCCTTATGATCTTGTACACCTCAATAGATTCATCCCACAGCTTCCTACGCGCCAAAGAGAAAATGCCAGCCTCTCATAGCACAAGCCCAGGCAACATCCTGGTAAGTCTCTTCTGCACTCTTTACAACATAATGTCAGCCTTCTTACAGCTAGATGCCCAGACTGCAGGCAGTACTCGGCGTGGACTTGTATAGCTGCAAGAAAACAAAATTCCAGACTTTTGACACACATTCCTCTTGTGAACAGTAGATTGGTTTCCACCCTTGAAGAGAATATCCAGCTCAATAGTTAACTCCAACCACTGCACCCAAAGCAGGGAAAATCTAATAATATCTATTAATAAATTTGAGTAAATGAACTAATATTACTTGTCTTATAAATCATATTTGTGATTTATAAAAATATTTACAAAAAAACATTCCCTAAAATTGCTACTGTGGGTGGAAAACTCCAATTAAATTATTTGAACCGTGTGTTTAATTAGAAAGATGAAATAAATGTACAGGGCATTGGTCCTATGACGAGTCCAGTGCCAGTGTATTACAGATGTAGGGAGCATATTGCTTAAATTCATAATAATGCCACGACATAGTCTGAAGAAGGGTCTTGACCCGAAACGCCACCCATTCCTTCTCGCCAGAGATGCTGCCTGTCCTGCTGAGTTACTCCAGTATTTTACATCTACCTTCAATTTAAACCAGCATCTGCAGTTCCTTCCTACACATATCCAAAACATAGTTTGTGCTGGTACATCATTGCAGTTTGTGGGTGGAAACATCCCTGGTGAGGCTAGTGCGTACTATCTGCCTCGGCCTTCCATTGAGAAGGTGCTGGTGATAATCTGTCATCTTGACTCCTCCACCCTCTGTCCTGATGTGCTAACAATATGTCCAGAATACTGCTGGGTAGCAAGTTGCAGTATTTTACCCTTGCAATGGTGACATTTTCTAATTCAGAATAGTGATACTCTTCCTACGGGAGACGTTAAAAAACCCGTATACGACCAGCCAACTCTGAGTCAGTAGTTTTCTTGAGAAAACTCTTCATTCCAAATAGGTAAAGACAATTTTTATTTTTAGGAAGTTGAAGAATCAACAATGAAAAATGTCCAGGCTGTGAAAAAGTACGAAGTAAATCTAAGCATCGGGAGAAAAGATCATGGAGAGCATGCAAACTCCACACAGACGGCTCCAAAGGTCAGGATTGAACTGGGTTCCTGGAGCTGTGATGTCCTGCCCACAAAATAGTTGCTTTTTGGAGGGAGTACATAGAATTGTCTTTTGGAAATTAGCATGTGGTTCCCAACAGGGAAGCCGTGTGTTAAAGCAGACCCTTAAATGATTTAATTTAAAAAAACAATAAATATTTGAAATAAGAGTAATAATGTTTTAGGGGGAGAGTGCAGGGAATGGAATTACTTTTGGCAAAGGGATGTCACAGGCAAATGGAAAATAAACTGCTTCAACAGTAAGGACTGATGCTGTTTCAAAGCTGTATATTTTACAACCACAGAGAAATGCAATGGTCAGTTTAGTCATGGAAGCTTCAATCCCAATCGTGATGGGATTATATTATAAGATCAATGGGAGCCAGGAATGGTTTTGGCTGTTCCTCTTCCTGTGGAATTTACTTTGACAAAAAGTAAATGCACAAATTATTGATTTTAAATTGCAACTGTGATCTGTTCCTCACCTTCAAAAGAGAATGCTGTTAACAGTAAAAGTAATAGTTAAAAGTGAAACCTAAGGCATAAAATGTTGAAAAAGCTGTAAGCTCTACATCAGATCAAAGATATAATTTCTTCCACCAACTGAGAGACCCCGGAGTGATTCACTTTATTTTTTGGAGAATTTTCCAATTATCAAACTTGTTGCACTGGGGTGGGGGAAAGAAGGGAATCAGATGTAAATAAAACAGCAAATCAGTCAATATCTAAAGATCAAAGAGACTGGTTAACATTTAATATAAGATCATGTTTCTTCTTCCCAGTAGACCACTATCAATGCAGAGATTCAGAAAACTGTTCTAATTTTGTAATGAGTACTTGCAAATTAGTTTGGTCTGTTGCAAACATTGATACCTGACATTCCTTTGAGAAGTGATGCTGCATAAGATCAGTGCATGATCAATAAGAATTTATAGCCGACTGTAAACTTGCAGAGGTAAAAACTGATCTCCAAACATTCCTTCCATATTCAGCAACAGTGTTATAGTTCCCACCTTCTCGTCCTTGGGATCCAGTTACCGCAGAAATTAAGCCTGTTTAATATTGGTACCAATTTGTTTTACACTTTTAAAAATTATTGAGACATTTTTTGATCAATAGCCAAATGTCTGATATCTTCACTGATCCTTTCCGTTGAGCATAGTATGAGTGAGTTGCAGAGTAAAACTCTGATCCCACTTCTCATATCCCCTACAGATTACAGTGAGACTCTGCCTTTATATAAAAATCTGCTCAAATACCTGTACAGTTGGTCATCAGCAAGAATGTTACTTGGTCCAGTGTTTCCCAAACGGCACAAGATGCTGATCCTATCACATGTTCCATCCTTTTCATTTCCCTGTTAAGGATGATGTGATACTTTTTTGAATTATAAATGTTGATGCACCCACCCCATCCTCAATCTCGCATGTACCACATAGGCACAGAAATGTCACCAAGCAGATTATTATTTTATTTTCTCATCTCGAAGACCAAAACGAGAAAATAACAACAATAAACCTCGCAAACCGTACAGAGTCAAGTGTTGTAAATGTGCTGGCACCTTTGGCCTTGTCGCTCTGCAGAGATGGATATGAAACCTTCAGTCTGATAACACGGGTCAGCAACAGTCCAGACTTGTATCCACAAAGAACTGTAGATGTTGGTTTCCTGAATTCTCCAGCTACTCTCACATTGACGTTAAATTCACAGCTATGTTTTGCTGACTGGGACACACAAGGCACTGCCGATTAATTCTGTTAACATAAATCTAAGCTGTCAGGTGTGAGACCTGTCTGTCACTGTGCTGTAATGTGTGATGGTCACAATATTGGAAACTCTTTCGTTTGAGGTTTCAAGTGCATTCACTTGGTAGCCCAACATCATTTGTCACCAGAATAGGCAGATGCTGAAATTACCGATGTGCATTTGTGTGCAGTTAATTAAATTACAGACAAGTAGAAGATGGGATGAAATTTTATAAATAAGCACCAGAGGGCCGCAGAACACCAGGAACAATGTGGTTTGATGCAATTTTCAACTTATTTTAGTATCTGAGGATTCCTGTTAAATGTAGATGTTGGTTTCCTGACTTCTCCAGCTACTTTCACATTGACATTAAGTTCACAGCTATGTTTTGCTGACTGGGACACACAAGGCACTGCCGATTAATTCTGTTAACATAAATCTAAGCTGTCAGATGTGAGACCTGTCTGTCTGTCCTGTAATGTGTGCTGGTCACAATATTGGAAGATAGATATATATATATATATTCACCTTCAAACTCAGGACTATCCAGAGGACAATAATATCGTCTCTTCTCATTTCCCTTTCCCATCTGGATTTACCAATACATTTTGCTGCAAATTATCTTCCATTTTGCTTAACTCACAGGCGTTGCAATTCTCTGCAAGCCAGGAATAACCTTCCACTTGTGGATAAACGAAATGAGATTCTCCACTTTAGTATTGCCAAACCTGAAGCCGTGTTATTGTTATAATAAGCTTTGTAAATGTTTGCTTGTTCCTGTGATGTAGGGTGATGATCACCGTAACTGTGAAATGATTGGATTAATAAGGATGCATTGCTCTGGAAGAGGTGCATTGAAATAGATATTTTATTGTAACCATTGTAAAATTGAAACAATGGTTTCATGAGACAAATTGTGCCTAAAATACACAGATGGGTTTCAGGTATTTAACAGGAATCCTTTACATGAACCTTCGGTCTAGGAACAGAATGACCTTGTAATTCACAGGACTGGTCAACAACTGTACATTTCTTCCCCAGTTATAAAGCAATTATACATGTATGGAGGTGGAACTGTTATCCAAGTAAGTAAAATATAACTGAAGTAAAAAACTGAAGGGATTGTAAAACTGCTGACAGTGAGTGCTAAAAGGTTTTGCTTGGACAATGTTTCCTAAGTGACATAACACATCTGCCAACTTTTTATGGCTGATGTGTTATGCAATAGAATATAGAAGATAGGGCCAAAAATAACTAAAATGTGGAAGACCCAGCAAGAAGATGAATGATGGGAGAGGGGCATCTGTGGCAAGAACCCAAGGGTAATCAAGGGGAAGATCAACAAATCAGCTGAATATCTGATCTGCACAGTTGTGCCAACTGATTGTGACTCCTTGCAGTGTGCAAATCTCAAAAATAACTATAATTTAGTTATTAAATTGGTAAGTCGACCTGAAAAATGAACGCAGCTAACAAGTTTGTTTAATTTCACGGGTGTGATTGTTCTGTCGTAACTTCATTATCACTGACAGAGGAAACGGCCACATGAGAGTGAAACCAGACGGAAAACTAGGTTGAAAACTAAACTTTTAACTCATCCTTGGGTAAGCAGGGAGAATTTTTGCAAAATCTTTCATTAAGAAATTGGAGCAAATTGTGCTCAGCCACATTTGCTGATGTGTACAATTTCATTATTTGATTCAATAACGATGGTCACAGTTTAAAATTTCTATATCTGTGTTCTGTTGTGAACAGTGGTAAGGAAGCGTTAAACCTGTTTTGTGAGATTTAATGATTTTGTGCATAGTGGCTGTTGATGAAGCTATATTAACGTTTGCAAGGAGAACCAAGTGCAGTTAATTTATCCATCTGCTCGCCTTCGTGAAAACTATTTATGAAAATGCAAAACCTGATGCTGTACTAACACTTTGAAGAAGTAAATTATTCCAAACATAATATCTTGGCCCTCTACATTCCTGAGTTAAAAAAAAATATTGGTTTAGATATTCTGCATGCTTCAAACATTGTTTGGGATTTCTCTCACTCGCTGGATTATTTGGACATACTCGTCGGCGGGGCTGTGGCTGCGTTCAAGGTCTTGAAACGGAGGAGGACCAGTGGGAAGCGCTCTGGAGCACTCGCCCGACTCTGGCGACGAGGATTACGAACACCGCTCCCGAGAATATTCCTCGCAAATCTATGTTCTCTCAACAACAAAGCGGACGAACTGCAACTCCTGTGCCACACTAACAAGGGCTTCTCTCGAGCCGCTGCCCTGTGCTTCACCGAGGCCTGGCTGTGTGAGTGGACCCTGGACAGCGAGCTGCAACTGGCTGGCTTTCAACGACGCAGAGGCAGCGGGAAAATCAAGAGGAGGTGGAATATGCTTCTACACTAACCAGGACTGGTGCAGGGACATCACGATACTGTGTAACTTCTGTTCCCCCAATCTAGAAACGTTCTTTATAAACTGCAAACCCTTTTACTCTCCAAGGGAATTTACCTCTTTTATTCTCACTGGAGTTTATTTCCCCCCCCCACTAGCAACTCGCTAGCCAGGTATTGAGGGTAGAGAGTGACTTCCCGGACTCCATGGCCATTGTTTTGGGGGACTTTAACATGGCCAACCTCAGTCGTGAGTTCCCAAAGTACAGACTTCATGTTACCTGAGGGGAGAGGACGCTTGATCATTGCTACTCTTCAATCAAGCATATCGCTCTGTTCCTCGGGCGGCTCTGGGTCTCTCCGATCATTGTTTAGTTCACCTTATTCCGACCAACAGGCAGAAACTAAAATCTGCTAACCCTGTGGTCAGAACTACGAAAAGGTGGACAAGCGAGGGCATTGAAAAACTACAGTCCTGCTTTGACTGCATTGACTGGAATGTGTTCAGGGAAGCAACCACAAGCCTCGATGAGTACACAGACACTGTGACATCCTATGTCAGCTTTTGCGAGGACAGTTGCATTCCCACTAAGACCCAGGTCTGGTTCAACAACGACAAGCCCTGGGTTACAGCAGAACTCACAGCTCTGCCAGTCAAAAGATGAGGCCTACAGGAGCGGGGATACAGACCTCTACAGGCAGGCCAAGTACAAGCTGAGAAGAGGAATCAGAGGTGCCAAGGACAGGTACTCTGAGAAACTGAGGAGCAAGTTCTCAGCTAATGACTTTTCTTCAGTTTGGAAGGGCTCGCAAGAAATCACCGGGTACAAGAGGAAAACCCCACGCTCCTTGGACAATCATCAGCTGACCAACGACCTGAACGAGTTCTATTGCAGGTTCGAGAAACAGAAACATAACCATGGGACCCCCTCCCGCCACCCCCAATCACGTACTCAAAGACTGACTCCAGTTTGCAAAGATTAGATCCGTCCCCACCCACTCCTCCCCAAGCAGCAATTCACACCTATTCAGAGACTGGCTGGAGTTTGCAAAGACTGCCCCCCCCCCCCCCCCACCCCCGTCTGCAATCACCAATTTGCACATCCTCACAGAATGACTCCAGTTTAATAATAGAAATTGCGGAGGTGGAGAGGCTACTCAGAAAACAGAAAAGCCGGAAATTTCAAGGACCGGACAATGTTTCCCCCTCTACCCTCAAGCTCTGTGCGGAACAACTGGCACCGATCTACACAGACATTTTCAACCAGTCCCTGCAAACCTGCACTGTCCCTGCCTGCTTCAAGGTCTCCACTATTGTCCCTGTACCCAAAAAGACAAGGATCACCGGTCTTAATGACTACAGGCCTGTCGCACTTACCTCTGTCGTCATGAAGCCCTTTGAAAGACGTGCTGGCTCAGTTGAAAAACATCACAGACCCCCTGCAGTTTGCATATAGGACCAATAGATCGGTGGACGACGCAGTCAATCCAGGATCCACTTCATCTTCCAGCACCTAGACCACAAGGGGACCTATGCCAGGATTCTGTTTGTGGACTTTAGCTCTGCTTTTAACACCATTGTGCCAGAGCTACTACACTACAAACTCTCCTAGCTGACTGTGCCTGAACCCCTCTGTCAGTGGATCATCAACTTCCTGACGGACCGGAAGCAGCATGTGAGGCTGGGAAAGCACATCTCGGACCCGCAGACCCTCAGCATAGGAGCACCGCAAGGCTGCGTACTCTCCCCTCTCCTTTACTCTCTCTACACCAACGACTCCACCTCCACAGACTCCTCTGTCAAGCTCCTCAAGTTTGCAGATGACACTATCCTGATTGGACTGATCCAGGATGGGGAGGAATCTGCCTACAGATGGGAAGTGACACAGCTGGCGTCCTGGTGCCATCGCAACAACCTGGAGCTCAATGCTCTCAAGACAGTGGAACTAATTGTAGACCTTCGAAGAGATCCCCTCCCCTCCCCCCACTCACCATCAACAACACCATAGTCACATCTATAGTCATTTAAGTTCCTTGGAACCATCATCTCCAGGGACCTTAAATGGGGGGCCACCATCGACTCCACAGTCAAAAAGGCCCAACAGAGGATGTACTTCCTGCGGCAACTGAGGAAACACAATCTGCCACAGGCAATGATGGTCCAATCAGAATTCAGAATCAGAATGACCTTTATTTGTCATCCAAAAAACAGGTATTTTGGACGAGATTTCGTCACCCACAGTCCAACAATAGAGCAATAAAATAAGCAAATTATACAACCCCAACCAACACAAAACACAAAACAAAAAGAAACATCCAACACAGTGAGTCTCCTCCAGTCCCCTTCTCACTGTGATGGAAGGCCAGTATGTCATTTCTCTTCCCCTGCCGTCTTCTCCCGCGGTCAGGCTGTTGAACTTGCCACGCTCCAATTCTATACTGCTATCATTGAGTCCGTCCTCACCTTCTCCATTATGGTCTGGTTTGGCTCAGCCACCAAGCACGACATTTGGAGGCTGCAACGGATTGTTCGCACAGCTGAGAAGGTTGTTGGCTGCAACCTTACCCCCATTGACAAACTGTACACTGCAAGGGCCAGGAAGCGAGCGGGCAAGATCATCTCTGACCCCTCTCACCCTGGCCACAAACTCTTCGAAGCACTTCCCTCTGGAAGGCGACTCCGGACTGTCAAAGCAGCCACAGCCAGACATAAAAACAGCATTTTTCCACGAGTGATAGTTCTACTCATTAACCAAAGTCTGTAGTCTCTTTTTTGCTCTGGTTTATTTTCACCCACATGTTTAGACTGTAATGGTGTATCCTTATTGTTTTGATGTGTTTATGCTTTATTCTTAATTGTATGTTTATGTTGTCATTTGTGAGCGGAGCACCAAGGCACATTCCTTGTATCTGCATACTTGGCCAATAAACATTCATTCGTCCGTCCATCCGTCCTTCCTTCCTTCCTTCCTTCCTTCCTCCCTTCCTCCCTTCCTCCCTCCCTCCCTCCCTCCCTCCCTCCCTCCTTCCTATTTTAATTGTATTCTATTTGATTTCCTAACATGCTTTTCCTCCCCTTTTATGTTCTAGTCGGATCAGAGGGTTTTAGATTAATCGTGTGTAACAATGATCTGACTGCCCACTGAGTTTATAAAGAGTTTACGTCTATATACTATTGAGTTGGAATAGCTAGTGGAACGACGTTTTGGCAATGACTGCTGTGTTGATTTTCCTTTCCTTGTATCACAGGACAAGTCGTTGTTGCCTCCTCTGATGGAAACGTGGTCCTGGTCTCTCATCTGTCAGAGAATCGGATGGACAAAAGCTGTTAAATTAGATGTGGTTCCCATTCGTAGTGATTTTCATCATTGTGATAGAAGACTTCAAACACCTGGTGAACAGCTGCAAAAAAAATATTGAACTTACCACACCACGTGACTCTTGAATGACATTTTATCTGTGTTACTGTTCTAATTAATTCCAGTGTTGTTCTTGAAAATGGTTTTATGAATACTATTCACCATTTTTGTTACATAAATATTCTCCAGTCCTCCCTTAAATTGAAGTAAGGCTTTGGACATTATCTACTTTTAAATATATGTAACATATTTTTGGATTGGAGAAAGGCTAATTTTGAGGAGATGAGAAAGGATTTAAAAGGAGTGAAATGGAAATTTTTGTTTTATGAAAAGGATATAATAGAGAAATGGAGGATATTTAAAGGTGAAATTTTGAGAGTACAGAGTCTTTATGTCCCTGTTCGGTGGAAAGGAAAGAATAATAATTTGAAAGAGCCGTGGTTTTCCAGGGAAATTGGACACGGTTCGGAAAAAGAGGGAGATATACAATAAATATAAGCGGCAGGGAGTAAATGAGGTTCTTGAGGAATATAAAGAATGTAAAAGGAATCTTAAGAAGGAAATTAGAAAAGCGAAAAAAAGATATGAGGCTGCTTTGGCAAGTAATGTAAAAGTAAACCCCAAGGGGTTCTCCAGATATGTCAATAGCAAAAGGATAGTGAGGGATAAAATTGGTCCATTAGAGAGTCAGAGTGGACAGCTATGTGCTGAGCCGGAAGAAATGGGGGAGATATTAAACAATTTCTTTTCTTCGGTATTCACCGAGGAGAAGGATATTGAATTATGTGAGGTAAGCGAAACAAGTAGAGTAGTGATGGAAATTATGAGGATTAAAGAAGAGGAGGTACGGACACTTTTGAAAAATATAAAAGTGGATAAGTCTCCAGGTCCTGATAGGATATTCCCTAGGACATTGAGGGAAGTTAGTGCAGAAATAGCAGGGGCTATGACGGAAATATTTCAAACGTCATTAGAAACGGGGATGGTGCCGGAAGATTGGCGCATTGCGCATGTTGTGCCTTTGTTTAAAAAAGGTTCTAAAAGTAAACCTAGCAATTATAGACCTGTTAGTTTGACGTCTGTGGTGGGAAAATTAATGGAAAAGATACTTAGGGACAATATATATAATTATTTGGATAAACAAGGCCTGATTAGAAACAGTCAACATGGATTTGTGCCTGGAAGGTCATGTTTGACTAATCTTCTTGAATTTTTTGAAGAGGTTACCAGGGAAATTGATAAGGGCAAGGCTGTGGATGTTGTCTATATGGACTGCAGTAAGGCATTTGACAAGGTTCCACATGGAAGGTTGATTAAGAAGGTTAAATCGTTGGGTATTAATAGTGAGGTTGCAAGATGGATTCAACAATGGCTGAATGGGAGATACCAGAGGGTAATGGTTGACAATTGTATGTCAGGTTGGAGGCCAGTGTCTAGTGGAGTACCCCAAGGATCTGTGTTGGGTCCACTGTTGTTTGTCATTTACATTAATGATCTGGATGATGGTGTGGCAAATTGGATTAGTAAATATGCAGATGACACTAAGATAGGTGGTGTAGTTAATAATGAAGTAGAGTTTCAAAGTCTACAGAGAGACTTGGGCCTTTTGGAAGGGTGGGCTGAAAGATGGCAGATGGAGTTTAATGCTGATAAGTGTGAGGTGCTGCATTTTGGTAGGACAAATCAAAATAGGACGTACAGGGTAAATGGTAGGGAATTGAGGAATGCAGTGGAACAGAGGGATCTGGGAATAACTGCATTGTTCCCTGAAGGTGGAATCTCATGTGGATAGGGTGGTGAAGAAGGCGTTTGGTATGCTTGCCTTTATAAATCAGAGCATCAAGTATAGAAGTTGGGATGTAATGTTAAAATTGTACAGGGCATTGGTGAGGCCGAATCTGGAGTATGGTGTGCAGTTCTGGTCGCCAAATTATAGGAAGGATGTCGACAAAATGGAGAGGGTACAGAGGAGATTTACTAGAATGTTGCCTGGGTTTCAGCACTTAGGCTACAGAGAGAGGTTGAACAGGTTGGGTCTTTATTCTTTGGAGCGTAGAAGGTTGAGGGGGGACTTGATAGAGGTTTTAAAAATTTTGAGAGGGACGGACAGAGTTGACGTGGGTAGGCTTTTCCCTTTGAGAGTGGGGAAGATTCCAACAAGGGGACATAGCTTCAGAATTGATGGACAAAAGTTTAGGGGTAACATGAGGGGTAACTTCTTTACTCAGAGGGTGGTGCCTGTATGGAATGGGCTTCCGGTGGAAGTGGTGGAGGCTGGCTCGATTTTATTATTTAAGAGTAAATTGGATAGGTATATGGATAGGAGGGGATTAGAGGGTTATGGTCTGAGTGCAGGTAGATGAGACTAGGTCAGGGAGAATGGTCGGCGTGGACTGGTAGGGCCGGACAGGCCTGTTTCCATGCTATAGTTGTTATATGGTTATAGAGCAGGATACAGACCTCTAAGTGAGAAATGGAGACAGGAGACTTCAGATGCTGGAATATGCAACCAAAGGTCAATCTGCTGAACTTGGAGGTGAGACAGCATCTGTGGGTTGGGGCAAGGAATTGCCAATATTTTGCGTCAAGATGCCAGATCTCGACAAGTCAAGTTTGTCTTACTAACTAAAACAAAACTAATTGAGTTTTTTGAGGAGGTGGCAAAGATGATTGTGGGTAAGGCGGTGGATGGTGTTTACATGGATTTTATTTAGGCAGTTGAATAACGTCCGTTGTGGAAGTCTGTTCCAAAAGATTAAGATGCACAGGATTAACAGTGACTTGGTTTTATGGATTCAGAACTGGTTTAATGATAGAAGACAGACAGAATATAGATAGAAGATAGTTGTAGTGGAAGGACAATATTCAGGCTAGAGGAGTTCCACAGGGTTCTTTGCTGGGACCTCAGTTGTTTGTGATATATATAAATTACATGGATATAAACATAGAAGGGCTGGTTAAATTTGCTGATGACACTAAGGTTTCCGTTGCCACAGACTGCGTAATGCTGTCAAAGTATACAGTGAGATCTAGATCAGCTGCAGAATTAGGCAGAGAAATGCCAGATGCAGTTTAATCCGAGCCAGTACGGGTTATTGCACTTTGTAAGGTCAGGTATAAGGGGACTGATGAATGGGGGGATCTTGGGGTCCAAGTTCCTAATTCCCTGTAAGTGGCAACACTATTAGATAAAATGGTAACAAAGTCATATTGTTTGCTTACCTTCATCCCATTTGACAAAGGATCTTCAAAATGAACAGGAAGGGTGCGGGAGATGGGCATAATGCAAATAAATGGATCAGCAGGGCGCAGTCAACATGGACAAGGTGAGCTGACTGGGCCAGTTTCAGTCATTCTACGAACAGGAGGCCAATATTAATAGATTGCTGTGCATTGTGCCGTGTTTACCCTTTAAGTGAAGTAAGTACTTGATTAACCAATTTCATTCTCCTGTCCTGTACAGCTCTGCCATGTGTAACCAGCCATTTCTGTATGTTTAATAATTTTTGCAGGCATCTCTAAACTGTGAGATTTCATTGTTAACTGGATACCATAATGGTTCTGAATTAACTTCTCAAATCACTCTTTGTTTCAGACACTCTTGCTTTCTGTCAGCTGTGGTAACAGACTGAGCTAAGCAGAGCTGTGTTGGAGCCGGAGTTGCCGGACACGAGAGAAATGTGTTGTAGATTCATCAAAACATCTCAATGTTTCCAGGTGTACATGAAAATCGGAGCAAGTTGAAAGCGGTGGATATCTTGTAACTAGGACTTCAATCACTCTGCACCTGTACAGTCGAAGGAAGTTGATGTCCAGGCATAACGGGTACGTTTCTTTAAATACCTTGCTAACAACCACACTGTGTGCAACTGAAACTTTGAAGAAAGGGTTCAGTTCTCTTTTACAATAAAGTTTATCAGAGATCATATCACAAATGAGGTATTTGGTTCCTGCTTTAATAGAAGCTCAGCTCCTGTCAGTCAGTTGCCATCCAAACTTCCTCTTGGTCCACTATATTTCACATGTATTTATGCATAATCACAAATAAACTTTTCAAATATTTGTTGATAAAGAAATGTACATCTTCTGACTCCTTTTATCATGTGCAGATGCTGAATAATTTATTCTGAATATTTTACCATGATGAACAAACACTCACTAGATGTGGCCATGTTAAGTTAACATATATTAATAATTAAAGACTGGTATTAAATTGTGGAATTAAAGCTACTGTACTACAAAGAGAAGCTGGTCTTGTTAATCTTCTCAGTCGCTAATGTCTGATCCTTGGGACTTCTCTGCACCAGTTGAAATCGTGGTGCAACAAGCCATTAAATCTGAATGAAAGGAGAGTCCTGGGGAATTCAGAGCTGGGAAAGGGAGAGAGGGGGAGGCACTCTCAAAATAAGGAGATGGAATGTGTGTTTAAGTACCGGAAAGATTGAGCCAACATTAGTATGAGGGATTTTAATCCTTAGGTACTGAAAACCAAAAAAATCTAAACTTGCTCAGAAAGTGATCAAGGGCCAAGAGAAGTAGCAAACCAATCATACAACATTGAGAAGTTGGGACCTATATCCTTCAATGTTATTTACTGCAGCTTGAATTGTGATCGCTGCTCTAATACAACTGGCAGATAATATTGAAGAGAATTCAGAGAGATTTTATGTACATTAAGGGAAAAAGGGTGATTAAAGGGAGAATAGGGCCCCTCAGAAACCAAAGCGGTCATATGTGTGGAGCTGCAGCGGATGGGAAAGATCCTTGAGTATTTCTCCTCTGATTTTACTGCGAAAGTTAATGGAGATGTCTTGAGGACAGTCTGTATTGCAGCCAAGGAGGTAGATAAATCTCCCAGGCCTGATCAGGTATATCTGAGGACAATGTGGGGAGCTAGAGAAGAATTTTCAGGAGCCTTGGCTGAGGTATAGTTCCCATTTAAGTGGCTAAAGGTTCCGTGAGGTAGATAGGGTGGTCAAGAAGGCTGGTGGTGTGTTGGTCTTCATCATTCAGGGTGTTGAGTATAAAAGTTGTGATGTCATGTAACGGTTGTTCAACACGTTGGTGAGGCCACATTTGGAGTATTGTGTTTGGGTTGGTCACCCTGTTATAGGAAGGATGTCATTAACCTGGAAAGATTGTAGAGAAGATTTATAATGATGTTACCATAACTGGAGGCCCTGAACTTTCGAAAGAGACAGAAACTGCTGGAATAACTCCACAGGTCAGGCAGCATCTCTGGAGAAAAGGAATGGGTGGTGCTTTGAGTCAGGACTCTGTTAAGGCTAAAGAGGCAAACTAGGAGTTTATTTTTTGAAGCGTAGGAGGCTAAAAGGTGATCTTATGGAGGTGTGTAAAATCATGAGGGGAATTGATAAGGTGAATGCACAGAATCTTTTACACGGGCTAGGGGAATCAAGAATCAGACGATATAGTTTAAGGCAAGATGGGAAACATTTAACCGGAGCATAAAGGATATTTTTTTCACACAGGGTGGTGGCTATATGGAACAAACTGCCAGAAGAGGTAGTTGAGGCAGGTGCAACAACAACATTTAAAAGACATTTGATCAGGTACATGTGTAGGAAATGTTTAGAGGGATATGGGCCAAATGTGGGCAGGTGTGACTAATGTAAATGGGGCATCTTGATCAGCCTGGACAAATTGGGCCACAGTCTTGAGTCTGTCATATTCCTGAGTCTGTGTGTACATGCCCGATTGAGGAATTACTGCTCTTTCTCTATTTTAAGGTGCTTAAGAAGGAATAAGGATTTAAAAGATTGAAAGCAAGGTGCATTTATAGTGTTAGGACTATTTTTGTTTAAGCTACCACTCCAAAGTTGTACAGGTTTGTCAGTTAATTGGCTTGATAAAATTGTAATTTATCCCTAGTCCCTAGAATTGTGCTAGTCTACGTGGATCACTGGTCGGCACAGACTCGATGGGCCGAATGGGCCTGTTTCCCTGCTGTATCTCTAAACTAAACTACCTCGAAGTTAGCCAGGGATTCCATATTAGAATGGTTACAAGGGAATAAAAAAGGCATTTGGTTGGAATTTAGGACATTGCAGAATCTATAGCATGTAAGACTAGATGGAAATGAGAGAGTTAAAAGAAATCATTGACACTTTCATGTAGTTCTGCCCCAAAGGAGTTGCAAGCAGAGCTATTCTACCTATGATGCACAAAAAAATAGTTGCTTTGTGGAGACCACCGTATTTGTTCCTCCATATCCTCTTTGATTCAATGCAAAGCTCCATGAATGCCTATTGGGAGCACAATCTGTACGTTTCAGTTCTAATGGGAATTGCTGTCAAGTATTGTGTCCTTGAGCAGCTGCTGGATGAGAGATTTAAATGAGATCCAGCTGGTTCTGGATGCTGCCAAAAGAGTTATACATCTTCTTTCTCATTTGGTATCAACATCCTCGTCCCTCTAAGACCAAGTGCTGTCACTGCCCTGACGAGTGAGGACATCCCCTGTTGTCCTGCCTCATGTTCATCACTCCATCAGCTTCATTTAACCAGATTATCCAATGATTATTACTTTGCTGTCAGTGGGGGCTTGCTGTGTGGTGAATTGCAGGGTGTTTCTTGCATTTCAGTAGTAATCACACTTCCAGCACAAGTAAAACTCATCAGAATGCAAGGCAGTGAAAGGTGATAAATAAATGCAGACCTTCAGTTTGCTTCTGAGTCCTTTTCAAGCTGGATGAGTCTTTTAAATATTAAATTCAGCAGTGTAGGAAAGAACTGCAAATGCTGGTTTAAATCGAAGGTAGACACAAAATGCTGGAGTAACTCAGTGGGACAGGCAGCATCTCGGGAGAAAGAATGGGTGACGTTTCAGGTTGAGAGTCTTCAGACTGAAGAATTAAAGATTAAATTCAGCAGTGTTCATTGGATCTTTTGTCACACTGAACTGTAATGAATCATTTACGTTGATTGTCAGGAAAGTCTTCCTGTTTCTGGTGCGTGTCAGATCGTGAGTGAAGCCATTGTCAGCCCCTGTCTCTTGTCAATGGCTCCAATCAGCAGTTGGACAGATCTGGGTCTGATAGGTTGCCCAGGGAGGTAACTGATATGACATCTAAGGCAGCCATAGAATAGAGCACAAACAACTCATCTAGTTAATGCTTAACCAATTACACAGTGTGGCCTTTGAGCCAGCACCGCCATTCAATATGATCATGGCTGATCATCCACAATCAGTAACCCGTTCCTGCTTTTCCCCCATATTCCTTGATTCTGTTAGCCCAAAGAGCTAAATCTAACTCTCTCTTGAAATGGGATCATATTGCAAAATTATTCTGAGAACTGACAAAGTGGGTGCTGAGAATCTCTGGAACTGAGAAGCCATTGATTTGAGAAAAGTTAATCTCCAAGCTGTGCAGGTGAAGGCATTCAATGTATTCAGTGAATATTGACAGCCGGGAAGGGAAGGAGTAAGGGGGAGGGAATATGAAAGTGTTGTTGAGGCCATGATGCGATGAAGGAATGACTTTGAAGAGCTCTTTGTCCTATTTCTTGGTGTTCTTGCTGCTCCTGGTTGCCAGCCAGAGCCACGAGCCTGAAGGTGTAGATGGGCCAAATGGGGAAGAGTGGTAGCTCTTTGTTGGGAGCGGCCTTGTTGAGGTGAAGTGTGAGCCTTTGGCTCAATAGTCTTTGGCTCAAGAGGCTGAGGCAAGGAGGCTACACTTGAATCAGTTCTGCGTGTGTTCAATATTTAAACTTGTGACATATTACAGTGCAGAAGAAGACTATTGGCTGTAGAGAAGGGAATAGGTTTCATTCAACTCTGAGTGTCTCATTCGTAATTTGTGATTTTGTCCACTGAAGTAATGGCAGGCAAGTTTTTACAGTGTCCCTCTTGCAGGATGTGGGAAGTCACGGACACTGCTGGTGCATCTGACAATGACACCTGTGGAAATTGTGTCCAGGTCCTGCTCTTGAAGGACCATGTTAGGGAACTGGAGCAGCAGCTGGATGATCTCAGGACCATCCGGGAAACCGAGAGTTCCCTGGACAGGACCTTCAGTGAGGTTGTCACACCAAGGATACAAGAAGAGCGAAGGTGGGTGGCAGCGAGGAAGAGAAGTAAACATGGAGTGCAGGAGCCCTATTGAAAACAGGTACAGCCTCTTGGGAGCTGTCGGAGCGGACGACACGACAAGTTTGAGTGGCAGTGATTCCAACCCAGGTGCTGAGGCTCAACGGGGAAGAGTTACGTCAGGCAGAGCCGTAGTGGTGGGGGACTCGATAGTCACAGGTGTAGAGAGAGTTAGATTTCATTCTTAGGGCTAAGGCAATCAAGGGATATGGGGAAAAAGCCAGAATGGGGTACTGACTTTGGACGATCAGCCATGATCATATTGAAAAGCGGTGCTGGCTCGAAGGGCCGAATGGCCTACTCCTGCACCTGTTTTCTATGTTTCTATGCGGACATAAAATTGTGCGTCAGCAGGCGAGACTCCAGGGTGGTGTGTTGCCTCCTTGGTGCCAGGGTCCAGGATGTCTCGGAGCAGCTGCGCGGCATCCTCAAGAGAGAGGGGGAGCAGCCGGAGGTTGTTGTGCATGTGGCACAAACGATACAGGTAGGAAGAGCAAGGAGGTTCTGCAGTTTAAGGAATTGGGTAAAAGACTGGAAAGCAGGACCTCCAGGGTAGTGATCACAGGATTGCTTCCAGTACCTCATGCTAGTGAAGATAAGAACAGGAAGATAGGGGGAATGAATGTGTGGCTGAGGAGTTGATGCAGGGGGCAGGGGCTTGGATTTCTGGATCATTGGGATCTCTTCTGGGGCAGTGGTGATCTGTACAAAAGGGACGGGGTTGCACCTTAACTGGAGGGGGACGAACATGTTAGCGGGCAGGTTTGCTAATACTACATGGGAAGGCGGGGGGGGGGGGGGGGGGGGTGTGTGTACTTGTACAGGACAGGGGCACGTGAGAGGCTAGAAGTTGGTATGGGGAGTGGTGTGGGAAGGGTTAGTGGACAGAATAGGCAGGTGAAAGGCGGAGAATGAGGAAGGAGGATTGGTTTAAACTGCACGTAATTTAATGCAAGGGGCCTGACGGGTAAGGCAGATGAACTTGGGGCATGGAAAGGTACGAGCGACTGGGACGTCGTAGCCAGGACTGGCAGCTCAATGTTCTGGGGTACAGGAGCTTCAGGAGAGACATGCGTGAGGGAAAAAGAGGAGTGGGGGGGTTGCATCATTGGTTAAGGAGGATGTCATAGCAGTGGTCAGAGGTGACATTACGGACGGTTCGTCTAGTGATACTATATGGGTGGAGCCGAGGAACAAGAAAGGGATGATCACCTTGTTGGGAGTGTACTACAGACCCCGAATAGTCAACAGGAATTAGAAGAACAAATATGCGAGGAGATTGCAGCCAGCTGCAAGTCAAATAAGGTAGGGGGTTTTAACTTTCCCAATATAGACCGGGGAAATCATAGTGTGGCGGGTTTAAATGGGGTGCAATTTCTCAAACGTGTTCAGGAGAGTTTTCTTAAGCAGTATGTAGAGGCCCCAACACGTGAGGGCAACGCTGGATTAGTATTGGGAAGGGCAAGTAAATGAAGTGTTTGTGGAGGAGCCTTTTGGGACCAGTCACCACAGTTCGATTAGGTTTAAGATAGTTATGGATAGGGACGAGAGGGTCCACGTGTTAAAATGCTCAACTGGGGTAAGGCCAACTTTGAGGGCATGAGAGAAGGTCTCGCTCAAGTTGACTGGAACAGGTTATTTGTGGGGAAAGAAACATCAGCCAAGTGGGATGTTTTTAAAAGTGTGCTGACGAAAGCTCAGGATATGTACGTCCCCGTTAAAGTAAAGGGCAAAGCAGGCATACGTAAGGGGGAAAAGGGTAACCAGAGGAGAATGGGACCTCTCACCTCTGTGTGGAGCTACAGGAAATGGGCACGGTCTACAATGAGTATTTCTCCTCTGTTTTTATCGAGAAAGACAGTAGGACAGAGGAACTTGGGGCAGTCAATGGAAGTGTCTTGAGAGCAGTCAGTGTTACCATCGAAGAAGTACAGAAGGCACTGTCATGTATGAAGGTAGACAAATCTCCAGGGCCTGAGCAGATATATCTGGGGACATTGCGGGAAACTAGAGAGAAAATCGCGGGAGCCCAGGTTGAAATTTACAAGTCAGTCTTAAATACAGGAGAGGAGTTGGAAGACGGCAAATGTTGTACCTCTTTTCAAGAAGGGCAGCAGGGAACATGCTGGGAACTGTAGGCTGGTGAGCTTAGCATCTGTAGTTGGAATGTTACTAGAGAGTATTTTGAGGGATAGGTTAAACAGGCATTTGGATGGGCAAGGGCTGATTGGGGATAGTCAGCATGGTTTTGTATGTGGCAGGTCGTGTCTCGTAAATCTGATTGATTTTTATTTGAAGACGTGACCAAAAAGGTTGATGAGGGCAGAGCTGTAGATGTTGTATACATGGATTTCAGTCATGCATTTGACAAGGTTCCGCATGGTAGACTGCTCTGGAAGGTTAGATCGCATGGGGTCCAAAGAGAGATAGCTGAATGGACAGCAAATTGGCTCCATGAAAGGAAGCAGAGGCTGATGGTGGAAGGTTGCTTCTCGGACTGGAGGCCTGTGACCAGTGGTGTGCCTCAGGGTTCGGTGCTGGGCCTCTTAATGTTTGTCTTCTACATCAATGATTTGGATGATTACAGGGCAAGATTAGCAAGTTTGCTGATAATACTAAAATGGGTGGTTTTGCAGATAGTGAAAATAATTGTGAAAGATCGCAGCAGGATTTGAATCGATTGGCCAGGTGGGTGAAAGAATGGTTGATGGAATTTAATACAGAGAAGTGTGAGGTGTTGCATTTTGGGACATAGAACAAGGGCAGGATCTACACAGTGAATGGTAGGCCTCTGGGTAGTGTTGTAGAGCAGAAGGATCTAGCAGTACAGGTGTATGGTTCCTTAAAGGTCGAGTCGCAGGTAGATAAGGTGGTCAAAAAGGCTTTTGGCACTTTGGCCTTCATCAGTCAGAGTATTGAGTATAGAAGTTGGGAGGTCATGTTGCAGTTGTATAAGACATTGGTGAGATCGCATTTAGAATATTTTGTTCAGTTCTGGGCACCATGTTATAGGAAAGATATTGTCAAGCTTGAAAGGGTTCACAAAAGATTTATAAGGATGTTGCCAGGACTAGAGTGTGTGAACTATAGGAAGAGGTTGAGCAGGCTGGGTCTCTATTCCATGGAGCACAGGAGGATGAGGGGGGATCTTAGAGATGTACAAAATAATGAGAGGAATAGGCAAGTGGGGACGTGTACCTAGAACATTGTTGGCTGGTGTGGGCAAGTTGGGCCGAAGGGCCTGTTTCCACACTGTTTCACTCTATGGTACTGTTTGTCCCTCCCACAGGGGAATTGATTATTCCCATTGTATTGGAGCCTCGTTTCCTGGTGACCAAGGAAGGGGGGTGCCCTGTGGCTGGACCTTTCTCCGGCAGTGAGATTGAGTCCAGCATCTTAAGAAGCCACAATGTAGATGCGATCATTTGAATCGCCTTCACAAGGGGTCTTTAAACCAGTATATATGTGAACAAGAACCGTCCAGCTATTACTTTGCCCAGTTCATGATCCCGTAACAGTTTCTTGCTCCACAAATACTGCCTGACCTACTGAATATTTCTGGCATTTTTATTTTACTTTCAGGTGGGGAAATGTATCCTCCTGCCATGTAACCATCTTATTGATACAGTGGACTTCTCATTCCCCTTCGACTCTCGGTTTCAATTTTCTCCTTGCATCCTAATTTACTTAAATTATATTCCCTGATTACGGGTCAGAAAAAAAGAGAATGCAGCGGAATGATGTTAACAAGTCACTTTACTCTGTGTTGTCACTAATAAAATGCCCATAATATGTTAACATTTAAATAGAGCAAAAATAACCATTTCTACAAAATAAGTATTGAACCTTGTATAATAATACTGCTCGGCGTGTGATATAACCAGCCGCTCATTCCCTCCAACTTTGCTCCTTGTAATTCAGCCACTCCTCCCAGCCGACTGGTATTTTGCAAAGAAACGCAGCCACTATTGTTTGGGCATCGGTACATCTGGACAGTAGATGATGTTGAGTATGCAGCAGAATCTGAAGAGTCCGCTCTGCAATTCCTCGCCCTTAGTGCTGGAATTGCTTCCTAGAATCTCCCCCCCCCCCCCCCCCCCCCCCCCCACCCCCCCACCCTCCCTCCCCCCCGCACGGATTATGAGAACGTTCACTGTGGGATACGGCACAGACATGTACAGTCTCGTCATTGTCACCGAGATACACAGAGCTCCGACCCGACCCTGGCCCGGCACTCGGGCGGCGCAAGTCGTCGCCGGCGCCCTCCCGCTCTTCAAGCCGCTCGGCGGCCGGGCTCCGCGGCCCGAGGTTAACCACGATGCCCGCTGACTAGGAGCAAGGAGCGGCCAGCAGCAGCAGCACGAGTGCAGCCAGTAACGCGGTGGCGGCGCCGGGGGACAAGCTGGAAGCCGCGTTGCAATCCTGGTCCCCGGAGCGGCAGCGGCCGCCTTGGCAGAGGACACCGGTATATCCGCCAGCGCACAGGCAGCGCTGGCTGTGGTGACAGGTGCCGCCGTTCTGACACAGCAGCAGCTCGTTGTCACAGATGTTGGCTGCGTGGGTGAAGGAGAGGGGGGGGGGGGTGTGGAGGGGAGAGACGAGGAAATGTCCAGTTACTGAATGACTATTTCATCGGCTCTTCAAGGCCGGCCCGACCCGTCAGACCCCTCCTACACCGGTCGGTCAATAAAGCTGCATGGTGCACCCGCTGATCTCCAATTTCAAGTAAAACCCTCTCCTATCTCTCCCCCCACCCCGCTGCGCGCACATTTCTCTCACCGTCCCGTTCCGTCACCCCTGCAACCCCCCCCCCCCGCCGAAGTACATGCAGCTCCCATCCGAATTCAACATTTCCCTTTTATCCCCCTCCCCCTCCAACCACCCCCACCCCCTCCAGCTTAACATTTCACATCTCCGCTTCTCTCCGTAGTTTACACCCTTTATTTTCTGTCCTTTTCACCTCAAACGTTTGCCACTTGCTCCACTTATCTACAATCCACCACCCCCCCCCTCACCTGTACCCGCCTATCACTCGCTAAGCTTGTTCCCCCCCCCCTCTCTCCCACCTCGCCTCCCTCTCCATCCCCTCCATGTATTCTGCCTGACCCGCTCCAGCACTTTGTGTTTTGCTCGAGATTCTAGCACCTGCAGTTCCTTGTGCCTCCGTTTTTAGTCAGAAGATTCCTTCACTCTTGCGCTCACGTTTACTCTTTTCTGAACATTTATTTTTGGCAGAGATACACAATATGTGC
The DNA here is from genome assembly GCF_053455715.1 of Rhinoraja longicauda. Lineage (NCBI taxonomy): Eukaryota > Metazoa > Chordata > Chondrichthyes > Rajiformes > Arhynchobatidae > Rhinoraja > Rhinoraja longicauda. Next base: position 14,547,737 of record NC_135983.1, read on the forward strand.
AGGAGGAGGCCATTCAGGCCTTCGAGCCAGCACCGCCATTGAATGTGATCATGGCTGATCATTCAAAATCAGTACCCCGTTCCTGCCTTCTCCCCATACCCTCTGACTCCGCTATCATTAAGAGTTCTATCTAACTCTCTCTTGAAAGCATCGAGAGAATTGGCCTCCACTGCCTTCTGAGGCAGAGAATTACACAGATTTACAACTCTGAGTGAAAATGTTTTTCATCATCTCCGTTCTAAATGGCCTACCCCTTATTCTTAACAGCTGAACTACTTGAATTAAGTTTGTTTGCCTGTGGCACCCTGACTCACTCTGCCTCGCTCCCTGCCTTGGTACATGATTGCATCTCTAACTCTAACCCAAGTCAAAGCTCATGATTGAAAACGGCCACCGTTTTGCCTCTCCCTGCGGATGCTGAATGACTTGCTGAACACTCCCCCGCTTCACACTCGCGGTCTGGCCGGGGTCTTGTCTCATCCAGGGACGGTGCGAGCCCAGCCCCAGCCCGCTGGTGGCAGAGTAAAGCCGGAGCCCACCCCAACTCTCCAACTGCCCAGAGGTGAACCCGCGTACTCACGGAAGCAGCCCTGTCTCCAGTGGTATCCAAACTTGCAGTCGTCACACTTCAAACCCATAGCTCCCTCTTTACATTCACAGTGACCTGTCTCGTTGCAGCGATCGTGCCTTGACCCGTGCTGGTTGCAGTTACACCCTGTGTTAAACACATCACATGTTACTATTTCGGGGACATCTGCAACACGCCTTGCTTCAGGTTTCACCAGTCCTCCAGGGCCGGATTAAGCTAGTGCTGGACCCGAAGCATATGTTATAAAGGAGCCGTAAACACGGGACAAGGTGATGTCACTGCTCGCGCCCCACAAGACCTCACCCAGCCAGCGGCCACGTGCTCCTGCTCCACCAATGACTGGCGCCCAGGCCGGGAGGCGGGTTGCTACCTCCTTTCGGCAACACGCTCGGCCCCGCTCCCCGAACACACTCGGCCCGCTCCCCGAACACACTCGGCCCCGCTCCCCGAACACCCCCGGCCCCGCTCCCCGAACACCCCCGGCCCCGCTCCCCGAACACCCCCGGCCCTGCTCCCCGAACACGCTCGGCCCTGCTCCCCGCTCCACGAACACACTCGGCCCAGCTCCACGAACATCCCCGGCCCCGCTCCCCGAACACCCCCGGCCCCGTTCCCTGAACACCCCCGCTCCCCGAACACCCCCGGCCCCGCTCCCCGAACACCCCCGGCCCCGCTCCCCGAACACCCCCGGCCCTGCTCCCCGAACACCCCCGGCCCTGCTCCCCGAACACCCCCGGCCCTGCTCCCCGCTCCACGAACACCCCCGGCCCTGCTCCCCGAACACCCCCGGCCCCGCTCCACGAACACACTCGGCCCGCTCCCCGAATGCCCCGCTCCCCGAACACCCCCGGCCCCGCTCCCCGAACACCCCCGGCCCCGCTCCCCGAACACCCCCGGCCCCGCTCCCCGAACACCCCCGGCCCCGCTCCCCGAACACCCCCGGCCCCGCTCCCCGAACACGCTCGGCCCTGCTCCCCGCTCCACGAACACACTCGGCCCAGCTCCACGAACACCCCCGGCCCCGCTCCCCGAACACCCCCGGCCCTGCTCCCCGCTCCACGAACACACTCGGCCCCGCTCCACGAACACCCCCGGCCCTGCTCCCCGAACACACTCGGCCCCGCTCCCCGAACACCCCCGGCCCCGCTCCCCGAACACCCCCGGCCCCGCTCCCCGAACACACTCGGCCCCGCTCCCCGAACACCCCCGGCCCCGCTCCCCGAACACACTCGGCCCCGCTCCCCGAACACCCCCGGCCCCGCTCCCCGAACACCCCCGGCCCTGCTCCCCGAACACACTTGGCCCCGCTCCCCGAACACCCCCGTCCCCTGCTCCCCGAACACACTCGGCCCCGCTCCACGAACACACTCGGCCCCGCTCCACGAACACACTCGGCCCCGCTCCACGAACACACTCGGCCCCGCTCCACGAACACCCCCTGCCCTGCTCCCCGAACACGCTCGGACCCTCTCCCCGAACACGCTCGGCCCCGCTCCCCAAACTCTGTTAACGTTAATGAGCTCCATTAACCTACACTGTCCAGGCCTACAGTGAAAACTCCCTGCAGTGAAAACTCTGTGCGGTGTGTACACGGTACACTGCAATGGGTACTGTGCAGAGGGTGTACTGTGTACTCCATGCAGCATATACTCTGTAAAGTGGGTACGCGATGCAGTGACACTGTGGAGTGAGTACACACTACATCGTGGACACCCTTCAATGGACATAACGCATTAAAGACAATAGGTGCAGGAGTAGGCCTTTAGGCACTTCAGCCAGCACCGCCATTCAATGTGATCATGGCTGATCATTCACAATCAGTACCCCGTTCCTGCCTTTTCCCCATACCCCCTGACTCCGCTATCTTTAATAGCTCTATCTAGCTCTCTCTTGAAAGCATCCAGAGAATTGGCCTCCACTGCCTTCTGAGGCAGAGAATTCCACAGATTTACAACTCTCTGACTGAAAATGTTTTTCCTCATCTCCGTTCTAAATGGCCTACCCCTTATTCTTAAACTGTGGGGGTTCTGGACTCCCCCAACATTGGGAACATGTTTCCTGCCTCTAATGTGTTCAATCCCTTCATAATCTTATATGTTTCAATAAGATCCCCTCTCATCTTTCTAAATTCCAGCGTATGCAAGCCTAGTCGCTCCAGTCGTTCAACATACGACAGTCCCGCCATTCCGGGAATTAACCTAGTGAACCTACACTGCACGCCCTCAATACAGTGAGTACCCTGTCCAATGGACACCGTGCAGAGAGTTGGCTGGGGAATGTGTGTGCCGCGCAGTGCACGCCATTCAGTGAGTACATCGTGCAGTGGTTAAGGCCTGGAGAATATGGAAAACGTGCAGAGAGTTGGTTGGGGAATGCGTGCACCGTGCAGTGGTCACCACGCGGTGAGACGCCGGCACTGACCGATGCAGACGTTATCGTCATCCAGCTCAGCAGACGCGTTGCGGAAGAAGCCCAGGCGGCAGTACTGGCAGTGCTGGCCCCGGGTGTTGTGTTTGCAACTGACGCAGGTCACTATCTTCAGGTATTCAATGTAACTGCAGCGGTTGGAGTGGCCGTAGCATTCACAGTCTGAGGGGGAGAGAGAGGAAGGAAAATCAAAACCAGCGCCAACTTCAGTACATTGACTGACTCCCTGCGGTTGACTTATATTAGGAGTAGATACTGGACAACTTGTTTGATAACTTAAAGAAGAACTTGATCCTGAGATGTAAACTCAATCTCAATTTCACAACTTCCTTGTTGTCGAAATTGAGTGATTTGCAAAATAAATGTAATGAATTTGTGAATGTATTTAGTGAATAGGAAACGAGGATAGAAGGATAAAGAAATGGTTCATGAACTTGAAGGATGACGCAGACTAAAAACATAAACATGTACATTTTTCCACAGTGTTCTTTCTGCAAGCTGAACTGAAGTTAAACTACCCATCACAGACACAACGTTGTGGAACGGGCTTTCCAGCCATAGTTGTTTCACTATAAGGTAGAATAAAGCAAGTTCAAATCCGCATATTCTCATATTTCGCTTGAGCAGCTTACAACCCAGGGGTATGATTATTGATTTTTCTAACTTCAAGTAACCCCTGCATTCCCTGTCTCTCCTTCCCTCCCCCACCCAAGTTACACCAGCTTTTCATTCTCATCTAGCAAACAACTAACAATGGCCTGTTTCCTTTATCATTGTTACTTTTTTGCATATCTTTCATTCATGTGTTCTATATCTCTCTACCACATCGCCTATACCTCTAGTTTCCCTTTCCCGTGACTTTCAGTCTGAAGTAGGGCCTCGATCCGAAACGTCACCCATTCATTCCCTCCAGAGATGCTGCCTGTCCTGCTGAGTTACTCCAGTATTTTGTGTCTATCTTAAGTTCAAGACCGATGTCGGTTAACATGACGAATGAGGCCTAGAATAGTCTCAGGGTGACTCGGAGTTGCCCTGGTGTGACGAGGTTTCTCTGCGGCTCTCCATGGCAGATGAGTTGAATGGATTGGCTTAGAGGGAGGAAGGAGGGAAGTTAGTTTAATTTATTGTCACGTGTACCGAGGTACAGTGAAAAGCTTATGTTGCGTGCCAACCAGTCAGCGGAAAGACAATATATTATTCCACTTGAGCCATCCACAGTGTGCAGATATGTGATAAAGGGAATAAAGTGAGATCAAATTAAATCAAAGAGATCAGGAAGCCCAGGCTGAGGAAATCTTACAGCCAATCTGTGCTGTTTGCCACCTTTCCTCTGAAGAATATATGTCAGTGGCAGTTTTGGGACAAAAACAGAGAATGGGATACTTACCTTGATGAAACATACATTGAGTGTCTCCGTGAAAACTAAAATCCACATCCAGAATTTCCGCCTTGCTGTTCTGAACAGACACATGCAATTTTAATCTTCAGACGTTCAACTCATTACTTGGTTAACAGGCATATTTTTGTTTCAAACAGAATAAATAAAGGGTTTCTGATTATCAAAAGCCCCAGGGCACATAATGTATTCTGTTGAGTATTCTAATTTATTGCTTAGATTGCCAAAGTCGTCCTATATGTAGCATATACAGAATACATTCCTCGCGGTCTCATCTCTACACTTTGGACAATATCTTCACACTTCCATAGCCCGCTCGATAATAAGGGGCCCGAGAGGTTCTCTGGTAGATTAGCCTGTGCGCATCTAAGTCTCAAACAAAAAGAGAACAATAAAGCACAATACTGGAAGTAACAGGGCTTGAAGCTGTCGAGATCCCAGCAGGACCAGTCGAGAATAACTCACGGACCACCTTACTGATCATTAATGGCCAGAGCTGCAGAAATGACTTTACAGGCGCAAATGTTACTTTTACTTTTCAGATTCAAACCTGACTAGACTGCTAACAAAAATTTGCTGGTTTGCAAACGATGGAACAAATTGAGCATTAGCTGATTTGTTACATCCGACCTGCGGAGAGACACCCATAGCCTTGGCCATGGAAGAGAAGTGTAGACCCAGCATAGAACTTCTCGACTGCCCTATTTTCAGGTAACCAGCCGAATGTGGGTGGGGTGGGAAATAAAAGAGGATAAACATGAACAAAAATATACAGAATTACTGTACACGGCGAGATCTCAAATGCATAGACTGCTCATTCCAATTACTTCCCTACCTTCAACACTCCTCTGGGCTCCTGGGTTTGACTTTGATTGCGACCGAGGCAGTTTTTTCACTTTTTCTGGTGCTTGAAAAATCAAAGATTCCTTCCATTGATATCACCACATGTAACATATCAGGATAATCGGTGAAGCAAATAACTAGGCATAACATCAACGATCATTTGGCACTACACGGGAGTTCACAGACAAGGGAGCTACCCAGCGAGCGCTGGGGGTTGTAGCAATGAACAGAAAACGACTAGACAATGGGATCTGAGTTTGGGACACTCTGGGCACAAATCTGTTGGAGCGAACGCTCACTTATTGAGGGGTGATTTAATCCACGTGAACTGCAACGCTGTTTGGTTAGCACCCGGGCAGCGGAGTTGGACAATCACTGTTAGCCGTCCTGAAGTGAAACAGTGGGTTCAATGGTTTACGACCGCCATTGCCATTGTAGAAGCGCGTGATTATGGGTAGCAAGCACACGGCCGGCCGAATGGCCTCGGCATGTGTTGCACGATGGGGTAATAATAAATAATGTTGGATCTCAAATGCTGTCCTCAATTATCCCTTTTTTTCGGAATAAATTGCCATTTCCTTAAATAGGTTTTGTAGTGGGGGGGGGGGGTTGGTCTCTAGTGATTTACCGCTCGCAAACTGAACGGTTTACAAATAGGTCAAGCAGATATTAACGTTGAAGATCCTTGGTCTTTCAAATTGCCATGAACATTAGGACATAGAAGCGTGATTGGGGAGGGGAGGAGAGGAGAGGGGGGGGGGAAGGGGAGGTCAGGTCAGGTCAACATTGGCACATGTCACCGACTCAGTGGCGGGAAACTTCTAAAACTGTTCTCGCTGGTAACGAGTTCAATGGAACTAACAGTTTGACGGTCAATCTGCAATTGTTTTTTGTTCGCGGGTGAATCCGACGCCAGCAACATCTCTGGCATGTGCTCGGAAGCCAAGTCGTCGTATTTAAAACCCGTAGGGGAAAAAGTTCACTTGTCCCAGAGTGCAGCTTATTTTTAAGGAGACCCCAAGTCTATTAATTAGATAAGCCGTGTCCAAGAAGTTCGTGGTTCCAACAGACTTGTTTAAACGGAGCACGGGTGGAGAAACGCCACGTCCATATGTTGCTTCCCCCAAGTCTCCAGTCACTGTCGCCAGAAATATCAGAGACTTATTAATTTTGTGTTTGCAGGAGTTGGATCTCCGGCCTGAACTTTCCAAGTCTGAAACTGCGTGCTTAATATTCGCCCGGCCACTGGATTTGGAGATTGTTGTGTTGGAATGTCACCCGCTCCACTGGGAGAGATTGTAAAGGGAATTAAATACCTAAACACCATTCGGTGAACGGAGTGTTATTTTTGCGGTATTGTGTAAGTCTGTTTTTACTGCGCAATTTGCACGGAAAATGAGTCCTACGAAATTTAAAAGCGATTTTTTTTTTTTTAAACAAGACCATCTGAAAAGTAGGAAGACCCAACAGTTTACTGCCCGGACAGGGAGCTTCATTGATTCGGGAAGGTTCAGGTAAAACTCAATCAGACGAGAGTTCCAAAGTAGGGCGGTCACGGTGGCGCAGCGGTAGAGTTGCCGCCTGACAGCGAATGCAGCGCCGGAGACCCGGGTTCGATCCTGACTACGGGCGCCGTCTGTACGGAGTTTGTACGTTCTCCCCGTGACCTGCGTGGGTTTTCTGCGACATCTTCGGTTTCCTCCCACACTCCAAAGACGTACAGGTATGTAGGTTAATTGACTGGGTAAAATGTAAAAAATTGTCCCTAGTGTGTGTAGGATAGTGTTAATGTGCGGGGATCGCTGGGCGGCGCGGACTCGGTGGGCCGAAAGGCCTGTTTCCACGCTGTATCTCTAAAAAAAAACAATGAACTGAACTGTAGGTGCTGGCTTACAAAAAAAAGGCCGAAAGTGTTGGAGTAACACAGCGGGTTAGGCAGCATCTCTGCAGGTTTTGGGTCGAGACCCTTCTGATGTGTTCCTGCTGGGATTGAATCTGTTCCCAGCATTTTTCGTCTTTGTTTCAGATTTTGTATTTTCTTATCAACTAAACGAGGCAAACAGAGGCGACTGCCTGTGACAAACGTTAATATCACAGGTGAGGATCGTCAATCTGTTTCATGAGCACAGCTGATGCCTGTTTACCCCGAAGCCAACATCCATTTAATAATTAAGATGCAGCTTTTAACAAATGTCGCTGAGCTGCCATTTATTTTCAATGAAGGCTTCATATGTTAAAATGTAATGAGTATAATTCTCTTTTTACACGGATAACTGCCGAATGTACCATCTTAACATAACCCGAGGAGGCAGATTGAAGCATCGTCGACTTCACCTTTCCAAATGTTAATCTGTTGATTAGTTTATCAAACCGCATCATTTAATAGCTCGTTATTCATAATCTAACTGATTTGAGCTGCGGTAAATGTCAGGAGAGTTTTAAGTTTCCCGAATGCTTCTATTAGTAGAACATTAAGTCGACCTTTCTCTGCCGACTTTGCCTTTTGATGTGCGTTACCGCCCGTTCTCTGGCACCTTGTCCCAGTCGAGGGTAATACTGACTTTAGGGGCGAGGGCCAATGGGTCATATAGAAACATAGAAAATAGGTGCAGGAGGAGGCCATTCGGCCCTTCGAGCCTGTACCGCCATTCAATATGATCATGGCTGATCATCCAGCTCAGTAACCTGTACCTGCCTTCTCTCCATACCCCCTGATCCCTTCAGCCACAAGGGCCACATCTAACTCCCTCTTAAATATAGCCAATGAACTGGCCTCAACTACCTTCTGTGGCAGAGAATTCCACAGACTCACCACTCTGTGTGAAGAAATGTTTTCTCATCTCGGTCCTAAAAGACTTCCCCCTTATCCTTAAGCTGTGACCCCTAGTTCTGGACTTCCCCAACATCGGGAACAATCTTCCCGCATCTAGCCTCTCCAACCCCTTAAGAATTTTATATGTTTCAATAAGATCCCCCCTCAGTCTTCTAAATTCCAGCGAGTATAAGCCTAGTCTATCCAGTCTTTCTTCATATGAAAGTCCTGCGATCCCAGGGATCAATCTGGTGAACCTTCTCTGTACTCCCTCTAAGACTAGAATGTCTTTCCTCAGATTAGGAGACCAAAACTGTACTCAATACTCCAGGTGCGGTCTCACCAAGGCCCTGTACAACTGCAGCAGAACCTCCCTGCTCCTATACTCAAATCCTCTTGCTATGAATGCTAACATACCATTCGCTTTCTTCACTGCCTGCTGCACCTGCATTACTACTTTCAATGACTGGTGCACCATGACACCCAGGTCACGTTGCATCTCCCCTTTTCCTAATTGGCCACCATTCAGGTAATACTCTGCTTTCCTGTTATTGCCGCCATAGTGGATAACCTAACATTTATCCACATTATATTGCATCTGCCATGCATTTGCCCACTCTCCTAATCTATCCAAGTCACTCTGCAGCCTCCTAGCATCCTCCTCGCAGCTAACACTGCCACCCAGCTTCGTGTCATCCGCAAACTTAGAGATGTTGCATTCAATTCCCTCGTCCAAATCATTAATTGCATCGCCCATTATTCGTCCATCCCTGAAATCCAAACGGGCCTCTGAAGAATGGGGTATACAATGTGCACTATAAAGCTCACTAACACGCTGTTATCTGTGACAATGGTGCTTGTGTATTGCATTCAAAGTGGAATGGTGAGGTGGTGTGATGTGAGCATTCATCACAAACATGTCTCGGAACAAAACCAATTGTGGCTATCCCTCGAGGTCGAGGATGATGGTCTACGTTCCATTGTGTTTATGAACTCTCAGGTGGCTTATGAGTCCAATCCTGGCTTTAAAAGTTCTTCGGCATTCAGGGCAGGTGACTCCTGGTGTCAGATCGGGCTTTGGTTGTTGCTGCCTCTCTTTCCGTTTACTTCTCTCTTCTTCTAATTCTGCGCATCTGTTGACCTCGAAGGTCGCTATTCTATTTCAGATGATGTTTTGCCAAAGTTCCCTGTCCTTGGCACTGGTTTCCCAATTATCGATGTCGACTTCACATTTCTTCATGCTGGCTTTGAAAGCGTCTTTGAATCTCTTCTTTTGTCCGCCTCTTTTAGCTAGGAGTAGGTTTGCTTTGGTAGACGCTCGTCTTCCATCCGAACAACATGACCGCTCCATCTTAGTTGATTCTTGATGACGAAGGCTTCGATGCTTGATGACTTTGGTTCATTCAGCACACTGACTTTGGTTCTTCTGTCTTCCCAGCTGATATTTAAGCTGCTTCGAAGATATCTTTGATGGAACCTTTCAAGTGTTTTCAGGTTGTCCAGGTTTCTGAAGCATACAGGAGCGTTGGAATCACCACTGCTTTGTACACTAACATTTGGTGTCTGTTCAGATGTCACGATTTTGAAAGACTCTCGTCCGAAGACATCCAAAAGCTGTTCCAGCACACTTAACACGATGTTGGATCTCGTCATCAAGGTCGACATTGGAGAAGAGGTGACTTCCAAGGTACGGAAAGTGATCCACATTTTCCAGGGTTGTTTCAACAAGTTGAATTGACGATTGTTTCCGATTTGTCTCAGTTGGTGACGATTGGTAGATAACCTGAGTCTTCTTGGAGTTGATGGTAAGTCCAAGTTTCGTGTATGCACTGTTGAAGGCAGTCAGGATCTGTTGCAGATGATTTTCTGAGAGAGCTACAACACAGTTGTCGTCTGCGTATTGGAACTCGGTGAGGGAGCTCGTGGATGACTTAGTCTTGGACTTGAGACGGGCAAGATTGAAAAGTCTGCCATCTGTTCTGTAGACGATTTCGATTCAATTGGTATGACACAAGGAGTCTCAAAATGAGAATAATCTGACTTCATCATTTCTACTATTGATATCATGTAAATGAGTAAATCCTATGGAAATTTCTCATTCCCACTAGTAAACCTTCATTCCCCTGACTCATTCAATCTGTTACATTGATTTTCTTACCTGTAGATCTGTATTATTTGTCATTGTTTCTATCTCAGAATATTGATTAGTCTGTTTAGAGTTTACTTTAGAGATACAGGATGGAAACAAGCCCTCAGCCGACCAAGTCCACACCAACCATTGATCACCCGTTCACACTAGTTCTGTTATCCCAATTTCACATCTACTCCCTACACACTAGAGGCAATTTACAGAGGCCAATTAACTTGCAAACCCACACATCTTTGGGATGTGGGAAGACAGTGGAGTAGCTAGAGGAAACCCACATGGTCACAGTGAGAACATGCAAACTCCACACAGACAGCACCCAAGGTCAGGATTGAACGCAGGTCTCTGGCACTGTGAGGCCACAGCTCTGCCATCTGTGGCACTGTGTCCTTGAATCTTGTTATTTGATCTATGCAGGGGCCTAACGTTTCCTGAGCAAACAACAAACAGCTGGAAGATCTCAGCAGGTCAAGAAGCATCTGGAGAGACAAAAGGATGGTTGAATTTGTGTGTCAAAACCCTGAGGCATGAAGCAAGATCTCCCAAAACATTGACCATTCCTTTGTCTCTTTACCTGCTGAGTTCTTCCAAAAGTTTGTTTTTTGCTCAAGGTTTCTTGCATGCTTAGAAAGCAGACTACTGACAATTACACAATCACCTCTGGAATTTCAATGATATTGGGACATTGCACTACTATATCTCAATGTTACAGCAATGTTGATGGTATCACCTTCCATCAGAACATTGAACAGTACAGCACAGGAACAGGCCTATTGGCCCACAATGTCTTTGCCAAACATGATGCCGAGACCTACCCTTATTGCCCATGAAGAACAAACTAACTCCTCAGCAATTACTCTTAAAGACATACAGCTTACTTTTATTACTCCTTGTCCAAATTGTACGTCTTGATAAGCATTTACTGTCAGTAACTCAGTGGATGCAATACCTCCTGGTTTGTAGTCATTTCATTTCTCAGATATCTACAGCAGACTGTTCCTCCTCTAGTTGTGGTCATGAATAAATTAACATCAAATGATACATTATGTCAGCTTTACACTTGTTTGACACTTGAAAATAGTTTTACTTTTACCTTTCATAAGAAACAAAGTTATCAATTTAATTTTAATTGGCAGGAATGTAGTAATTACTTGACTTTTATTGTGTTAGTCACTGGAAGCAATGCTGTTTAATATTATCACTCCTTGTATTCCAGAATTAATTTTGCTTGTTAAAAGTGATGTAGTTATCTACATATTTCATTTACATCTCACAGACATCTTATGTCACTTTTGAAAATGGCACTGCATATCCATTATCCTTCTGTAAATTAAGGTTTTAAACACAAGATTTGATCTGGTGCCCTTTTAAGTAAAATCATTGCTCATTATGTGATTCACCAGTGCTCACACAAGACATTCATATTATCAGCAGGAACGGGAGCTGAGCAAGAATCCGAGAGGCAAGGATTAATTTGTCAATGAACTTGTCTCCAGAGACTATGTGCAGCATACCCTGCATGTATTCCATCATTGTACACAGTGTAGGCCCTGACCTCCTCGTGTCGCACATCATTGTTGATTGTTCACAGCCTGAGCCACTGTCTCCCTATGCAGAACCTTGTACGGTATGTGTAACATGTCAAGATGGGGGAGGGTGGTCACGGATACGACCCCAAATGTGGACAAGCAAGAAAATTGAATGCACCAGACGGGAACACGATCTCTTCATTTGGTAGGGGTGATTTGTTTACTGGCGAGGTGCAGGCATAATCAATGTTATCTGGTGTACATTGGAGTGGATCCTTTTACAGATACAGCTATGTTAACATTAAATATCGAGGGACTTTGTGAGCAGACAGTGGCAAATCTGTTGAGATTTCCAGTGGCAGTGAAGAGAGTTTGTTCAGAATCAGATCATTAGGTTTGATGCTTTGTTGAAGAAAGATATTCCATTGGGGCGAACAAGACCCTCTGTGTGTTGAAAGACTGCATTCAAGTTCCAGCAGCTGAATATAAAGTGATTTGCAGTAATAGGAAGTCATGAGATTTATGCCCAGAGGAGCAGCTTAGTGGAGGAAACCTGCTGAATACTGCACAGCAGAGAAAACTGATCACTTCAAGACATTTCAAAAGGGAACAAATCCATTAACAGTTATTACAAGTAAAGCTTCAATTTTCATTCACTGAGCAGAAATATCAGTTTTCTGGTGTACGCTAGGGTGGATATTTTCTACAGACACAGCTCAGTTAACACTAAATATCTCGGGGATCACTCGAGACTAAAAATTAGTGCCAAGGTTCTGAACAAATATTGTTACTGGTCAGGATTAATAACTTAATATAAACTTACCTTTCTTGATTCCTTGTTCTGAGATTCTGGTGCGTCCTCCTTGTAAGCAAGAGGGAACCATGACGTAGGTGCAATGAAGACTATCAGCAAGATCATTTCACTCTACAGATGAAGCCGCTTTTATTTCCTACTTGTTAGCTGGCCTTCATAGTGAACTACGATATCCAACTTATAAATTACATTAAAGGATTATGGTGTACCCTCGTAGTACAGTACAGGAACAGGCCCTTCGGCCCATAATGCCTCAACTGTTGTTACAGAAGATGCAAAGACCTTTTCATCTGGTAATTGTACTAAATGAAAAGCTATTCTATTGGATTCTGTCAGTATGTTCAATTACTTCCAACAAAAAATCCAACAGCTTCCATTTATATGGTGCCTTTAATAATAGTCTAAAAAAAATCATAGTCAAAGAGCCGTATAGCACAGAAACAGGCCTTTCGGCCCACCTTGTCCATGCCTACCAAGTTTGCATTTGGGCTAGTCCCATCTCACTTTAAGGCTATCTTCTTTAGGGATGAGTGCTAGGTGAATAGGAAACCCCAATTAGGACACAAGCAATGAAAAACAACCTGCTGGAGGAACTCAGCAGGTCAGGCAGCATCTGTGGAGGGAAATAGACAGATGGCGTTTGGGGTTGGGACCACTGAGCTCCTCCAGCAGTTAGTTTTTCACTCAAGATGCCAGCATTTGCAGTCTCTTGCGTCTCTTTACAGCACAAGCAGTCGAGTTTTAATCTGTGGATGATGATGGGGAAGCATTCTTCTGACTGGTTATTTTACTCCAAACCGATGCACAATGTCAGACTAGTACTTTGAAAGTTGCAAGAAGCAGGGTATTGTCACTAACTTAACCCATCTGTGGATCCACTATTAGTGAATTCACTTAATCTATGCTACCTCTAAATAATGTAATCGCTAATACTTATATTACATTTGGTGTCAAAATGATTAGTGATACGGGTGTGTAAAGGGATGAATTAGAAATTGGAAAGTCATTGTTTTGTACAGAATAGCTGATTGTATGGTACGGGCTAAGCCTGCTGCTGAGTGTGTGAACTATTAGTGTAAACCTGCTGAGCAGTGCAGTGAATTGACGTTTTGTGGGAACACTTCCATTGCAGAATTATTCTTGGGCTGCATAACTGCAGGGATTGAGCCTAACGAGAGGTCCATCATTGTACAAGGCTGATATATTCCGTGGACTGCAGCAATTTAAAGATAATTGATCACTTGGCAAAAAGTACTTGCAGCCTTTAGAAGAGAGTCGAATGTGTTTTAACTCTTTGGTACAATTTGGATGAGGCTGTTGAGTGAAATAAGAGTGGAACAAATATAATGTAAATGACAACCCAAGTTAGATGCGGAAAACTGAGGCAGTGGGCTGGTGGTGGAAGGTGTCAGATGATCTCTGCTGGGGGATTAGTGGGGCTACATAACATTGAAATGGGATTATCAAGAAGAACAAGAGTGACTTTGGCATGAAGTGTGTGGGTGCTGACTTTGGGCAAGCACAAAATTCCACTCAGCGGTGAAGATGTCCATGGTGGAACTACCTGATATTCTGGCCTCAGGGGAAGATGTAGAAACATATAAAGATGTAAATATAAATATAAAGATGTAGTGCATAAAAAACAGAAGAAATGCTCTGCACCTTGAATAAGCTCTGTGTAAAGTCTGTTACATTCTGTCAAAGAGTATGGGATATCAGCAGCTTTCACTTTTAACTAATGAATACCTGTGGGTTTCAGTTATTTGAAAAAGAATGATAAACTCACCCTTTTTAACTTCTTGTTTAGCGGTTGGCACAAGTCCTTCAACAAGAAACACAAGCACAATCTCTAAGGTTGCGTACAATCCACCAATAACATCGCCACTTTACTTGCTTCAGTTACTGGTACTATATATTGCGTTCACTGAAAGATAACTAATATCAAAAGAGGTAGAAGCACTAGTAACTATGGAGAGGATGGTTCTATTTCAGTTACTAGTGACAAGGAATAGCTAGTTTTAAAATCAATTAAAATTGCTCAAGCTAACAGCAACAGTCTGCACTGTTAAATGGTGCTCTACATATTGGTCTATGCTAACTATTACTAGTTATTAATGATGAGAGAGGAAGACTTACTCTTCTTGGCCTTATTGAGACGTGGAATGATTTCTCCTTTCAATGAAGCAGAACAAAGGCAGATTGATGAGCATAACATTCTGAGGAAGATTCGGCTCTCGATGGCTCATTTCCACACTCGCTTATGGGGAATTCTACAAATTAGGATGTGCTATTGACCAATATTAAAGGAATATAATTCAGCAGAGGAATTACACCAAGCAGTGTGGACTAAGGCTACAGGGAATGGATCAGTTTGCAGGAAGGCGCGATCTTTGATGAACATTATTCCAGGAAAACTGGCAATTATTTTCGTGGCCAATCGAGTAATGAAATGGTCAATGTTGCTTTGGTACTCTTGCTTCTGGTGTGATACAGGAGAGAGTGTTGGTAGGGCTAGTTACTGCTTCCATGTATATAGAGATGACGCTGCCATTAATTATTCCTCTCTGCAAAACTTGGGGAATGGCTGTAACACAAGAGTTGCCTACACTAGTTCATGGAAGGGAGCGTTTCATGGCCACTAAAAATTTGTTGCTTTCATGCAAGCTTCTGGCCATGAATCTGCATTACAGAAAGGGATTATTTATCATTGATTTTTTTTTTTAAGAAATATTTATTGATGGAACGTTTACTGCTGCCATTAAGACTGGCACTTTGCATTCAAGGCTACAAACTATTTAGCGCAGCTCCATAGAAACCTGGCTCTTTGTTAAAGTCAATGGAGAATGCAAGGTTAACAATGCAGAGGCTTCCTTCAATCAGAAGACCTCCAATCCTTTCTTCCATCGCCCCATCGCCTCCGTGCTTTTTTCTATGGGAAGGAGCCCTCACCACCCAGTGATGACCCCTACTCCTATCTCCACCGGTCCCCCTCCTCTTGGACTCCCCAGAACGGCCTGCTACCCTCTCTAGACCTCTTGATTTCTAACTGCTGGCGTGACATCAACCTTCTCAACTTTTCCACTCCCCTTACCTACTCTAACCTCACCCCCTCTGAACGTACAGCTCTCTGCTCACTCTGCAGCGACCCTGACATTATAATCAAACCCGCCGACAAGGGAGGTGCCGTGGTAGTCTGACGCCCTGACCTGTGGCCAAGCGACAACTCTCAGACACCTCCTCCTACTTATCCTTGGACCATGATCCCACAGATGAGCACCAGGCCTTAATCTCAAACACCATTACTGATTTCATCACTTCTGACTGTCTGCCCTCCACAGCCTTCAACCTTATCATTTTCCAGCCCCGCACAGCCCATTTTTACCTTCTCCCGAAAATCCACAAACACAACTGCCCTGGCAGACCCAGTTTCTACCTGCTCTTGACCCATGGAAATGATTTCCACGTGCCTCAACTCCATTCTATCCCCCCTGGTCCAATCTCTCCCGACCTATGTCCAAGATACCTCACATGGCCTTCATCTCTTTAATGAATTCCGCTTTCTGAGCCCCCATGCCCTCATCTTTACTATGGACGTTCAGTCACTCTACACCTCCATCCCCCGCCAGGAAGGCCTTAAAGCCCTGCGTTCCTTCCTCAACCGCAGAAAACATCCAATTTCCCTCTAGTAACACTCTACTCCGCCTAGCAGAGCTGGTCCTCACCCTCAACAACCTCTCCTTTGACTCCTCTCACTGCCTCCAAGTCCAAGGCATAACTACGGGCACCCACATGGGCCCCAGCTATGCCTGCCTCTTTGTAGGGTACGTTGAACAATCCTGTTCCAGGCGTACACCAGCCCAATCCCCGAACTCTATCTCCGTTACATTGATGACTGCATCAGTCCAACCTCCTGCACCCATGCAGAACTCATGGACTTCATCAACTTTGCCACCAATTCTCATCCTGCACTCAAATTTACTTGGATCATCTCCGACACCTCCCTCCCCTTTATTGATCTCACAGTCTCCATCACAAGAAATAGACTATTGACTGACGTCTATTACAAACTCACTGACTCCCACAACTATCTTGACTACACTTCTTCCCACCCTGCTTCCTGCAAAGACTCCATCCCCTACTCCCAATTCCTCTGCCTAAGCCGCATCTGCGTCCAAGATGAGGTGTCCCATACTAGAAACGTCACCCATTCCTTCTATCCAGAGATGCTGCCTGTCCCGCCGAGTTACTCCAGCTTTTTGTGTCTATCTTCGGTTTAAACTAGCATCTGCAGTTCCTTCTTACACATCTAAGTTATTGAAGTTGTCTTTATCTGAGTGAAGCCATTCAGCAGGGGGTAAGGTGTGAGGTTTGTGATAAAAGGGAAAGTTAGATTGAAAATCTATTTTAAAATAAAAAAATCATTTTGAAGAACAGAATGATTGAGATTGAGACTTGACCATATTGCACCTCATTTAGAAAGTGACTGCCCATTAGTTAAGAGCAACATTTAGGGGCACTAAAAATGGTTATTGATCAAGAATATTTTACAATGACCAAATTATTTGTCACAGGCAGAGTTAACGATCTTAGAATTCTGGCAATTAATGAGAAACACTGCCCTGAATACTGATTATTGGTAAAAAAATCTCGACGAAAGCTCGACAAAAGTACCAGTCATGCTAATTGCTGGTCAGGATTATTTTGCTTGAGTTTCACTCAGCTGTCTAAACCAAATCCCTTGATTGTTTACAGGCTCAGTGTGAAGGAAGAAGTAATCAAGTAACTTTCTGAGGTGCAATGTGGTCAAGTCTCAATCTCAATCATTCTGTTCTTAAATGATTTTTTAAAATTTTAAAATAGATTTGCAATCTAACTTTCCCTTTTATCACACCTCACAGAACCAAGAGGCTATGGTGTCCCTCTCTTCCCCTCCTCCTTCCCAGATCTCCCTCTATCTTCCTGTCTCCACCTATATCCTTCCTTTGTCCCGCCCCCCTGACATCAGTCTGAAGAAGGGTCTCGACCCGAAACGTCACCCAATCCTTCTCTCCTGAGATGCTGCCTGACCTGCTGAGTTACTCCAGCATTTTGTGAATAAATACCTTCGATTTGTACCAGCATCTGCAGTTATTTTTTTATACTGTGGTGCTACTTGGTCTGAGCAGTAGCTGCCAACTTCTGAAAATCTCTTGCTTTAAAATTGGACTTCCCCTATCACTGGCATCCCTGGTGTTTGCTGAGT
The DNA here is from genome assembly GCF_053455715.1 of Rhinoraja longicauda. Lineage (NCBI taxonomy): Eukaryota > Metazoa > Chordata > Chondrichthyes > Rajiformes > Arhynchobatidae > Rhinoraja > Rhinoraja longicauda. Next base: position 14,565,535 of record NC_135983.1, read on the forward strand.
CTGGAAACACTCACTCCCTACGATATAAATTGGGCAGTAAAATTAAAGCTGGTTAATTAAAATTTACAGGTGGAACAAAGGGCTGGAAATGCCTGGGAGTTATTAACTGGGCATAATATCTTTTATAGAGCATTGTGTAGGCAATGAATGGCTCATTCAAAGAGCAGTGATTTGAATAATAATCTGACTGGTGTTACTTTGTTCCTGTGCAAGACAAGGTCACTATTACAGTAATCCTGCTTATCATTGGAGTGCTTTGTTTTCATTAATAAAGGAACCGACTGACTACTAGTTCCAGTCTGAAGAAGGGTCTTGACCCGAAACGTCACCCATTCCTTCTCTCCAGAGATGCTGCCTGTCCTGCTGAGTTACTCCAGCTTTTTGTGTCTATCTACTAGTTCCAGAGCCCCTGCTGTAATGGGGGAGATAATTTATGGCTTCATTGATAATCATTGATTCTTTCATAACCATTGTCCACAGAAGTGATGTTTGCACATGGACACCTGAACCACAGTCTTCACTCTGGGCAGGGAGTTCATGTAGTAACTCGGCCGAAACTGATCAGGCCCTTCGGCCCACCGAGTCCATGCCGACCATCCATCACTCTTTCACACTAGTTGTATGTTATCCCACTTTCTCATTAGTTCCTTACACACTTGGGCAATTTACGGAGACCAATTAACCTACAAACCCACATGTCTTTGGGATGGGGAAGGAAACCAGAAACCCAGAGGAAATATGTAATAATATTTGAGTGTTAAAAAGGGAAAGAGTATCCTTGGTGTTAACAATCTTAAAGTTAAAAACAAAATCCTTCCACTACTCAGCATCTCGAATGAGGATACTCTCTGATATTTCACCTTTGTGTTAAATCTGTATAGATTCAGGAGAGACAGCCGGAGATGCATCAGAATGAATGAGAACAAGGACCACAATCAATGGGATAACAAGGACCACAATCAGAAGATCTCCCTCTGGTTCTGTGGGCCTAAACTCCAATGGGGTTGCTTGTGCGATGGTTTATTTTTTTAAAATAGACATTTTTTTAAACGAATTAAGAGAGTGAGCACAGTTTCACCGAGTTTCCCCTCCACATTTTGTGTGCACACTGATCTCATTCCAGGGAGTTCTAGGACCTACATGTTGTAAGGCCGGGAGGAGATGGTACCTGGCACCTTCTGCGGTTTCGGTGAGGCAGCAGCCACAGCTGAAATCACCGCTTGTGACTTTCGGATTACTGTGCACATGTGAAAGAAAGGAGACATTTAGCTGTTGTGACACCACGTAATATATAGAACAGTACAGCACAGGAATGGGCCCTTCAGCCCACAATGTCCATGCTGAACATGATGCCAAATTGAACTAATCTCTGCTTGCACATGATCCATGTGCCTATCTAAAAGCCTTTTGTCATATGTGCCTCCATCACCCCTCCTGGCAGTGTATTCCAGGCACCCACCACTCTCTGTAAAAAAAATGCCCCACAGGTTTCCTTTAAACTTGTTCCCTCTGATATTAAAGCTATGTCCTCTTTAGTTTAGTTCTGTTTCGAGACGCATCATGGAAACAGCCCCTTTGGCCCACCGAGACCATGCCGACAATTGATTACCCATCAACTCTCGTTCTATGTTATCCCACTGCTTACACATTAGGGGCAATTTTACAGAAGCCAATTAACCTACAAATCTGCATGTCTTTGGGATGTGAGAGGAAACCGCAACACCCAGACAAAACCTCTGACTCTCTCTTAGAGAAAACAATCCAAGTTAGTCCAACCTCTCCTTGCAGCTAATACCCTCTAATCCATGCAGCTTCCTGGTAAACCTCTTCTGCACTCTCTCTAAAGATACCACATCCTTCCTGTGATGGGGTGACCAGAACTGCACAAATGTGGCCGAACCAAAGCCCTATGGAGCTGCAACATGACTTCCTGGCTCTTACACGCAATGCCCCGACCGATGAAGGCAAATGTACCGATGAAGACAAACGTACCAAATGTCTTCTTTATTACTCTGTCTACTTGTGTTACCAGTTTTAGTGAGCTAATGACTCGGACCCCAGATTTGGATGTGGTTACCAAGTAGTTACAATAGTCTGTGGGTAGGTTTTAACAGCGCAACCAGGCAATTGGATTCACCTAGTATATGCCACCTTCATTTGATTTTGCCGTCTGCTGGCTGTTTTACATTCACTCACCCTTCCCTCAGTGCCACCCACCACTTTCCTTGAACCATTCAACTTTAAAATATTTCTTCCTTGATTTAGAAGACTTCCTCAAAGTTCTGCAAGCAGATTACAACCTTTAGTGCTGTTCCCACAGCTGGAAGCTGTTTGTCGTGTGAAGCACTTTGGTGTGGGGATGTGGGCGCGATGGTCGTGATAAGGACTCATGATTCTGTGTATGCCACTGTCGTTACTGGTTCAGAACTGCACAGGCCCCAGGACACCAGCTCAGCCAAGGTTACCAGTTGCAGATGATCTCAGGAACTATCACTATGTTGGGAAGTCGTCAACAGGTTAAAGCCACCCGCAGGGAAACAGAGAGACACTGCGAAAACTCTACTGCTTCAGAACTGCTCAACCAAATATCCAGAGAGAAACAAAACCATGTACTGCAAATCTAGGCACTGCTGCTTCAAGAAGAAAATAATGTGTTTATTGCCTTAGACAGAGGCTCATAGTTCAAATTATGACAGTAATGGAAACACAAACCTCTGTTGTAAATGGCCACCTGTTCTCTTCTGTTTTCGGCCATTTAAAACCCAATGTGTTGGCAGCATTATTCTGTTTATTTCTAATTCACTTTGCCTTCCATTTCCTTTCCTAGAGAGATTGTGGTCAATAATTCCTGTGTGGTCTACAAAACGTCGGTGCTCACCAATTACTGAACTGAGCATCAGCTCCAGGGAAGAATCGTTCTGCCATCTTGCCTGGTGAGTTGGCAGGTTGCCAGGCAGCAGAGGGTCTTGGAGGGTAGCTCATTGGAACCCTCCTCCTCTTTACTGCTGTCCCCGCTGAGTCTGGTGCCACACCTGGTGTGGGTAGGATACCACATGGGATTGGTTGGTTTAGTTTAGTTTATTGTCACTGTTGTGATATTGTTAGGACTACTTTGTTGGTCACAAGGACTACTTTGTATGCCTGTGTATATAAGTGATTGGTGTGATTAGGCAGCCACTCTGGATCCAGGCGGCCTTGGAATAAACAGCCTGGAGTTAAGCTCCACCATGATAACATCTTAAACATGTGTACTCGTGGTCCTTCCAGAGTCACAACAAAGGTACAACAGGTACCGGACCACGAAGAACAACAGTCACGTGTACTGAGGTACAGTGAAAAGCTTTCGTTGCTTGTTAACCAGTCAACGGAAAGACAATACATGATTACAATTGAGCCATTCACAGTGTACAGATACATGATAAAGGGAATAATGTGAATAACGTTTAGTGCATAATAAAGCCAGTACGGTCTAATTAAAGATAGTCTGAGAGTCCCCAATGAGGTAGATAGCAGCTCAGGACTGCTCTCTAGTTGTGGTAGGATGGTTCAGATACCTGATAACAGCTGGGAAGAAGCTGTCCCCTGAATCTGGAAGTTTTCACGTTTCTATACCTTTTGCCCGATGGGAGAGGGGAGTGGCCGGGGTGCGGCTCGTTTAGGCCACCCCAGACACTCCATCCTCCATCAGGGGACTTGCGAACCGTCAGGCTGGCAGAGTGGCCGCAACAGAGCCGCAGAGACGTGACTGGTCTTACAGAGAGGATGCAGCATGAGCTGGTGGCAAAACATGAAAGTATTCAACAATAAACACGCAACACCTGGACAACATTCTGAAATGTGAACTCTCCAGCTGTGTAGCCGTCAGAAGAATTATTTGCACCCCTCAAGCTTTCATCTAAAATTTTAATTTCATTTAAAGAAACTGTGGAAAAAAATTTCCTTTAAGTAGCAGATAAATAACATGCAGGACAAACTTAGATTTGGAACCAAAAATGTTTAAAATGAAGCGAAAAGATACTTGAAGTAAATTTTTAAGAATGATGATTAAAGTAAGAAAACCGATGGATGTAGGGGTGTGAGAGAGAGGTAGAGGGAGAGAGAGACTCAGAGACTCGGAGAGAGACAGAGGCAAATGCCCCTGGGTCATACTTACTGCCGTAAGCGGAACTGGCAGCCACACCTGGAAGGAAATCAGAAGTAGATGTTAAGAAAACCAGCGGTGAACTGAGGATCAAATGTCCTCCCTCCATGCTGTAACAACAAAACTCAGACAGTGGGTCCACTGCCATCTTCCCCCGCCTGCATTTTAACCTGTTAAGTGTTGGTGTACTGTAGGGACTGCCGTTGAGGCAAATACCACTTATGGCTTGACAACTCAGCACTTTATATGCTGATTTCAGCTTGGTGTACATTGTTCACAGATGCAGGTAGTCACACTAACTTAGAGGAGCGGTGTTGCTCTGTTTTTGAACAAATGTTATAGACAATAGGTGCAGGAGTAGGCCATTCAGCCCTTCGAGCCAGCACCGCCATTCAATGCGATCATGGCTGATCACTCTCAATCAGTACCCCGTTCCTGCCTTCTCCCCATACCCCCTCACTCCGCTATCCTTAAGAGCTCTATCCAGCTCTCTCTTGAAAGCATCCAACGAACTGGCCTCCACTGCCTTCTGAGGCAGAGAATTCCACACCTTCACCACTCTCTGACTGAAAAAGTTCTTCCTCATCTCCGATCTAAATGGCCTACCCCTTATTCTTAAACTGTGGCCCCTTGTTCTGGACTCCCCCAACATTGGGAACATGTTTCCTGCCTCTAATGTGTCCAATCCCCTAATTATCTTATATGTTTCAATAAGATCCCCCCTCATCCTTCTATATTCCAGTGTATACAAGCCTAATTGCTCCAGCCTTTCAACATACGACAGTCCCGCCATTCCAGGAATTAACCTAGTGAACCTACACTGCACGCCCTCAATAGCAAGAATATCCTTCCTCAAATTTGGAGACCAAAACTGCACACAGTACTCCAGGTGCGGTCTCACCAGGGCCCGGTACAACAGTAGAAGGACCTCTTTGCTCAAATGTTGGGTGGGGTGCTGTGTGTGGTGGTCCCTGCGCCTTCTTGTACTGCTCATTCTTTGCTCCCCTTTGCTCTATTGTATTTGAGTCCGTTTTTGTTTGTATGGTATATCTGATATGTGTATTAAGGAACTGCAGATGCTGGTATACTCCGAAGATAGACACAAAATGGTGGAGTTACGCAGTGGGACAGGCAGCAGCTTTGGATAGAAGGAATGGGTGATGTTTTGGGTCGAGACCCTTCTTCAGACTGGTATATCCTGTGTATGTTTGATCTGTTTGAATAGCATGCAAAACAAAACTTTTCACTGTACTGCGATACATGTGACAATACTAAACCTAAACCTTAACCTGATAGCGGGTGTAATGGACAGTTGCAGTGAGTGAACGCTGGGCCCTTTACACATGGAAATGAAGGGCGTGATACTGTCAGGTCCACACCAGTGAGGCAGGTGACCATCTGTCTGTTGTTAAACATTGTGCTTCACCATTGTAAAATGTGGGCTCCACAGATGCACTTGTAAACCTGTGTCACACGGGCAGGAGCTTTGCAAAGTCGGGTATGGTGAGGTCACTGTTATGTCAAACTACACCACCCTCTAGTGCTTGCTATCAATTCATATACTAACATGCATTTTTATATAAGAAATCCCAGAGGAGTTTAAAGTGCTCATTTCTATGTAACAGCGAGCTTGTCAACCATTGCTGTATTCGGTTCTTCCTTTGAAACGTGGGTCTGTGGTTGGGTTCTGCCCTGGGGGCTGTTTACTATTCAATAAGTGCGATTTCCCTTAACCTGTAGTGTCACTTTTACATTGAAGTGCACTCAGCTACTAGTCTCCAATGATATGTGTCCTGCTGCCTCTGCGCTAACTCTGAACCCCATCCACCTGCCCTGGGAAATAAAGGGAGCTTCATGGTCAACTAGATCTTGTTTTTGAATCTTTGACTTTAAGTCTTATCTGATTAAACTGTGTGCATCCAGGTTATGGCTCAGCTATGGCACAGATGAAAGTTCAGTCTTTGCGTCAGAGGGACCTACTGGAGGCCACTAATTCCTCACTAACTGACTGCTTGATTCACCCATTACCCCATTTGCAGCAGACAATGTTAATTAGCTCACCAGAACTTACCTTGGGCATGAATAGACAGATGCAACGAATCATTAGAGAAAAGTTTTTCAATTATAGTATCTTTGAAATAAAAGTTGAAAATAGCAGAACTAAACAGAGAGCTGGTCAGCTTCTGAAGGGGAAGAACAGGGAGGTTTACACTGCACACAAAATCCTTTCTTTAGACCTAAGTTTTTCCATGACACAGTGTTCAAGCATTCTTCCCCAGCGAGAATGGAGAGATGCTGAGCAATTAATCTGGCAGATTTTTAACCTTTCCCAGTGGCAGATTTCTGTCACTATTATAAAGGCAATAATTTGTATTTATAGGCCACCTTTAACACAGAGAGAAATCATCCCAAGGTGTTTTGCAGAGATAAAATCAATAAATGGACAGCAAGCAATGTACGTTAATATCATGACTCTAAGGACCAGTATCTCAGAGTTGCCGTGTTGAAAATGTCAGTATTGGCAGTGGATAAATTCCAGTGTTTGCTTTCCTGCCTCAGACCTTGACTTTTAAAATCACAGGTCCAGTTGAGACAAAAACTGTTCTCAAAGCGTTTTTCTGTCTGCTGTTATACAATGTGCTTTATTTCTTGCTCTACCTAGACCTCAATAATTAATAGGGGAGGTATGAGCCAGAATTCCAGTCTCAAAAACCTCTACCAATATTGGGATAATGTTAACTAGTGACGGAAAACAAATGCCCTTCAACCAGTTTCCTCTCTTGATTTTCACACGTTTTAGAGAATGAAGCACTACTTTGTGTTGGATCAGTAATTCTAAGATTATATTCTATATAGAACGGTACAGCAAAATAATAGGCCCTTTGGCCCACAATGTCTGTGTGCCAAGACCATCACTTATCTTCTTGTCTACTTGCACGTAATCCATATCCATCTATTTCCTGCATATCCACATGCCTATCCAAAAGTCCTTGAAATGCCTTTGCTTCTGCCACCAAACCCCAGTGTGTTTCAGGCACTCACAACCCTCTGTGTAAAACATTTGCCCTCCACATCTTGTGTAAACTTTGCCCATCTCATCGTAAAGTTATGCCCTCTAGTATTTGATTTTTCCATCCTGGAAATAAGAGCCTGACTGTCTACCCTATCTATGCCTCTCATAATATTACATGCTTCTATCAGGTCTCCTCACAACGTCCGGTGTTCCAGAGAAAACAATCTGTTCAACCTCTCCCTGTACCTAATAACCCCTAATCCAAGCATCATTCTGGTAAACCTTCTCTGCATCCTTTCCAAAGCCTTCATATCCTTACTGTAATGGGGTAATTGCGGTAATACTTCAAATGCAGCCTAACCAAAGTCCTATAAAACTGCATCGTGATTGCTACCGTCCCTGAAATTGGTTTGAATTTCAAGCAGGTTTTCAGAGGTTTCTACTAGATTCAACAGCGACAAAACAACATCTGTTGAGGAGCTCCACTGTGCCTGGATTTAATAAAATCATGTTATTCAGAACTATTTTTAACCTCTATACCACTGGGGGTGGGATTATTCTTTAGTTTAGTGTAGAGATACAGAGTGGAAACAGGCCCTTCAGCCCATTGAGTCTACAGCGACCAGTGATCATCTATGCACTAGTTCTATCCTACACCCCAGGGACAATTTACAGAAGCCAATTAACCTACATACCTGCACGTCCTTCGAATTGTTGAGGAAACCGGAACAACGGTAGAAAACCTACGGGGTCACAGGGAGAATGTACAAATTCCGTACAGACAGGTCCCGTAGTCAGGATCGAACTCAGGTCTCGGGCGCTGTAAGGCAGCAACTCTACCGCTGCGCCACCGCGCTGCCCTTTCTAGTACAAAGGAACTCCTTGCTAACCGCTGTCATTGTTCTAAACAATCGCTTCTAATAATCTGGGCTTTTGGCTGGTGTATCTGACTATGGCTGTGATGTTGGGATTGTTCACAGAAGAGTGGGAGACCTGCAGAGTTTTAGAAAGTGGAAAAAGAATCGAGCTTTGGGAAGAGACAGATTATTGTCTCATCAGTAGCAAATCCCAAAAACTACTCAAGCATACAACTGTACTTCCTTTTTAATGAGGCATCGTGGAGAAACTTCCAGAACACATGGCACGACTGCACTGTATGAAGGAGTAAGATACGTACAGCTGTTGGCTGTTCCCATTGGGTATGGATTGTAGTTGCCTGGGCGCCATGACTTGGCTTTATAGTTCCTCTTGCACTTTCCACAGTCTTGGCCTGTTGTGTTGTGATCACACTCGCACATCAAAATCCCTTCCTTGAAGTGGCAGCTGTTTGCGTGCATGTTGCACTTACACCTGGAACAAGAAGGAGTGAGTGTCACAGATCAGTGATAACGTCCTCCTAACCTCGTAGCCTGGGCCTTGTCAAGACCTGGTGAGCTGGGCTGTCAGCGTGGAGCTGATGGGGCATGAGAAAGGACACGAGCATTTAGTGCTGATGTCTCGGGAACTCCAGCTCTGTGACCGGCAGCTCCAATTAAAAGTAAAGCATCTGCCACTGCGATTCACGGCTACCTGCCAACTCCCAGTTAACATACCAGCTGCAGTGACGAAGCCTGTAAGTCATCAACCTCTGAATGGTGCACAATTATTCCCTGTTAGTGAGCTCTCTTCACCACAGGCGGATTCATTCTATTCGGAGGTTGAAATAAAACCTGAGAACTGGAATTGCACAGTAGGCCAGGTAGCATCAGTGCAGAAGAAATAGAGTTAATGATTCAGGTCAGTGAAGCAGAATCAGCGTTATTCTGATGAAAGCTCATCTACCTGAAAGGTTACCTTTCTTTCTCTCTCCACAGATGTTGCCTGACCACCTCATCATCTCCAGCATTCCCTGTTCATCTTTCAGGTTCCCAGTATCTGCAAGTTTTAGACTCGGAGAGCTATGCAGCATGGAAACTGACCCTTCGGCCCACTCCAGCTCGTCCCATTGGCCAGCATTTGGTCCTTATCCCTCTAAAACTTTCCTATCCATCCGCCTGAACCAATGTCTTTTAAATATTGTAACTGTATTGGTTTATATCTAAATGTTTAGACTGCCAGCACACCCTGCTTTCCTTTGAGTATTGCTACGGTTGGATTTCATCATACAGGAAATGATCACCCCTTTTCTGAAAGTATGTTGAAACATTTTGCAGGAAACCAGTCCGCCCCACATTGCGTGGCACAGAGTGAAAGCTAAATGCGGGTTCAGGTGAAGATGAATGAAGTGCTGGAGATGATTGGACTGTGATATAGATGAAACTTGGGCAGCACTTGGTCACATCTATTATATTGAAATACCTTCCATTAACTTCCCGTAGACACATTCACAGTGGAGTTATCACGACAAACATGTCACAAATGTTTACACTTTCTTTTCTCTGATTTTTGCAGGTAAAATGAGGGTCATCTCGGTAGTGCAGCGGGTCTGAGCCCAGGAACACATGTAGTGTAAAAACCTGACATATCTGACAGGGGCGCAGTCAGTGCAAACATAAGGAGACAAACAATAACTTCAGTGCACTTTGGAGAAACTGCAACTCACCCATCCCTTGATGTCAGGTTGACCCTGGCAAAGCAAAGACTTCATACACTTCACCTCCAATTTCCATCCTGCCCTTAAATATACCTGGACTATCTCTGACATCTCCCTCCCGTTTCTGGACCTCACCATCTCCATCACAGGAGACAGACTAGTGACGGACATTTACTACAAACCCACCGACTCACACAGCTATCTGGACTACACTTCTTCCCACCCGGTCCCCTGCAAAAAGTCTATCCCCTACTCCCAATTCCTCCGTCTACGCCGCATCTGCGCCCGGGATGAGGTGTTTCACACTAGGGCTTCCGAGATGTCCTCGTTCTTCAGAAAACGGGGCTTCCCCTCCTCCATTATAGATGAGGCTCTCACTAGGGTCTCTTCTACATCCCGCAGCTCCGCTTTTGCTCCCCCTCCCCCCACTCGCAACAAGGACAGAATCCCCCTCGTTCTCACCTTCCACCCCACCAGACAGCGGATCCAACATATCATCCACCAACATTTCCGTCACCTACAACGGGACCTCACCACTGGCCATATCTTCCCATCCCCTCCCCTCTCTGCGTTCTGCAGAGACCGTTCCCTCCGTAACTCCCTGGTCCACTCGTCCCTTCCTACCCAAACCACCCCAACCCCGGGCACTTTCCCCTGCAACCGCACGAGATGCAACACCTGTCCCTTTACCTCCCCCCTCAATTCCATCCAAGGACCCAAACAGTCTTTCCAGGTGAGGCAAAGGTTCACCTGCACCTCCTCCAACCTCATCTATTGCATCCGCTGCTCTAGATGTCAACTTATTTACATCGGCGAAACCAAGCGCAGGCTCGGCGATCGCTTCGCTGAACACCTGCGCTCGGTCCGCATTAACAAAACTGATCTCCCGGTGGCCGAGCACTTTAACTCCCCCTCCCATTCCCAGTCTGACCTTTCTGTCATGGGCCTCCTCCAGTGCCATAGTGAGGCCCGCTGGAAATTGGAGGAGCAGCACCTCATATTTCGCCTGGGCAGTTTACAGCCCGGTGGTATGAACGTCGACTTCTCCAACTTTAGATAGCTCCTCTGTCCCTCCCTTCCCCTCCTCCTTCCCAGATCTCCCTCTATCTTCCTGTCTCCACCTATATCCTTCCTTTGTCCCGCCCCCCTGACATCAGTCTGAAGAAGGGTCTCGACCCGAAACGTCACCCATTCCTTCTCTCCCGAGATGCTGCCTGACCTGCTGAGTTACTCCAGCATTTTGTGAATAAATTGATTTGTACCAGCATTTGCAGTTATTTTCTTATAAAGCAAAGATGACGATGGTCATGGGACACTGGAAGTGACAGAAATGTAGAGGTAAATGTCATTATGAACCACACATAAATGGACCTTATACCTCTGATGATCTCATCTGGGGGAAACTTGGAGGAGGACAAGAAGCTCAGGGATGATTTTGGAAAACTCCAGAGGTGAGAGAAGATTGGCAAAGTCCTCATATCTCTTTTTCAGCAATGAACCAGTGGTTATATGTGGATAACTTGGAACAGTCTGTCTCGCCCTTTCCTTCTTTGTTGTCTTTCAGTATGTGTTAAATGCATGTCTGAGTGTTCTTTGGCTTGTTTTATGTGGGGGATGGGTTTGGGGGAAACTTTTTTTAATCTCTTACCTCGACGGAGATGCAATTGTTTTCCGTATCGTATCTGCGGCCTAACATGGTGGAGTTGGCGGCCTCTGCTGGAGACCGACTTCGGGAGCAGCAACCGCGGGAGCTTGCAGGACTTAACATCGTGGAGCTGGCGATCCCTGTCGGGGATCGACCTTGGAGCTCCAACCGTGAGAGTCTGCGGACGTTAACATCGTGGAGCTCGCGATTCCTGCTTAGGGACGGACTTCGGGAACTCCAAGCCGCAGGAGCTTCGACCGCCCCCTATCGCGGGAGCTTCAATCGCCCTGACGTGGAGGCTTCGATCTCCGGCTGCGGTTGGTTCGATAGCCCCGACAGCGGATGGTTTAACTGCCCCGACCGCAGGAGAATAAAGAGGAAGTAGATTAGACTTTATTGCCTTCCATCACAATGAGGAATGTGGGGAATCCGCTGTGGTGGATGTTTATGTTAACTTTTATGTAGTTGTGTGTCTTGCTGCTTTATTTAAATATGGCTGTTTGGTAATTCAAGTTTCACTGTACCTTAATTGGCACATGTGACAATAAACTGACCTTTGAACCTTTGAAATACTGACACATATGACGTGGTTTGTTAATACCCCAAGTATCTTTTTTGGGGATAGAAGCAGAATTAGCCATTCAGCCCATTAAGTCTACTCCACCATTCAATCATGGCTGAGCTATCTCTTCCTCTTAATCCCATTCTCCTGCCTTGTCCCTATAACCCCTGACACCCATACTAATCAGGAATCTATCTATCCCTGCCTTAAAAATATCCATTGACTTGCCACCACAGCCTTCTGTGGCTAAGAATTCCACAGATTCACCACCCTCTGACTAAAGAAATCCCTTCTTATCTCCTTCCTAAAGGAACGTCTTTTGATCCTGAGGCTAGGCTATGACCTCTGGTCCTAGACCCAGCTACTGGTGGAAACATCCTCTCCACATCCACTCTATCCAGGCCTTTCACTAATCGAGACTTCTACATCATATACATAGTACAGCACAGGAACAGGCCCTTCGGTACGCAATGTCCATGCCAAACATGATGTCAAGGTAAACTAAACTCACCTGCCTGCAAATTATTCATATCCCTCCATTCCCTGCATATCCCTGCATTTCCGCGTGCCTATCCAAAAACCTCTTAAATGCCACTATCGTATCTGCCGTAACCACTACCCTGGCAGCACGTTCCAGGCATTCGCCCCCCTCTGTGTAGAAAACTTGCCCCACACATCTTATCTAAACTTTGCTGCTTTCAACTTTGACAATTCCATCCTGGCAAAAAGGTTCTGCCTTCTAACCTATCCATGCCTTTCATAATGTTATATATATCTATATGGTCTTCCCTCATCCTCTGCCATTCCAGAGAAAACTACGCAAGTCTGACCTCTTTTATCACAAGGCATATAATGTAAAACTCTATCAGTGACTTTGAATTACTCCATCATGCTTTTGGACACCAATTTGTTGAGGGTTAGATAGAGCACCCAGATTCCTAACACCAATCCCCAGCAGCTGAGGATTCCATGTGGAGTGTGCAGTCACAGAGTTGCCCCTTAGGATCCAGACTGTCTGGAGGAGCTTTTATCTTCGGAACATTAAATGACCACTTTCAGGTTAAGCAGGGAATCAGTTCTGAGTTATTTATATCATTCATAACTCTTGCTGTTGTTAGACAAAGAAAGCTAATAAACCAGCTGACTTGGGAAGGGTAGGAGTTAAAACGCCATATGGCAGCTGAATCTCAGATAAATTAATTTACTCATTTACACATTAATTTGCTGTGCTATCTTTAGAATGCAGGGATTTTGCAGGATAGAGAGGCAGGTTGGCTTATTGTGGCTGCCCTGTCTCTCTGCACATCCCACTTAATCTCTTCCATTGCACACACAAAGCCCAGTTGGGACTCAACCTGGTCCAATGGCCATTTCTACCATATCTTCTGACCTCTCCCTTTACATTTTTGGTGATAATTTTAGTTTAATGCCCTTTGACCACCAATTATCAGCAGAAATATATTTTTATTTAAAAGGACACAAAATGCCGGAGTAACTCAGCGGGTCAGGCAGCATCTCTGGAAAACATGGAACGATGATGATTTGTGTCGGGACCCTTTTTTACATACTGATCAGAATGAAGAATGAAACTGACCCAAAACGTCACCTGCCCGTGTTCTCCAGAGATGCTGCCTGACCTACTGAATTACTCCAGCACTTTGTGTCCTTTTATGTAAACCAGCATCTGCAGTTCCTTGCCTTTCCTTAATTTCTTATCTAATTTACTTTGTTTTGAATATGTGGGCACTACTGTGAGTTGCATATGATGTCATTCACCTGACGACCATTACTAACACTGCTAGCAAATATGCCATCATGTGGCATCGAGCCTTAGATTTGAACTTCATGAGTGCAGCCAAGCCGGTTTGTAGCAGGAATGCTGCAGTTTTCAAACTCAGAGATGAATTCTAGTGGACCATTGCCGGGAGGTCTAGAGACTGACTGAGAATGTAAAGCCTCTTATGGTGGAATAGCCAACAACATCCTTACGCCAGCCTCTCTGGTGTAAAAGATAGTTATGTTTTCAAAGAGCAGCCTCCAAGTGGAATTATCCAGCACATGTCAGAGCTGAGACTGGGACATTGATCTCGAACATCACTTCTCTGATCTGAATATTCTTCGAGTCTGACAAAGCAAAATTTTCTTAATTGTGAAATGCGCATCTGGTGTGATAATATTCCCAATTAGGTAAAACTGCCTCACAGGCACCAAATTAGTTCACACATCGTGTAAACAGATTGTTCTTTTCAAGTTCTTTTTATGGAAACATATCTCACAAGATATTCAAATTCGGCACCTGAGCCACACGTCTCCTATTTTCATCAGCCAATCATTTTTCCATCTGCACAATTAGTGACGCCATTTGGCATCTCCGGGGAGTGTGGGGTCTTTTGAATCCCGGTGCCATCTGCTGTCTATCTGATCACAGCCAGCGTGTTGCTGTGATGACAGTTCACATTGCTGACACTATCTGGAGAATGATTTTGTGCTTTGGGGCAACAGTGGGTTGCACTGGGTGCTGGGTTTGGTGAAAGAGGGTGGGAGGCCAGTCACGAGAGGGAGAGCAACACTCGTGATCTCCCATTGACACCTCCACCTCTGTTAGACTAATTCTCATGTCAACGATCAGATGCAAGTGAAGCTTGGTCTAAATTCAGGGAAGAGTGGGTCCTTGGACCTGGATAATTGATGTTTACCATTTATAGTTCAAGAGTGGACTGGGCTATCACAGGCCTTCAGCTGCGCACATTGGTCTTCTAGCCTTTGTCAGACCTTATCCACTCCCACTGGAGAACCAGTGAAGAAGATCAAGTACACCTGCAACCCAACCCAATAACTATCTTCCTCATAGAGAATACACAACATGTGTTGATTGAGGTAGACAACATTCATTGGTCCTAGACCCTTGACACCACGGAATGGGCATGTGGACTTGTGGCTGTGATGACGTTGAGACATTGGTGCTCATTGGTGTCGTGCTATGACACGACACTGATATACATGCACAGTTATAACCTCAGAAACGTTTTCATGCTCCTCCATAGACTACACAGTGTTGTAGCCTTGCCCAGTATAATCTGCAGAACAGATGAACTGCCAAGAATGATGGGTGCTGGAGGGGAGGGAAAGCTACAAGGAGCCCTGCTCAATAGTCATCATTCCTGTCAAAGGCAAACACATAACCACATTCCTCAAAATCTAGCAAATTTAAATTCTTTCAGACATCCATGAATTTAAGACACCTTGAATTACACTCGCTCTGAAAGACCTGAAAAGGTTATGTTTTGTTCCAGAGTGTTGTGGTACAGGAGATGTGAGTACGTTTGTACCTGGAGAAAGAGCTGTTGTCTGAAGGCAACAGTGGCTCGTGCTGAGGATTGGGTTGAACCCAATATTGTATTAAGAAGAGCCTGAGGCTTGTGAGAAGATTCTTCTTCTTAACAAACTCACTAACTATTTAAAATATAATACTTCACAGTGTGCATTATAATTCCTTTATCCACACATTTCCATACTTCCTAACAGCCTCTGAGCTGCTCTACCGCAGGAGACTGCGGGACTTTAACATCGCGGAGCTCGCAGTCTCTGGTCAGAGACAGACTTCGGGAACTCCAAGCCGCAGGAGCTTCGACCGCCCCGGCGCGGGAGCTTCGATTGCCAGCTGCGGGAGCTTCTATCGCCCCGATTGCGGATGGTTTGACTGCCCCAACCGCAGGAGAATAAAAGAGGAAGAGAATTGGAATTTATTGCCTTCCATCACAGTGAGGAACGTGGGGAATCCGCTGCAGTGGATGTTTATGTTAACTTTTATGTAGTTGTGTGTCTTGTTGCTTTTTTTTTGGTATGGCTATATGGTAGGTTGCTGCTATTTATAAAATCCAGGCCAATAGCTAAACCCAAAGACTGCCTTTGGTAGACACAAAATGCTGGAGTAACTCAGCGGGACAGACAGCATCGCTGGAGAGAAGGAATGGTTGACGTTTCGGGTCGAGACCCTTCTTCAGGTTCAGGTTTTTCTATTATATCATCATATCATATCATATCATATATATACAGCCGGAAACAGGCCTTTTCGGCCCTCCAAGTCCGTGCCGCCCAGCGATCCCCGTACATTAACACTATCCTACACCCACTAGGGACAATTTTTACATTTACCCAGTCAATTAACCTACATACCTGTACGTCTTTGGAGTGTGGGAGGAAACCAAAGATCTCGGAGAAAACCCACGCAGGTCACGGGGAGAACGTACAAACTCCTTACAGTGCAGCACCCGTAGTCAGGATCGAACCTGAGTCTCCGGCGCTGCATTCGCTGTAAAGCAGCAACTCTACCGCTGCGCTGCCATGCCGCCCTTTGTATTATGAATGCAAACTCTGTAACGGGCATCACACCTACAATCACTGACTCCTTGATAACAAGGTAACAAAATGTCCTGAGACATGATTTGTGTCTCCAGTTTTCCACTGACATGAGGTTGATTTTCAGGGTATTTGAATTAACCTCTGGTTGGTCTGTCCAAAAAAATAGATCCATATTGGTGATTAAACCAACAGATTAAATTCCAAAATAATCTAAAGTTTGCCTCCTCTGAAAGGCAACAAATTCAATGGTAGAGTCAAATCATACTTATAATGAAAGTTACCTCACAAGAAGTGACTTAGGGTCATAGAGTGATTGAATTATACAGAAAATGTGATCAGTAAAAGAAATGGAGTTGATCTCAGTGCAATCGATTCTTATATTTCCTAAGTGGGAGAAATGAGTGTGATCCCTGCTTTTGTGAGGCAGTTCTCTGAGCACCATTTGTGGAAAATTAATTAAAAAACATTCTTAGGTCAATTTTCTTCCATCATCGGCTGGTAAACATTTGCATTAAGCTGCCAGATAAAGTAAAAAAATCATATCAGAGGCCATCAATGTAAAAATATTGCCGTTGAGCTGGATGACTTACTGGAAGAATGAGCACAAAAGGCTTAAAAAGTCTTTATTTTTCTTAATTCTAGTGCTCTTGTTCGAAACAACTCTTGGCTAATATTGGAGATACTTAGTTAAGAAGATCCATTGTTCTGTAACAGTGAAATATCTGCTTGTTTTGTTCTTTTATGCCGAGTCTATTAGTGCTCTCTGAGGTTCCAATTACATGAATATGGCTTATTAATTGATTACAGTGGCAAGCAACAGGGCAAAGAGAGTGAAGGCTCCACTTCACAGAAAATAATAGCTCAGCCCATGTTATTTGCTAGTGCCAATGGGGCAGATTACTCAGAGCCTTCTCCAGACTCCTGTCTCCTGCTACATCTAAGACTACAGTCCAGGAAAAGTCTTTAATAGTTTATCTTTACATTGATTGTAATTTTGTTTTGGAGGAGATAGACAATTTGGTGCAGCTAATCTATTACATACATCGATGCCTTAGGAATTTAAAGATATAATATGATCACATTTTACTGTTTCTGTCTCCGTTCACAAGTCTAGTGGAACATCCCTTCCAGCTACATCTAGACTGATGGACTTCCCAATAATCATGTTGCTATCATTAAATCTGTGATTTCTGTGTGCTTTTTGTTTGCTTTTCTTGCTGGAAGGGAATGGACTAATAAGGAACATTGTACATGGCTTTGTATGGCACAAGTCATGTCCTACAAACACGATTGAGTTTTCTGAGGAGGTGACAAAGGTAACTGATGGGGGTAGGGCAGTGGATGTTGTCTACATAGACTTTTGTAATGCTCTTGACGAAATCAATCATGGTAATACAACCACAGTGACTTGTTATTTTGGATTTAGAACAAATTTATTCATATAGAATAGTGGATAGTGGTGGAAGGGTGTCAATTTGGCTGGAGGTTTATGACCAGTGGTGTTTCACATGGATCAGTGCTGGGACCTCCTGTTTGTGATATATATAAATGATCTGGACAAAACTGTAGATGGGTTAGTTAGTAAGTTTGTAGATGACACAAACAATCAGTGGAGTTGGGGACTGAAGAAAGCTGTCAAAGGAAACAGCAGGATAGAGATCCTTTACAGATATCAGGAAAGGTTACATGGGTGGACAACGATGTGGCCAATGAGATATAATAAAGAAAAATGTGAACGATTCATTTTGGCAGGAAGGATATGAAAGAATTCTATTATTTAGATAGTGAGAGGCAGCTGAGTTCAGGATGCAGCGGGATCTTAGGGTGTGTGTTGAACTCACTAAAGACTCGTATGAAGGCAGAGTTAGTAATTCAGAAAGCCAACGGAATGTGATTGTTTATTGCTGGGGATTGATATAAAGTTAGGAAGTTTATATTGAGCATCGGTGAAATCTGAAAAACTGAAAAACTACATTATTGGTTTCCTGACCATGAAAGAATGTGAATGTACAAGACAGTTCAGAGAAGGTTACTAGACCAATAACTGGAATGAGTGAGATGTCTCGTGAGGAATGGTTGAACAAGTTGTGCCCACTGCAGCTGAGAACTCTGAGGTGCCATGATTGAAATGAGTGATTCTGAGCAGTTCGACAGGATGGATGTGAAGAGGACTTTTCCTTTTGTGGGAGAATCTTAAACTAGATGTCACCCTTTTAAAATAATGGACTGCTTATTTAAGACACAGATGATTCAAATGGTTTCTCTCAGAGGGTCTTTGAAACTCTGTTCCTCAGAGCATGGTAGTAGCAAAGTTTATTGACTATTTGGGGGGTGGGGGGGTGAAAAGTTACCTAAGGTAACAGGAGTGCAGGAATGAGTTACAACCAGATTAGCCATCATATTTTAAAGTCCTAATTCATGTTTGTTTCTTCAAAACGTGGAACTTGAGAGAGAGAGAGAGAGAGAGAGAGGGAGAGAGAGAGAGAGAGAGAGAGAGAGAGAGAGAGAGAGAGAGAGAGAGAGAGAGAGAGAGAGAGAGAGAGAGAGAGAGAGAGAGAGAGAGAGAGAGAGAGAGAGAGAGAGAGAGAGAGAGAGAGAGAGAGAGAGAGAGAGAGAGAGAGAGAGAGAGAGAGAGAGGGAAAACACAAAAGGAGATAGAGGAGTTGCAGAGAAAATGATTCAAGCATAGCATAACAACACGGTTTGACAAGGATTACTGTGGAAAGGAATACAAATTCAGGAACAGGGGGTCCAAGATATGCCTGTCCCTGACTCATTTCCCCCTCCCCCAACCTGGCCCCAGCTCGAGGTCACTGAAACTAATATGGCACTGATAGTTCCATCAAATGTGCGTTTGATTGCAAAATAAGCCACAATACTTGTTATTGATAGAGTGCCAGGCATTCCCCGAAGCACAGAAATGCATTTCTCTGTTAAATTGCTAAATATATAACAAGGTTAATTTTGTTACATTACCATTACCAAGAAGGTCTTGTGCACTCAGCATATCCTGAGATATCATCTTCCATTTTTATTGACAATAGCAGTAACTTTTCAGTAAGTAATGGCTAAATTTTTACTAAGTATGATTTTCATCATGACTGCAGTTCAGATGATGCTACATCGTTTTGTTTCTGGCTCGTTAACAAACTTCATAACTCACTAACTCACCATGCAAGAAAAGAGAGGTCAGCATCCAAGGAAGGTAGCCACTAGTTTGAGTAAGAAAGGAGATTTTTACTCAGATATCTTTTGGTGAAAAGAGAAGAATAATCGGCCAACAATTTCAGAGTGATGTTTTCTATTAGGTTGTAAATGATGTCTTGTGAGAACTTGTACAATGACAGATGTGAAGTCAATAATATTACACCGTCTCATGCGTGCAGACAGCACCAGATCTTCTGTCATCTGTCAATTGATAAAGGGACCACGCTGGTCTCTCATGGTTCACTAAAACACTGAGCTGAAATGTGAAGAAGATTAGTTCATCAGAATTAAAGGCTCTTATGTTGGAGCATTTCATAGAAACATAGAAAATAGGTGCAGGAGTAGGCCATTCGGCCCTTCGAGCCTGCACCACCATTCAATATGATCATGGCTGATCATCCAACTCAGTATCCCGTACCTGAGGGGGAAGTCTTTTAGGACCGAGATGAGAAAGTTTTTTTTCACACAGAGTGGTGAGTCTGTGGAATTCTCTGCCACAGAAGGTAGTTGAGGCCAGTTCGTTGGCTATATTTAAGAGGGAGTTAGATGTGGCCCTTGTGGCTAAAGGGATCAGGGGGCATGGAGAGAAGGCAGGTACAGGTTACTGAGCTGGATGATCAGCCATGATCATATTGAATGGCGGTGCAGGCTCGAAGGGCCGAATGGCTTACTCCTGCACCTATTTTCTATGTTTCTATGTTTGTTAGTTAATTGGCTTGATATAAATGTAAATTGTCCCTAGTGTGTGTAGGATAGTGTAAGTGTGCGGGGATCGCTGGTCGGCACAGACTCGGTGGGCCGAAGGGCTTTGTTTCTACGCTGTATCTCTAAACCTAAAACAAAAAAACTGAAGCTTTGGATGAAGACAACTGTACATGTCCTTGTTGAAACCACACGGAGTACTGAGTGCTGTTCAGCTTGTCCTGAGGACGGATTTCATTAAGCCTTTAAATTCCAATGCAATCCTTCCAGTTCTAAAGACCAGATCACTTATGGAAATAAGAACCACTGCCACTCCTAGAACAATCCAGGCGAGACTTGACATCCCACTTCCTGACAGTTCAAAAACAATTTATGGATTTATTTGAAGTAGAGGCATTAAGCATACAATTATATATCTAGCAGACTTTAATTCTAAAATAGAATGGCGGCACAGTAGCACTTTGTTGCTGCTCTACAGTGCCCGGGTTCGATCGTGACTAAAGGTGCCAGCTATACGGAGTTTGCACATTCTCCCTATGACTGACTGGGTTTTCTCCCTGTTTCCTGCAAAAGACAGGCAGGTTTGTAGGTTAATTGGCATATGTAAATTGTCCCTAGTGTGTAGGATAGATCTAGTGTATGGTTGATCTTTGGTTGGTTGGGACTCGCCACATGTATCTCTAAAGTATTACACACTGTATCTCTAAACTAAACTAAACCAAGATAGGAGTATGATTCATTTTGCAGGGATAAAGTGATTTCTCGCTCAGTCAATGAATTTCTTCTTGGAGGAAGAATAACACTCCAACCTTGTCTTGATCATGGGCTACTAACATATGGGGATATCTGAGAGTATATTTACAGAGGTGATTGAGGGGTACAAGGCATGCATATTCGAGCAGGCAAGAAGTTAAGGCTGACGTTCTCTGAATGAATAAGGGATCAGAGCAAAACTGTTATTAAAGACATTTAGATCTGAGGAGACATCTAATAATGAATGTCATGAACAAAATATAGTATTCGCAAAAATATAAGGTATATTCACCCAGTATATAAAATAAAATATAAGATAAATATAAGATGGAAAAAGAATAAGCAAAGACAATGAAAAAAATTATATAGGCTTGATTATAGAAATAAGTTGATTATGGTAGTGGAAATGCAAGAGATTGCAGATGCTGGTAAAGTACAAAACTGCTGGGGGAACCTAGTGTGCAAAGCAGCCCCTGCAGAGGGTATGGGCTGGCAATGATTCAGATCAGGTCTCTTTTTTAGTCTGAAGAAGGCTCCCAAACCGAAACATGATTAAGGTAGTGCTGAATTACTGAAAAATGAAACAAGTAAGTGTCAGAGAGAAATTTAATGAATTATTGGGAAAAGACTGTTCAGGTTAAGGAATGTTACAGCTCAAACTTGGTCAAAGAAGGCAATTTCAGATTTTTTCTTCATTTTGATTGATGCAGCAAGAAATAAATAATTTGAGCCAATTGGCCTATTGCAGATTAAGAAGTAATATCCTCATCAACCATCTATGATCTCGGGTGTTTATGGTGTTGCATTGGCAGTGCAATAGAGGGATTAGGTTAAGTGATCTTCAATCTGGAGCAACCAAAGCCAGCGAGGACTGAGATACTGACCTCGCTGAATGAAGGGCAAAGCAATCACCGTTTTACCCCAACACAGCTCCCAATCCATCTCAATGTGAAGCAGTTTGACAACTTAAAATTTCCCTTGCACTTCCCAGGCAGTAATATTTTTCATTTTGTTAAATTATTTATGTGATTGTTGTGTGCTCATTGAGCACAGAATCAGCCACCGTTAGAATGCCGAGTAAAGAACCAGGGAACTGACACAGGCATGGAGAGCAGAGGCAGATTGAGCCAAAATGAACGGGAATCTCTGAAAATCACTGGGAGATGTTTCCAGAACAAGGTTAGCATTGAAGATGAAACTGCACGTCACAGTCAAAGAGTCATACAACTGTACAGCACAGAAACAGGCCATTCAGCCCACCTTGTTAGCACACTGGGCTGTTCTCATTTGTCTGCATTTGCCTCATGTCCCTCTAAACCTTTTCTATTCATATATCTATCCAAATGTCTTTCAAATGTCGTAATTATATCCACTTCCAAAGCATCCTCTGACAGCACATTCCAGATACGGACAACCCCCCCAAGTGAAAAAGTTGCCCCTGAGGAGCCTTTGAAATCTCTCCACTTCAACAAAAGTCCATGCCTTAACTTGCCCCCATGTTATCCATGCACCTCATGATCTTGTACACCTCAATAAGATCACCCAATGTTTTAAAGAGAAAAGTCCTAGCCTACCCAACCTCTCCCTATAACTCAAGCCCACGAGCCCAGGTAACATCCTGATGAATCTCTTCTGCATCCTCCCCAACACAATGACATCCTTCCTATAGTTGGGCAACCAGTGTGGAAACACAAATAGTCAAGCAGCATCTGTGGGAAGAGAAACAGGGTTGACGTCTCATGGACTCTTCATCAGGATTGGAAAAGGCAGAAAACAGTATTTTCAGCTGCAGACAAGGGGAGGGTGTAGAGAACAGAGGGAATGTCTGCAATAGGATGCAGATCAATGTTGTCAAATCTACCATTAATTATGGCAGCTGTCAGACTGAAAGGATAAATATTTGCTTCCAACTTAGAACTTGCATCTGTTTTACAAGCTCTACTCTTGAAACTGAAACCCCAGTCACACATAGAGTGTAAAAGCAAACCTTTAGAAGGGCATTTGAATTTGCAGCTAACCATGGATCAATTCCCAGTCAGGATTACTGACACTGCTGCCCATGTCAGCTGGACATAGAGTTCTGGAAGTGGGCAAGATCGTCTCGGATTGCTACTGGGCTGAGGTGCAGCGGCTCAGTGATGCCTTGTGTCTTGAGAGGTACTGGTGTGTCGGGGGAAAAGTGCAGGATGCTTTCAGGTCTGGCAGGAACTTCAGGTCTGGATTGGACAGGATCCCACCTCCAGCTTCGGGAATTGGCCAGTAATGCCCAGATATCCCAGCATCAAAACTTCTGAGCTAGATCAAAGAAACGGACAGCCAGTTCTTGCTGCTCCCTGCGTTCTTGCAACTTCTGTCAAGCATAATTGGCAGGAGGTTTGGATAGAGTCCAATCAGGTTAATTTCCAGTGCTGCGAAATTATATGAAAAGTGGCGATGGAAAAATACATTTAAATGTTTTGTTTAACAAACTGTTTTCTCCTTGACCATATTGCAACTTCAAAACTGACAGGTCATTCAGTCATTAAACTGCAACATGATCCCACTCAGTTATCAGCTTCCTCTCCCCGGACTGTAGCTGCATCCTGACTCAAGTTACCTTTTGTCTTCCTCCCAGAAGGAGATTGCAGCGTGTATTGTATCAATGAGCACAGAGCACACCTTACACCAGAGTGAGAGTTCAGTTATCTCCAGGACAGCCGACTAATCCAACCTCATATTACAAAGGTCAAGGGGAAACTAAATACATCCACTCTATCTAGTTTAAATTTATCTCATTGCTTAAATCAGATGAAAATATAGCTCTGGATGTGAGCGTCAGCTGAAAGGCCAAGCTCCTTCATCTTTCAGCTGGGCCTCCTCTTCTAATAAGTTCCATCTGTCTCATCTTACACATTAGATCAATGGTAATAGGACGTTTATTGAAAAGAAAAGCTGCTGTCTGCGTCTGGAACCAAGCCAGCTCAGAAACTGCAGCCTCCGCGCTGCTGTAACCCTTTAGGGAGGCCTTCTTGCGGAGTTTGTTCTGCATTTGTAATGCAGTTTATAAAAAATTCAAGGTCCATTCATGTCCAAAGATATACCATTGTTAGGTTTAACCCACGGAAGAAACATTGCTCAACTCAAGCATTCTGTTTCCATTCTCGTTCTAAAGGTGGTGCAGGGTTACCACCTCCCCATTACAAACCAGCTGCACTTGGACAAATATTGTGTTCCTCCATGATGCTGGCTCAACATCCTGAACTTCCCACCCAATAGCATTGTATCGACATGGTGCCTCACCACCATCTGGGCAATTGGAGGAGGACAACCCACGCTGGCCTCTCCAGCACCCGCATCCGATCCAATGTGGGGCAAATGCCTTCTTCCACAGTGTGATTCACTCATCCACAGAGTTCCTGGTTAGTGAGACTGGACAGCAAGTAGCTGCAGGTTACCTGACTGTGGAAGATGTCACACTGAAGTCTGATCTCATCTGATGTCCACTTTCCAGCTGAAGGCTCTGAACCACCTCTAATTGCAATCGGTTTGTCCTAAACTAGTGCCTGAGTGAACATTGGGATCCTCTGCTGGAATTGGTGCATGGAATGGCATGGGCAACCAACTGTGCTGCTCGGATATTTCAGAAGCCAATAAGACACGACAAAGTGTGAACAGGGCAATAATAGGGCAACAAAAATCCTGGTTACCACCTCTCACCGGGATTTGTGGCTTATAAGGAGGACTGCTTTCTTCAAGGGCCACAAATGATAAACAATCCTGTCAAATCAACAGCTGCCTGCTTGTTATCACACAAATTGGCCAAAGAACTTATGATCATAATTGGCTCTGACATGAGCAGCAATTTGAAATTATAAGCATCGTGAGCTAATTATCACAAACTCTAGGAAGTGTAAATTGTTTTGAAAGCCCAGTGAATGACGTTGAATTCATGAAAAGTCCCCATGGCCCACAATTATTCTGTTCCTCACACCACTTCACTATCTGACCCTTCAATGCATGTAATCTATCTATCTATATACTAAAACTCTCGTTTGTTTGTTTGTTTGTTCCTGAACTACAGCCAAAACGGTACACGATAGCGCGACAATTTTAGGCCCACCTTACTCACCGTCATCCCTTTGGCGCTAATGGAAGAAGTTTCATTAAAATCGGTGTTATATTTTTTAAGTTATTCATATTTTAAAGTTTAAATCTATCTCCTAGGGAAGGAGGGGGAGGGGGAGGAGGAAGGATAAGGGGGGTTGCGGGGGAGGGAGGAGGGAGGGAGGGAGGGAGGGAGGGAGGGAGGGAGGGAGGGAGGGAGGGAGGGAGGGAGGGAGGGAGGGAGGGAGGGAGGGAGGGAGGGAGGGAGGGAGGGAGGGAGGGAGGGAGGGAGGGAGGGAGGGAGGGAGGGAGGGAGGGAGGGAGGGAGGGAGGGAGGGGAGGGGGGGAGGGGAGGGGAGGGTACTGCACCAATGCAGGAGAGGTTTGGGCCCAATGGGTCCACTTAGTCTAGTCTACTCCTAATGCTAGCATCAGTATTGTTTCACTGATGTGTAAGAAGGAACTGCAGGTGCTGATTTAAATGGAAGATAGACACAAAAAGCTGGAGAAATTCAGCAGTAGCACCTCTGGAGAATAGGAATAGGTAACGTTTCGGGTCAAGACCCCTCTTCAGACCGAGACTGATTATGGATTCAATCACTTGTGGATGTTAAAATTCTTGTTGTTGTTTGATTATTTTTATTGATTTATCCTTAAGACAGACTCACTTAAATGCCTAATCTTTAAAAAACTTATAAAAGCTCCACCTTAACCAATTTTATCTCCAGGATTGGAGCTAAGTTATTTTCAAAAACGAAATCCATTACACCATGGCTTCAACTCCACCTAACTCACCCAATTGATGTTTGCATAGCCTCAGCATAATCTCAATGAACTTCATTCCATTATGTTGTCAATACATTTCAGCATTTTAATTATCTTGCCGCTTTGTCTGGACATTTATCATGAGAGTCTACCATTACTTCCTGTCTGGGTCTTTCTTTGCTCATTCCATTCCTTGTGCTACACATTATCCTCCCCAGTGTTCAGTACTCTGTAGTTGATGGTATTACTTTTGTTGCCCACTTGAGCAGATGACTCAGACTTCCTGTCAGCCTTCAGCTGGGCTATCAATTTGCAATTTGTCTATTCTACTACCATACTCAGATTTCTTGTTTTCAGGACATTTGTGTACATCAGGGCAACTGGTTTGCATGCGGACATACAAATTAGGAGCAAGAATAGTCCCCCCAGCCCATGAGGCCTCACACTGTCCAAAATGGGTGACCCTATACTTTGACGCAGTGACCCCTAGCTCTAGATTCTCCCACAGGTGGTGTAGCAGGAGAGCTACTGCCTTACAGTGCCAGAGACCCAGGTTAAATCCTGACTGCAGGTGCTTGTCTGTACGGCGTTTGTATGTTCTCCCCGGGATCTGCATGGGTTGTCTCTGAGATCTTCGGTTTCCTCCCACATTCCAAAGATGCACAGGTTTTTAGGTTAATTATCTTGGAAAAATGTTAAATTGTCCCTAGTGTATGTAGGGCAGTGTCAATGTGCGGGGATCGCTAGTCGGTGCGGATTCGGTGGGCCGAAGGGCCTGTTTCCACGCTGTATTTCTAAACTAAAAAAACTAAAACTAAAGAGTAAACATCCTCTTGACATTCTCCCTGCCAAGACCCCTCAGGGCTCCCTACTGATACCCTTGCAGCTTCCCGCTCAATAGCCAATTTCATTTCCAATATCATACTCTGCTTTGGAATACCTTGGAGATTATCTCTAATACAGTATGCTGTCGGATGTATTCCAAAACTCTAAATAAATTGAAGTTAAATTGTAACTCGGTACGATCGAAATACAGAAGATACAGGAAAGGTCGGAATTTTTTTTTCTTCCAAAAGTCAAAGTACAGAACAGTAACAGTGAGGGAAATCGAGCGAATGACCACTGTGCATGCACTTAACAGGTAACACGAAGGAAGATGTGGTTTATATTTAACATGTGGATCAAATGATGTGGAAAGTATTTGTGTGTTTGTCAGTTGATTAACAGGAAGATACTGAACTGAATTGGACACAAAATTGGAAATGTTTCTTTTAAACTCTGTGTGAACTGGTGTTTGAAAACTAGGAACAGGGGAAAGCCTTTCAGTCCATCGAGACTACCCACTTATTCAAACAGCATGGAACACGGGAGGGCCATTCAGTCCATCGAGACTGATCCTCTGCTCAATATATCAACACTGGTCCACTAACTCTACACCATATTCCTACACTCCATGATTCCTTTTGTGTCTAGGAATCTATCAATGCCTTTTTAAGTCCATTCAATGACAAGGCATTATGTGGTAGAGATTTCCACAGAGGTTCACTACCCTCTGAGCAAATAAATTTCCTCTTATCTCAGTTCTGAATGTGTTATCCTGAGTCTGTGACCCCTGGTTCCCGGTACCTCAGAACACATCCTCCCAACAAGAAGGGTTCCAACCTAAAAGGTCACCTATTCCTTTCCTCCACAGATGCTGCCTGACTCCAGCATTTAGTGTCTATACCCACTTGTCCAGCCCTGGCACAATGTTGCATTTTTCAACAACACCACAGTGATGCAACAGGTCGAGCTGCTGCCTCACAGCACAGACGCGGGTTCGATCCTGGCCTCACATGCTGTCTATGTGGAATTTGCACGTCCTCTCTGTGACAGTGTGGGTTGCCTTTGAGTGCTCCAGTTCCCACCCACATCCCAAGGATGTACAGGTTTGTAGGTTAATTGGCCTTTGTAAATTGAGTGTGTATGGAGTAGATGCTGAAAAGGGTAACATCGAACGAGCAGGGCCGTCTTAACGCATGGGCCTGATGGGCACTTGCCCGGGGCCCCACGAGCATAGGGGCCCCATGCTGATCTGTGTATGTTAAGTAACTTGCAATAAATAAATACTACTTTAAAAATGTAGGTTCAATAAGTGCTTTTTTCGCAACATTTTCGGTCCCTAAGTGTTTTTTTCGCAACATTTTCCATCCCTAAGTGCTTCTCACAGCGATCTGTTTTGCAACAATTAGCTCCCTAAGTGCTTTGCTTTTCCATCCCTAAGTGCTTCTCACAGCGATCTGTAAGTGCTTTTCGCAACAATGTAGCACCCTAAGTGTTTATCATGTTGATTAGTTGTTGCTGTACAGCATGTTTTTAATGTTTCAACACCGATTTTGTTGGAAGTGCCAATAAAATAAATATATGTTTAATTTTATCGACCATTTACATTTTTATTCCTGTGAGCAGTTGTCGTAGGGGCCCCAGTACACTGCTTTGCCCGGGGCCCATAATGCTGTAAAGACGGCCCTGAGAACGAGTGTGAACTAGTGCGATCAATAGTCAGCATAGACTCAGAGGGCCGAAGGGCCTGGTTCCATGCTGTATCTCTAAACTAGACTAAACGACATCTCTGCAAAAGGACTGTCTATTTTCTTCAGTAAGGAGGCCGAACTGTTCCAATACTCCAGCTGCGTTCTCTTTAATCTGATGTATTACTGTGGTATGATATTCCAGTTTCTACACTCAAAACCTCAGGCAATGAAAACCAGCCTTCTTTACTGCTTAATTCACCTGCACGTTTGTTTACAAGGAGACACAAATAAATTGCTTGGTATAGCAACAATTTCTAACCTATCACCATTTAAAACCCTTCTGTTTTGCCTCCTGAAGTGACTGGTTTTATCCACATTATTTTGCATCTGATGTGCAATTGTCCACTACTCTCAACTTGTCCCTTTTGGTTTGAAACCTTTTTGCATTCCCCTCATGGCTCACAATGCCACCAACCTCCCTGTCATTGGCAAATTTAGAAATATTTTTTTGATTCCCTCTCCACATCATTAATATATGTTGTTGGTGGCTGGGGCCCAAGCACTGATCATGCAGTACCACACTTGTCACTGAATGCCGTTCCATTGATGCCTATTCTCTGTTTCTATCTGTCCATGAATTTTCAATCCATGCCAGTATATTACACCCAATCTTATGTATTTTATTTTGCGCACTAACCCTTTTTATGGGACTTTATCAAAGGTATTCAGGAAATCCAAATACTCCCTTATCTATTTTATCAGTTACATTCTCAAAAGAAAGCTCTAACAATTCATCCTGCTAATGTGGTTTGAGAGATTTGTATGTAGATTAGAGTCACCCTGATTACAGCAATATTTTAGTTACATGCAGCTCTAGTTTCCAGTTTGATGCTATCCCCAAAGTTATCATTATGGTTTGAAACCTGATAGGTAACCTGTCAATATTTACTCCCCCAATGTCTGAGCTCCACCCAGATTGACTCTATCTTAGAAGAAGGGTCTCGACCCAAAACATCACCCATCCCTTCTATCCAGAGATACTGCCTGTCCCGCTGAGTTACTCCAGCATTTTGTGTCTATCTTCAATTTAAACCGGCATCTGCAGTTCTTTCCTACACATGACTCTATGACTTGATTTTCTGAGTTGATATCTTTCCTATTAATGTGTAGGAAAGAACGGCAGATGCTGGTTTAAATTGAAGGTAGATACAAAATGCTAGAGTAACTCAGTGGGTTAGGCAGTATCTCTGGAAAGAAGGAATGGGTGACGTTTCGAGCCTCGACCCAAAACGTCACCCATTCCTTCTCTCCAGAGATGCTGCCTCACCCGCTGAGTTACTCCAGCATTTTATGTCTTTCCTATTAATGTTCTATTTTCATCCTTTGCTAAGAAGCTAACTCACCTCCTTTTTCTTAT
Source organism: Rhinoraja longicauda (assembly GCF_053455715.1). NCBI lineage: Eukaryota > Metazoa > Chordata > Chondrichthyes > Rajiformes > Arhynchobatidae > Rhinoraja > Rhinoraja longicauda. The sequence goes on from NC_135983.1 coordinate 14,595,270, forward strand.
TACATGTCTTTCCAAAGTACAAAAGATTCCTGGATATTTGGACCAGGTGACATGGTCATTATATCCTATTTCCATCTAGCTGTGCTGCTAATTCATCCACCCATTCAAATACGTCTTCATATTTATCTTTTCAGCATGTGCATACATTTTTTGTATATTTTTTAATTTATCTTCCTATCATTTTTCTTACTCAGACTCCACTATTAAGGCACTATTCTTTGTACACCCAGTGCACACAAATATAGGAAAGATTCAGCATGTCCAACTAACTAAACCCATTTTTCTTCCACCAATATATGCCGCACTCATTCATTTGCCTGATCTTATGAAATCTGTGCCAGTTCACAGGTAATAATCCAGACATTATTACCTTTGTGTTTCTTCTGCTTATACTCCAGCTACTCAAACATTCTCAGCGGAAAATTGTGTGGTACATAAAGTTGAAAGTTCACTGGATGAATCTAAGATTGGCAGCATCAGCATGTCTATGTTCACCTTATGGATCAGATGCACTTTTCCAAGAGTCTCCTCATCAATACAAGCCCTTGGCAAAGCTTTACCCACAATTAGCAATCTCCAGAACACTGTAGTTTGCTGAATTTTTTTTAAAATGTCAAAGGTGAGGCAATATGTGCTTGTTCTTAAATCTGTCCAACTCAGTTGCCAAAGCAAATAATTAGCAAAATAAAAATTCCAAACGATTTTCATAATTTCACTCCCAGTGACGGTGAGTAATTTGTCCTGTGGAATGGTTTCCTGAACTCAGTAACCTTTGCGTGCAAATCCAGGCGTGTGTTCAATTTCAAACATTGGGAGATAATCCTATTGGTGAGGATATTTTTAGAGCTATTTTTTTGTTTTCCTAATTAGAACAATTTGATTCTTTAAAGCAATAACATGGAGTTGACATTAATTGTTAATACTGGAAGTTGTGGGTGATTTTTTTCTCCCTTTGTTTTCTCTTGTAAATAGTTTTGCCAACGTCAAGGGCTTAAATGTAGAATGCCCTGACAATGAACCATGGAATATGGATAGGATATTTCATCCTAAGCCTTCGAAAGTATTGGTGGAAATGCAGCCTGTCCCCCCTCGTTAATATCCTGAGATCCCCTGATAACCAAAGGATAAACAATCCAAGGAGGTTTTATTTAATTTCCACTTGATTTGGTGGATGACACCTAACAATACGATTACTTATCCTGATCTCCCCACCCGTGGGATTATTCCAGAGGTTACCATCTACGTAGCTTGATGCTGAATACAAATGGTTGGAGGGTGTAAAATCAGGATGAATTTGCAGTGATAGCAGAAATCACTAAAGTGTTTTAGCAACTGTTTCCATTGCACATTATACATATCGCCAATGTACAACAGAATTCAGTGACACTGAGATTGTGTCTTCGTAGGAAGACTGTGCATTTTTTTAAAAATCATAGTGCACATCAAAGTGCCATGCTACCTACAAATTAATTTTGAATTGCACTCATGCTTATCCTGTTGATCAGTCCTGGTTGTTCTCTTCCACCAGTCCATAGTTTAGTGGTATTTGTGGGGGGGGGGGGGGGGTTGAGGGATGGGCTGTACTTCGTTATTTCATTCACATCTTTCTGTTGGGTATTTTGGAGTTTGTTCTTTGTGTGGATTTCAATTGCGGACTCTGGGGCCCCTGAGAGATTTTGCTAAGGTTCGTACATTGTGGTGGGGTCAAACTCCTGACACTATTTGCTGTGCCTCCAGTGTGTAAACAGCAGTGGTTCATGGTGCAGCTTAGCATTATCTGCTGAAGGAGAAGCAGATGGACTCATCGTTACAGCCTTATCCAAGGTGCTCATATCCCAACATATGCTCTATATCAGGAGTCTGCTAACTTATTGCAACTCCACAGACAGACCAGTGTTATAAATGTGCAAGATTGTGGGAGGCATTAGTCATTTACTTGAACAGGTGTCTCATTATTCATGGGTAGTAGCTGAATCAGATGAAATCTTCTGCCCTTATTATCTAGTGATGGACTCGATTCATTCCAGGGTGAGTGGCAGAGTTCCAGGATGTGGAATATTTCTACTGCTTTACAGTTACCTGCTCTTGTACAGTTGTGAGATTTTAAATTCATGTTGGAAAATGTTACCATTGGATGAGTGAAAAATGAAGAGAAACGAGATCATTCTCAAACTGGTGGAAAGCAACATTTGGATGGACTAGTTTAGTAAAAGATACAAAGTGCTGGAGTAACTCAATGGGCCAGGCAGCATCCTGGAGAACATTGATAGGTGATGTATCGGGTTGGGACTCTTCTTCAGACTGGCAGAGTGTTCTGTTCCTGGACTAGAAATCCATGGGCCTGGTCTAATGACCCTGAGACATGAGATAAAATCCTAAACTGTTCATTAAAGAGTTTTAAAAATATAGTGTTAGAAAAGAAATCATAACAGATCAGGATTGTTCTAAAAACCTTCCTTGAAGGAAAGAATCCAAACCTAAAGATATGTGCCTGAAAAATAAAAAGCTGCAGATGCTGGAAATCTGAAATAGAAACATAAAGGGATGGAGATGCTCGCAGGTGAGGCAACATCCGCAGCGAGAGGAAAACAGTTAATGTAAACTTTAGCTCAGTTTCTCCCTCCACAGATGCTGCCTAACCTGCTGCGTATTCCCATCAATCTCTTTTTATTCCAAACAAACGTGCATGACACCTGATTGTGCTCTGAAATGAAGTAGCGAGTCAGTCAGTTGCATCAAAACCCCCGGGCACTTAGGAAACCTCCTCGCCTTTGGACCGTTGTGGTCCAGGGGGCAGTTCAATTGTCCAGGGCACTAGCAAAGGACACTATTGACCTTGCCATCTGTCCTTCATCCAAGGACAAGCATTGAAGTCCACATACCTGGCAATTTTCAAAAGGTTCAGACGTAATCACCAGAATAAAGAACAGCCATGTGTCCTTTTCACCACGGTAATGTCAAGTGTAAATGATATGATGTGTTTTGACATTAATTGCATTATCTGGCCAGGGAGGACTCAGCGAGGAAGCTGCAGGGAGTGACGGTAAATCGCACCGTGGAAGATCCAAGGTAAAGGCTCTGGTTTGGTTGTGTTCCCACAAGGCTGAACTCCAGCTTCACAATGACGAGAACTAGACAGAAAGCCACGTGGTGCCCAAGCTGTTCCTTTTAAACTGACTGAAACACCCATTAAAAATGTCCTTTAACAATGAACAAAGAATTAAAAGAAGATTATGGATGCATTATGACTAGTAGATTTGATGAAGTGATCAATCTGTCAGGACAATAATGAATCAGATGGAAGCTGTCATTCCAAACGTCACCATCCTCACGTTTTTGAGTTCTGATCAGTGAGTCATAGCGTCATACAACACTGAAATAGTACATTTGGCCCAACTTGTCTATGCCGACCACGATGCCCTATCTAAACTAATCCTATATGCCCATGCCTGGTCCATATCCTGTTAAACCTTTCTTATCCATGTACCTGTCTAAGTGTCTTTTAAATGTTGTTATTGTACCTGCCTCAACTACTTATTCTGGCAGTTCATTCCAAGCACCCAGCCTTTTTGTAAATCACTCTCCGTTAAACTAACTGGAACCCATGAGAATTCCTCATGATAATAGACAATAGACAATAGGTGCAGGAGTAGGCCATTCGGCCCTTCGAGCCAGCATCGCCATTCAATGTGATCATGGCTGATCATTCTCAATCAGTACTCCGTTCCTGCCTTCTCCCCATACCCCCTGACTCCGCTATCCTTAAGAGCTCTATCAAGCTCTCTCTTGAATGCATTCAGAGAATTGGCCTCCACTGCCTTCTGAGGCAAAGAATTCCACAGATTCACAACTCTCTGACTGAAAAAGTTTTTCCTCATCTCAGTTCTAAATGACCTACCCCTTATTCTTAAACTGTTCTGGACTCCCCCAACATCATAGAGAGAAATGGGCACAAATGAATGGGTAAATATGTCAGAGCCTTTCACCCTCAGAGGAAAAGCAAAGCTCAGTTTGCGCCCCAGCTGCTTGGTCAGTATTTGATCCCAGAGCATACCTCTGCTCTCTAACCCATCCCCACAAGCTCACAACTCTCCACCAATTTAGCACATTCATTCTCTCACCTTTACTATTGGGAGCTGCTCCTGCTTGCTGCTTCCCACTTGCATTTTAACCACGAGTCTAGATCCTGTATAAGATATGACGAGTACAACAGAATAGGAAAAGATTTTCCTTCTCTCAAGTGGTCCACTCTCCCTCACAGCATCTACAGACCGAGATTCATACAACTGTAAAAATTAGGAGCAGGATTCGGTCACTCGGCCTTCATCATTTTATAAGATCATGGTTGATCTGGCCTCAATGCTTCAGCAACCTTCAACCCCCTTGTGGATCATAATTATATCTACTACTGCCTTCAAAATACTGTACAACTTTGCTTCCGCTACCCTTTAAGGAAGAGAGTTCCAATGTTTTATGAGCCTTTGAAAGAAGAACTTTTGCCTCGGAACTGCCTTAAATGGGTGACCAATTATTTTAAGCAGTGATCCATCACAGCCGACAGTCTCTCCACTTGCACCCACCTAACATCTCAGAATGTTTTGTGTGTTTTCCTTCAGTGGGCGCTGTAGAAAATATTGAGGTTACAACCCTGCCGAAGGACAGAGGATGTGAAACAGGAGGAGTGTTATAATTATTGCAGGCGTCAGGTCAATGTTTTATGGATGTGCGTCTTCTAGATTCAGATGGATATACATAAGGGCCAGCCACACACAGTCACTGCAGATGTGTGGTGCTGATTTTCCAAAGGTACAGACATCATCACAGGAATGAAGATCATCCATGTGTGCTTTTCACAGCAGTAATGTCAAGAGTAAATGATGTGATGCGTTTTGACATGGATTGCATTATCTATTTACTGAACCACCATTTAAGTTTGCAGTGAGGAAGAGCCCATCAAGGTAAAGAAATTACCAAAGAGAACAAAACCTTGCATCTTGGTTTCTCTGTGTCAGCACCCAGTGCTCCCAGCTCAGAGGAATGTGTCCCCTACATTGTGCAACAGACACAGGGGCACATTGCATTGAATCATTAAATATGTCAGAAATAAAAATAGAAAATGATCTTTCCTCCATCTGAAACATATCAGACTTTTGTTTCTGATTAATAATCATTGATCAAAAATACTAAATCTGTTTGTCTCTCTGCAGACTCTGTTGGATCTCTCGCATTATCTGTTTTATTTCAGTTTTCCATCATCTGCAGCATTTTGCTTTTTCACTGATGTCAGAAAGAGCTTAAAACACCCAGCATAAAGCCCCATCACACCATGTTTCCATGTCCCATTGCAACCTTCTAGTGGTTGTGCTGATTAAGGTTACCAATTTAGTGCTACGTTGTGCCAGTTGTGATGAACCAAAATTGATGTTTGATAACACCAACCCATAGAAACTACTACATATTATAATGTCAGCTATTTTGTACATTGGTTTACATGATATAGGAGAATGCAGTATTGAATGTGACATCAAACAATAGTGATCATGAAATTGGTGAGTTCATGCAATCTTCTTTGTTCTGTGGTAAGGTTTGATCTGTAGGTGGTAAATGGATAGCAATTTAAGTAAGATTAACCACTGTCCGTAGTGTTTTCAGCCTCCTGCGCTTTCCACCAACTCTGTGGAGTAGTGAGGGTAGCAATAGGCAGATAGAACAGGTGGATGCGTGGCTGAGGAGATGGTGCAGGGGGCAAGGATTCAGAATTTTAGACCATTGGGTTTCCTTCTGTAGCAAAGGTGACCTGTACAAGAGGGAAATTGTTGCACCTGAACAGAAGGTGGACCAATATCCTGGTGGGCAGATTTTAGTGCTACCAGGGAGGGTTTAATGTGTAGGAAGGAACTGCAGATGCTGGTTTACACCAATGATAGATACAAAATGCTGGAGTAGCTCGGCAGGACAGGCAGCATCTCTGGACAGAAGGAATGAGTGACATTTCAGGTTGAGACCATCTAGGGAGGGTTTAATATAGATTAGCAGGGGCATGGGATCTAATGCCATAATGAGGCTGGTGGGATGTTGGAAGTCCTTATAGAAGATAATGACAACAGGTTCAGTAGTCAACATAGGCAGGAGCATGGCAGTGAATAAGGAAAGAAGTTGGATTAAATTGCATTTATTTCATGGATAGGATGGAATAATGAATATTATCAATGGGTAATCAATGGGCATTATTGTTAAATGTTACTCCCCGTGTCCTGCATCTGTACATTGTGGGCAGCTTGATTGTAATCATGTATAGTCTTTCCTCTAACTGGATAACACGCAACAAAAAAATGTTTTTCACTGCACAATAAACGAAACTAAAAAAAAACGAAACTAATATTCAACTTTGTGTTGTTGCATTAATGGGCTGCTGTTAACGGGCGGCTGTTAATAGGTGGCTGTTAAGTGCAGCAATTAAGAATTTATTTGTTGCATTGCTGGTACGTATTACAATTAAACACTCTTGACTCTGGGCAAGTCTCACCTTTTGAAACCCTTTTGAACGGGGTAGTGGGTGTATGGAACAAATTGCCGGAGGAGATAGTTGAGGCAGGAACTATTGCAATGTTTAAGAAACATTTAGACAGGTACATGGCTGGGTCAGGTTTAGAGGGATATGGGCCCAAACTCAGGCAGGTGGGACTAGTGTAGATGGGACAGGTAGCTGAGGCTCTCACACTGTCAGACCAGGGCAGACTTTTAACCCAGTTTTTGTCAGTGAACCGCAAACATTTAACCCACTACCACTAAACACCACCCTAACATAACAAAGGCACTCCTTCCCAGCTGATAACTATATTGCTAACTTCCAAAAATAGTTACTTTCCACTTTTAGCATAATCATGGCCCAGGCAAGTACCAAGTGGCAAAAGTAATTCTAATTCTGAATCAAGAGGATAACATGAACATACAAGGCATGATAAAAAGAATGAATGAGCAGAGGACAAAAGGGTAGGATATGATCTGTGACTTATGGTAGCAGACTAGGCTTCACTTCAGTATCTCATCCACCAATCTATGTGAAAGATTATTGTGAATTTATTACCCTTGGAAATTTGATATTTATATTTCAACAATTTGATCCCGCTTCCCAATCTACAGCTTATTTAAATGAAAGTTAACAATATAAGCCAACCGCTGATTGATTCCTTATGCTAAGAGGCATATTTAGGTATTTAGCTGTGTCATGACAGTCCAGTGTCTGCCTTTGATGATTGACTTTTATCAGATAGTTCAGCTCTGTGAGCATTTACAATGTTTTTAGCCCTTCCTCTGGAACAGGATAATAACAGTGTCTCATGAGTCTGATCACAGAGTTTATAAAAATCTTCTGCAGTACTTTCCAAAACTAAAATGGAACCTTACAATGATTCTATTTCAATAATAATCTGCTCCCTTACCTGCCCACAATTTCAACATTGGAAATTGCGTAGAAGTACTTGCTTAAGTATTTCCTCTGCACAAATGTCCCTCCAGTTGCAGGTTTTATCAGCCTGATGCGAAGGTCTGTTAACGTGAAAAAGTCTCTTAGACCCTTGTTGATGTCCATTCTCTTGTACAGAGCCTCCATATTCTGGAGGAACGAGCCTGCAAAAATGGCAAAGCGTTCTTTGACCTCAAAATGCAAGTTCTTCTCATTTTCAAAGCCCACCCACTTGGAGTAGTCTTCGGTGCAGATGATCTGGAGAGCAGTCACGGGTGAGAGATCTCGGACATTTTTGGCCTCCATTCTGAAGGCCTCCATGCAGTCTTCTGCATAGTACTGATAAGGCTGCCATGTCCTTCCATAATTTAGGGACTTCTCCAATATCATGGTGGTGGGTCGGCCTGCCTCAAAGGTAATGACGATATTCTCGGTGAGTTGGATGCTCTTGTTCCAGGACAGAGTGATGTTAGCCAGGAGCGGTTCAGGGTATTTTTTCCAGGTGACACTTTGCCAGTAAGTTACAGGTCCATTATCTTCCTGATCAAACATTAGTTTGGGGGGGTGAGCCAGGTCAGGGTTTGAAACATCACATTCACTAAAGCACATGTAGGGATTGCCCTGAAATGAGAACATTTGAAACGTTGCGTTAGTTCTGGTTAATTTATTTGGTGGTTAATTTACTTAGCAGTTCATTCAATAAGACAATAGATCATGCTTACAAAATCGACAGTGATGCCACAGTAAATAGGAAGGATAGTTCATAACATAAGGAATGGATTCTCCATTCTCCATTCTACGTTCCAAAAACGTTTGGCGACAGTATAAGAGTCTGAAGAAGGGTCTCGACCTGAAACGTCACACATTGCTTCTCTCCTGAGATGCTGCCTGACCTGCTAAATTACTCCAGCATTTTGTGAAATAAATACCTTCGATCAGTATGACAATGTGACTTCCTACATGCCATTTTTTTTAATGCCTGGAGAGCATTCCTTCAACAACTTTGTTGTCCTTTTCCTCAAGCAGGGTGAACACGAACCAGCTTTACCCCTTTCCCATATCCAATCACCATTATGAAATTTTGCACATTCTGGATTATTAAGTATGTAATCTCCTAGTGAGATTTTCCAACTAGGAGGAAATATAATGCTTCATCTTAATGTGTGATTGAAATGGAAAGGGTATTTTTAGAATAGTGAATTTGTTTTTACATCTTTTTATCATCGGGCAGCAGGATACTAGATAGAGGTTTGATTTTCCACAGAGAGCATGCCTGGCTGATGACATGTTCAAGGAGTAGGTATATAGTGGAGATCAGTCACTGACAGGAAACAAGTTAAACTCAAATTTACTCCAGTTTAACCACTCATATATGTTCAACAGTAGCAACTTCAAGAGCCATTTCATTGTAGCTGAAGAGGGAGAAATGAATAAATAATTCATGTATACATCAAGGGGAGGAAACTAGGGATAACTCCAGCTCCTTTTGAGTGGAGCCACAGGATAATTTATGTCACTTGAGTGCACAAGGGGTTTTAGGTTAACCTTTCAAACAAAAAGCACACTTATATAATTACAAATCAGGATAGTTTGTGACATTAGGAGGAACTTGAAGTTAGCAATGTATGTCTGCTGGCCTTATTTATTTTTAGGTTTATTGTTGTCACATGCATTGAGGTAGAGTGAAAAGCTTTGTTTTGCATGCTATCCAAACAGATCACATAACATGATACGTAAATACAATCAGGTCAAACCCAAGTTCAATAGATAGAGCAAAGGAAAGGTACAGAGTGGAGAATATAATTCTCAGCATTGTAGCACATTAGTTCCATGGACAAAATCCAATATTCACATTGGGGTAAAAATGAATCTGACAGTCAACTAGCTTATGGAAAGACCATTTAGAAGCCTGACAACAGAGGGGAAGAAGCTGTTCCTGAGTTTGGTGATGCGCGCTTTTAGGTTTCTGCATCTTCTATCAGATGGGAGCTGGAAGAAAAAAGAATGGGTGGAACAAGTTTTTGATTTTGTTGGCTGCTTTTCCAAGGCAGCCCATTCATACGAATGTAGATGGAGTTAATGGTGGGAAATTGCTAAGATTTGTGGTCAGTACCCAATGATTGGCATGGACATAGGGAGCTGAGGGGCCTCCTTCTGTTCTGTGTGTCTCTGTGACTCTACACACTATGGTCGTGTTCCTGAGGCTGTTCCTTCTTCTGTTCCTGAACCTGAAGCTGAGAAGCTGTTCCTGAATCAGGAGATCATTTGGCCAAACGTGTCTATGGAGCTTAGACCCTCCGTCTCACTGCCCTGTGATGGAATATTGTTCACCTTCCTGCAAGGTGCCACTGCAACACTCAAACTGCTCCACACCATCCAGCATTAAACAGTTTTCATGACTGGCAACCTATCCATCAATTTGCAATTATATTTGTAGATGTCTTTATCACAGTCATACTCCTGGAGCTCCCTACCTAATTGTGGGAGTTTATTCAAATGATTCACAAAAGACTGATCAGTCCCATCTTCTCAAGAACAATGAGGAATGGCAATAGAATCCCCCTTTTTCCCCTGAATAAATATATTAAAGATATCTACTATTAATATCTGGGGGACATACTTGCAGCCAAGAACATATTTATTTATCTGTTTTCCTGTCCTTGGGAAGTCAAAGTCCCTTATACCTCAGTCAGCCAATATGTGCAACGTGAGATGCCACAAACAGCAGGTAAGATATATCACCACTTAATCTGTTCCATCAGTGTAAAATTGTGAAATATTTATATGATCTACTGCATTGTCTTTAATTAATGCTTCGCCCACAATATGACACTTATGACACTTTTGACACAGCAGAGGTCTCTTCACATTAAAATAAAGTATCTGCCTAAATGATGTCTTCAAATTCCGAACCAGGGTGAGATGCAATCAATTAAATAATTTTGACACATTCAAGGCTGTAGTCATACCACAAGGATACTGAGTGCACTGATTATATGCACCAACTATTTCAGTCTTCACATGAATATTTTTATTTGAGGAAACTAAGTGTACATTCAAATCTAACAGAACTAACTGTGTTTATTCAAAGCTAAAAGTATTTCAAAACAATAATACCTTGAATCAAAGTATAAAACAAAATAATAAAATGGTAATTAAACCAACATTTAAATGTGGATAATTGTTTTAAAAATAACCCGTTCACGAATAACCAAATGCAATAAAAATAGTAAATTCAAAAATAGAGATTCTTTGACTTGTTAGTCAGAATAATTGCTCTGTGTGGATATCACATTTAATATTCCCACTTCGATCACAGATTGGCAGTGGACCAACTTGCCACTTTCCACCCAAATAATAAACTGAGAAACCCAATACTATAAAACTACTCCAGCTACTAAGTTTGGAATGCAGGAGCCATTTTTCCTCATGAATGTGATTCTGCGGTAACTGAGGCTTGGTATGAATGGGCTAGGTCTGGAGGGATATCAGTCAGCATGAGTGGAGTGACCAGGGAAATGGTTGGAGAAGCAAGTCCATTACCACATGCATTTAACTTCATTACAGAGCTTTTGCGTTGATGGAACTGCGCATGAAACTGTTTGGCAAGAGGTTTAGTTTACTAACAGCCCTGAAGTAAATTGCATTTACATTTATGAATGTCCATACATTTTGGAACATAACTCTTTCAGAGGCTCAATGTATGTATACCCATCACAGTTTCAGAATGATCTCCATAGTCTTAAAACACGTTTGGCTTACATTTGGATTGTGGTGGGTTGTTGTTTTCCTCCCCCACAAACCAGTACTGTCACATTTACTGGAGTGCTGTTTTCACAGATTAATTGAATGGCACCGTGGTATATTAAAAGGATATGATCGTCTGAAGTCTCTGTATAATAAGGAGTCAGGTTTGTCAGGAATATTAGAATCACAGCAGATGGTGGTGTAAATCAACAGCAATTAGGTTTAAAGTAGAGAATGGATCTGATGTTTATCTCAAATTGTCAAACTAATGACAGAATTTTAAAACTGCCTTTCGTTCTAACACCCTCGTCTTTGTTCCCACTGCCTTATTAGAATTTGTGCAAGTCAGTTTCTCTTAACGTATGTGCTTTCTATTGGAAAAAAATATACATTCATTTATGGATGTGCTGCAGCAAGGATAGATATTTTAACTGGATGATAACTAAAATGAAAGTGTATTTTTTTATGAACCAAAGAAAACTAAAATACTCTGGGGAAGTTGGCACTGTAGCCATTAGCACAGATCACTCCTTCAGATCTGACAGCTTTGAAATTTTGAAACGGTATATGGTATGCATTTTAACACCATTTCATTCTCATTAAAAATTTCCCAAATCTATAAGCATTTGGGAGGATGTAGAGTACTAAAGGAAGCAGATTGATTTGAAAAACACACGAAAAGACACTGATACAGTTTTGTACAAGTTTACATTTAGCCTTCTATATGTTGAAATATCCACCTGCCTTCAACCTGCACACACCATCTTACTCATAGTGACAGGAGGCTTCAGGGATACATCAGTTAGTATGTGCTCTATCAAATAGTTTTCAAGGATATGGGAACAATCACAGTGAACACAATGGTGTTAATGTGGGAAACATGGAGCTGTGAACACGATGGTCTTTTCATGGATTGGATAGGCAAATGGACAAGGTAAAGAGGAAACCGATTAATTTAGTTTAAAGATACAGCAAGGAAATAGGTTGACTGTTGATTACCTGTTCACACTTGTTCTATGTTATCCCACTTTCTCATCCACACCCTACATGCAGAGGCCGGTTAACATACAAACTGGTATGTCTTCAGGATGTGGGAGGAAACCAGAGGACCCAGAGGAAATTCACGCGGTCACAGGGAGAGTGTGCAAACTCCACACACACAGCACCCAAGGTCAGGATCGAACCCAGGTATCTCGAACCAGTGGTTCTACAAGCTACGCCACTGTGCTGTCTTCAAATAGAAATTCCATAGAGAAACTTAGTTCCAAGGGGAGTGGATGAGGGGTGCAGGGAAAGAAGAACTGTGGGAAGTGGTGAGGTGTCAGTGCGAGAGGGGATAGAAAGAGATCAGAGAAATAGAGATGTGCACAGATCCCAACAGCTTTTTAAATTGCCTCCTGGTATTTGGACTCAGAGGTGAGAAGTGAGAGGGTTGGGAGAAAACCACTTCTCCGAAGGAGAAAGTGAAAGGTGATTACTTTGAGGATGACCCAGAGTTGTGGGAAGCCAAGGCTCTGTAATTGACTAGGATTCAAGGGTAGAAAAAAATACTGTAGGTTAAAAATGAATGGCTGTCCATGCAGAGCAAAAGCTTGTTATGAGACCTGCAGTATCCCAGACTGAAGCCATTCAGGGAATGAGTGGGAACCATCCCCTTTCTGAGAGTGGGAGGAAATGTTACCATTTCATCCAATTGGTTTTACTAATCTATTCACGATCAGAACTTTTAAGGATCTGGATTTGCATTGGGGCGAAATTAAATATTGATGATAAAAATTAGTTCAATTATTACTGACATATTATAAGACATACTCAATAGTTAATTAGCCACTAATGGAATCACTGGGCTTTCTAAAGCTGCTGAGAGGGGCAATATTTTAAACAATCTGTTTGTCCTCACACAGGAGTAAATATTGATGAAAGTGAAGTCTTGAAAGGCCGGTGTTGGTGGCGACGTTAAAGGCATGAATCTATCAAGGCAGCAGACGAACTTAAGAGACACACTGAGGAAGCATCAGGTGCAACATGGAGAGGACAAACCACCTCACTTCCCCTGTGCATATTCCAGGACAACTTTTGTCCGGTTTATACAGACACCCACAACATTAATTAAACTATTTCTCCCCTTAGACTTCAATTAATCGAACTGCTGAACACCTTGAGAAAAAAACCTTAAATCGAGTATTTAAACGAGTGTGTATTTACCGTACGCTACCCGGATATCATTAGAACATACAGTGTAGAAAAGTGTAGCGCAGGAGCTTCAGCCCACAATGTCTGTGCCGATCATGACGCCAAGATAAACTAAACTCATCTACCTACAAACCTATAATGTAAAAGATAAATGTAATATGTGGAAAACTAAAACACCGGTGAGCTGATATTGTTGTAAATGGGGTGCAGTGCACACGGGTTGTGTCCCAGTTGAAACCTGAACTTGCTGGAAGCCGGCACTGTGTTTCGTTCATACATCCAGCATCTGCAGCCCTTCTGTCTCCAGCCCTGAACCTGTTTATCTCTATCCGTCCTCGCTCTGTGCCTCCTTCAAGTAAATAAACTCTGCGCTTTGATTAAATATTAATATCCCAGAAAGACCTCTTTCCAAGGAGAACGTTACTAATTCAGGCGTTGCTCAACCACTCTCAAGTTCTATTGATTTTTCTCTTTGGAAAGGTCGTCTGAAAGCAAGGACGCAGGCAACTGAGAATTGTAAAAGTGTTCCTCGCTGTGCATAATGTGATTCAACGACAGATTCTCATAAGTATTTTTTTTCTCATTTATGGAAGGAGAGGGCGACGTGTTTCTAAGGGCGATCTGCAAAACGTGGAGCTATGTTCTGGGACGTTGTGAATGGGTAAATTGTGTTAATACTTTGTGTCAGAGATCGCTTGTCCCTCTCGCCCAGTGTCAGGGGGACATCTGAGATATGGAACTCCGCAGAGCTACTCTGCGGACCGGAAAAAAATGTGGTAGGGGTGGGGGTGGATGAGGGGAACGAGGTTATGGAACCACATTTACCACCCCTAAGCTATATCCCCTATCTGTCAGGGTTAAATTCGTCGGGTTAAATCCGGTCTAGAGAGTCCACTGGACTGTAGTTGACACATCGTTGCTGTGAAAACCCTGGCATCTTTAGCAGCAAGTTTCCCACCATGCCAGTCCCTCTGCCCAACCCATCTCTCTGATTTAACCTCCTTGCAACTCGAACGATGGGAGACCATGCGCGTCCGCCTAGACCAGTGGTGATCCCCATTAGAGTCAGTCATAGAGTGATACTGTGTGGAAACAAAACCATTCGGCCCAACTTACCCACATCAGCCGACATGTCCCAGCTACACTAGCCCCACCTGCCTGCGCTTGGTCCATATCCCTCCAAACCTGTCCTATCCATTGGAGGCTGTTCTCAGGAGAAAACGAGAACTATATATGACCGCCATATATACTTGTCAACTTAGTGTGTACTCAACAAAGAATGGCAAGTCATTGCCAGTCCAAACAACTCTATAATTATCGCAGAGGAGAGTCTGTATTGAACATAAGGGCCTGGCGCCCGCCCTGGTGAAAATCCACCAGAGTTAGACGTTGGATTTACACCTGAACTAAACTGTTCCCTCCCCCCACCAGCCGCAGCTACCGGTGTAAATCAGTGCGCCTCCTGCTTGATGTTTTTCCATCTTCGAGCAAATTTCTAAAAGTAAAGGAATTATTTTTTTCAGTATTGGAAGGAACACGGGTAAGAAATATTTCCACGGTTTGTTTTTCAGATTGGACCTTCGTCGCCAAGAAGTATAAGAAAATAACTGCAGATGCTGGTACAAATCGATTTATTCACAAAATGCTGGAGTAACTCAGCAGGCCAGGCAGCATCTCGGGAGAGAAGGAATGGGTGACGTTTCGGATCGAGACCCTTCTTCAGACCCTTCGTCGCCATATTGCCCCTTTACCAGACTCCACACACGCGTCCTAACGTCAGCGAAGCGGCATCGGGCCGACATCACTCATTCCATCCGTTACATTCAGGCGGTGAGTTGAAATAAAAGTTAATATTAATGCTGAGCTGCTCCAGGGCCCTCTCTTCCCATTCGACCTGGCTAGGAGACGGCTCTCTTCCCCCCGTGCGTGGGGTGGTTTCTGTAATCCCGAGGGGAACCACGCTGGGAGTAGAGCGAGTGGCGAGCTCTCTCTCTCTCAGCGCTGAGAGAACGCAGCACTGTCGCGGGGACCTTCAGCCGAGCCCGGCCGGACGCGAACAACCCCTGGCGCTTTTCTCATAGAAAATACCGTCACTTATTTCAAAATAGTGTGCATTCTGTGCCTCGGCCAAAATCTACCCGCAAAAAAACACCAGAATAAAATCAGTTCATTGTCACGTTCCTCTGCGGGAGGCAGATCTGACCGCGGGATTTTGACATGTTAACGACGACTACACTGGGAGATATAAGAAAATAACTGCAGATGCTGGTACAAATCGAAGGTATTTATTCACAAAATGCTGGAGTAACTCAGCAGGTCAGGAGAGAAGGAATGGGTGACGTTTCGGGTCGAGACCCTTCTTCAGACTGATGAATCTACACTGGGAGATTCTCTTCGTTAACTCCTTTTGCGGGATAGGGGTTATAGAAATGCAAATCCTCTCGTTCTCCTATGGCCATCGTTCAAAGTTAGATTTGCAATGTGACAAACCACATTTGAAATAATTTGTCTTGGATTGTCTCAAACTTTCAGGATTTTGAGCAGTCTCGCGAACAGTGATGTTGTAACCCCTGTTCCCCGAGGTATTAGACTCTGAAATAGTTGAACGGGTTGCACGCTATGTGTTAAATATCCCTGTACACAAGCGCTGGGCAGTGTCAGGGCGGATAGGTTACAATGTTCTGGATTGGCGGATCTGAGGAGATTCTTGCCCCAGTCATCGTCACAAAATCTCACTTAATCACCGACCCGTCTTCGTTCAGCCAATGCGACCGGACGGCCTTTGGATAGTTACAGCAGTTTGTCTTTGATTGCTTCTTTCTCGCTCTCACATTTTCTGGTAACCAATGGGATTCAGAAACTCCTCCAACATATACTCGGGATGGTGGTGCAGCGATGTGTAGTAAGGAACTGCAGATGCTGGTTTAGACCGAAGATAGACACAAAATGCTGGAGTAATTCAGCGGGACAGGCAGCATTTCTGGATAGAAGGAATGTGTGACGTTTCGGGTCAAGAAGAAGGGTCTCCACCCTAAAACATCACCGATTCCTTCTCTCCAGTGATGCTGCCTGGCCGCTGTGACTCCAGCATTATGTGTCTATCGTGGGTGTAGGGATGTTGCTTGACCCAACCGGTGGCTTCGCCCGATGGGACAGAAGGTTGTGATATCTTCTGATCTATCGGGAGAATCGACCCGGGCCCTCGTGTTCGACCAAAGTGTGGGGATTGACCTTGCTGCGTTTCGTGCAGAGTTGAACCATTCTCTGACTCGGTAGCTGATGAGCGCTCGGCTCCGCTCCCGGGCTGGACGTTGGCGATGAGAGCGAAGGTGAACCCTAAAGCCGCTCAGCGTGGGACATTTCTAAAGCATTGTTGTAGGAAGTAACTGTAGATGCTGGTTTAAACCGAAGATAGACACAAAATGCTGGAGTAACCCAGCGGGTCAGGCAGCATCTCTGGAGAAAGGGAATAGGTGACGTTTCTGGTCTCGAAGAGTCTCCACCCTTTTCTCCAGAGATGCTGCCTGACCCGCTGAGTTACTCCATCAATTTGTGTCTATCTTCTTGTCCTGGATTGTCCTCGCCTACACAACTGCAGTCCCCGCGCCGAATCGGTGGCACTTTGGAAGATTCCTGGACTGCTTAATTTGGTGACACAGGAAAGCAAACATTTGCTTCACTAACAGAGGACTCAATGCGTCCAACGGATTTACTGCTTGCCTGTGAGTGAAGATCTTGAATGTATATAGTGACTGTTACGAAGACGGTTCATTTCAAAACACAGTAGTGTGTTTTTGTGGGGATTGTAGGACACTGAATATTCACAAAGGATAGAATCATAGACGTGCACAGCACAGAAACGCGTCAGTACGGCCCTACTCGCCTATGCTGCCTATCTACGCTGATCCCCTCTGACTACATCGGGTTCATGTCCCTCTCTGTCTTTCCTACTTCTATACCTGTCCAAATAAATCCTTTTAACGTTGTAATTGTAACTGCAGGGAGCTTCACGTTGAATTCTATCTGTCCCCACAGGACGTTGGAGGATTTGAGATACTGACAATGAAAAACTATCTTACGTGACAGGGCCCCTCAGTTCCAAGCTACTTAGCTGGAGAACTAGGTCAGTGGGGAAGAGGAGGGATGCATGGACGTGACGGCAGTGAGCCGCTAAACCCTGTTGGGTCCGCATGGAGCGGGCGCACTAAGCGCACAGTGACTGAATACATTCATTGAGAAATGGTGTGCCTGATGTTACACCTCACCTTCGGCACCAGCGGTGATAGTTTAATGCATCGAACATTAAAAAATAGATAGTGTAGTTAGGAACTGCAGGTGCTAGTTGAAACCGAAGATAGACACAAAAAGCTGGAGTAACTCAGCGGGTCAGACAGCATCTCTGGAGAAAAGGAACAGGTGAAGTTTCGGGTCGAGACCCTTCTCCAGATCCTTCTTCAGTATACAGTGTTTTTAATCTGCAGCAGTTTAACGGAACAGCCGTGAGATTACTTCCTCGATAAACAGGAGTTAATGTTGGGGGTGAATGCTCTGCAATGGCATTGGCCGCTTTGTGTTATGTCAGTGGTGTGTGAGGCGAGGGCTCGCGGTGGAGAAGTGGCCGTGAGCGAAGGCGCTGGTGCCGCCTATACCTTTGTTTATTTAATCAATATTAACACCAGATGATTGTTGGTTTTGTGACAAAGCGGCACATCATGAATTAATGATGAATTAATCCCCAAAGGGGTGCGGATCAGGAATTAGTTAGCCACTCCCCCCCCCCCCCCCCCTCATGCTTTAAGCTGCAAGCCCCCCCCCCCCTCCCCCACACAACAACCGTCGGCACAAGACTCTGGAGAGGTGACATCTCCATTAGTACCAAATTAAAATGCTCCAGTTTCTGCGACATTGTGGGCAAATAGGTGGAAGGTAGGTTCATCCGGATTTCTGGATGCAAATGGCAGAATTCAGTTTGCTGACCGTGTCAGACCAACGAGAACATGACTGGCCCGGTAAACAACAGGACTTCACCGGGACTGGGTGATGGTTTTGGTTTGCCGCTATCAACAAACTTTCATTTTAACTTAAACCCGGACTCGGTTACCAACTGTTTGCTGGCATTCGATAGTCATTAATAAACGGAACATATCTGAACATTTGTTGGCGCCGCACTGGAAGAGGGGGGGGAGGGGGGGGGAGAGAGGGAGGGAGAGATGCGGTGGAGATTTCACAAGTAATACTAACTGTGCTTTGAAGAAAAACCCTGGCAGAGGGAAGATGAAATAAGAACCTTTAGACGCGGGTGTTTGCACTAAAGACAATAATAACCATCAAGTCTCCGTTGATACACACGTGATCGAAACAACTAATTCGATCAATATAATCCCCGCTGAAAACAGTCCCAGGGACATCTCTTCGATTCTTCGATTCCATTCCAATCGATTGCTCGCGGCAGTGGGGACTTGAGACACCCATCCTGTTCCACATCCAATTTGAAACAGGTTATTGTGGATTATTTAATCCAAACAAAAAAAAAATCACAGGTATGCCGAGGCAAAAAGTTCCACTTTGGGCGGAGAGAGCGCCTTTCGTTGGTGAATGTCACCAATATTTACAATGTACTTCCTGGGTTTTGCTTTTTTGAAAACGAAAGATTACATTGAAGTTTACTGCAACAATGCTGTGCCGATCCCGAGCCCATACGTCGACCATCCAATTGCCTCCTGACACCCGCTGAGTTCCTCCAATAGTTTGATGTTTTTCCTCTCCGGGATCTAGCACCCGCAGTCCCTCGTGTCCCCAATATCTGTACCCGGAGCTGTTGCTCAGTTTAAACTCATCTCCATTTTTCACCCCCCCACCACCCTCCCCTCCACCCTCCCCTCCACCCTCCTCTCCGCAGCCCGCAACAGAGAACGCGGTCGCATGTAATACAGGTCTTTAACAATTCCAAGTAACATTGGGGGATTTTAATAATCCGTTCGCTGGCTAATCCGGATGCAATGTGGTTGAGTATGGATTCTGTACAAATAGATCTATATTTTTAAATCATGCATCAGACCCTTAGCGTTCTTTCCAAATAACCGTGTGTCTATTAGCCAGCTGCTTATTGAGCTAAACCGACGGCATTCGCTCTCAGCTGAATTATTTATGCCGTAAAGTGCATTCATTGTCGCTCCTGGACCGCGAACTAAGTCCGAGTTTAGCGAATTACCAGCGAGCCGCTGTTGGTGAATTGCCAGGGTCCCGCTGAGTTACTCCAGCATTTTCGTGTCTATCTTCGCTGTAAACTAGCATCTGCACAATTACCTGTATTGTTTCCTGTCGGTACTCCCACATGATGTTCTATCCAGCTTGTCTCTGCACGTTTCGGAGCCGATTCCAGGCCCCAGCGATGTAGCGAGGAAATTGCGGATGGCGGATGAATCCTCTCACCTCCCGCTGCAGAGCGCGGACAGTGGCAAACAAACATCCCGATAAAGCGCGACCCCACACGCAACTACTTGGAGTTTCTAAGCTTTGGTTTAAGGGTATTCCGCAACTCTTTAAGCTCTGGACCACGGAGACAATCTAGGCTCTCGAGGTCCAAGTAGACGGGTGGCAGCGAGGCGGCGTGGAAGATTATGATGGGAATGGAGCACGCAATCTCATGGTTGGATATCCCGGACAGAAAGTCGCCGTTTGCCGTCGGCTCTTCCCTCTCTTACCCCCCCCCCCCCCCCCAACACACACACACACACTTTGTGAAAGTCTAAGCATCGGCTTTCCCACGCTGTTACGCCAGGCTTTGCGGAGCTGCACACCATTTCGGAGCCCGCAACCGTTCACAACTCGCGTAGCGGAGCAGTCGCAGCACCAGGCAGCAACGTTTAGTTTCGTTTAGAGATACAGCGCGGAAACAGGCCCTTCGGCCCACCCAGTCCGCACCGACCAGCGATCCCCGCACACTCACACTATCCTACACACACTGGGGACAATTTACATTTATACCAAGCCATATAACCTACAAATCTGTATGTTCTTGGACGTGTCTGAAAGTTTACTCGGAATCAGACCAGTGCATGAAATAGAAACCATTCGACGCGAGGCACAGATGGAAACAGCGTCTCTTTCTCTTGCCCGCGTATCCCCGCTACACCTCCCGCCCACACTCCTCACTTACCAGGGCACAGAAGCGCTCGGGCGGGTCCCCACAAGTCACCACCGCCGGCTCCACCTTCACTTTCAGGTACGACTTCATGGACACGGGTCTGGGCTGACACGCGTAAAACTCCCAGGAAGGGCCGTCATCGGTGTTGACCAGCGACTTGCAGCTGTCGTACTGTGTCCTGGCCGGCAGCAGAGAGTAGATGAGGGCGGCCAGCTGTAGCATGGGCATGGGGCCGGAGCGCATGGTCCCCGGGCGGAGCGCACACGCAAGGCTCGGGTCGGATGGCGAGGCGAGGCTCAGTTCAGCACGGGTAGCAAACACACAGCAGACCCGCACCGCCGCAACCCGGGCGCTCCATAGTTCCCGAGAGAACTCAAGCTGAAGCTCATAGATCCAAACCCTTCAGCTGTCCGTGCAGAGGGAGCGGGTCAATCTGGGCGCTGTCCAAGTGTAAACCCGCCGCTTAAAGTCTCCCAAATCCAGTCGGGGATTACTGCGAGCCCATCTGGACGGCCTGAGTTCTACGCCTCTCCAATCCTCTCCTGATTCGCGTGAGCATTCTCGGCAACTAAGTGAGAGAGAAACATAGGCGTGAGCTGACACGGGCGCATAACTTACACAAACTGCCTGCCTTGCGCGTTCCTCCTGCTACAGTTTGGCAGCGCGGGTGTGGAGGGCGACCGCGAGTTTACTGCGGGAATCAGGGGTCATTGGCAGAGAGACATGGTGGCAGGGAGAATAACGGGGACAACGGAAGGAGAGACTGACCTGGGGGAAATGAGCGATCCGGTGCTTTAAACATAACGCGCGCTGGCTGCGGGGGCTGGCTACACATGAGAGGCTGGTCGCTTCCCGGCCTCTCCTCCTGGCTTCAAGGGCAGATGGCCGCACATGCCGTGGTCCAACTTAATGTGGAGGCTAAATCCCCCTAACATCACTTTCAATCACTATCTGTGCTTTTATGTCAGAGCAGCATCAAGTCTGCGCAACTTCCTCCCGCACAGCCCCGGGCTCGGCTCTTCCCAATCAGCTTAAAGGGACAGCGCTGAGCCCATGCTCTTAAAGGGACAGATGCCGGAGATGGTGGGGGTGGAATGGGGAACCCGGGATCAGAAGGATGGGAAACGGGAGGGAGGGAAGTGGGGTGGGGGGGAGGAAATTACTCAGAATTGACTGAAGTCAGCGTTTTCTCACGGTAGGGTTGGGGAGGGGGTGGGGGTGGGGGTGGGGGTGGGGGTGGGGGAGGGGGGGGAAGGGTCGAGAGCCATTCGTTTCTCGGCCACTTTTAAAGGTTTATCCAATCTCCCGATCGCCTTCCTGGGGAAGGGTGATTCAAAGTCATATAAGTCTCAATTTTCTTTAGAAGAGAATCGCAATGTGGCTCGAGAGGAAACGGTCTTAAAGACAAGCGTACCGACACCTCAAGGCTATTTAATCTGGTGGAATGTCGTCGGCGCCGTCTCTTGGCGTCGGGCAGGTGAACTTCACAGTGAAAGAAAGTACAGGCACGGCACGGCACAACTCCCCGGTCCCTGTGTGGAAAGAAAGGCCCGCGGTGTGTGATGAACTTTAACATGGAATCTGTGCAGGACTGAGCCTCGCAAAAAAAAGCCGGTTACACGGCGTTTACTGCGCTCCCTCCCCCCCCCCCCCCCCCCCCCCCCCGGCCAGACGGGAGAGGTTCTGCAGAGCTCCGACTGCGAATCGAGTCTCTCCACGCCCTCACCCACATTGGTCGGGTTTTTTTTATTAAGCACCAGACAATGCAACAGAAAATAGATTAATTTCAGTTAGCACCGCATCTGCTCTGTGTGTCCTTTGACTTAATCCGGTTGTGCTCGGCGGCGCTTTGACCCAGTTCCAGTGGTGTGCTGGTGGAGACCCATGTACAACTGAGAGAGCGAAAATAAAATCGAGCAGATGCTGGAAATCTGAAATTTTTAAAAAAAAAGACAATGGTGCAAATACCCAGCGGGCCAGGCAGCACCTGTGAAAATAGAAAGAATCGACGTTCTGGTTCCTGAATCTCTCATCAGAGGAAGGCGAGGACTGGGAAGAAGAACGTTCCTGATAGCTCGGGGTTTGCGATGTGGTCGTCAGTGGAGATAGCTGGTGAAGGCTTTTTTTTAAAAAAAGGGGGAAAGAAAAATACTAGAACTTTTAGACTTTAGAGTTTACTTTAGACTTTAGAGATACAGTAGTCCACCGAGTCCGCGCCGACCAACGTACAATCACCACGTACACTAACACTATCCTAACATTGGGTGAAAACATGGAGGTAAACTAGGAACCATTTATAATTTACAATTTTCACCGAGGCCAATTAACCTACAAACCTGTACGTCTTTGGAGTGTAGGAGGAAACCGTAGCTCCCGGAGAAAACTCACGCGGCCTCAGGGAGAACGTACAAATCTATACAAACAACACCCGTAGTCAGGATCGAACCCGGGTCTCTGGCGCTGTCAGGCAGCAACTCTGCCGCTGTGTCACTGTGAGCGACTGAACACAGCAGTGCCAGAAATATGAGATTAAAGAGAACGCCGCAAATACCAACCAGATCAGGTGCAACCCAGGAGAGAAAATATGAGCTAGTTACCAGTTAATGATCGTTCATCAGAACTGCCCAATTCCACTACCAACTGGAAACGCTGGTTCCGTGAAATAGTTGCGTTCAATGCTGATTGCTGAGGTGCCCAGTTGGCACATCGGGTGTTAACCCTTGAGCTTACTTTGGGCTTCAAACGACAGTGTACAAGGTCAAAGACAGGAGTATGCAAGAAGGAACTGCAAATGCTGGTTTAAACCGAAGAAAGACACAAAAAGCTGCAGTAACTCAGCGGGACAGGCAGCATCTTTGGAGAGAAGGAATGGGTGACGTTTCGGGTCGAGACCCTTCTTCGGACAGGAAGGTCATGGTGAGAGAGGGAGGAAGAATTCAAATGCCAAGCAATTTTCCAGACCGAATTAAAGTTTACCTCCATGATTTCACCCAATGTTACCTAGGAGACCGTCAACATTGGATTGCGGTTGGTCAAATGCGATTCGCGTATGCCTTACACAGTTGCGTTGGATTTGGTTCTGATCTTTGGAGAAACCAAATGCAGATTGGGCCATTGCTTTACATAACATTCAGTCCACCGCTGTGAACCTGACCTCTCTTTTCGGTTCGCCACCTTGGATCCACTACGGCTTTGTTCTCCTACACGAGAACTTTGAAGTAGACAGGGTAGCACAGAAACAGGCCCTTCGGCCTACAATGTCTGACCCGAACATGACGACAAGATAAATTAATCTGCTTTGTCTGCAATGACCCATATCTCTCCATTCCCTGCATACCCAGGTGCCCATTTAACAAGCCTCTTAAACGTCACTATTGTATCTGAGTCCACCACCATACCTGGTCGCGGGATCCACGTGTAAAAACACCTGCCCCTTTAAACTTTACACCTCGTGCTTTGAAGATATGCCATCCAGTCTTTGCCATTTCCACGCTGGGACAAAGGTTTCGATTGTCTACCCTTTCTGTGCCTCTCATTGTACACTGTTCCAAGGAATCTTAAAATAATCTCAAGGAACAATATCTGATCTCCCAGCTGGGCGCATTACCTTTATCAGGACTCAGCGCTCTCGAGATTAAACCATCTTTAACTTCCTCTGTCCCGATTAATCTCATACATTCATAACTTCTAGGCGCAGAATTAGGCCATTCGGCCCGTTGTCTACTCCGCTATTCAATCATGACTGATCTATCTTTCTCTCTCAACCACATTCTCCTGCCTTCGCCCCATAACCCCTGACACCCTTACTAATCAAGAATCTGTCAATCTCAGCCTTAAACATATCAATTGACTTGACCTCCACAGCCGTCTGTGGCAATGAATTCCACCGATTCACCACCCTCCGACCAAAGAAATTCCTTCTCATATCCTGTCTAAAGGTAATTTTGCGCTATTTTTTACCTCGATCTCTCTTGGGTTCAACCCTATCTATTTGCTGTCTGTGTCTCATGCTTGTTTTCCAACTTTGCCTGTTTCCGATGAAAGTCATCAACTTTAAAAACATTTATCTCTCCCCAGACGCTGCCCGTCTTGATAAAC
This sequence comes from Rhinoraja longicauda, assembly GCF_053455715.1. NCBI lineage: Eukaryota > Metazoa > Chordata > Chondrichthyes > Rajiformes > Arhynchobatidae > Rhinoraja > Rhinoraja longicauda. Next base: position 14,619,920 of record NC_135983.1, read on the forward strand.
ATTTCCAATATATAAATGGTATATGGTTTGTGTTCGCTCCTGCTAGGGAAACAGTCGAGGTAAAAATAGACACTTTCATAACTTCAATGTAATGTAAAATGAAAATATAATATATGGCAACAGGTTAACATTTTGCTCGGCGTCGGACAACGACCAACCAAAAACCAAGCATGTCCCCTCTCTCATCTTTTGAATCAAGACTCTTCCCCAAGCAGACCCCTGATTAGTGATTAAGGGGTGCGGGATACTCATAGGATCCGACCATATCTCTTGAAGGTGCAATCTCTTAACCATCTCTCTTCGCAAAACTGAGCAAGTACCAGCTCCAGAGCAAGCGATTTCATTGGCGTGTGGCGCGCTACAGCACGACCCTCACAACGCAGGCCTCTCCGGATCTGCACGCAGACAGGGAATTACAGCACATTCCATACTTCTATCGATAAACCTTATTTCTGATTAGTTTCAGATTTCTAGCATTTGCAATATTTGGCTTGCTGCTAACATCAAAGAATTTTTGTTTTTATTTCAGAGTTGCAAAACTCAGGGTTTTTTTTGTAATTCGGAGAAAGGAATCGAGTTAAAAGACATTGTGTTTTTTGGCGGGAGGGATGCGGAACCGAAGTCTCTCAAATTCACATCATCTTGTTAGAGTTAGCAGCTAGGACTTGTATTGAAGTAGATTCACAGGGATTGATTTCTAAATCACATGCAATCTCTTTAATCAGTTTGCCAAAATCGTTGCATTTGTGGACAATATTAAAACAGAGAAGTAATAAAATAAGGATTTCGAACACATATGAAAATGGCTGAGAAGCGGCAAATGAAGCTTATTAATATGGTTCACAAATGCGAAATACTACACGAGACACGAGACAAAGCCATGTGTCACTTGAAGACCAAGTGAACAGAATTGTTGCAAGAAGTTTCTCAAGGGAACATACTTTTGCAAGTATGGAGTTGGCCTTTGCTGTAATTCACTTGCCCGTGTGTGAACCTCCCTAAAGGTGCTTAGTATCAGAGCCATGAGTATTCTGTACCACCGGGCGGGTGGGTGCTTGTTGTATCGATGGCACCTGTCCGGGTTTGTTAAGTGATAGAGGAGGCACCTGGGTACTTTACCTGGGTGGTGAGCGAACCAGCGGATTCACCGTGACTACCGCTCGTATTTTGTTGCAAGGTTCCCACCAGAAAATAACGACAATGTTATGTTAGGGCGTTCGGGGTCAAACAATGCAATGTTAGGGCGTTCGGGGTCAAACTGCACCTCCATTGAGAAGACCAGAAACAATTTATAAAGTTAACAAGATACAGGTGATGTCGTGCGGAGTCGGGGCAGTGTTTGAATGAAGGCATGCTCAGCTTGTGCCAGTGTGGTGGCAGAACCCCCCCCCTCCCCCCTTCACCCCCCCCTCCCCCCCTTCACCCCCCCCCCCTTCATCCCTTCACCCCCCCTCCTCCCCCCCCAGCTTTTTGACAAGGCAAAGAGAGGGTCAGTAAATTTGAGGCCAATTCCAAGGTGGATATTTTTTTAACTTTTAATAGAAATTTCGGAATATTAACGTTCGTAAGCGCATCTGGAGCAAAATTTCTTTGAAGTATAAAATGTTAAGCGGCTTAGTTGCTAAATCCAAAATCTTGTTATAGAATAAGGCCATCGTGTTGTTTTAGACGCTGAAAATATCATAGAGTGAAAATATCTGTTTGGCGGGAAGGACATAATACGTTGAACGGACAGATGACAATTGGAATATTTAACCAGACTTAAAATTCCGGCCTCTGCAATCCTACTGTTAACGTAAAGCGTGTTCCAATACATTTCAGTCTGAAGAAGGGTCTCGACCCGAAACGTCACCCATTCCCTCTCTCCTAGATGTTGTCTGACCTGCTGAGTTACTCCAGCATTTTGTGATACCAATACCTTGAATGCTGGGCTCGGAGAGATGGGCCAAATGATCTTCTCGCAGTTGAGTTTCTCAACAAACTAAGACATTAATGGACGTTTGGAAGCACGCAGTTATATTCATATCTTGAAAGAAATGAAATAGGTTGTTCTCTCTTTAAATTATGCTACAGAAAATCTTTTAACACCACCGTTGTTTTACTGATCCCGTCTGCATGCTTGTCTATATATCCAAGTGAATCAAGGTATCTATTTATCGATATCACGACCTGCCTGTCCATTGGACTAGACTGTCACTCAGTTTATCTGACTCGAATCTCCGGTGTAATCTATATGAGTTGTCTGTGTGGAGTATGCATACATTTTCGATTATGACAAAGCAATTCATCATCAGGATATAGTTCTATTTTCCCTTCTCAGTAATCTGCAGTAACCAGTTTCACGATCCGCACGCTTTCTCCGGTCGGAGGGTCACTGGTTTTGAACTAATCATCCGCTCTCGTATCTCATGTTGTCTTTCGAGTCAGAATTCCGCAAGGTCATTGACCGATCAATTGTGTTCCTTTATAAATACACCTCCTGCACATTTCTGTTCCAATTACATAACTCTGGAAGACAATATTTACGTGTCCCTAGAATCGCGGTGTTATTATGGCCAGCCTTATATTTATTGTATAAGAAAATAACTGCAGATGCTGGTACAAATCGATTTATTCACAAAATGCTGGAGTAACTCAGCAGGTCAGGCAGCATCTCGGGAGAGAAGGAATGGGTGACGTTTCGGATCGAGACCCTTCAGACTGATATTTATTGTTCTCGCTGCCCTCTCTTTCTGCCTTCCGGAATCCTGTAAAGGTATTATAGGAATTTCAAATCATAAACATAACCCTTTGCTTCATCTAATCCTGGTGAATTACGTGAAGTTTTGTGGTTTAATTGCAACCCCGGTGTCCCGGACATGATATTTTAGTTTGGGCTGTAATGTTACATTGCCCATGTGACAGCTTGTACCTCCCCTCTGTGAGAGTGTGGGACTCCATCATCATCACGGGAACCAGACATCAACGTCTGTCATCTGACAAAACAACACGATTCTTCATACGAACACATCAAGAAAAGGTACTGTCTTCATTATTTACTGGTTTTGAAACTCCGGTCAAAATCTGGTTACTTATTTTAAAATACGACATGTTTTATATATGACTGTCGCTAAAGCATCCCTCTTGCTCCCAGTGTACAGGGTGGAATCGCAGGTCTCGGTATCGGCAATATCGCAGGACAATATCGCAATATTTGCTGAATCGTTTTGTGTGTGGCGATAGTTTGGTTTCCTGGCATGAAGTACACGAGGTGAGATCTCCAAGGGCGTGGGGCAAAAGTAATTTCATCCCAACAATATCAAGATTCACTGAAAGCCGCTGAAATGTCAGCCGGGTTGATCTACGATTTGTGTCGCTGATGTGCTGTCGTTTCTTCAGTCACTATTTCTTGTGTTTTCTACATGTTTTGGAGCAGGCTCCAATTATCACCGGTTATCTCATGGTCAGCTCCCACTCGCTACTTCCCCTCCCTCCACCCCGATCTGATCCTGTTTATTTCAGTCTCAGTCATACGAGTATCCTCTTTTTTTCATTTCAGAAGCTGCAGTGAAGGGACGGACGCCTCTCCTTTGTTTCATAAGCTCTTGTGCTGTCACCCGTTCCTTGTATGTTCCGCCAAGGTAAAGGGGCAAACGTGACCACAACTTTTTTTTAAAAAAGTGGTTGTGGGGAAAAGCGAAGGCGGAGGGAGGGGCTGGTAACAGGAGCTGGAGAGGGCCCCCGAAGGGTTGGGGGTGGGGGTTGGGCTGGGTATGTGGGCTGGCCTGGAGAGGGAGTAACTGAAGCAGGTCGCTGGGAGATTTCAGAAGCGGAACAAGTCCACCTCAATACACCTATAAGGCCAAGCTCACTCCAGACATTTGAGCACGAAGATCTGGATTTTAGTCCAGGGTAAAACAGAAGGAGGGATGTGCGGTGGGAGGGGTCACATCCAGGGCGCAGTGTTCAAACTGCGGGCGATGGTCACTAAGACCAACAATCTATTTCCCCGAGAAGCATAGGTCAGCCTTGGAGCTCGAGGTTTCTAGGAATAATTGGCCTTGATCTTTAGCTTTAATTAAAATGCCACAGTAAAAGGAGGGGCGTTATTCTCGTTGAGATGCTAATATACATTCTTTCATTGTGATATCAAAGCACTATATGTAATTGATGTTTGTGGGATCTTGCTGTGTGAAAATTGTCTGCTGTCTTTCAAACAGGACAACGATGTCTACGTTTCAACATCTTTTCATTGCCGATGAGGTACTCGGCAACTTTATATTTCAAAGGAATGCCTGTCAACCGGCTCAGGTATATTTTCACTATGATTTTACTGTCCGTGGAGGGAATTAATAGCACGCATGTACATTGCTAGAAACGTGCCCCATACAGGTGAATGGATTCCCAGATGGGATGGGATAAAGGGCTAGGAACTTTCACGTTTTCTTCTCTTCCTGATCGGCCCATGTGGACCATTAGGTTGGTGCGGATCTGCCGAACAGCCAAGCACAACCTGCAAGTTTTAGTCTACACGTATTTGTTACATTTATTAATCACCTCCGCCTCCAAGTCCCACGTGCGTCCGGAACAAGATGGCACGGTTATCATTAAAACGCGTGTCCAATGAAAACTTTGCTGGTTCTCACAAGGCCACCCGAACTTGTGAAATTGACCTGGCATGGCTGTACCTGGTTTCTTCGACCTATCATTGCTCATACATAAGAATCATTACTCCTCTCTATCCAAGTATTATCTCGTTCCCAAGGGCAGCATATCTGGTTAAAAGCCATTTCTTTCAATTTCCCATGTGGAGTGGGACATTGTGCACAGTAGAAACTTCATGGTGCACAATACTATAATTCCACACTGAGAATGATTAGCCTCAGAGCTCTGTGATTCTTTGGACTTTATCTTCTACTGTGCAATGTAATTTGTACAAAAGGATGTGTGGAATCTGGTCAAGGGCAGACTTTGTGCAGAGCTTCAGGTTTCTGTTCTGGTGGATTTCAAGTTGGCTTTCAATCAAGATCTGGATTTTTTATTTGCTTCAGTTTCCTCTCCAGCAATTCTTTGATTATTATTATTGTATAAGTCTAGAATATCAAACCACGAATGAACACACATCTGTTTATTGTTTCTGATTGTTATTCCTTCTTTTCTACCCTCTACATTATTGTTTCATTTTCTTTCTTCCTTAAGCTTACTTAAACCTACTTGTTTTGAGTCATTTATTCAAATCTCTTTCAGCTTAAAACTTTGGTTAATAACAATTCTGTGAGTGGGATCATTATTATTTTACATAAATGTGAGTTGCTGCTGTTAATGGTGGTGGCATCAAGTGGAGTCAGTAACCATACTCATTCAGAACTTTATCACTTGGCATGGTGAAAATCTTATTTTCCTTTTCATTATAAGGGGAATGAGGAAGTAAGCTTATTTGTCTATGAACATCCCACATCTGATCTTATACACTTGGGAAGGCCAACAATGAAACACTGAAGATGCATGTGCTGAGAGTGCTAACATGAGGAACTCCTGCGGTGATGTTCTGAGTCAGTGTGGGCAAATTGGGCTGATGGGACTATTTCCACGCTATATGACTCTATGATTCTAAGATAGATTCCTCCCTATCCATGTCTGAATCAAGGGGGCGAAAAGAGATTGAGAATGAAATCACACCAATGATAAGGTTATTTGTGAATCACTCATTTGATGTCATTATCCTCCATTGTTGACAAAGCTTGGATAGAGGTTACTACCTGGTTAGACCGATCCAGAAAACGAGTCATTGGACAATGTCAGGAAGATGCTGGTCTTATCATTATACAGTAAGGACAGAAATTCCTGAGACTTGTTGAAGGTCATGATAGAATGGAATGCAATTATCTATTACCCCTAATTATAATATATAGTGTTTGGCCAGAAACCAGGTAATCTTTTACCAGAGCCATGACTTTTATGTATTTGATCTTCAGTTTTATCAAAGGACATTACTAAGTTAACTTTTTGAAAGCAGTAACAGCTGTCTTCATCACCCTCAGATACAATGGGAGGTTCTACAAAAAATGCTTTCCTGTTCCCAAAAGGTAACAAAAGGATCTTCATGATTAAACATTCTCCATGAAGTCTGGGGCTTCATGATGCCCCGAGTGGGCTCATGTGATGGGACCTTAACTCTTGAAGAATTATGGTGGGTGATACTCGAATGAGGTGAGACACTAATTATGTTTTCTATCTTTGGTAAAGGATAGATCTTGTCATACACCTGGACAGTTCAAACTGAAACTAATATTTTCAGGTTGAGAGAAACATAGAGGCATAAGTAACTGAAAATACAATCCAAAATATCAAAAACAAAATTAGTTCCTTGAAGCTTAAAAATCCAAGACAGAAAGTATCAAACTAAAGAAGGATCCTGACTTAAAACATTGTCTGTCCATTCCCGCCATGGATGCTACCTGACTTGCTGAGTTCCTACAATACTTTGTGCTTTGCTCAAGAATCCATCTCCCTCTACCTCAAAATAATTCAATGACTCAGCTTCCACCTCCATTGAGCAAAAGAGTTGCAAAGATTCTTGATCTTTTGAAAGAGAATCACCTCCTTGTGTTTTAAATGAGTCAATCCTTGTTTTGACCTCTAGTTCTAAATTCTTCTCCACCCCATCAAGACCCTTATATCTTTCAATCAAATCCCCTTTCACTATTCTAAACTCCAGCAGATACCAGCCTGGCCCATTGAACCTTTCTTCAGAAGACAACCTGCCCATTCCAGGTGGTTATCCAGGAAATGTTTTCAAAAATGCTTTCAACCGATTAACATCTCTCCTTAAATAAGGAGAACAGTTATGTTCAAAGTATGTTGTAGGAAGGAACTGCAGATGCTGATTTAAACCGATGATAGACACAAAATGCTGGAGTAACTAAGCAAGCTGCCTGTCCCACTGAGTTACTCCAGCATTTTGTGTCTATCTTCTGTTCATAATATTTCAGATGTGGACTGACTTCAACGGTTTTCCCGAGATGAACTCTGATTTCAGTTGTATCCAGGCTCCTTGATGCCATATTGCAAACAGTGTGCAAACAGACAACAGTGTTTTTCATTCAAGGAATGGGATTCATCAAGTCTATTACCTCGTTTAATGGACCAATTTGTCCTACGAATGTAATAATTGCTCATATAATTTGTAATTGATTTAATTTATATATTTGATTGTTCATACAAATACACCCCAGGCATCGCCTCACACTATTGCTGTGGTACCTATAACCCACAGAGATATTTGAATTTTTCCAATTCTAGCTCCTTGATTCTACCCAGATTTAACCACTAATGACTTTTGTTGCCATGGGCCTGGCATTCTCATTCAAATCGCCTTTGTATTGTTCTCCTTTGAGAAACTTCTTAAAGCCTGTATATCTGTTAATAGTTTTTGCATTCTGCCCAAATATCCCAGAAAAACCTCCACATCAAGTTTTGTCACAGAGTCATTGAGTCATACAGCCTGGAAACAGGCCCAGTGGCCCAATTTGCCCAAAATAAGTCCCACCTGCCTGCATTTGGCCCATAACCTTCTAAACCTATCCTATCCATGTACCTGTCCAAATGATTTTTAAACATTGTGATAGTACCTGCCTCAAATACCTCCTCTGGCAGCTTTGTTAAAAACTCCTTCAAAATGTCTTGGGAAGTTCTGTGAGGTTGAAGACCTGTTATAATAACACACTATCATTGTTGATTATGCACCCAGATATGTATTATTTAACTTTGTTGCAACAAAGGAAAATTTGAAATCATCTTTATGTTGGCTTTATAAAGTCATGTAAAATAAGGCAGAATTTTTTTTTGCTGTTACACCCACTTTTGTGATCAAATATAGAATTCAAAAGCGCAACACTCTAACATGCCCAACTTTACAGAATTCCTGTTTTAAATACAAAATGTTCCACAGGTTTTCTACTGGAATGTGCGCCTTAAAAATTTAAACAGTGCTTCCAGACAGCTGGAATGGTTTACAAGGCATCACCTTTGTGTAATTTGTGTTTTCTTTTAGTTTTGTTAGATTGAGTTGCAGGATAAAGTATTGTGGAGATTGCATGAAGAATTACCTGGATACCGGTGATATGTTAACCTGGACTCATCAAAACAATATCTTTGGAATAATCTATTGTTTTTCATACTGCTCAAGTAAGCATTCTTGCATCGCCTGTGTTGTAAATGAACAGTGGAAATTCAAAGCATGTTTCATGAAATCTATTGCACACAGGAAACGTGCTTTATCCAGCAACTGTAAAACACCCTAGGTATGAAATGCAGCGTTAATTAGTGAAGGCGATACAATAAATACAAAAAGCATTTGAATTTATGCTGATCTGTCTAAGACATGTTAGTACTGTGAATGGATCATTTTCTATTTCAGCAGTTTGGCATTAACATCCAGCATTACAAGGTCATGCATTTGGCACTGGGCTGTCGGAAAAAAGTTGCTCCAACTTCTGCTTAAGGAAAAAATTATATTTGCCAGACATAGTCAGCAGGTCAGGCAGCATCTGTGGAACAAGAAAAAGTGACAGCAGTTGGCACGATGGCAGGGCGGCACAGTGACGTACAGTGCCAGGGTTCCTGGTTCAATCCTGACAGTATGGAGTTTGTGCATTATCCCTGCGACTGCAAGGTGCTCTGGTTTCCTCCCACATTCCAAAGACATGCGGGTTTGTCGGTTAATTGGCTTCTATAAATTGCCTCTAGTGTGTTGGATGCAAAACTGGGATAACTTAGAAATTATGTCTGGCTGATCGTTGGCTGGGGTAGGCACAGTGGGCCAAAGTGTCAGTGTCCTCAACAGGAAGTTACTAGGTAAGGGAGCAGAAATAAATTGAGTTGATAAAGAAGGAATTCAGGAACCTGAGCAATAACATGCTAAAACAATGGGAATATCAAGGTAGCCTTGTTTGTACATATTGGAAAAGAGATAGAAATGTAAAAACGTTGGCCCTCAGGTTCATATTAGATTTTTTATTGCACATTTTCATTGACATTCTTTTTGTAGAAGGGTGAGCAGAAATAATTGTAGAATTCTAAATGTGGCCTTACCAACACTTTGAACATACTATAAACATTCTTATGGGTGGGGGCATCACTATTAACTTAACTCAATTGTATCAGTCACAGTGGCTACTAAAGAAGTCAAAACTGCTAGTGACTCACAAGTGACACCTCAACTGCATGGGCCGTATTTCACCACACAAAGCTTAGATCGCATGATTAGTATGCCATCCACCACTCAAAACATTTATTTCCTCCACTACCCTGTGCACAGCTGCAGTGTGTTCTACGTAGCATATCGACTCCAGGTATCTGCACCGGCTTTTGCAACAACACACCAAGCTAGTAACCTTTACTATAAAGAATGCCAAGGGCTTCAGGCACATGGGAACTCCATGGCTGCGTTTGTTTCCAAGACACACAACATCTTGAACTGAAAATATTTTGCTGTTCCATTATCACTGCTAGCCCCAACTTCTAGAACTCGCTCTATAACAACATTGAACACAGGGACTGCAGCGATTCAAGAAGGCATGTCATCATCACCTTCTGAAGAACAATTAAGATGGCCAATAATCCAATGAGGCCCAAATTCTGAAAATTGAATATACAGAAAAAGAAATAAAAGCTGACCAATTTGCTCTCATCTTTATATTCTTTTCCTGAAGATTGGAGACTCAATTTAACTGGTACTATCATTGTTTTCTCCAGCTGGGAATTTGGGGGCTAATAATGGAACATCCAATTGACAAGAGTCTGACCTAAGTGGGTGGAGAAAAGGAAAGTTGGTTTTCTGGCCTTTTCAATACAGACCAACCAAATCATTGTTTGGTGCACATGCCTCAATCCCACAATTTGCTGTATTTTAGCACATTGGCAATTACACTCAGAGGAGTGTGGTTCACTTGCGAAAAGGAAAGTTAACACTGGTAAAATTGGAAATATTTACTGAGATTGGGATTAATAAGAGCCTAGTCATTAAATTGGAATGAGTGCAGAGAAGATTTACGAGGGTATTGTTAGGACCCGAGGGTCTCAGCCATAGGGAGAGTTAGGCAACTAGGACTTTATTCCTTGGAGTGTAGGAGGCTAAAGGGTGATCTTATGGAGGTGTGTAAAATCATGAGGGGAATTGAGAGGGTGAATACACAGAATCTTTTACCCAGGCTAGGGGAATCAAGAACTAGAAGACATAGGTTTAAACTGAGAGAGGAAATATTTAATAGGAACCTGAGGGACAACTTTTTCACTCAGAAGGTGGTGGATACATGGAATGAGCTGTCAGAGGAGGTTGTTCAGGCAGGTACAATAACAACATTTAAAAGACACTTGGACAGGTATATGGATAGGAAAGGTTTAGAGGAATATGGACCAAATGCGGGCAAATGGGACAGGCTTCGATGGGGCAACTTCAATGGCATGGACAAGTTGGGCTGACGTGCCCGTTTCCTTGCTGTATAACTGTATGATTATGACTCTATTTGCATTATCTGGGTAATAATGGAATTTATACACAAACAGGAGTTTTGTATAAGATAGAACACAAAATATTATAAAATGTTTCATCCATCTTAAAAGAAGACTCTTACTATTTTGAAACACAGTTTGTTACCTGCCTACTCATTAAGTGCAACAGATTCTAGTTTTAGACTGCCTTTCTATTGATTTATCAGTGATTGCCAAAAACTGGAAAGATTTAATAGGAATCTGAGGGGTAACTTTTTCACACAAAGGGTGGTGGGTGTATGGAACGAGCTGCCAGAGGAATTAGTTGAGGCAAGGCCTATTGCAATTTTTAAGAAACAATTAGACAGGTACATGGATAGGACCGGTTTAGAGGGATTTGGGCCAAACGCAGGCAGGTGGGATTAGTGTGGATGGGACCGCTGTGTGGGCAAGTTGGGCCGAAGGGCCTGTTTTCATGCTGTATGACTCTATCACTATAATTGGCCAAACTCATAACCAAGCTGATTTGGTTTAAGAAATCACATTTTACAGGGATTCAGTGGATATTGTGCATATAGTATATATATGGATTTTTAATGTGCAAAATAGACTTTCAAAAATCACGCAAGATAGTGATAGCGAGGAGGTAATTGCATAGAGTGATTGCAGGTAGAAAACAGGCAATAGGAGGCCAATGGAAGATGTTACATTGTCAGAATGTTGGTAATAATATCCTCCAGGGACCAGTCCAGAACTTGTTTTCCACTTAAAAATGATTTGAACATTGGCACAAGGGAAATCATATTGACGTTTGCCTAATTAAGGGCATGGCAAACTGTAAGGAAGATTGGAGATCCTAGACAGATTAGCAGCAGAGGCAATTAGATAGCAAATGTAATTCAACACAGAGAAACGTGAATTCACATATGAAGTGTAAGGTAGTATACACAAAAATACTATTTCTTAAGTATTGAAGGAGCAGAGTTAAAGATGGCAGCCCAGCCCAGGAAAACTAAATAAAAGTTCAAGGTTCACAATCACCCAGTGAGAATCATACCAACAATGACAGGTCAATCATCAAAGACAATCAACATAGATGTATCAAAGTCTTCTTTGTGATTTATTGAAATGGCAGAGGGAATATCGAAACCTGCTGATTAGAGGGAAGTAGAGCAAAGAGTTTGGTGGGCTGTCATGGGTTTGGGAAAAGTACGGTGATATTCCTGCCTTTCCTATTTCATCTGTTAATAATTCTGCATTCTTCTATCATTTTATTCAATGAAAACAAAAACGACCGACTAACTTTTCAAGTCTTTCTTCATAAATTGCACTGTGTCTAGAGCCTCAATGTTACCAGGGCCTCTATTTAACCACAAAAAAAAACATTGAAAGCAAACAATCAGTTGTAGCAAGCAATTAGAAAGGCAAATATTATGTGGGCAAAATACAAAGTGCTGGAGAAACTCAACAGGTCAGGCAGCATTTGTGGAGGGAATGGACAGATAATATCTTTAGACACAACTAATATTCTTCAGATAGTAACAGGTGTATTAAAAGAGGATTTGAGAACAAAAACTACAGGCACTTTTGCAATTAAAAATGGTTTTTGCGATGCCACAGCTAGAATAATATGTATCGGTCCGGTTATTCTACTGAAGGAAGGATATAGTGATGATGTGGGGAAAACAATAAAGGGTCATTAGATTTATTCTTGAGATTGTGGGAAGTAGTCATTGGATTGTTCTAAAAGGAGTGATTTGGAGACTGGGTCCATGCGCTCAAGTATTTGGAAAAATTAGGGTTGATCTCAATGAAAAATTCAAAATTCTTGCAGAGATTGACAAGTTAAATACATTTCCCTTGGGTGTGATATTGAGACTCAGGAGTTAAATATCTCAAACCAACAAGTCAGCTATTTAAACGTGAAATGATAGAAAGGAAAACTCAGAGAGTGGTGAATCTTTGGAATTCTCTGCCTAAGAGAGATGTGGAGGCTCAATCTCTGAGTGTGTTCAAAAGAGAGATGAAAACATGGGTCTATGTTAAGAGAATCAAGGTTAGTGTAGGAAAGTCGTGTGGAAATAGATCAGACATAATCTTATTGAATAGAGGAGTGAGCACAAGGGGCAAATAACGTACGCCTACTATTTCTTATGAATATCCCTATGCAATTGTAGTATTCCAGGTTTAGCCAGACTGGTGGGGGCATGAGAAGCTATGATGCAGTACCTATTATGGTGGACATGATCAGTGCAGAGGGTATTATGTCTGAAGTGTTGTCATTTGACTTCACAGCAAGTGACCTGCTGAATCTCTGATCTATGTCAGTTCAGAACTGTTTAGTAGTAAATGGTGCCACAGGATGATCGTTTTACATTGAGACAAGTGGTTGATGTAAAGACTGGAAAATAGTTCACTTGCTTTATGTTCTGTAGTTGGCTCAGGAAAGAGGGCGGCACAGTGGCACAGTGGTAGAGTTGTTGGCTTACAGCACCAGAGATCCGGGTGCAATCCTGACCATGGGTGATGTCTGTATGGAGTTTGTATGTCCTTCCTGTGACCGCATGGGTTTTCTCCAGGTGCTCCAGTTTCCTCCCACATTCCAAAGATGTGCAAGTTCTGTAAATTGTCCTGAATGTGTAGGATAGAACTAGTGTATGGGTGATGCTGGTTGGCACAGACTCTGTGGGACGAAGGGCCCGTTTCCACACTGTATCTCTAAACTAAACTAAATAGATTTATCCCAACCCTTCCTTACCTTGCTGAAAACAAGAATAAAATACAAAAATAGTTACATTGCGAAATTTAAAGAAAGCACGTTACGTAGAATTACACAAAATTGTGTCATTGGGGGAATCCTCAATAGTTCTTTCCATATAAATGAGCTGATCAGAAGGTCTCGTGTTCAATTGGTAGTACTTGCTGTTAGCTGACTTTGGCCTCTGCCAGTATGATTGCATCAGTTGGCTTCACTGCCCTTGGTTATGAAGGGCAAGTGTGACTCCTGCTGGAAAGTGTGAATATCAGTTAGGCCTTGCTGTGATCTCCCTCCCTGTGGTGTAAGCTGTCAATACTCACACAGAAAATGAACTGATATATAACTGTAAATTATTCTATTCTCATTAAATGGACAGGGAGAAACTGAAGAAAATGTAAAAGAGAATAGAATAACGGAAGAAGATTAGCAGTGTTACATTTACGAAAGATTGAATGGGCTAACTGTTAGCAGCCTTCAAAATATCAAGTGTGTTTGATAAGGCAGATGTAGAGATATTTTTATTTGAAAGTGCGGCCAGAACTAGGGACTTTCCATATGAGACAATCATCCCTGGCTAGAGCAGTAGTGCCAGAGGATAGAAGGACTGCTAATGTGTCCATCTAAAAGCCTCTTAAACGCCACTATCATCTCTGAGCCACATCACCCTGGCACCCACCACTCTCTGGATGAAAAAACTTGCCCCACACATCTCCTTTAAACTTTCCCACTCTCACCTCAAAGCTATGCCCTGTAGTCTTTCATATTTTTACCCATCGGAAAAAGATTTTAACTATGCTATAGATAACTTTCACAATTTTACAATCTTCTATCAGGTCACCCCTTAGCCTCTGACACTCCTCAGAAAACAATCCAAGTTTGTCCAACCCCTCCCTACAGTTAATACCCTCTAATTGAGACAACATCCTGTAAAACTCTCCAAAGCCTCCCCATCCTTTCTGCAATAGGGTAACAGAAAAGCACACAATGCTCCAAATGCAGCCTAAACAAAGCTGCAACATGATTTCCTGACTCTTATACTCAATATCCCGACCGATGTAGACAAGCCTATCATAAGCCTTCTATACCACTCTATCTACTTGTGTTGCTACTTTCACGAAGCTATGGACTTGGACCCTGTTCTCTACTTGAGTTCTTTCCTGCTTTCTTTATATTCCTCAAAGGTCCTGGCCTTTGAGGAATACTTCATCTTCCTAAATCTATCATACCCTCCCTTTTTCTTTTTTGTCCAAATTTACAACTTCGCTCATCACTCAAGGTTCCATTATCTTGCCCTCTTTGTCCCTCCTCTACACTGGAACATACCAGCTTTAACTCTGTTCAGCTGGTCTTTAAACAACTCCCACATAAATATGCAGTGAATGGATGGGCGTGATTTCGTTGAAAGGTACAGCATGGAAAAAGGCCCTTTGAGGCACCGAGTCCATGCAGATCATCGATCACCACACTAGTTTTATATGGTCCTATTTTCTCATCCAATCCCTACACACTAGGGGCAACTTACAAAGGCCAATTAAGCTACAGACCTGCACATCTTTGGATACATGAGGAAACCGAGCACTCAGAGGAAACCCATGCGGTCACAGGAAGAATATACAAATTCCATGCAGACAACACCCGAGGTCAGGATCGAACCTGGGTCTCTGGCATTATGAGACAGCAGCTCTCCCAGATGCACCACCATGAGTAATTATGAAGGATTATTTGCAGGCAGAATAAATTTGTTTAATTTGACATCACGCTTGGCAAAGACATCATTAGCTGATGGTCTCTTCCTGCACTGTATTTCTCCATGTTCTAATATGGTACTAATGCTTAAAAACTGAGTCCAAAATTGGCTGAGGCACGAAATACAGGTTACATCTGTGAATGACTGACAAGTGTTTTTGTGATCAGAGGATTGTTACTCATGGAATTCCACAAAGCTCAATATTCAGTGTCATTATATATTGGGTGCAGGAGATAGGTTGAAGAGGTTTGAAGAAAATACAAAAAACTGTCCATCTGTCAGAGAGGACAATTATTTTCTATGTAGGGAGGATATAAATAGTCTGGTCGGCTGGTTATAATCGAGGCAAATGGAATTTAATCCAGATAAGTGTGAGGTATTGCATTTGGGAAGGTGCAACATACAATAAGAGTTAAAGCAAACCAAGTAACAGGGGTTATTTTTAAAGGATTGTGGTTGAAATAGACAGAAGCAGTCCGAGATTTGCATTGAACCTTGGTTAGACCACACCAGGAATACTGTACATGTTATGGATTTCAGACTATAAAAAGGAAACAGAGGCATAGGAAGATGCAAAAATGATTAACAAGAATGAAACCAGAACTGTGGATATATTTACCAGGAAATTGCTGAACAAGCTGGAACTGCATTCAGAAAAGCAAAATTGGAAATGGGCTAAATGCTGATAGAGGTCGTCAAAATCCTGAATGGGTTTGATATGACTAACTGAGAAAACGGCCTGAAATTTGCTCAGAGGCTCTTACTGGCATGCACTACCCAGATATCCAATTGCCTCCAAGGCAAGACAACACAGAAATCTGGCCATGCATCTGTCAGGGAGGATGATTACTTTCCATGTAGGGAGGAGATAAATGGTCTGGTCAGCTGGTCATAAAAGAGGGAAATGGAATTTAATCCAGATAGGTGTGAGGTATTGCAATTGGGAAGGTGCAACATACAATAAGTGGGAGGACACAGAGACGCGTGGAGGTATAGTGATGTTCAGGAGTACAAATCAGATGATCACTGAGAAAATCTATAGATCAGAAGGAAAAGTAGAATCTCACAAATCTTTATACAGTTCATACCATAGTCTTTGAGGTGTCGCAGCGGTAGAGTTGCTGCCTTACAGCGAAAGCAGCGCTGGAGACTCAGGTTCGATCCTGACTACGGGTGCCGTCTGTGTGGGTTTTCTCCGAGATCTTCGGTTTCCTCCCACACTCCAAAGACGTACAGGTTTGTAGGTTAATTGACTGGGTAAATGTAAAAATTGTCCCTAGTGTGTGTAGGATAGTGTTAGTGTGCGGGGATCGCTGGGCGGCGCGGACTCGGTGGGCCGAAGGGCCTGTTTCCGTGCTGTATCTCTAAATCTAAATCTAGAAAGTGCTGTAAATGTGAGGGTTGATTTATTTGAAAAAAGATTAACTCACAATTACTTCAAACATTAGTCTTTTGAATAGACACCCAATCCACCACCACCTGCATAATGTGGCTGCAGGGTGCGGCACCGACAACAGGCTTAGAGCAGTTACTCGCGTCGGGCATGACTACAGTGTTCTCCAAATCCTTGACATCTGAGATTCAAAGGCGAGGGTAGCAGGCACGTGGAACACCACTAGCTGAAATGTCTTCTCTTAGTCAAACCCCTTTTTGACATGGGAATAAACTGCACTCTCCTGATCATCGCTGTGTCTCGGTCCAGTAAATCATTACGTGGCAACACTGAGAGAGCATCATCCCCAGATTCACTACAGCCATTGGGTCCTTCTGTCCATTTTGTCCATACTGACCACGTTGGCACAATGGCTATTCCCATTTGTCTGCCTTTGGCCCATACCCTCTAAACCCTTCCTGTCCATATATCTGTCCAAATGCCAGTTAAAGAGGAAAATGGACAATGTTTCAGGTCAGGACTTCAGTCAGTTTCTTCAGCCAATGTTTCTTCACACGTCATCTGTCCATTTCCCACCACAGATGATACCTTACCCATTGAATTCCTCCAGCAAGTGTTATCTTCTTGCTCAAGATTCCACCATCTGCAGTCTCTATAATTAAATATTTGTGAGTCAAAATGCATTTCCTCTAATCACTGCTCAAATTGAAAATATTCCATGATCAAATTGCTGATTAAATTAGGTCAGTTATTACTTTGTAGTTTAGTAGTTATCAAGTCTATTTACATTTTTTGAAAACGTTTTGAGTTGTGAAACTATGTTTATTTTTGCACTTTTCACGTGGATGTTTCCGAGCTTTTCCTTGAGGTGCTGGCTCAGGCTGAGGCAGATATGTGGGTACTAACTCCCTTGCAGTTCCATGGTATTACTCTTTGAATGGGCTCTGTGAATAGTGAGCTATACCAGTCCAGGAATCAAGGCTTAAATATAGAAAGTGGATCACTAGCTATGAAATCAATGCCAACAGAATACAAGGAGAGAAAATATTTTCAACAACAATCAATTCACAATATTGCAGAATGGGCATGCAATGGTCAAACTATGAGCTGTTATCAGGCAACTGAACCATCCTATCAACAACTAGAGAGCAGTTCTGAGATACTATCTATCTCACAGGAGACCCTCATACTATCTTTATTTGGAGTTTACAGGACTTTATCTTGCACTAAACATTATTTCCTTTATCATGTATCTGTACACTGCGGATGGCTCAATTGTAATGATGTATTGTCTTTACGCTAACTGGTTAGCACACAACAAAAGCTTTTCACTGTACCTCGGTACATGTGACAATACACTAAACAAAATTAAATTAACTTTACAGTAATTCAATGTGACATGGTGCATCTGGGTTGGTAGAATATAATAGTTATAGATAATATGAATTTAAATAAGGTAGAGAAGCAAACAGAACGCTTTGCATTTAGAAATCACTGAAAGTAGAGATACGGGTTAACAAGGTCATATAAAAGCAAACCAAGCAGCAGGGGTCACTTTTAAAGGATTGTGGTTGAAATAGACAGAAGCATTCTTAGATTTGTATTGAACCTTGGTTAGACCACACCAAGAATAAAGCACAAGTTATGGATCACAGAGTATAAAAAGGAAACAGAGGCATTGGAATATGTAAAAGTGATTCACAAGAATGAAACCAGAACTGTGGATATATTTACCAGGAAGTTGCTGATCAAGCTGGAACTGCATTTAGAAAAGCGAAATTAGAAATGAGTTAAGAGCCGATAGAGGTCTTCAAAATCCTGAAAGGTTTGATATGACAAACTGAGAAAACAGCCTGAAATTTGCTCAGTGATTCTTACCGGCATGCACTACCCAGACACCAATTGCCTCTCAGGCACATCTAGGAAGAAAAGTGTTACATGTCAGCCTTCTGAAGTTGATCAACAAGATAATGTGGTGGCAGGTCCTTGCACAATATAATTGTCTTATGTGGGCAGATCGGATTAAATCCTACTCAAGAAAGATCTGAGAAATGTTTTGATAAACGGCAAGGTCATAAGTCATGCCCAGTTTTGTCAGCTATCAGAGCTGTTGAGTTTTTCTAATGCCTCTGTATGATCCTACCACAAAGAATCTTCAAAACTTTAATGTAATTAAGATTATGAATAATGCAAAATTGACTTTTATCACCTAACTAGACGGGTGTGGACCCGTCCAAATCTTTCCTGCGGGCATGGCAACCCCCATTGCGTGCAAACCTCTCCTGTGGCCCGGCAACCCTCCCCAACTGACGATCCGTGGACCCGTTGCCGACTGGGGAGTGTCCCCGGGGCCGTGGGCGGGCGAGGGGGGAGAGGAAAGGGGAGAGTGAGGCACTCACCTCGGACCTGGGTGGCCATCCCGTCGGCCAGGGCGAGCCGTGGAACCGTTGGGTGGAAACCTCCTGCAGCTCAGCGGCGACGACCATCTTGTTTGACCCTCTGCCGTCACGCTGCACCATGGGAGGAAGGTCAGGCACGGGGCAAGCCTGGACGGGCGCCGGTCCTCCCAGCGGGGAAGCGCATCTATTAAAGTTTATTAAGTTAATTGTTTTTAAAATGTAACAAAACTTGATCAATCGGGACCGCAGGGGAATGGTGAGTAGGGTGGGCCTAAAATTGTTATGCTGTCGTATACCATTTTGGCTGTCTTTCGGGAACAAATCTATCCACAAACCCATAAATATACAAGATAATAATATATAGATGACCATTAAAATATACAAATAATTTGAAAACAGTGCAGCAAACTCTGAAAATTGAGCAAGTATAATATCCGTTCCTCTTACTTTCCTTCCTCCCAGCCAAAATCTCTGCATTGAGATGCATGGTGTTAAGCTTTCAATGCCAGGATTAACCTGGCACAGATTCCATAAACATATATCTCAGTTTAAATAATAGAAAATTCCAATCACTTTGTGCACCTCCATTTAGCGTAAAGACTCCCAGGGCAAAGTGCAGTGTCAGATTTACCAGCATTGCCTGTCGCCATGTGTGGGAAATACATGTTCGGATGCACATGGCCCAAAGTCATAAATTCACTAGCTTCAATGAGTACTAGTGCCAAGAGTTCACTATGAGCCAGCTGCAAAAGCCAGCAGATTCTGAGCCTGTGTTTCTATAATTAGGATAAGTTAAATCCAGCATTCATAAAATAAAGTCACTAATAAAGCCAAAAGCGAATTCAGGAAGAAACCTATTTGGTCATAGACTCGGTTGAATGTGGAAGTGCCACAACATGATGCAGCATAGGCCAATAGTTCAGATGCATATAAATAAAAGCTTGACAAGTGTGATGAGGAGAGAGGTATATGGATAGGGTGAGAGGAGGCTTGCAAGGAGTATGAACTCTGGACTGGTCAATGGGGTTGAATAACCTCTTGTTGTTATAGACTCAATATGAATTAAAAATTACTAATGTCAATGTTCTCAATTACCAATTTTCAATCGATGCATGTGCTCCAGAAATCAAGATCCATTCAAGAGTGGATAACCATTATTTTGTTGTATTCTTTTAATGTCAAGAATGGTGTCTATTGAGCTTCCAGTTTCCGAGGAGCAAGGGGATTACACAAATGTGGCTCAGAATAACTTAGCTTTCGTTTTGTGACTTTGCATTACTGATATGGAGTGCAAATCAGAAATTTGATTTCCAATTTGCAAGGTTTCTGGCAGAACAGCGAGAATGGGACATTATTCCCTAAAGGTAATACAGATTCAAAGCAAGGATAAAGCTGCTGTAATGCTAGCCACATGTCACTCCAATAATTACTGCCGTACAAAATCAGAAGAGGACGAGTAATCACATTCCTTATTCTCAGGGCAGAGTCCAAACAGGAAGAGGGTTAAATAAGATAGGAAAAATATTTTATAAATTACATAAACTGTTTGATAAATATGTCATATACAGCAAGACGCACAAGAATCAATGTTTTATCACAGTAGTCTCACAATTTGACGTGGTTACACTTTTGGCTACAATTTACATTATCACTTTACCTTTATAAACAAATCAGAAGATGGACAGACAACAACTTCTATGAAGATATTGCGTCCATTTGGAATGCAGCATGGATATGTACTTGTCAATGGGAAAATGTAACCACAAAGGAATCAGGATGTTCAGCATTAATGCTACAATTGCAGATATACCTTCTGCACTGTTTATCTTAGAATTGTAAAGCTGTCCTTTTTACGATGTGACACAATTAAATGAAGTTCCCATCACTTATTTTTTGCTATGTTAATGTCATGAGTAAAAACTGCATCGCTCTTGTTTGTCAATGTCAATGTCAATGTCAATGGAAAACCTTCATAGGTCAGTCGGTGCAAATTTACATTGTTTGACTCGTGGGGCAGGTGAGTCTTTCAGCCATTGAACCCACCACAGTCTGAACTACATGCAAACTCTACCGGATGCGTTAATGCTGCTGCTGCTGAAGATTCATTCAAAGCCACATCTTCCATTTGCACATACTGTCTCAGGTGAAGTTTGTTACCAGGGGAGGTCAGCAGAAAATGTTTGGTATGGCATGCCAAGGTGGGTGGCCATGCTGTTTCTGCACAAAGCATATTTTTTCCATTATAAATGCAGTTTGAAAATGATATTGCTAAAATATCACTTCAATTTATGAGTTACAACGCCAAAGAATTTGTACCAGCATCTGCAGTTATTTTCCTACACAAAGAATTTGGCAGTTACTTTCACTTTAATAATGCAATTTCCATTTATATACTTGCCACTATTAAATGTGCTCAGGAATACTCAACATCAAGATTGAATTTTGAGAAAGGTTGAAACAATTGTGGTGTTAAAAAGTACATGGTACAAGTATGCAAACATGGGTACAACCAATCTAGATAAGACCACACCTACAGTCTATTTGGTTCGTCTGCTATCATTCTGGTTACTGCATAGTGCAGCAATTAAGGAGTGGCTGCTTCATTAAATGTAACAGGTCTGAATGAATGTGTATAACAAAGCTAGGTGTGATGCAGAAGAAAGCATACGACTAATCCATGCCCTCAATGAAAATCGCTAATTTGATGTTTTAGTTATGGTTTGCTGACAGGGTAGTAATAGGGACACCACAATTGCCTCAGGCTCTCAAGGTTAGACAGAAGGACATGAATAAAGTAGGCCAAGAGGTCTGAAGAGATGACTGGAGGGGGACAGTGTTAAGGAGATGAACTGGTTGGGGGAATGCTGAAGAGAGTGAGAGTTGGCAAGAAATCTAAGGTGCCAAGAGGACATTGGTTGTAAGAGCTGGAAATGGGATGCTCACTTAGTATTAGCATACATATGGACCCTAGCTTTGCAGAGAATGACACCTTGGACTTGCCAGTACAGCAGTAGGTTTGTGCATTT
This sequence comes from Rhinoraja longicauda, assembly GCF_053455715.1. Lineage (NCBI taxonomy): Eukaryota > Metazoa > Chordata > Chondrichthyes > Rajiformes > Arhynchobatidae > Rhinoraja > Rhinoraja longicauda. Next base: position 14,641,713 of record NC_135983.1, read on the forward strand.
AACAAAGTATTACCTTGTGTCATTTAACCAATGGTTTTATCCAGTGGCAGCAATTGGCTTGCGCCACATAACAAATTCATTAACCCAATGTTATTTGCAAATCTCAAAGGCAAAGCGGAACTTTGTACTAATGTCCTCAGTTGAGTATCATCCCACAGTGATACCACTGCTCAAGGTCCCTGTCACTCAGGGAAAATATTCTGATGCACACTCAGTCTACATGAAGTACATACTGTAATTAGATCTTTGATATAATTCAACAATGCTGCACATAACATCAATGTACTTTACAAGAGAATTTCTTACATATAAAAAACACTAATTTCAATCCCTTTCATACTAAACTAGGAAATGCAGCTAAAATTTATAAAAGAATAAAGACAAAACTACTGAATCACTGAAGTAAATTAAATCAATGACTGTACTTCAAATGATAATTTGATGCTCTCTTACCATTGAACATGATCCAGTCTAGTTCTCATACTGATGATGTTAAACCTGTACAACAGAAAATCCCAAATGAGTATGTCTGTTGCTCAGACTTCAGCCTAAACCTCCAAGGTGCAATAGTACTAAAAAATTGATAGCTAACATACACAAAGATAAAGAATGGAAGAGGAGTCACTCAGCCACTCACAGAATTCTCCTATTTTGTTGTGATTAAATTTGCACCTAGTTCATTATTGCATTCAGAAAAAATTATCTCTAGAAAAATAAAGAATAGGGAAATATGCAGGATGTACATATCTGACCCAATGTTTTGATTCAACTCGGAAGAAGAGGCTCAGAGGAGATTTAGTTCTGGGTGAGAACATGGTCTGAGAACAAGAGATGTCTGAAGAAGGGTCAAAGATTTAAAGTAGGGCCTGAAAAAAGTTCCCAACCTGAAGCATCTTCCATCCAGTCCCTCCATAGATGCTGCCTGACATGCTAAGTTCCTCCAGTTCAAAACTGTATATCGAGAGCATGAATGATAATCTGCTCTCGCTCCTGAACACTGGGAGTACAATTTACCCAGGACTGTTTCTACCAATCATCCAGATTTTCATGGCCTATATCTTTTAAGGAGTCACAGGACACAGGAGTCCAATATTTTATTTTTCATAAGAAACAATTTTTGCTGGTTGCCAAGTCCGTTCAGAGTGCAATAGATCATCGTCAGTAACGGACAAGCCCTTTAACTGACAGAAGTCTATATTTAGATTTGAAAAATGGCTTTAGATGCCGTTAACCTAGATTTCCGATATGATAGAAAATATATCTATGCGTTTAAAAATTAATTCATACTAATCTAGCAGTCTGAAAATACAAAATCAAAACAGATGCAATGGATTCTAAAATATTTCAAGAATAAGCAGAGGAAAGGTTCATCAAAGGTTCGTCACAGCTGACAGAAATCTGTTTTACTGAAAGCCTTTGCATGACCAAAACTGGCACTGAGTCGATTTCTTTCCAAATAAAGCACCGATCAATGGACAGAGAGGTAAAATGACAAATGTTCCTGCTGTGTGGACTAGTTCTTGGATAACAAAAACTGATTCTTTTGTTAGACCTCGTTCCAGTCAGGTAATGGTGCTGCAATTTGAAGAAACAATGCTGTTAACTTTGGATCAGCTGCTAGCACTCTCACCCATGAGTCTGAAAGTTTTCAGTTCAAGTCCCTCTCCAGTGAATTAAGCACAAGAAGTTGGGCTGTTATTCGGTTGGGAGAGGTGTGACCTTTTAACTGAGACGTTATATTGAGATTCCATTTATAATTGTTATACAGAACAGGTATTCCTATGTTCCTGTAGAAACTGTGGCTGAATTCAGGAATTCATACCGTTGTTCATACCATTGGGTTGTAAGGCTGTATAGTTTTCTGAGCCATCGGATGAGATCTCGGAGAAAACCCTTGCGTTGACGGAGAGAATATTCAAACTCCGTATAGACAGCACCTATAGTCGGGATCGAACCCGGGTCTCTGGCGCTGCAAGCACTGTTAGGTAGCAACTCTACCGCTGCGCCATCATCATAGTTGATATGATGTTGGTCTAAGCCCCACTTTCTTGCTTGTTTCCATACCTTTGACTTCCCTACAGACCAAAAGTTAGGTCCTATTCTAGCTTAAACTACTCACTTAAATAATACTATACATCTGATACTTAAACCAATTTATATTACAATATATTGCCCATTCATCTCAACTTGTTGAAATCTCTTTGAAGCCTTTTTGCACATCCCTTCTACCCCTCCCAATTTTGTTTAATTGGTAATCATGGAAATATTACATTCGGTTCCCTCATCCTAATCATTGATATTGTTGGTGACGAGTTGAGGCACAAGGCACTGATTCCTGCAAAGTCACCACCTGCCCACTTCCCACCTCCTGTAAACAATCTAGTTAGTCAAACTCCCTGGTTCCTGTTTGTTAACCAATGTTCAATCCATGCCATTACCCCCAATCCAACATGTAATTCTGCACACAAGCCTCTTACGTGGGTCTTTATCCAGAGCCTTCTGAAAATCCAAATCAACCACATCATTTAGTTCACCTTTATTTGACCTAATAGGCATAGCCTCGAAATCTTAGTAAACAAGTTTGCTGACTACAGATAGGCCAGTCTGTATTTCCTTGTGTTTATTCTCCCTTTTTTTAAATAGTAAAATTACATTTGCTATGCCCGAATCTGCAGGTTCTGTTCCACATTCTATATAGTTTTGGAAGATGACAAGCAAGACATCTACTATTTTCATCAGCACCTCTCTAAGTACACTGGAATGCAGATGATCAGGGTGGCAGATTTATCATTTTTACCAATGCCACCAGCATTTTTTTAATTGATATTAATTTTCTGTAATGCCTCCTTTTCATGAGACTAGTTTCCCCTGCATTTATGGGAAGTTATTTGTAAAACAGAACTGTTTTTGTTTAAATGCCCACACATTTCTTTATTCCCCATTATAAATTTCTCCGCTTCTGATGCTGTAATGGACCAAACAATTGTCCTCACTTTTCTTTTCCTTTTACATACTTATGTAAAATGTTGTTATATTTTGTAGTTAGATCATCTTTCTCATGGACCTTTATTTCCTGATTAATATTTTTATTGAGAGTCTCCTTAGCAATTGCCACTACCTCTCTGCCTTTATATTCCCAGTTCACATAAGCTGACTGTGAGGCAATGATGTGAATGCAAGCCACGGGCTCTGGATGACATCAAAGGCAGTAGCCTTTGATTAAATTTTCTGTTGTAACTTTCATTACCACAGTCGAAATTTGGATTCAATTTGAGTTTTCTTCAACAGAAAAGACAGCCACATTTTCATTTATGGATTTGTACCCTTTCCAGGTCTGCAGGTGTATTGCATGGAAGATCTAGACTGCAAGCTGATGCTGAGTTCTTTGTTTGCCATCATTCTAGTGAGACCTTCATTGCTTGTTTAGGTTAAATGAGGTATATTGGCAGGGTCTCACCCAGAGTGGGTTTCTTGATTTGATCTTCAACTTTAACATGCCTTCTGCCTAATGTTACTTACCCAGATATTAACTACAAAAAATGGTGCACAGCACAATCAGGGAAACAGGAATAGAGCTTTTGGGTATCATTGTTCTGGGGAGTCCAAGAGGAGGGGGACCGGTGGAGATAGGAGAAGGGGTCATCTCTAAGTGGTGAGGGCGTACATAGAAAAAGGCACGGAGGCGGAGGGGATGGAAGAACAGCTCTACGTCGTGACGGACCTGGAACTCGTTGAGGTGGGGGCGGAGGGGAACGAAGGTGAGGCCTCTGTTGGGGACAGACAGTTCCATATTGGAAAGGTCAGGGGGGATGGTGAAGACACGACAAGGGTGAGGGTTGGGGTCAGAGGAGGGCCAGGGAGTGGACAGGGGCCAAAGCGAGGTCTGGTGGGGTTCCCTGTAGGAGGGGGGAGCAGTAGGCCCCAGCAGTCAGACCACGTGGTGTGGGAGTCAGCATCGTGGAGGTTGTGGGCCTGGTGCTGAGCCTGGAACTCTGGTAGACAATAGGTGCAGGAGTAGGCTATTCAGCCCTTCGAGCCAGCACCGCCATTCAATGCGATCATGGCTGATCACTCTCAATCAGTACCCCGTTCCTGCCTTCTCCCCATACCCCCTCACTCCGCTATCCTTAAGAGCTCTATCCAGCTCTCTCTTGAAAGCATCCAACGAACTGGCCTCCACTGCCTTCTGAGGCAGAGAATTCCACACCTTCACCACCCTCTGACTGAAAAAGTTCTTCCTCATCTCCGTTCTAAATGGCCTACCCCTTATTCTCAAACTGTGGCCCCTTGTTCTGGACTCCCCCAACATTGGGAACATGTTATCTGCCTCTAATGTGTCCAATCCCCTAATTATCTTATATGTTTCAATAAGATCCCCCCTCATCCTTCTAAATTCCAGTGTATACAAGCCCAATCGCTCCAGCCTTTCAACATACGACAGTCCCGCCATTCCGGGAATTAACCTAGTGAACCTACGCTGCACGCCCTCCATAGCAAGAATATCCTTCCTCAAATTTGGAGACCAAAACTGCACACAGTACTCCAGGTGCGGTCTCACCAGGGCCCGGTACAACTGTAGAAGGACCTCTTTGCTCCTATACTCAACTCCTCTTGTTACGAAGGCCAACATTCCATTGGCTTTCTTCACTGCCTGCTGAACCTGCATGCTTCCTTTCATTGACTGATGCACTAGGACACCCAGATCTCGTTGAACTCCCCCTCCTCCTAACTTGACACCATTCAGATAATAATCTGCCTTTCTATTCTTACTTCCAAAGTGAGGCGATGGCTCCGGCCTGCTGGTGGGCGGTGGAGAGGCGAGTGTTTCGCGGAGCCGGTGGTGGAGGCCCGTGGCGGCAGCAGCATTGGTGGCTCCCGGGAGACAGTGCAGGTCGGCGACAGCTGCGGTGATGGACCCGGGGTGGTGGGGTGAGAGTCGATGACAACAGCGGTTTCCCCAGGGTGGCGGTGAGAGTTGGCGGCCGTGGCAGTTTTGGTGGTCCGGGCCTGGGTTCGGCCGGGAAGGTGGTGAAAGTTGGAGAGGCGGTGGATGTTGGTGCTGCTCCTCGTGACGGCAATCTCAGCCTTGTGGTGTTCGGGCAGACGGCGCGGTCCAGCGGTGGAGCCACGGGCCTGCGGGCGGTCATCCATTGTCTTCCCCTCCCCCCTCATGCTCATCGACCGCGAGGCAGTTTAGGTAGTCTTGGTTCAGTCTGTGGCATTTTTCATGTGCAGACTAGTCACCATCCACTGGTGGTCCTAAGTTCTCAGTTAAGCACATTACTTTTTGCTTGAAAAGAACATTAAATACTTTTCAGCAATTGAAGCAATGCAAATGCTGTAAATATCTGTTTTTCTCCCATCACTCTACACTAATGACTTTCTTAATTGAACCAGAATTGAAATTGCAGCTTATTAACATAAAAGAGCTTGATTTGGATCTTATTTTGTATCAAGTGCATATAATGTCGCTATCATAGTCCTGCAATGTTAAAGTTATTCATTCAATTAACTTTGGGACCATCAAGGAAGACATTACCATCTTCAATTCAGTCATCACTGAACATGATGTGTATTAAGTACTAGCTTCCCCTTTAAGTCACCTTGTTTAACCTCATCTACTGCATTCCCAGTTTTCCAAAGTGGCCTCCTGTACATCAGCAAGACCAAGTGTAGACTCGTCGACCATTTCCTTGAACGCTTGCAATCCTGCTAGATTTCCCGGTTGCTAATCATTTTAACTCCTCTTCCCATTCTCATACTGACCTTTCTGTCCTGGGCCTCCTCCGTTGCTGGACTGAGGCCACACGCAAACTGGAAAAACAACACCTCTTATTTCATTTCAGTAACTTACAACGTAACGGTATGAACAACGGTATGAATTCTCGAATTTTAGGTAACTACGTAACTCTGCCCCTCTCCCCTCTTCTCCCACATAACACCCCCACTCCCCCCGCCTGGATTTGCACCTATTTCCCCCCCCCTCCTACATTCCTTCCCGTTGCTTCACAATTCACAACTCTTCAATCCCTTTGTCTCACATCTTCTGTCTTTTCATCTCCGTCCTTTGTCCAACCATCTGCCTATCAAAAAACCCTCCTCACCTGTATCAACCTATTACCTGCCAAGATTTGTCCTGCCCCTCATCACTTCCAGCTCTCTCCCCCCCCCCCCCCCACAATCAGTCTCAAGAAGGGACCTGATCTGAAACATCACCTATCCATGTTCTCCAGAGATGTTGCCTGATCCGCTGAGTTACTCCAGCACTTGTGTTTATAAACAAGCATCTGCAGTTCCTTGTTTTGACTCGCTTGCTGCACTCAGGCAGCTGATCTCACACCACCTCCTTCTTACACTGAAGTTTTGTTTTCATTGCAAAACACATCAATAATCCCGGAGAAGGGTGCTGTGAACAACATTGACTAGTTGGTTTTGAAGGATGAGAACAGACTTGTGCAAGACCATCTTAAACACTCTTTAGCCCTCCTAGGAATTCACTCAATCCCTTTAAAAGCATTGGAAAGCTCCCCCTCAGCTCGAAAATTGCCATTGGAACCAGACAGCCAGTGTAAATAGAACGTTCCTTGCCTTGTTCCTATACAGCATTAATGCATTGATTTTATGCTATCAGAATGTTCTAAAAGGCTTTATAATCAATGCAATTCTGAACTCTAGCAAATGTTGCAATGTTAGGAAAGCGATATGGTGACAACCTTATAGGTAGAGTGAAGATAATTGGATAATTCCTCGGCTCTGAGCAGCTGCCTAAGGAGAAAACTATTCCACACAAACTGCATTTTTCTGGAGAAATTACCCGTCTTTCATTAGGAGAGATTGCTACAAATTGTATTGCTTCTGCTCTTTAAAACAACTTTGTTTTCTGAGAAAACTAAATTGGTTTGCTGCGGATCCAACTCAAAGGCTGAATGGTGTCATCAATAAACACACTGTGGGGGAAACCACAGCAGCCAATTTACACACATAAAGTACCTAAAACAACAATTCCATAATAATTAGATCGCCTGCTCTTGCGGACATAGGCTGAGGGATTAGTATTGACCAAGCCAGAGAAATTCTGCTATTCTATTTGAACAGTGGCACAAGATTTTTTACATCCACTTGAGAGAAGTGAAGCCTTGGTGTTAAAGCTCTTGAAAATTGACACCTTTGGCAGTGCACCAGTTCTTTAGCACTACAGAGAATTTATGCACTCAAGACTCTGGAATGAAGCATATACCTGAAGCTTTTTGTCTCAAAGATGAGAGCACTACAGTGGACCACAGCCAAATTCAAAATGCAGCATCTGTCCCCTGTTCATGGCTTGCATACACCTGCATAGGCAGCAGAAACATAATAAGCAGAGACAACAGCTTTTTCACAGCTTGCCTCTGCCATTCAGCAATATACCCGCGGGGTAAAGGTTACAAATTAGCCTGACTTTAAGCTCCACTGATTTGTTTTAAGTGAATGGAGAAGATTAATGTTGTCTTCATCAATAGTTTTGAGCTTCAAAATATCAATAAAAATAGAATTTGAAAAAAACAATAGTTTTTCATGTAGGACAAACATACCAGACAGACAGTTCCCAAAATACTAAGCTAAAAAATCTCACCTGTTTAAAGTGTGACGGCTTTATTTCTGACAATGACTGTATTACTTTGAATAGGTTTTTTTTAAACTCCTCTGGCTTACTTGCTCCCCATGAAATGTTTTTGGCTGCAGTGGTCCTATCTGTCCTTGGTTGGGATACAAGTTGTAAGTTAAAATCTCAGCACATATAGCTAAGTCACTTTCATTATTCAAAGACACCCAATACAAGATTTGTTGGACAAACCCACAAAGAAAATCTGTCATTGAGTTTACAGGAAGTTATGTGCCTTAGCTGATGAAAAATTCCATCCCCGTGTGGGGTTGGCTGAACAGTCTGAAAAAGGGACTTGTCCTGAAATGTAATTTGTCCATTCCCTTTGCAGATGTTGCCTGACCCGCTGAGTTCGTCCAGCAGTTTGTGTTCTACTCAAGATTCCAGCATCCGCAGTCTGTTGCATGCTGCATGACTCTATCCCAAGATTCCAGCATCTGCAGCCTCTTGTGTCTCTGAGTTTCCTTCACACAGCTGAAGGAGTCTGGGTGGTGTGTAACCTTTAGTGCCTGTGCCTTTGAGTTTTGAATGGCTATGAAGCTAGGACATCCAAGAAGAAATATTAAGCAGCAGTCTTTTGAAGGTGGAATCTCCTTTTGTTAACCTTTTCATGGGAATCTTAATACATGGAAGAAATAAAATCATGGATGTTTGAGAAGCCAGAATTAAAGGATAATAGGCCTGGAAGAGTAAGGGTAAAAATAGGAAAGATAAAGAGGGCCATGAAAACAAGGAAAACAATTTTAAAATTGAGAAAATGCTTATTTAGATGCTAACATTGGACCTTGCATTAAATTGTTTTCCTCAACTGAAAACTTAATACACATGTAAATGTTAATTCTTGTTCCCATGAATTTTAATATATTTTAAATTTTCACTATTAACAGATTTGGCGACCTCATTTATAAAATAAATTTCATATTCTACATCACACTTTAGGTGATGAAATCCAAATGGAGCATGTTGCAACTGAAAAATGTTAACACAAATAAGATTGAATGGTCTGTGCTTCAAAGGCAATATTGCCGTGAAGAGAGGCACTTTTTGCCAAGATTTATACATCACACATCAGATGTATCACGTGGATTGGATATTGATACATAAAATCGATTTCCTACTTTTTTTGAAATTTTTTAAAAAACCACAGGAACTGAAAATCTGAAATAAAAATAATGCTTGAAAACCACAGCAGGTCAGAAACATATGTGAAAAGAGAAATTGTTAATGTTTCAGGGCTGGGACCCTTTGATTGAATTGGGAACGAGTGAAACAAGCTGGTCCAGGTAGCATGTGTGTAAACACTCAAGCATATTTACTTGTCATTCGGGAACTGTTGAGTTCTTGCATTTAAGGCTTGCTTGAATAATATAAATTATTGAACAGGATGATCAATCAATAAGTAGATACTGGTTCTGTGATACTATTTGTCTGAATGAGCATATTCAGGTCTGGGCTCACTGAAAGTTGTTTTAAAGGTTTCTTTGCAAATTGAATCAAAGATTGGTCTGTTGGATTGATGGAACATTTTGCCGAGGTTAAAATCTATACACTATGTCAAGCGTGTACATTATTTCTCAAACTATAGTAATTATCCCCTTAAACACACTGAGGGGATAATTTTAAACTAACTCATTGGGTGGTGTTAGCCTGCTCCCTGCCCAGACAGACCCAGATGGGTCAATGCCACATGTATCAACTACAGGATGCAATGTAGTGATTCACCAAATAATATTTCCACAGTGCAATCTGCCAATTTCTCCTCTCCCAACTCCATGATCACTACCATTGAAATAAGTGTTAGCATGGAACCAACACCTATCTCATACACATCCGCCCTGACCTGGACAAATATCGTTGCACCTTTGGTGTTGCCGAGAGTTTTCTCCATGTCTTGAAATGTCTAATCTAATTTTATTGTACAAGTATTGTCATTCAAAATAAAAAGCCTACCCACCTGCCTTTCTGGGATGGCAAGGGAGACAAAAGGGCTAAAGCTTCCTTACCAGAACTTAATTGGAGAATAAATACAAGTAATTGCCAAGGTCACGATAGCTTATTATTTTTGTCAGGAGGGTGTCTGAACTGAAGCATTGGCTCTGTGGCACTTTCCACAGATGCTGCCTGACCTGCCGGGTGTTTCCAGCACTTACTAATTTTGGTTTAAATTTCCAGTATCTGCTGTTTTTAATTTTTTAAATCTTGTAATCTTTAATCTATTCGGCTTGTAAATGATTAGTTAATGAAGACCAGGAACAAATTAATCAGACTGTTTTGAGACATTTTCATTTTTACATGATACTAGACATGTGCATGTGCATTGGTGCAGCATCCTCTCCTCCCCCCCTCCCTCCCCTCCCCCATCCCCCTCCCCCCTTTCCCCTCCCCCCACTCCATCCCCCTCAACCCCCCTTATCCTCTCCCCTCCCTCCCTCCCTCCCTCCCTCCCTCCCTCCCTCCCTCCCTCCCTCCCTCCCTCCCTCCCTCCCTCCCTCCCCTCCCTTCCTAGGAGATAGTTTTAAAGTTTAAAATGTGAATAACTTAAAAAGTATAACAGCGATTTCAATGAAACTTCTTCCATTAGCACCAAAGGGACATCGGCGAGTAAGGTGGGCCTAAAATTGTCGCACTATCATCATCATCATCATCATATATATACAGCCGGAAACAGGCCCTTTCGGCCCACCAAGTCCGCGCCGCCCAGTGATCCCCGCACATTAACACTATCCTACACACACCAGGGACAATTTTTACATTTATCCAGTCAATTAACCTACAAACCTGCACGTCTTTGGAGTGAGGGAGGAAACCGAAGATCTCGGAGAAAACCCACGCAGGTCACGGGGAGAACGTACAAACTCCATACAGACAGCGCCCGTAGTCAGGATCGAACCTGAGTCTCTGGCGCTGCATTCGCTGTAAGGCAGCAACTCTACCGCTGCGCCACCGTGCCGCCCTAGGTGCGGATAGGTGCACCTAGGTGCACCACAATAGGTGCAGGAGGAGGCCATTCAGCCCTTCCAGCCAGCACCGCCATTCAATGTGATCATGGCTGATCATTCTCAATCAATACCCCATTCCTGCCTTCTCCCCATACCCCCTGACTCCGCTATCCTTAAGAGCTCTATCTAGCCCTCTCTTGAATGCATTCAGAGAATTGGCCTCCACTGCCTTCTGAGGCAGAGAATTCCACAGATTTACAACTCTCTGACTGAAAAGGTTTTTCCTCATCTCAGTTCTAAATGGCCTACCCCTTATTCTTAAACTGTGGCCCTTTGTTCTGGACTCCCCCAACATTGGGAACATGTTTCCTGCCTCTAACGTGTCCAACCCCTTAACAATCTTATACGTTTCGATAAGATCTCCTCTCATCCTTCTAAATTCCAGTGTATACAAGCCTAGTCAATCAAGTCTTTCAACATACAACAGTCCCGCCATTCCGGGAATTAACCTAGTAAATCTATGCTGCACGCCCTCAATAGCAAGAATATCCTTCCTCATGCAACATGCTCTCTCACTGCTCCCCCTCTGTGATTCCTCCTGCCCTCCAACTCTACCACCACGTTTTGAAAACAGCATCTCATATTTTGCTAGGGCAGTTTACACCCCAGCGGTAAGAACATTGACTTCTCTAACTTCAGATAGTTCCTCTGTCCCTCTCTTTCCCCTCCCCCTTCCCAGTTCTCCCACTGTCTTCCTGTCTCCAACCACATCCTATCTTTATCCCGCCCCCTCTCCTGACATCAGTCTGAAGAAGGGTCTCGACCCGAAACGTCACCCCTTCCTTCTCTCCTGAGATGCTGCCTGACCCGCTGAGTTACTCCAACATTTTGTGTCTAACTTTGATTTGAACCAGCATCTGCAGTTATTTTCATACACAAATAAATGCAGTCAGTAATAGTTCATTAACAGGGAAATAGACTGCAGCGCAAATATATATGAGAAACGATAGGGCATCAACATGAGTGCCTGACCTAAATTCTTGACATTTTACAATTTTGATTTTATTCTGGCATCATAACTTCACTAATCTGTTATCCTTGCCATGTGTGATCAATTTAGAAGAAGTAAAGAGAAGAAAAAGATTTGTACTTAAATAAAGTAAACAATGGTCTGTGTAGAATAAACAGAGGTCCTAGTTGTTTCTATCATACAGCTGTTCCATTCTTGGAAATAAACAAATTAAAACCACATGAATATTTGCAGTTTTAAGGCTAGGCTGGGACAGTAGTAATGGTAGATTACTTGTTTAGAGGAATGAATTCAGTAGGTGGGTTAACGCAGGGGAGGGGGTGATTAATTCTAAACCTCACTCCCAAATTGTTCCAAAGTTAGAGGACAGCTGTAACAACGCCAGATTACAACAGTAATGTATTCTGACAATATGCATATACACTGGAATTTAGAAGGACGAGAGGGAATCTTATCGAAACATATAAGATTATTAAGGGGTTGGACACGTTAGAGGCAGGAAACATGTTCCAAATGTTGGGGAAGTCCAGAACCAGGGGCCACAGTTTAAGAATAAGGGGTAGGCCATTTAGAACAGAGATGAAGAAAAAAAAATTCAGTCAGAGTTGTAAAGCTGTGGAATTCTCTGCCTCCGAAGGCAGTGGAGGCCAGTTCTCTGAATGCATTCAAGAGAGAGCTAGTTAGAGCTCTTAAGGATAGCGGAGTCAGGGGGTATGAGGAGAAGGCAGGAACGGGGTACTGATTGAGAATGATCAGCCATGATCACATTGAATGGTGGTGCTGGCTCGAAGGGCCGAATGGCCTACTCTTGCACCTATTGTCTATTGTCGATTGTAGGTCCAGATAAAAAGTTCAAAATATTAGCAGAATAGTTGCAAAATATCTTCCTCAACTTTATTACGATGTTATGATTAAACAATTATGAACATTGAAACCCAGTGGTGATTTCAGGTGCACACATTACTAATTTGCATATACCAAAAATGACATGATATAAATAAAATTCTGATAATCTGCCATCTGACTCTTTGGAAATCCGGATGGTTTGCCATCTGGATCACCAGCTGATGTTTGTCTGCTCCCTTTCCACTCGCTGGGACCTCATTTCCCAGTGTGTCTCTTCCTACACACAGAGTGTGCAGTTCCCACGTTTCTTATGCTGGTTCCCATGCTCCCTTTGCTCTCATTGGACTCACTGGCATCATACTGTGTAACATCCAAATAGAATTAATTTAAGGTTTGTTGATTTATTAATAGAAATAACACCCGATGTTCCAGAAAATCTGCGAGCCTGCATTTATCGCTCAAGTTGACTGGAGCAGGATATTAGAGGGAAAAGGAACATCGGCCAAGTGGGATGTTTTTAAAAGTGTACTGAAGAAAGCTCAGGAGGTGTACGTCCCCGTTAAGAGTGAAGGGCAAAGTAGGCAAACGTAAGGAAGTTTGGCTGAGGGAAATTGAGACGTTAGTCAAAAACAAGAAGAATGCATGGGACAGACAGGTATTGGCAGCTGGGATCAAGTAGGAGTTTCGGGAACTAAGGAGTAAACTAAAAGGAAATCAGATGGGCAAAAAGGGGCCAGGAGATAGCTCTGGCGGGTAGCATTAAGGACAATCCCAAAAGATTTTATAAATACATAAGGGGAAAGGGTAACTAGAGAGAGAGTGGGACCTTTCAGGAATCAAAGCGGTCACCTCTGTGTGGAGCCACAGGAAATGGCAAGGTCCTAAATGAGTATTTCTCCTCTGTATTTACCGAGGAGAAAGACAGTAGGACGGAGGAAATTGGAGCAGTCACTGGAAGTGTCTTGAGAGCAGTCAGGGTTACTGTCGAAGACGTACTGGAGGTACTGTGATGTTTGTAGGTACATTGTGGGAAACAAGAGAGGAAATTGCGGGAGCCCTGATTAAAATTTACGAGTCGTCCTTAAATACAGGAGAGGTACCGGAAGACTAGAGGGTGGCAAATGTTGTATCTCTTTTCAAGAAGAAAATGCTGGGAACGATAGCAAATTGGCTCCATGGAAGGAAGCAGAGGGTTATGGTGGAACTTTGCTTCTCAGACTGGATGCCTGTGACTGGTGGTGTGCCTCAGGGTTTGGTGCTGGGCCCGTTACTGTTTATCATCTACATCAATGATTTGAATGAGACCATACAGGGCAAGATTAGCAAGTTTGCTAATGATACAAAAGTTAGTGGTTTTGCAGATAGTGAAGATGGTTGTGAACGATTGCAGCAGGATCTGGATCGATTGGCCAGGTGGGTGGAGGAATGGTTGATGGAATTTAATGCAGAGAAGTGTGAGGTGTTGCATTTTGGGACGTCGAACAAGGGCAGGACCTACACAGTAAATGGTAGGTCTAGGTAGTGTTGTAGGGCAGAAGGATCTAGGAGTACAGGTGCATGGTTCCTTGAAGGTTGAGTCGCAGGTAGATAACATATAACATATAACATATAACAACTACAGCATGGAAACAGGCCTGTCCGGCCCTACCAGTCCACGCCGACCATTCTCCCTGACCTAGTCTCATCTACCTGCACTCAGACCATAACCCTCCAATCCCCTCCTATCCATATACCTATCCAATTTACTCTTAAATAATAAAATCGAGCCAGCCTCCACCACTTCCACCGGAAGCCCATTCCATACAGCCACAACCCTCTGAGTAAAGAAGTTCCCCCTCATGTTACCCCTAAACCTTTGTCCCTCAATTCTGAAGCTATGTCCCTTTGTTGGAATCTTCCCCACTCTCAAAGGGAAAAGCCTACCCACGTCAACTCTGTCCGTCCCTCTCAAAATTTTAAAAACCTCTATCAAGTCCCCCCTCTACCTTCTACGCTCCAAAGAATAAAGACCCAACCTGTTCAACCTCTCTCTGTAGCCTAAGTGCTGAAACTCAGGCAACATTCTAGTAAATCTCCTCTGTACCCTCTCCATTTTGTCGACATCCTTCCTATAATTTGGCGACCAGAACTGCACACCATACTCCAGATTCGGCCTCACCAATGCCCTGTACAATTTCAACATTACATCCCAACTTCTATACTCGATGCTCTGATTTATAAAGGCAAGCATACCAAACGCCTTCTTCACCACCCTATCCACATGAGATTCCACCTTCAGGGAACAATGCACAGTTATTCCCAGATCCCTCTGTTCCACTGCATTCCTCAATTCCCTACCATTTACCCTGTACGTCCTATTTTGATTTGTCCTACCAAAATGCAGCACCTCACACTTATCAGCATTAAACTCCATCTGCCATCTTTCAGCCCACCCTTCCAAAAGGCCCAAGTCTCTCTGTAGACTTTGAAAATCTACCTCACTATCAACTACTCCACCTATCTTAGTATCATCTGCATATTTACTAATCCAATTTGCCACACCATCATCCAGATCATTAATGTAAATGACAAACAACAGTGGACCCAACACAGATCCTTGGGGCACTCCACTAGACACTGGCCTCCAACCTGACATACAATTGTCAACCGTTACCCTCTGGTATCTCCCATTCAGCCATTGTTGAATCCATATTGCAACCTCACTATTAATACCCAACGATTTAACCTTCTTAATCAACCTTCCATGTGGAACCTTGTCAAATGCCTTACTGAAGTCCATATAGACAACATCCACAGCCTTGCCCTTATCAATTTCCCTGGTAACCTCTTCAAAAAATTCAAGAAGATTAGTCAAACATGACCTTCCAGGCACAAATCCATGTTGACTGTTTCTAATCAGGCCTTGATTATCCAAATAATTATATATATTGTCCCTAAGTATCTTTTCCATTAATTTTCCCACCACAGACGTCAAACTAATAGGTCTATAATTGCTAGGTTTACTTTTAGAACCTTTTTTAAACAAAGGCACAACATGCGCAATGTGCCAATCTTCCGGCACCATCCCTGTTTCTAATGACGTTTGAAATATTTCCGTCATAGCCCCTGCTATTTCTGCACTAACTTCCCTCAATGTCCTAGGGAATATCCTATCAGGACCTGGAGACTTATCCACTTTTATATTCTTCAAAAGTGTCCGTACCTCCTCTTCTTTAATCCTCCTAATTTCCATCACTACTCTACTTGTTTCGCTTACCTCACATAATTCAATATCCTTCTCCTCGGTAAATACCAAAGAAAAGAAATTGTTTAATATCTCCCCCATTTCTTCCGGCTCAGCACATAGCTGTCCACTCTGACTCTCTAATGGACCAATTTTACCCCTCACTATCCTTTTGCTATTGACATATCTGTAGAACCCCTTGGGGTTTACTTTTACATTACTTGCCAAAGCAGCCTCATATCTTTTTTTCGCTTTTCTAATTTCCTTTTTAAGATTCCTTTTACATTCTTTATATTCCTCAAAAACCTCATTTACTCCCTGCCGCTTATATTTATTGTATATCTCCCTCTTTTTCCGAACCAAGTGTCCAATTTCCCTGGAAAACCACGGCTCTTTCAAATTATTATTCTTTCCTTTCCACCGAACAGGGACATAAAGACTCTGTACTCTCAAAATTTCACCTTTAAATATCCTCCATTTCTCTATTATATCCTTTTCATAAAACAACAATTTCCATTTCACTCCTTTTAAATCCTTTCTCATCTCCTCAAAATTAGCCTTTCTCCAATCCAAAATCTCAACCCTTGGTCCAGATTTGACCTTCTCCATAATGATATTGAAACTAATGGCATTATGATCACTAGACCCAAAGTGCTCCTCAACACATACCTCCGTCACCTGACCCATCTCATTTCCTAACAGGAGGTCCAACACTGCCCCTTCTCTGGTAGGCACCTCTACGTATTGCTGCAAAAAACTATCCTGCACACATTTTACAAACTCCAAACCATCCAGCCCTTTAACAGAATGTGATTCCCAGTCTATATACGGAAAATTGAAATCACCCACAATCACCACTCTGTGCTTACTACTAATATCTGCTATCTCCTTACATATTTGCTCTTCCAATTCTCGTTCCCTATTTGGCGGTCTATAATACACCCCTATAAGTGTTGCTAAACCTTTCTCATTTCTGAGTTCCACCCAAACAGCCTCCTTAATCGAGGCTTCTAGTCTGTCCTGCCAAAGCACTGCTGTGATATCCTCCCTGACAAGCAATGCAACACCCCCACCTCTTGCCCCTCCGATTCTATCACATCTGAAACAATGAAATCCTGGAATATTTAATTGCCAATCGCAACC
Organism: Rhinoraja longicauda; assembly: GCF_053455715.1. Lineage (NCBI taxonomy): Eukaryota > Metazoa > Chordata > Chondrichthyes > Rajiformes > Arhynchobatidae > Rhinoraja > Rhinoraja longicauda. The sequence continues at coordinate 14,658,536 of NC_135983.1, forward strand.
CTCCTGCAACCATGTTTCACTGATCGCCACAACATCATACTTCCAGATGTCAATCCAGGCTCTAAGCTCATCCACCTTTCTTACAATGCTCCTAGCATTAAAATATACACATTTAAGGGACCCATCATTTCTTATTCTCAGTTTATTTCTTTTCCCTTCTTTCTCTCCTACATATTGGGTCTGAGTGTTTCCCTTTTCTGCCTCCTGCCTCACACACTGCCTATTAGCTATCTGTGTTTGAGTCCCTCCCCCCAACCGTACTAGTTTAAAGTCTCCGCAGTTATTTTAGCAAATCTCCCCGCCAGGATATTGGTTCCCCTCGGGTTCAGATGCAACCCGTCCTTTTTGTACAGGTCATACTTCCCCCAGAAGAGGTCCCAATGATCCAGAAACTTGAAACCCTGCTCCCTGCACCAGTTCCTCAGCCACGTATTTATCCTCCACCTCACTCCATTCCTATTCTCACTATCGCGTGGCACAGGCAGTAAGCCTGAGATTATTACTTTGGAAGTCCTTTTTTTTAACTCTCTTCCTAGCCCTCTGAATTCTCCTTTCAGGACCTCTTCCCTTATCCTACCTATATTGTTGGTACCTATATGTACCACGACCTTTGGCTCCTCTCCCTCCCCTTTCAGGATATCCTGGACACGCTCAGACACATCCCGGACACCGGCACCAGGGAGGCAAACCACCATCCGGGTCTCCCGACTGCGTCCACAGAAACGCCTATCTGACCCCCTCACTATAGAGTCCCCTATTACTACTGCTCTCCTCTTCCTTTCCCTACCCTTCTGAGCAACAGGGCCGAACTCCTTGCCGGAGGCCCGGGCACCGTCGTTGCCCCCAGGTAGGCTGTCCCCCCCAACAGTACTTAAACAGGAGTACTTATTTCCAAGGGGTACAGCCACCGGGGTACTCCCTAGTCCCTGCCTCTGTTCCTTGCCCCCCCTAACAGTGACCCACTTGTCTACCTCCCGTGGTCTAGGAGTGACCACCTCCCTGTAACTCCTATCTATAACCTCCTCACTCTCCCTGATCAGACGGAGGTCATCAATCTGCCGCTCCAGGTTCCTAATACGGTCCCTTAGGAGCCCCATCTCGTCACACCTGGCGCAGATGTGGATGTCTGGAAGACTATCAGACTCCCAGATTCCCCACATCTGACACCCAGAACAAAAAACTGCCCTGGCAGTCATACTCTCCAAACAAAGCCCCGCGCTCGGTTACTAAACCTACCGCCCGGCCGCTACTCCAACCGCTCCAACCGCCCACCCAAAAGAACTGAGTGATCTCCTGGGAGAGGCGAAAAACCGGATAAAAAACCCAGGCCAATTTGGGAAAAAATCCGGGAAATTCCTCTCCGACCCCAAGCTAGGCGATCGAAACTAGTCCGGGAGATCACACAGGTCTTACTCCTTACTATCCCCACACAATCCCCACACAATCCCCACACACTACTTCCCAAGCAACACAGCTTGGTGCTGCTTGCTGCTGCTGCTGCTACTGCTGCTGCTACTGCTGATTGCTGCTGCTGCTACTGCTGATTGACTAAGGTAGTCAAAAAGGCTTTTGGCACTTTGGCCTTCATCAGTTAGGGTATTGAGAATAGAAGTTGGGACGTCATGTTGCAGTTGTATAAGACGTTGGTGAGACAGCATTTAAAATATTCTGTTCAGTTCTGGGCTCCATGTTATAGGAAAGATATTGTCAAGCTTGAAAGGGTTCAGAAATGACTTATGAGGATGTTGCCAGGACTAGAGGGTGTGAGCTATAGGGAGGGGTTGAGTAGGCTGGGTCTCTACTCCATGGAGTGCAGGAGGATGAGGGGAGATCTTATAGAGGTATACAAAATCATGAGTGGAATAGATCGGGTAGATGCACCGAGTCTTTTGCCCAGAGTAGGGGAATCGAGGACCAGAGGACATAGGTTCAAGGTGAAGGGTAAAAAATTTAATAGGAATCCGAGGGGTAACTTTTTCGCACAGTGGTGGGTGTATGGAACAAGCTGTCAGAGGAGGTAGTTGAGGCTGGGACTATCCCATCGTTGAAGAAACAGTTAGACAGGTACATGGATAGGATAGGTTTGGAGGGATATGGATCAAGCGCAGGCAAGTGGGACTAGTGTAGCTGGGACATTGTTGGCCGGTGTGGGCGAGTTGGACCGAAGGGCCTGTTTCCACACTGTATCACCCTCTGACTCTATCACCAAAATCATGGTGCACTAGATTATCAGTTTGATTGTAACAACAGGAACACCTGTTAATGTGAATGGGGGTTAAACATATCAACTAATAACTAGTAACTATTTCTTTGGGATAATAAAATGGGATCTCTTGATTAGACCAGAGAACAAATGTAGACTTAGCTGAATGGTTCATTTCAACAGTACCACAGCAGATAGTATGTGCTATGTACAGGAAAGAACTGCAGATGCTGGTTTAAATCGAAGGTAGACACAAAATGCTGGAGTAACTCAGCAGGACAGGCAGCATCTCTGGAGAGAAGGAATGGGTGACGTTTTGGGTCAAGACCCTTCTCCCATTCCTTCTCCTCAGAGATGCTGCCTGTCCCACTGAGTTACTCCAGCATTTTGTGTCTATGTGCTATGTACCTATCTATGTACTATGGTAAGAGATTTAGGACTGTGGTACTATTGTAAAAGATTTCGATTTTTTTCTCCCCAGTTAGTCAGGAACGCACTGCCGGAGGGGGTCATGTGGCAGGAACTCTCACATTTAAGAAGTATTTAGATGGGCACCAATCACCAAGGCATGGAAGACTAGGAAGCAAATGCTGACAAATGGGAATAATATATGTAGGTGTTGGTGGTCAGCAAGGTTTTGGCTCCATAACACACCCAGAACACTGATCTGAGGTCTCGCCCATGGTTTTGCTCAGTTACAGACGAACTACAATTTGCACTCCAAACTCAGACTCACATTCTTGATAATATCAACATGAAAGTCAAGGACATTACATCAGAGAGAGCCCTTAATCACTATTTATCATGTCTGGTGGATGCTCATCCACATGAAAGGATCATTCGGAGAGTATCTCCACAGATGCTGTTTGACCTACTGAACATTTCCAACATTTTCTTTTTCGGTTTTGTATATATGCCGGTGTTTATTCTCACCTCCAATATACATCGGAATAATGTAGATTAGCATTTGCCATTTCTTTCTGTGACACTTTCAGTAAATCATGTTCAGACTGCTGTCGCTCCAGAACGCGCGAATGTAATGCGCGCACGGAACCCTGGTAGTTGTAGTTCGAGCACCACGAAGTCCAATTACTCCTCTCGTCGGAGCCTTCGGGTCTCCGTCATCAGCCTGCGCAGCAGCCGTCTCTAGGCAGCGGAGGGAAAAATGGCGGACTCTTTGAGTGTTGGGATCAATCTGGATGCTTTTGCTCACGCGATTAACGCAATTCAACAACTTCGCTCCAGTGTTACCCGCGTTTTTGATACTCTCAAGGATGGGATGAAGAACAAAGAGACTTTGGAAGGCAGGGAGAAAGCATTCATCAGTGACTTTCAGGAGAACCTGCATGCTGTCAACAGGGATCTGAAGTAAGTTGGAGGCTGAAGAGTGGAAGCGAGGGCTTTTCGATGGCTATCATTACGAGCAGAAGAATTTGGATCTTAGGAGTTTTAATAACTGTAATTACCTATTTATAATAGAGTATTTAAGGTATTAAGTCATTCAAGTCGTTTTACAGTGAACAAATGTAAAGCCAAGGCATGGGGATATTTAAGGATGGTTATTCAGTGCTGGATAGTTTCCTGAAAAGGTGTTGGATGCAGAAAACATTCTGTATTTAAAATGTATATGGATGTGTACATTAATTGTTATAACCTACAAGCTGACATGGATTATAAATGGCCATGGCACCAAAACATCATCATCTACTTTTTATAAGTCTGAGATAAATTGATCCTTACTTGTGCATTGAAAGTGATGCCTTTTGGGTTTTGTGTCACTGACTGTAGAATGTAAACACGTCTAGATTATTCTCAATTACTTTTTTCTCTTGTCACTTGTTTCTTTAGATGTTCTGTTTACCACCCTAATTCATCTTGTATATCATTCCTTTTTGACATTTAATCATTTAAACTATTTTGAACACACAAACTTAATTGCACATACTATGTGGTTCTGTGATTTAATTTGTCCTGCCTTCTCATCTGTCATAGATCTTTGTCTTTGTTTTCTCCTCCCTTCCCATTTTTTTTCTTCTCTGCGCAGATGCTGTCCGACCTGGTGACTATTTCCAGCATTTTTTGGCTTTCATTTTCTATTTCTAGCATCCACAGTATTTTGCTTTGTAAATATGCACCAGCTGTCACAATACAGTATATGATTGCACATCAGTGTGGCCCAGGCAGCTGATTGACAGAGTACTCTGGCCAGCATCTGAATTTGCACTGGGGTAAAGCCTTTTGTTGATGTGGTTCTTTGTTCTACAGATAATTTAATCAAATAGTTTGAATTGATTATAGTAGCAGGCTAATATGATTTTGGTGGTTATTCCCACTTCATGCAAAGAATTGCTGGGGATTTTCTCAATTTCTGAGCAGAAACCACACACTTCATTCACATTAATATGCCATAGACCGATTCTACCTACCTGTTGACCTGCAAAAAAATGTTGATTTGTATCACATTTTTTGCCTGAGGAGAGAGGCTTGAGCAAGTTTATTGCTGCTCGGTCTAGGAATATCCAGTGTTGTTCTGCATGCTGGAAAGCTGTCACTGGGAGTTATTTTATTAAATCAGATCTCCTGGGCAAAATGGCACTGCCCCAGCCATCCATATTTGTTTTTGTTTTCTTCCAGCGCAATTATTTTTTCCTCCTCCTCTCTATTTTTCATCAATTTTCTTCCCTCTCTCTTCTCACAGCTCCTTTCATGTTACCAGGTGATGTTTGCTCTTTTCGTCCCCTGTGTACTCGCAACAACAAAAAATCTTGATTTTTGAAGAATTCTGTACTTAAAGGATATTCTTCACCTGGTTAATTGGTTAGAATGTTACATATTTTTCTATGGATATATGTTAAAATAAAAGATATCCTTTGCACTGATCACTGTGGTTGCTTTTAATTTTCAGTGAGTTGGAACGTTTGAGTAACTTGGTGGGACGACCATCGGAGAGTCATCCACTCCATAACAGCGGCTTGTTGAGTCTTGATCCAGTGCAGGATAAAACTCCTCTCTACAGCCAACTTTTGCAGGCTTACAAATGGTCTAACAAGGTAGGTAACTGATCATTAGGAACACAATGGTTTGGTTTTGTCAATGTGGTTACCAATCAGAACTGCAAGCTTTTTGATATTAAATATTTACATTTTGAATGTCCCCAAATACTATTACATCATTTCATCCTTTATGGAAAAAGACCAAATTCATTGCTTAGAACACAACATAGTCAAGCTTTTCCTTTGAATGGCCATATTGGTTTAAAGGCAATGTAATCTCCATAAATGATAGGACCGTAGAAATTGCTAATGTGCCTGTCTAAGGGTCTTGTAAATGTTACAATTGTACCACTTCTTCTGGCAATTTGTTCCTTTTATATACCATCCTCTTGGTGAAACTTTTGCCCCTCAGTTCCCTTTTAAATCTTTCCCCTTTCATCTTAAACCCACAATCTCTAGGTTTAGAACCCACTATCCTGGGTAAAAGATTGTGGCTTATCAATATTCCTCATGATTTTATAAACCATGAGACAAAGTGGACCCGTTGGGCCCAGGCCTCTCCTGCCGCACCCTCTCTCCCCCACTCCCCCCCACTCCCCCCTCCCCCCTCTCCCCCCCTCCCCCCCCTCCCCCCTCCTCCCCTCCTCCCCTCCCCCCCTCCTCCCCATCTCCCCTCCCCCTTCCCCTTCCCCCCTCCCCTTCCCCTTCCCGCTCTCCTCCCTTTTCCCCTTTACCTTCCCCCCCACTCCCCTCCTCCCCTCCCCCTGTCTCTCACTGATTCTAGGTTGGTTACAGAATGAGGATTTTTTTCTATAGAATATGTAGACGTCTCTCCCTCTGAAAGGGAAAATATACCCATCCCGGTCTAAAATATAGCACGATTATGGGGGAAGTGATTTCAAATAGAGAACGGGAGAAGTGCCTACAGTAATCCATTTGCTACTGAAATATTGACAGTAAAGCCTACTAAATTGACTTTTCACCATTGTCAAAAACTCTTCTTAGAACCTAGTCAATTTCAGCTGAAATTCCCACGCAATTATTTTTGTTCAAATCAATAGTACTTACTATCCTCAGTGGCTGTTGCATTATGCATATGAGCTTAAACTTTACCTTTGATTTGTCTTAAATCCAATTTATTTTTGATCCATTGAAATTTAACATTTGTTGAAATTCACTGAAAACATTAGTTTATAAAGAGTATTTCCAACAGTTTGCTGTGTATTTAAGATAAATAGGGTGGCATTTTTCTAAGATCAAGCTAGTGGATTTCATCGTTTGTTTTTAAGGGTTGGTGTGTAAAGTATAACACAGAGAAAAACAGAGTGTTATGTATTTTGTTATTTCCTAATTTGCTGTGACCGATTAATTCAAATTCTCATTGCAATCCATTCTGGGATTCTTTGGATGGTTTGAAGATTATGTGAGATAACTAACCATATTTCAGTATATATATATATACAAAACATAAAAGTAGAAACATTCATTATTTTCTTACCTCTGAATTTTTGATTTCAGACATTTTGACAATATTTGTAAGCATTTATTCTGGTGGGTGGTGTTGCTAGTACGAAAGGCTTCTGAAAATACTAAGAATACATTGATTTGGCAAAGTGGATGACTGTCAGATGAATATATCCCAATTTTATTTTTAAATCTTTATAACAATACCAGTTGTTATACCTGGAGTTCCTCGGGTATTTTAATGGCAATCATGATGTAAGCATTTATTTCCATGCAACCAGGTTTTGTAACACTGCTTGTAAATGAAATAAAATCTAATTTAAGTACGTAATTGTACCATGGATAATATAATTAGGGGATAAAAATTGTGTAGTTTAGCTAAAGTCAAGCTGAAAATAAATAGGTATACACATACTGGAAATATGGATACCAAATTTATATTTAATATAGTTTTCTTTAAATAGTTATATATCCTTGCTTAAAATGTAATTTACTTGATTGCAATATTGAGGTACTTGAAAATACACTGTATTTCTTTCTTTAGAATCCAGTGTATAATTATATAGATTAATTTTATTTCCAACTCTGGGGCAATCAATATGTAACTGACCATGGGAAAAGCTTGAGATTAAGGCTAACAATTTTTAATGATTGTCCTTGCATCTTACTTATGTTTAAAGCAAAACTAACTGCAGTTGCTTGAATTGTAAAGGTAAATCAAATGGATTAATTGATATCTGAAAGATGAAAACATTTTTCCCGCTAGCAGTGCCAGTCATTATTGTAGCCTCAATTACATGTAGTAGTAATTTTTTAACATAATCTTGTGCCGTTTCTTAGTGTTGGTGGATTCAAATTCTCGATTAGTATGATTGGAGCTCTTCCATTCAGTTCAAGATTAGATGATGGCGCATCATGAGGTGAAAGAATTAAAAAAATTAAGAGGAGAGCGTACAGCTTCATCAGTCAGCCACACCTGTGCTGGTTGTCTGAGAAACTTTGAAATAAGTTCTTTTTTCATGTCTTGATCTGGGTCATTTTTTTGGGTGCTAAAATTGCACTTTAAAGCAACCATTGATCAATCAAATAGTGTTGAATGACATATAAAATTATTCAGGGATTGGATACGCTAGATGCAGGAAACATGTTCCCGATGTTGGGGGAGTCCAGAATCAGGGGGCACAGTTTAAGAATAAGAGGTAGGCCATTTAGAACAGAGATGAGGAAAGACTTTTTCACCCAGAAAGTTGTGAATTTGTGAAATTCTCTGCCTCAGAAGGCAGTGGAGGCCGATTCACTAGATGCATTCTTTTGAACTCTCTTTTGAGTTAGATAGAGCTCTTAGGGCTAGCAGAATCAAGGGATATAGGGAGAAGGCAGGAACGGGGTACGGGGTACTGTGATCAGCCATGATCACATTGAATGGCGGCACTGGCTTGAAGGGCCGAATGGCCTACTCCTGCATCTATTTTCTATGTATCTATGGCTAAACAACTTGCACCAGATCATGAAGTGATATAACAATTTGTCCCAAGTTTTTCCATCAAAATCATTCCTGTTGTGTTTAAATTTGCTTTTTCCTAATTTAAGTAAACTTGAAACAGACTCTTGCAGATGGACCACTTTGCAAAGGTACTTGCAAATTAGTTTAAGTGTAATTATTAACATATTCCCAAGTATATAATGCTTTAATACATGCTTTCAATTCATCTGCTTTAGTACCTTGTGGAATTACTGGTAATATTTAATGAAAATCTCCAGCCAGCATTAAAATAACATATTTGATCTAATGCTTCAGTGGCTGCTTTGTGTATCATTTTACAATCATCGCACACAGCAAGTTTGCAATCTTTTACAATTTTTTCCTTATTTGTCAAATATAAAGGGAGGTTTAAAAGCTGAATGTGCAGTTTTCTTCCATCAAAAATATTGAAGCTATACCTAACGATACCACAATCAGGGCAATCATGTTTTGTCTTTGTCGTTTAGCTAAAAGTAGATGAATAAGGAAAGTTTTCCTATTCCATCAATAGTATCCAAGACATTTCTTTGGTTGCTCATCAAATGTGTTTCTCTCTCCTATTCATTTAACATGTTTAAATCATTCCACAGGTTCAGTGCACAAATTTTCAGTTTCTCATTGGGGCACTGGTAGACTTGGGTCAGGTCCACCCAAATATTTAGTGTCTCAAAAAATCTGGAGGGAAAAAGTCATACATTTTCAATGAGGGAAAAATAATGGCCCCTTTGGGTAATGAAGGTCCTCCAATAAAAGTTTTAGAAAACTAAGAGTAATGTGCCAAAAGTAACCTACATGCACAAAACTAGATTTTGAGGTTGTTTCATAACTGACCTCAGTCTGAAGAAGGGTCTCGACCCGAAATGTCACCCATTCCTTCTCTCCTGAGATGCTGCCTGACCTGCTGAGTTACTCCAGCATTTTGTGAATAAATACCTTCGATTTGTACCAGCATCTGCAGTTATTGTCTTATATTTACCTGGGATACTCACCTTGTTCTTACAGTGCCCTCCATAATGTTTGGGACAAAAATCTATTCTTTATTTATTTGCCTCTGGACTCCCCAATGAGATTTGTATTAGAAAAAAATCACATTTGGTTAAAGTGCGCATTGTCAGATTTTAATAAAGGCGATTTTTATACATTTTGGTTTCACCATATAGAAATAACAGTAGTGTTTATACATAGTCCCCCTATTTCAGAGCACCAGAATGTTTGGAACACAGCAATGTCATGTAAATTAAAGTAGTCATGTTTAGTATTTTGTTGCATATCCTTTGCATGCAATGACTGCTTGAAGTCTGCAATTCATGGACATCACCAGTTGCTGGGTGTCTTCTCTGGTGATGCTCTGTCAGGCCTGTACTGCAGCCATCTTTAGCTTATGCTTGTTTTGGGGGCGAGTCCGCTTCAGTTTTCTCTTCAGCATATAAATGGCATGCTCAGATCGGGTGATTGACGGCCCCTCAAAAATTGACCATTTTTTAGCTTTGAAAAACTCCTTTGTTGCTTTAGCAGTATGTTTGGGATCATTGTCTTGCTGTAGAATGCACAATGAATTTTGAGGCATTTATTTGAACTTGAGCAGATAGGATGTGTCTATACACTTCAGAATTCATTATGCTACTACCATCAGCAGTTGTAACATCAATGAAGATAAGTGAGCCAGTATCTTCAGCAGCCATACATGCCCAGGCCATAACACCCCCACCACCGTGTTTCACAGATGAAGCAGTGTACTTTGGATAGAAAACATAGAAAACATAGAAAATAGGTGCAGAGGAGGCCATTCGGCCCTTCGAGCCAGCACCGCCATTCATTGTGATCATGGCTGATCGTCCCTAATCAATAACCGTGCCTGCCTTCTTCCCATATCCCTTGATTCCACCAGCCCCATGAGCTCTATCTAACTCTCTCTTAAATCCATCCAGTGGATCTTGGGCAGTTTTTTCTCTCCTCCATACTTTGCTCTTGCCATCTCTCTGATATCAGTTAATCTTCGTCTCATCTGTCCACAAGACCTTTTTTTCCAGAACTGTGGTTGCTCTTTTAAGTACTTCTTGGCAAACTGTAACCTGGCCATCCTATTTTTGTGGCTAACCAGTGGTTTGCATTTTGCAGTGTAGCCTCTATTTCTGTTCATGAAGTCTTCTGCGGACACTGGTCATCTACAAATCCACGCTTGACTCCTGAAGAGTGTTTCTGATCTGTCGGACAGGTGTTTGGGGATTTTTCTTTATTATAGAGAGAATTCTTCTGTCATCAGCTGTGGAGGTCTTTCTTGGCCTGCCAGTCCCTTTGCGATTAGTAAGCTCACCAGTGCTCTCTTTCTTCTTAATGATGTTCCAAACTGTTGATTTTGGTAAGCCTAAGGTTTGGCTGATGTCTCTAGCAGTTTTATTCTTGTTTCTCAGTCTCATCATGGCCTCTTTGACTTTCATTGGCACAACTTTGGTCCTCATATTGATAAACAGCAATAAAAGTTTCCAAAGGTAGTAGAAAGACTCGGTGCTGAGAGCTCTCTTAAATAAAATCTGACAATGTGCACTTTAACCACATATATTTTTTCTATTACAAATCTCAAATTGTGGAGTACAGAGGCAAATAAATAAATGATGGGTCTTTGTCCCAAACATTATGGAGGGCACTGTAATACACACTGCAATATCCTATTCTTTTCTAGTGATCTGACGATGGATATAATTTTGAATTGTAACAAATGAACCCAATTTCAAAACAACCAACTCAAAATAAATCTCAACAGCATACCGTGAAGTTAGATCTGAAAAAATTCTCATCAGTTTTTAAAAGGGAAAATTAAAATTAGCTCTCCTTTGGGTTATGGGGGCCTTATGGGAGTTTTAGAAAATCTAAGAGTATTGTGCACATCTTTATACTAAACCTAATGTCTGTGCAAAAATTCAACTTTCTTCATTGTTTCATTACTGAGCTATACTGTATGTGTGACACACAAGCAGTCTGTTTTATTGTATATCCTTAGATAACACTTTTTGAAGGTGGAATGTTTTGTGCGGGCAATAATGGGTGACATCTTTGAAAGGTATGATTCAGCAGATGTTTACTGAATGAAAGGGTTTTTGGTTTATATAGATTTAATTCTGGGTCCAAATTGTTGACTTCCATGTTGCTTGTGGTCGGCCAGTGATAGAGTATGGTTCTCAATGCAGAAAAGTGGATAAAGAAGTTGCATTCCATTGGCATGTATTGCCTGCAAGAGATAGATGAGCTCTCCTAGTAAAAGTCTTCTTTGTTTCCATATCAATAAAATAAAGAATTTCATTTTTTTCTAAATCAGTGTTGACTTTAATATGATAGCTGAGCAGGATACAACATTGCATCTAAAACGCATTAGATGTTTGTAGGCTGGCTTTTTCACGGGTGTGAGTGGAACATTTTAACAGTCAGGATTGTTGACACCTCTATGTAGTGCTGTGATTATCATTCACATTGGTAATTGTCTGTCACAGGAAAGTTGGAAGCAAAGCCTGTCACTGTTATTGTCTGGCAGTTGGAGTAGATGTACAGTTCCATTGCAGAGGAAGTGAATGGCAGTGTATAAAATCTCAGAAATGTTCGTCGGATTGTTGTACAGCAGCTTCTGACCATCTGCCGTAAAAAATGAATAATGCTGTGTCATATCAGCGTGTATCGGATTTTTAATGTTGCTTCTAAAAATGGTTTTTTATTCTCACATTAAAAAAAATCTGGAAAAAACAGGAGATTCCAAACGCAGCTTCTTTGAGCCCATCCCCTCTCCACGTGTTCATTGCTATTATTTCATTACTGGAACTAGTGCATTGTATTTCTCTGAAACAGTCATTGATACACAGTGACACTTAAAAGTGTAAAATGTAGTCCTATTGATTTAAGTTCTTCATATGGTCTTGACATTCTAGCTAATCTATTTCATTGTTTATAAACTGAAAATTATTCATCCTATTAATAATCTTACAATGCACTTCCATTGTGACACATACCTGAAGTGTAATCAGAGCTTTAAAAGCATTGCTCCAAACTAGGTTTGTGACAAGGGAGAGAGCATGAATAATTACAAACCCAGAATGGATTTTTTTTGTTCAGTTTGTTGAAAGCCTTATATTGCAGTATAGATAACAGACTCTTGGTGTGCCCGTGACGCATTTAAATTTATACAGTACATATATAAATATGTTTATTCATAGAATTTCACAGTTTTATCAGGATTATGTTATCAGAGCAGCATTTCATGGATATCAGATTCAAAATAAGCTAAAATTAATTTAAATGTTTTGAAATCTTGCATTTACTGTATGATTCTTTACTCTAGAGGAATTGTACACATGAATGAAAATGATTATTTTGCCAAATGATATCTGAACCAAGTGCGTAGAGGTGAAATATGTAGAGAACCACATATTTTGCGTGAAATTCTTCTCATTATGTATTTGTAGTTCTCCAATTCACTGAGGGATGAATCTGAGATGTAGAATTTAAGCTTATTATTGTTGTAGAATTTTTGTTTTTAATTTAATAAAGGTCCTGTAGTTACATTACCCTGAAAAACCTAATGGCCTATTACACATATCAATCAGCCCAGAGAGCAAATCAGTCAGCAATTTTATTTTCAGAGATGAGAGGATTGTTTCAACCGAGTACATTCCAAACCTCACTTGTATATTACATTTGTGAAAGACCTCACATGCCTACTTCTGGGGTGTGAGAAATTTGATATGTGGTGGGGGTGATAAAGGCTGAGTTGTGTAGAATGTTTAGGTGAGTATCCCTTTTATTCTCAAACTTACTATAATTGTTTTCTACATTTATGAGACATCATTATCTTTTGCTTGCATTTTTGCATTAGTAATGTGCTTTTGCTGGTGTCACTTGAATCCTTGAAACATTATTTTAATGACTTATTGGGCAGTCTTAGTCCAGAAAATAATTAACTCTACACTACTATAGTGCCCTCCATAATGTTTGGGACAAAGACCCATCATTAGAAGTAAAGTATTCCACAGGTATTGGGTGACACAGTGATGCAGCTGGTAGAGCTGCAGCCTCACAGCGCCAGAGACCTGGGTTCAATCCTGACCTAGGATGGTGTCTGTGTGGAGTAAGCACATTCTCCCTGTGACTGTGTGCGTTTCCACCGGGTGCTCCGGTTTCCTCCCTCATCTGAAAGATGTGTGGGTTTGTAGGATAATTAGCCTCTGTAAATTGCCCCTAGTGTGTAAGAAGTGAGTGTTAAAGCGTGATAACATAAAACTAATGTGAACGGTTGATCGATGGTTGGCGTGGACTCAGTGGGCCGAAGGGCCATGTTCCATGCTGTATTTTTCAATCAATCTTAACCAATCATTTTTTCATACTTTGTACATTGGGATTGGAAGCACAGTTTAAAAAGTTGCTATTGCCCCCAACGTAATGAGCAAGGATAAGCTAGATGAGGGGAAAGGCCTAATAGGACATGGAATTGCATAAAGTAGTGTGAGAGCAAGTTGGTGTGTGGTAGGTATGCATAACTGCACTGCAATATACTTCCTCCAGTAATATTACTTTTATTTTCAAGCACTTTATATTACGCTGCATTTAGTTTTCTCTGTTGCTGAATGAGCAATAAGTCAACCAACATTTCCATTTAGTGCACAGTATTAGGGACAGTATTACATGTTAACGAGTTACAGTGCCAAACCACTTTGGCCTCTAAGCAGTACAAACATTTTTCAATCAATAGCAGAATATATGGGGAAAAAATCAATGGAGCAAATATTTGTTTCATCATGCACACATTTTTGATAATTTGGAATAATATTCACCTTAGGATTCTTTTTGGCTTTTCATTAGAGACTGTTATTATCATTATACCTTAGCATGGGCACAGCTTCAGCTGGGTTAACAGTCAACCATTTTCTCAAGCTGTTAATATTAACTTTTTAATTTTTATTAAATTGCTCTTCCTAATAACCTTGTTTCCAGGTCAGATGCTTTCTTCTTTTCGTTGGTATTAATTTGTGTTGATGTTTGAAAGCACTTTGCCCAGCAAAGTCTTTAATTTTTAATTTCAGCCCAGCATGGCTTGCCTTATATATATTTGATGAGCTGAGATAAGGGCATTTCCCCATCTCTGATTGTTCACATGTTAGTGAACACATGAGTAAATGCACAAACCTTGCTCAGAAATTATTCATGTGTGGTCTAAAGCTTCCTGTTCTTGAGCAGTGAAATCGAGTTTATTGAGTTAGCCCAGAAGGACACATTCCAAGGACACATTTAATTTGGCTGCTCTTCTTCCTGTTGAAAAGCACTAAGATTTTTAAAGGAGAAATTGGATAGAGTGCTTCCAACAGGGAATCTATGTTCAAAATATACAAGCTAAATATGGGAATGACTATCATTGGGTGTGCCTGGACCATGGGAAGTTGAAGTGGTATGGGAGTATGTTGATAGAGGGAGGTTGGCGTGCTGTGGCTTGAGTAGTATGTTGTTACATTGGTGTCAACAGCAAAATAACCTTTATTTGGTATGCGTTTGTTACATCGGCAGTAAGTGTTAGTTGAAATTTCATTTTAAATTGCAGATGCTGAAAATCTGAAATAAAGTTAGGCCAGGTAGCATTTTCATCAGATCTCGGACCCTTTAACAGAAATGGAAAATGAGAAAACCTGTTAGTTTTTAGATGCAGAGAGGGTGGGGCAGGAGTGGATATGGCAAAGGGAATATATAATAGTGCCAGGGTGCTGAGGTGATCCAGTTGTTTAAGTGATTGTTTGGTTAATAGACTATTGAAGGAAGTTAGAAAAAGAAAACAGTAAGAAATTTAGTTTGCAGATGCTGATAAACCTGAAGCCAAGAAGAATGCCCAACAAATTAAGAGAGGGGAAACTAATATTGCAGATGGATAATTATTCACAAAATGCTGGAGTAACTCAGCAGGTCAGGCAGCATCTCAGGAGAGGAATGGGTGATGTTTCGGGTCGAGACCCTTCTTCAGACTGATGTCAGGGGGGGTGGGACAAAGGAAGGATATAGGTGGAGACAGGAAGACAGTGGGAGATCTGGGAAGGGGGAGGGGAAGAGAGGGACAGAGGAACTATCTAAAGTTGGAGAAGTCAATGTTCATACTGCTGGGCTGCAAGCTGCCCAGGCGAAATATGAGGTGCTGTTCCTCCAAATTCCAGTGGGCCTCACTATGGTACTGGAGGAGGCCCATGACAGAAAGGTCAGACTGGGAGTGGGAGGGGGAGTTGAAGTGCTCATCCACCGGGAGATCAGGTTGATTAAGGCGGACTGAGCAAAGGTGTTGAGCGAAGCGATCGCCGAGCCTGCGTTTGGTTTCGCCGATGTAAAGAAGTTGACACCTAGAGCAGTGGGTGCAATAGATGAGGTTGGAGGAGGTGCAGGTGAACCTCTGTCTCTTCAGGGGTGAGTGAAAATTGATGTGAATGGTGCCAATGTCACTGTTGCAGTTGAATCTCCTCATACTCTTTACTGCCATCATTTTATATTCCTCCTATCTCCCTTGTGTTTATCTAGTCAAGTGAGTTTCAATATCTAGCCACTCTCCAGGAGAAGAGATTTCTCTTAAATTTCATTTTGAATTTATTGGTTAGTGGTTAGTGGTCCCCATAATAAATCAACCATTTTAGAATTTTAAAGGTCTCATCCAGGTCATCCCACATTTCTTTTCAGAGAAAGGAGCCAATGCGTCTTCAGTCGTTTCTGATAAATGTAACTCTGTGTTCTTACATTTGTAAATATTTATGCCTTATTTCCAGTGCTGCTGCATACTTTACATAATAAAATACTGCTGACGATACTCTGAAGTGTGGGTTTATAAGTTTAACATAAGGACTTTTTTTGAAATTGACCTCTCCAGAAATGAATCCCATTCCAATATTCCCTTGCTTTTCCTTATTTTGAAACAGAATGCAATGATCTCATCATCAAAGTTTACAGTTTTACCTTTGCGAATTAAGTGCTGGATGAACTGGCCATTAATATTTTCCTAATCTTTGTCAATATCCTTTTTCTTTCTCATACTGCATGTGCATTGAAGTCCTAATCTTGCTGCAATTTAAACGTGCCTACAGATCTGTTCAGAACATTTGACATTTACCTGCAAATTCCTGGCCTTGTAGCTGATTTCTTGAGTTATTGTTGATGGGTCACAATCAATTAATTTTACAGTATTTAGAGGAAGGGCATTATCAGGACATTAAAGTGCCAATAATTGAATGTTTTATTAGTTTTATTCATGAGCTCATTCTGTGATCACATACATAATTTGCAAATTTGTCTGTGGAAGCTATGATTGGTAGCACTATGCATAGTCTGATAGAAGTGGCATGTTTCCAAAATAATGGATATTGAAAGAAACCACTTGAGAGGGCTCTTTTTGCCGTAAAATGTTTGTTTTCACTTTTAAAAATGTTGTTCTCATATAGAAACTTTCTGTGCAAATGCTATTTGAAATAGTCTTTGGACTCTTTTATCAAACTAAGTTAGTTGATGAGATGCTGTTTTCTTGATGTTTCAGTGTTTGTCTCCTGAAAGGAATACCGGTCATATAATTTAATTCCCTACTCTAATGGTCAAGTGCCATGCTTTACCTGAAACACTAATGCCGCGGTAAAGCAACCTGATTAAAATTTATTGTCATCATTATTGGCAGAATTGTATCAATTTGGCATTTTTCTATTTGTTATACTTCTAACTGTTATTAGTGTTATACCAGGAAGTACTAAAATAGGATGATTTTTTTGTTATTTATTTCAAAATTGAATGTTATATTTTGAGAAAATGGGATGTACAGTTGCATGTCAGTTGAAAGATTGGAAGGGAACTGTAGACGACTCCAAACTCATCAAATTTGAACAACAGAGTTCTAGATATTGGTTATGGCAAATCTAGCATTCCAATGGATTATTAGAATTATTGAAAAATATAATAGGAGATTTTTTTCTATTTCAGAAATAAGACTTATTAGATAAATTTGAATTGCATTTATTTATCTGGTGCCACAGTGCGATCTGTGTGAATTCCACAGGTTAGATGTTCATTCGTGCTTAGTAGCAAATATGTATGACATTATAAGGATTGTGGAGGGGGGGGGGGGGGGGGAATCATTGAAGGGATAAATCTGGTATCAAGTGGATGGATTCAGGCTATTTTTGCAAGTTAAGAATGATTCCAACAACTCTCAGGCATTTGAACACTATGGACACCAAATAAACTCTGAACTATCTTGATTGCACTAGGGACCTGGGGATGGGGGGCATTGTTTTTGACTTTGCACTATGGTGTTTGTTTGTTATTCTATAATGTACTTTTTGTTGTTTACTGTGGTGGCTACTGTCATTTACATATCTGTTATATTGCTGCCAGTACGAATTTCATTGTTCTGTGTTAGGACAATAAAACACTCTTGACTCTTGACTACCGAGGATGATTTAAGGAAGTTTGAAGAAATTATAGGTGAGCTAGGTGATTGACAAGAATATGGTAGGTGAAATATAGTAGGCAAATTGTGAAGTTTACATTTTGCTGCACAAAAGAATGGCGAGAGAGTGGATAAACAATGTTCAGCGGAAACTGATTCTATATTATGAAAGGATTTAAGCACAGATGTTTCATTGCAAATTGTATACGGTCTTGATGAGACTCAATTGGTCAGTGTAGAGTTTCTGGCTTTCTTACTTTGTCATTGAGGGAGTGCAGCAAAGTTTTGTGAATTTTAGTTACAGGGAGAGATTAAACAAACTTAATTTTTTTTCTCTGGAGCATTGGAGGTTTTCAGAACCTTTTGGATAGGCACATGGAGGGAAGTGCAGGCAGAGAATATTAGTTTAACTTGTGTTTGGGCCGAAGGGCATTTTCCTGCACTGTACTGTGAATGGTGCAGCCATCTGTGCTGTGAATGGTGTGGCACGGTGGCGCGGCGGTAATAAGTTGCTGCCTTACAGCGAATGCAACGCCGGAGATCCAGGTTCGATCCCGACTACGGGTGCCATCTGTACGGAGTTTGTACGTTTCCCCCATGACCTGTGTGGGTTTTCTCCAAGTTCTTCGGCTTCCTCCCACGCTCCAAAGACGTACAGGTATGTAGGTTAATTGGCTTGGTAAAAATGTAAAATTGTCCCTAGTAGGTGTTGGATAGTGTTAATGTGCGGGGTTCGCTGGTCGGCGCTGACCCGGAGGGCCAAAGGGGCCTGTTTCCGCACAGTATCTCTAAACTAAACTAAATTTTAAAAAAGCTCAAAGGGCCAAATGGACTACTCCTGGTTCTATTGCTTTTCTTTTTAGGTTGCACTTTACAAGTTTTCCTATTTCCATTGAGGCATGTGACATTAATGATTCTCATCATTAAAAAGCATGTGGCTTTGTGTAAAACGCTGCCATATTTTACCCTTTGATTATTAAAATGTCAGTTTGGAAACTATTCTTTTGGGAACTAACTTGGCTTCAGAATGATTTCTGGGAAAAACATGTTTATCACAGATTTAAGGTAATGTTCCATTCATAGTGTGGCTGCCAAGATTTATTTACAGCACCAACAAAAGGAGACCAGCTGGAGAAACTCAGTGGGTCGGACAGCATCTGTGGGGGTAACCGTATTGGGACAGAGTGGAGAAGGAAGATAGGTTGTATAACGAGGTGATGAGTGGTTAGGCAGGAGTGATTGGTGATTAGTCTTCTGGGGAAGGGTGAAGGAAAATGGGCATATGGAGCAGGGGAAGGGAGGAGCGGAATGGAGTTGGGGAGTAGAGGCACACAGATGGATGGATGCAAACAGAGGTGAAAAATGGTAAAATAAAGATGGATAAAAGAATGCTGATGGAGCCAAATGAGAAATTGCTGTAATTTTCAGAAGTAGGAATACAACTGTTGTCAGTGGTGGAATCTGCTAAAGTAAGGAAGGTGATAATGGGAACTATTAGAGAAGTGGTGAAAGTAAAAGCCCATGTATCAGAAGATGTGTGTTAGAATGGATTGTAAACTAGTCTTATATAAAACAGAGTTGAAGCATACAGGAGAAAGAGATTTGAATGAAAAGACTAATATGTCCAAGTTTGCTGTTGATGAAGTAAACCCGTTGGAATGGACCATATGGGGGAATGATGTCTGTTATTGTCGATTGTCCGTTACAACCAAGTACGGTATTATCATTGTATTTAGTTGAAACAAAGAACTGCAGATGATGGTTAATACACAAAAGGACACAAAGTGCTGGAGTTACTCAACAGGTCCGGCAGCATCACTGGAGAACATGGATAGGAGACATTGGGACCGTTGTTCAGACTAATTCAGTCTGCTGAGTTACTCCAGCACTTTGTGTTTTTATTAACCTTAAAACTAGGCGTCGATGCTACTGGTCTGCACCAGTGAGCCCTTATTCAACAGTTGACGTGACGATTGTTGCGGCTCATGCTGCAGCCCCTGGCCGTCAGGGTTTTCTTCAGGCTGCTGCCAACGACAAGATGTTCTCTGTCACTGTGGATCTCCCTCCCCTCTGACCTGCTGCTGCTTCCAAGGTGGAGTGTGTCAGCGACACCAGAGGAGAAGGAGGAAGAGATGGCGGAGGAGGAGGTGGCAGTGGAGGGGGGGGGGGGGGGGGGGGTCCGGGGGAGGCGCCGAGTGGACAGAGCAACATGAGAAGGGGGAAGCAGCGGCGACTGAGCGGACAAAGTGGATTCATGCTTATCACCATATCCATGCCAACCTTTTTGCCCAATTAAACAAATTCCATTTGCCTGCAATTGGATCATATCCTTCCATGCCGTGCCGATTTAAGTGTCTATCCAAAGGCCTCTTAAATGTTGTAATCGGATGTGATTGCACCACATCATCTGGCAGGGGAGTTCCAGCATACACCACTCTATGTGCAAAAAAAACATACTCCTCAAGTCCTGTTAAAACGCCTACCTCTCACCTTAACCTCTGCCCTCTAGTTTTCGATACCCAAAACAAGTCAAATCTCTCCCGAGAACTCCTCCAATCAGGTGAATTTTCTGGTGAATTTCCTCTGCACTCTCTCTAGTTTATTTCAGATTTCCAACACTTGCAGCTTTTGATTTTTTTTCAATGTGTTGTAGCATATCCTCAAGATGTTGGAGCAACCGGGACTTCATCTGACTGAAGTTTCATCGGCTCCCTTAGTAAGAGACTTCCATTTAGCCACTTTTCCCTCTTGAGTAACACAACTGACATTGAGCAAAGGTGCCATATTTAGCCATTAAAATTTATTGCGGGCAGCAATTCTAAATCGATGGCCTCGGGGACTAAATAACAAACTACAAAATACTCGAGGCATGGTCGGCTGTGTAGTATTGATCAGGCCAAAATATTAGATTAGCAGCAGTAAAATACCATTAAATGCCATGCGTAATAGCAGTGGAATGCTATTACGCTGGGTTTTGATTGCACTGATGCAATTGTTTTGTCAATTTAGTTAGGATTGATGTTGAGTGCTGGTAAAAGATAATTGTGTTTCATACTTTGTATATGAATGGGCAGAGGGATAAAGGACAAAGACTGCTGTATTTTTGCAATGCTATTGAGAATTCTACCTACCGAGTTTGAATGGATGAACGGATATGTAGGCATCATTCTGAGGTTGACATTGGAACACTGAACTGCTTTTATGATTTGTGAACCTTGCAGCGAGCCCTCTTTTTCAATTCTGACCCCTGTTGACTTCTTTATAAAGTCATTTTGCAAAATAGGCAAATATTCTCTTCATCTTTACATTTTTGACAATGATACATAGTTACACTTCAGCTAATGCTGGCAGATACTTTCTCATTTGTGCAGACAATTGGGCATTAACAGAACAATTGCTTAGAATTGGGGCAGGTCAGATAAGATTCACTAAATCATATTTCTACCAATTATGTTTCTGTACCTTGCTGTTGTCCAAGCTTTATTCTACTCAGTGATCTCTATAATGTCTGGCAGACCTCACTCAGTTAGAATTGGTTACAATATTTCCTCAACCTTGACCCACAACACTAGTATCCTTCAGGGATGTGTGCTCAGCCCCATGCTCTAATCCTTGTATAGCCATGATTGTGGAGCCAAGTACAGCATCAACTCGATCTTTAAGTTCACTGATTATAGCCATACTGTGGGCCGGATCAATAACAATAAGACGGAATACAAGAAGGAGATTGGGAACCTCAGAACAGCAAGCTGTCTCTAAACATCAGCAAGAAGAAAGAGTTGTTGACTTAAGGAAGGGGGGACCAGGGGTGAATGCAGCCCTGTCCTCATCAACAAGTTGATATAGAGATGATTGACAGACAATCTAATCTGATCAGTTCATGCTAATGTGATCAAGAATATATATCAACATATTTACTTTCTCAGGCATCTGAGAAGATTCAGCATGTCCACAACTATTTTCTTGAACTTCTGCAGATGCATTATAGAAAGCATTCTTAGAGAATGCATTTCCACCTGGTACGACAACTGCTCTGCACTTGACCGCTTGAACCTGAAGAAAGTGGTTAAAACAGCCCAGTCCATTACAGGTTTGCCACTTCCAACTAGTCCATCTTCACTGTGCATTGCATCAGGAAGGCTAGATGTGTCATCAAGCATGCCGCTCCCCCTGGCCATTCCCTTTTCTTTTTTCTGTCTTTGGAAAGAAGATACAAGAGCCTAAAAGCCCGGATGTCCAGATATAAGAACAGCTTCTTATAAGAACTGCCATCAAACTCCTGAATCAATCACCTCTTTCATACCCCCTTCCTCTTACTATTAACTCTACCTCATTTGGTTATTCCATCAGGGTACTTTTTTTTGCACCTCTTCAGGTTGCACCTTCTTTTTTACTTCTTGATTGTCTTCGTATTTGAACAGAAAATCAACCAAGATTAAGTTCCACATTCAATTAACATCTGTTTGAAAATGTAATAATTTACAATATTATTTTGAAGTAAAAATTGGATTATTTCTTATTTGAACTATGATGCAGTGTGATCATCAGGCTTGTCAGCTATTAAAATATACTAACATTAGGAGGGTAAAAACAGGACATGAAATGTATCTGACAGACAAGGGAAAGGAAAGGTCTTACTGATTCCACAAATATAATAAGAGTAAAAAGGAATCAAATAATAATAAGAGTAAGAGGATGATTAGGAAAAGAACAGGTCCCCTTAAAGATCAGCACAGCTGTCTTTGTGTGGAGCCACAGAGATGGTGGAGATATTAAATTAATATTTATCTTGTTTTTACTGAGATCATGGAAGCTAAGAAGATATGAATTCTGATGTCTGGTGATGTAAAAAAAAAAGTGATTATTAATGTTTGTGATATTTCTCGCTGGGAAGATTAATAAAAATTCATAGCACTTAGTAGTTATTAAAATGACAATTGTCAATATTTAGTTAACAGAAGTAATGCAGTTGTTTTGATTTTCTTCTCAATTGCAATTTCTAAATTTTGTATCTTTCCTTCTTTCTATTCCACGTTTTCTGCCCTTTGACTTCAGCAAATACAAGGGGTGAGAGAGATTGATGATCATAAATGCCTGTTGTAGTGCCACCTGATGGTTAGGCCACTTCCTGAGCGAACCCTCGGCACTCCATTGGCAGGGTCTTGTGAGTTAGTGTGAGTCACGGGCTTTTGGGCAGTTGTGGAGAGGGAGAGAGAGAGAACTTTGGTGCGTGCTGTTCGCGGTTTCTCATGTCAATAAAGATTTACTGACCAGACCAACTTAGCGCCTCGTCTCATTCTGGGCTGGACCGTTCTGAGTCCTGCCACACTGTTACATTTTTACATGATTGTTGATCATCCATATATGAATATATGGGTATATAAAATTATGACAGGTGGATTGCCACAATCCTTTTTCACCAAGGTAAGAAAGTCTAAAACTAGTAGGCTAAACTTTAAGGTGAGAGGGGAAGCATTTAAAAGAGATCTGACTTTTCACAGAGGATGGTGGGTAAATGGAAAGGACTGCCAGAGAAAGGTGCAGAGGCAAGTACAATTACAACTTTTAAAGAACATCTAGACAGGTACATGGATAGGAAAGGTTTAGACGGATATGGACCAAACAACATCAATGGCACGGGTGTGGAAATCGTTGGGAGCTTTAAGTTCCTTGGCGTTAATATTACCAATGATTCACCATGGACCAGCCACATTGATGTGACAGCCTAGAAGGCACACCAATGCCTCTCCTTCCTGAAGAGACTGAGGAAATTTAGCATGTCTCCAATAACTCTTACAGACTTCTATTGCCTCACCGTAGAAAGCATACTGTTAAGTTGCATTGCAGCTTGGATTGAGAAAAACTGCGCAAGACTATAAGAAAATTGCAGAGTATTGTGGATGTTTCCCAGTCCATCACACAGATCAGGCTTCCCACCATTGACACCATCTACACTTCATGTTGCCTCGGAAAGGCAGCCAACATGGTCAAGACTTGCCCCACCTCATCATTCCTTCTTCTCCCTGCTCATGTCCGGCAGACAGTACAGAAGCTTGAAAACGTGCACCACCAGACTTGGGATCAGCTTCTTCCCCTCCGTTATCAAGCTTCTGAACGGTACTTCCATAAGATAAAGTACTGTTTGATTCAAGTCTACCTGATTAAGGACATTTTACACTTTCTGATGTACTGGAGGGGGAACCAATATCCTTTCCCTCCGTTGTGCTATTCGGGAGGGTTTAAATTAGAATGATAGGGGGAGGTGGTGGGGGGGGGGGGGGGGGGTGGTGAACTAGAGTAGTAGGTCAGAAATTGGAAGGAGTGATGGGAAGATACAGATTAGGACCAGGAAGTTTCAAATAAAGGACAGCCAGGGAGAGATGAAGTGTGTTTGTTTCTATGCAAGGAGTATTGTGGAGAAAGCCAATGAACCTAGAGCCTGGATCAGTACTTTGGACAATGGTGTTATAGCTATTGCAGAAATGTGGTTACGAGGGATACGACTGGCATCTCAATGTTCTGGCATTTCGATATTCCAGACGTTTCGAAAAGGAGGCAAAAGAGGTAGAGGAGTTGCGCTTCTAATCTTACTAACTTGATCGGATTTTTTGAGGAGATAGATTTCAAGATTTCAAGATCAATTTATTGTCAGATGTACCAATTAAGGTACAGTGAAATTTGAGTTACCATACAACCATACTAAGTAAAAAGCAACAAGACACACAGCCATATAAAATAAAATTTAACATAAACATCCACCACAGCGGATTTCACATTCCTCACTGTGATGGAAGGTAATAAAGTTCAATCATCTTCCTCGTTATTTTCACCCGTGGTCGGGGCTGTTGAACCATCCACAGTGGCCGCTGCTGACTTTCCGAGGCCCCCGCATCGGGATGATCGAAACTCCACACATCGGGATGGTTGAAACACTCTGCACAGCATGGAGCTCCCGAGTCGGCCTCATCTTACCAGAGACGTCATCTTACCAGATGTTAAAGTCCACAGGCCCCGTGGTTGGAGCTCTCACAGTCGATCCTCGGCAAAGAATCGCAGCTCCGCGATGTTAAAGTCCGCGCCGGGCCAGTCTCCAGGAAAGGCTGCCAACTCGTCGATGTTAGGTCGCAGAGGGAACGGAGATACGATACGGAGAAAAATCGCATCTCCGTCGAGATAGAAAAAACGTTTCCTCCAATTCCCCCCCCCCCCCCCCCCCCCACCATCCCCCACATAAAACAACCCAAAAAACACTAAAACATACTTTTAACACATACTTAACATAATAAAAACAGTAGAAAGGACAGACAGACTGTTGGCGAGGCAGCCAGTGCTGGTGGCGCCACCCGGTGGATTGGCAATAATGATGGTGATCGATGAGGGTAGTGCGATGGGTGTTGTCTAGAACATTTGTTAAGGTTCCCCATGGTTGGCTGTTCCAAAAGATTAAGGTGCATGGGATTAACAGTGACTTGGTCATATGGATTCAGAACTGGCTTACTGATAGAAGACAGGGTAGTGATGGAAAGACAACATTCAGGCTGGAGGTCTGTGACCTGTGGAGTTCCACAGGGATCTGTGCTGGGACCTGTGCTGTTTGAAATATATATATATATATATATATATAAATGACTTGGACGTAAATGTGGATGTGTTGATTAGTGAGTTTGCAGATGCCACCAAGATTACTGAGGTTACGGACTGTGATGAAGGCTGTCAAGATATACGTCGGGATATAGATCAGCCACAGAAATGGGCAGAGAAATAGCAAATGGAGTTTAATCTGAGGTGTTGTAGTCAGTATGAGGTGTTATACTTAGGGAGGTTAAATTTAAGGAAAAAATATATAATTAATGGCATGACCCTTAACAGCATTGATGTACAGAGTTATCTTTGGGTCCAAGTCCATAACACCCTGAAGTGGCAACACAAGTAGATAGTGTGGCAAAGAAGGCATATGGTATGCAGCTTTTGAAGACTTTGGTTAGGCTATATTTGTGTGCAGTTCTGGTCTCTCCATTGCAGGAAGGATGTAGAGGCTTTGGAAAGGGTGGAGAGATTTACCAGAACGATGCCTGGATCCCTATTAGTTACAGGGAGAGGTTGGACAGACTTGGATTGTTTTCTCTGAAATGCCAGAAATTGCAGAGAGATGTGATAGAAGAATATAAAATGATGAGAGGCATCGATAGGGTAGAAGGTCAGAACCTTTTTCCCAGGAAGGGAAATCATATGCCAGGGGGCATAGTTTTAAAGCGAGAGGGGCAAACTTAAAGGTAACTGTTTTTAGGGTGGTGGTGGTGTTTGAAGCAGATATGATAGTGGCATTTAAGGGACTTTTGGATAGGCAGATAGATGCACAGGGAGATTGTTTATGTGACTAATTCTGCAATGAATCTCCCCCCCTCCCCCTCTCTTCTATCTATTGTGGTTGTGTTTGAACTGATTGTGTCTATGTACGGTATATCTGGTATATCGGATCTGTTTGGACAGCATGTAAAACAAAGCTTTTCACTGTACCTCGGTACATGTGACAAAAATAAACCTAAATGTAGACACCGGCAAATAGGATTAGCTCAGATAGATATCCTGGTGGGCTTGGCTGAGTTGGGCCAAAGGACCTCTTTCCATGCCATTTAATACCATGAATCTATAGGGTGTGAATTTGATTGAAAGTTCACTTTCAACAAGGCTTGCAATATTTACAAGTGTCCCACTGTCTTGTCCCAGTCAAGTGTTGTTGTAACCAACATCAGTGCTGCCTCCCAGCCGGGAATAATTGAATTGTTATGCCGTAGGAAGGCATTTGGCCTATTATACCATCTCTATGTAATGCAATCCATTCATATTCTTCCCTTTACCTTTTTCATATAACTTTGCAGAAAAGGTTGTCTGCAACTCCTTCCAGATAGTTAGGTCCAGATTGTAACCACTTGATGCATTTAAAAGAAACTATCCTCCAATACTTCCAATATCTTCTACCCAATATTTTAAATCTTGAACCATCTGATAATGAAACTATCTTTTCTTTATTTACCAATTTAAACCTGGTCAAGGTTTTGTGCTCCTCAATAACATATTTTCTGAGGAATCCAAGGAACACATTCCCAACATTTGCATTTTAATCTTGTATCCAAATCCTTTATTCCTGGAACTGAGAGTTTCCACTGCTGATAAATGGTACAGTTAATCATACTTTAATTAGGTGATGACTAGAGAGAGTCCGAGAGGACTGAATTGTACTGTATTAATTTAGTCACTGAGGGATTCCAGAAGGACTGTACTGCACCTGTTTTGTTTTCACTTCTACTGCTTTAATGGTTGGCTGTAGGAACTGTTACTGCTTTCAGCCAGATCAGAAGAAACCAAACAAGGGTTTGGCTATTAGAGGATAGAAGATTTGCAGTGAGAGGAAACCACTTATTGAATAGCACACTATACAGGCAGAGATACTGGTGCTGTTTTATTGACATCACACTTGCTCTCTGTGGAGGCCCCATGCTGTTGGTGTTGCCTCAAATTCCATTTAGTATCACACCACAATGTAGCTGCACATCAAGAGTAAATCTTCACAGTTTTTATTCAAGAAAAATAGGCAGTGATTGATCTTTCACATCTTCTTTAAATGACATGCACTTTGGGTTTGAACTGAGTATTACTGTCAGTCCGGTCAAATCTTTGATAACACTGGAAAGTAGTGGATAAGTTTTCAGTTTTAGTTTATTGTTCAGTTTTAGTATAATTGTTTAACAGAGAAATTAATCATATTTTAAATTATTAATCTAAGTACGGTGGTGCAGCAGTAGAGTTTCCCATGTTCACATTGAATGGTGGTGCTGGCTCGAAGGGCCGAATGGCTTACTCCTGCGCCTATTGTCTATTGTTCGATCCTAACCACGGTTGCTATCTGTTCTCTCCGTGACCTGTGAGGGTTTTCTCCGGGTGCTCTGATTTCCTCTCACACTCCAAAGACGTACAGGTTTGATGGTTAATTGGCTTCGGTAAAATTGTAAATTGTGCCGAGTGTGCATAGGATAGTGTTAGTGTGCGGGGATCGTGGTTGGCACAGACTCAGTGGGCCGAAGGTCCTGTTTCTGCGTCGTATCTCTAAACTAAACTAGATATCTGGTTCATTACTGTGCACTGTTCCAATGATTATCTTAATGTCTCCACTTAGATTTCAAATGTCAATTACTTAATCTATGTATGAAACAAAGTTAGAAATGAACATGAGGTCAGTCTTTTCCATAAATGTTAAGGCCAAAAGTTTCATTAGTTGCTCACTGCACTGAAACCAATACACACAAAATCTGCATTCAAAATGTGTATTCACTGTACAGATGCTAATTAATTTTTTTCTGTAAGTATTTTCAATAGTTTCAAATTTTTCCTATTTATTTCTGAAAATATCTGTATTTGATTAGAACAGTTAATTTGCAGGCATGGAATAGTTTTTGGCCAATCAGAACAATCAGTAAATGGCTCCTAATTTGAATAGGTTTAGGAAGCTTCAAAGAAACAACTCGGTAATAACAGGCTTAATGAGTATGACAGTATGTATGCTGCTAACTGATAGGCTGCCATGTCTAGTTTTCTATCAGTTCATTTATTGTGTTGTATCTTGGTTCAGTGCTTTACCATCACCCAGCAGAAGAGGGTTTTTTTTGGTTGACACTATAAGTATCAAAAGACATAAGGAAGCACTGCCCTGAAGCATGTGCATTTAGAATTGACACAATTGCAAAAACACTAGGATTCTAATTTACTGAACATTAGTCAACTTATATGTTTCATATTTTGCTCTCTAGTAGCTCAATTAGTAAATAGATTGCCAATATTCAACTGAATAGTACTAACTAGAAATATTGCAGATTCAATCCTATCCTCTTAACTAATCTTATCTGAGTCTTGAATAGAACAGTACTGCAAGATTTTAACCTAACACAAGGTAAATGTGCACATCTTATTTCTGCTTTGTTGCCGATATTTAAAAAAATCAGAAAAGGTAACCACAGGGGCGACATACAGGAGGTTTCTGCTGCTCCTGCCATTGTATTCCAGTATGAGTTTTGAGGGTGGGGTATCTTCTGCCATTTATTTCCTTCAGTCATGGGGAATGTTTTCAATAAATGTAATTATTAACACTGTGATGATGCTTAATTTATTTTTATTTTTGCCTGCCAGCTTTCACAACCCACAATTGAACAAATGAAATTATTAGGTTTTATTATGGTCAGCATCAAAGCTAGCTCAAAACACAAAATGCTGGTGTAACTCAGTTGGTCAGCCTGCATTTGGGAATGGATAAGCGATGTTTTGGGTCGAAACCCTTCCGAAGGTAGCTTTGTTTCCTAGGTTTTAGCATCTGCTTTCTGTATAATTCTGGCCTGTACAAAACACAGCAATGCCTCAATTTGAACACAAATTTTGACCGGTTTTATGGATTTTATTATTAGCCAAAGCAGCGCTATGTGGGGAAATGTTAAATTAGGTCTTACTGTACTTCATGGATGACAATTGATCCAGATTTCAGTACACCCTTTGCTAAGCCATTTGTAAATTATGACATAGCCATAGCCTCATAATAATACTACTTAATTGCAACAAAATAATTGTGCACTTTAGTCAAGTTTCTTTTGCTGGAATAATTGGTTGCAGCAATCATGAGTTGATCAAAATTCATGCAGGATAACACCTCATATTATTTGCACATCACTTGTAATTTTGACCCAATATATTGTGCATGGACAGTGCCCAATTTCTCACAAGTTCTTTGCCAACAATTAATGGAGACTGGAGACCTAAGTTATCATTTTTATTCAGGATAAAGGTACTTATATTAAGCTCACAAAATCTGGGATAATCACAATGGTCTGGAGTTATAGAGGTTATTAAGTTAATTTTCAGAATAATCAATCCTAGAAATATAGGTAGAGAAAAGAGCAATTTCACTTTATTTCTTCTGTTAGGCATGCATTGTTTATTTGCATTTTAAAAAAAATAACCAAGCAATGTAAAATAAAATAGGAGAGGATTTGGTGCAAATGTGAAAATGTTGATAATGAGAGCTGCATGATGTTCAATTGCACGGAGGAATGTTACTCACCATTTCCCACTAGCTGCAGAGACACTTGGAAGTTTTCCGAGATTTTCCCACAGTCAGAAGAGTGTGGTATGTGGCCACTGGAGGATTAAGCTGAATTAGCAAACCTCTGCTCTGCCTGAATATGCTTTAGTAAGTATTGATGTTGTCCTTTCAAACAAATGCAAACTGCTGACCCTTGCATATTGCATGACCATGCTGTCCGAGTGAATAAAATCAATTGTTTGAATTTCAAATGTTGTATATTACGCTGAGAATAAGATGTGCTTTCTGGAGCTATGTCCTTGTTAAAGGTTAGCACAATGGATTCTGAGGTAGAAGGTTCACTTTCTAGAAGTTCTTTAAAATAGATTATAAAAATAAATTAATAGTTATGTATATAGTTTAAATATTGGGGACATTTTGTCAACTGGAACCCATTTAAACATAAAATAATTGTAAAGAATATTCATTTTTCTTTGCAAAAGAGAAAAAAAATTGTGTGAATGAGGATTTTGTATTTTTGTTATTATTAGAGTGTTACTGGGCCTGCTTAATGGTAAAGCTGGAGTAATGTTGATGGATGCAATCTCCAGTGAAAATAGCTAGGGTACTATTCAGAATATTGCAGATCTGGCAATATGGCTTTGATTTGCTGTGATCAGTACTATTTTACAAAAGTCTTTGCAATTATGGGTAAAAGTTCCATGTACTGAATCTGCACTGGTGCAAGGAATCAAATTTTTACCCCTGAGGCTTGCTGTTACTTGAAATAGAGTTCCTTCTGGCTATTTTAAAGTCCCAATGAAAACCGCAGAAGAAAATATTTGGCTCTGCTTGTTCTTTCTTCCCACGATGATATTTTGTATAACTGGCTCAAGAATGATTTAAGGATGGAAACTTTACATGCACTGATCCTATATACTTAACATGAGTGCATTTTCCTGTGCAAATTACTGTTTAGTTTTCACAAGTGGAAACTCTGGTTAGGTATGTATTCAATCTGATTTGAATTTGATTTTTATTGACATAATTATAGAGCCTTTCATATTTTGACAATCCATGGATTCATATGCAATGGCAGAACAGTAATTGAACCATCAATGTGGAGAGGATAACTTATCTTTTTCTTATTATTGTGGGGGGAAACATCAATCCTGGGGGAGTTCGTTATCTGATTCCTGGTTTGTGTTAGCAGAGAAGTTGGAACAAGTGTGTTTGTTTTTTGCTTTGGGAAATGAATGCTCGTGGAATGAAAACTGGTTACAAAGGTATATCTCTTAATTTGCTCTTAAAAATCAGATTTTGGACAAAGGACATATTTTATCTGAGAGGAACATCAAAAAATTCTGAACGTGGATTTCATAATATACTAGACGGGCTTGGACCCGTTGGGTCCAAATTTCTCCTGTGGGCGCTCCTGCAAGCCCGGCAACCCCCGTTGGGTGCAAACCTCTCCTGCGGGCCCGGCAACCCGCCCCCAACTGACGATCCGTGGACCCGTTGAAAACTCTCCTGCGGACCCGGCAACCCTCCGTGCAAACCTCTCCTGCGGGCACGGCAACCCCCGTTGGATGCAAGCCTCTCCTGCAGGCCCAGCAACCCTCCGCCACAGACGATCCATGGACCTGTTGCCGGCCGGGGGAGTGTCCCCCGGGGCCAGGGACGGGCGAGGGGGGAGAGGGAGGCACTCACCTCGGCCCCGGGTGGCATTGCATCGGCCAGAGCGAGCTGTGGACCCGTTGGGTGGAAACCTCTCCTGCAGCTACAGCTCGTCGGCGACGACCATCTTGTTTGACCCTCTGCCGCCGTGCAGCACCACGGGAGAAAGGTCAGGCATGGGGCACGTCGGGACGGGCGCCGGTCCTCCCGGTGGGGGGGGGGGGGGGTGGGGAGAGAAGCGCATTTATTAAAGTTTCAGCTCGATGGCTCAGCAGCTCCCCCCCTCATTGGCCGTCACTCCGGCGGGTCCCACCCTCGACGGCCATCGTGGGGCCCCCCTCCCCTCATTGGCTGCCACTCCGTCACTTGTGCGGGTCCCATTGTGACGTTGAACACGGCGAGGAAAAAATGGAGAAGTGATTTTTTAAACTTAAAAAAGTGATTTTTAAAGTTAAAAAAATGGAAAAACTTTTAAAATATATAAAACATTTGAACCCCACCACAATGGTGAGAAAGGTGGGCCTAAAATTGTCGTGCTATCGTGTACCGTTTTGGCTGTATTTCGAGAACAAATATAAGCACAAACACACAAACACACAAATATGCAAGATGAGAGTTTTAATAACATACTTGATCAAGTGGATCCGTTGGGCCCAAACCTCTCCTGCATTGGTGCAGCAACCTCTCCTTACCCCCTTCCCCACTCCCCCCCCCCCTCCTCTCCTCCCCCCTCCCTCCTCCCCATCCAGATGTCAACTCCTCTACATCGGTGAGACCAAACGCAGGCTTGGCAATCGTTTCGCTCAACACCTTCACTCCAGTCCGCCTCAACCAACCTGATCTCCCGGTGGCTCAGCACTTCGACTCCCCCTCCCACTCCCAGTCTGACCTTTCTGTCAAGGGCCTCCTCCATTGTCATAGTGAGGTCCACCGCAAATTGGAGGAACATCACCTCATATTTCGCTTGGGCACCTTACACCCCAGTGGTATGAACATTGACTTCTCTAACTTGAGATAGCTCCTCAGTCACTCTCTTCCCCTCCCCTTCCCAGTTCTCCCACTGTCGTCCTGTTTCCAACTACATCCCTTCTTTGTCCCGCCCCCCTCCCCTGACATCAGTCTGAAGAAGGGCCTCGACCCGAAACGTCACCCATTCTTTCTCTCCTGAGATGCTGTCAGACCCGCTGAGTTACTCCAGCATTTTGTGATACCTAATGTTATAGGTTGATGACTTTTTATCAGAACTGGCCAATTCTGTCATCAAACTTTAATGTTAACTGTTTTTCTTGCCCCACAGATGATTTTTGTTCTCCTTTTTTCTCATTCATTTCTTTCTATTATGGGTGCAACGTATGAACTTACAGTCTTCATTGGTGCATGAATCTATGATGCTTTGGCCAATGCAAAAACGGTTAAGACACGACTGAAAGCTCAACATTTCAGGGTTTTGATGTTTCAGATGTGTTAGGATGTAAAATAGGTGAAGGGGTTGCATTATTGATCAGGGTGAATGCCGCAGCTTTACATACAATATACATGCAGGAGGTCTCGCCCAGTGAAGCAATGTGGGTATAACTCAGAAATAAGAAATATACTATACTTGATGGGCCTCCCAATAGCTAGCAGGAAATGAAGGAACAGGTATATAAAAAATGGGTATATAAGCAGATTATGACAAAATGTAATATTAACAGGTTGTTTTAGTGGGTAACATTAATTTCTCCAATATTGAATGAGACTTCCATAGTGCACGAGGCTTAGATAACGCTGGGTTTGTTAGGTTCATACAAGAGGATTTCTTGAAACAGAATATGGACAGTCTTAATTGGGAAGTGCCAAACTAGACCTTGCGTTGGGAAATGAATCTGGCCAGGTTGTTCAGTATGAAAGCATTTTTTATTTCATTTCATTTTTTTCATTTCATTTTATTTTATTTCGAACATGTTAAAAGACATCAATTAAAAAACAAAATAAACATAAAAACAGAAGAAAAACAAGGAATGTGCGAAAAGGAGTAGGAAGAAGTGTGAACTTATTTAATCCTACCCCCATTCCCTAATCAATATTTATCAAGTATCAGATATTAATACAAAAATACTCATACACCCTTATTGTAGGAACAGTGATCACAACTACTTAAGTTTTAATGTGTAGGAAGGAACTGTAGATGCTGGTTTAAACCAAAGATAGACACAAAAAACTGGAGTAACTCAGCGGGTCAGGCAGCATCTCTCGAGAAAAGGAATTCCTTTTTGTCTGACTCGCTGAGTTACTCCAGCTTCTTGTGGCTATCTTCCTTAAGTTTTAAGATAGTCATGGATAAGGATAAGTCTGGACCTCAGCCAAAAGTTTAGTTTAGAGATACGGCATGGATACAGACATTATGGCCCACTGAGTCCATGCGACCATTGATCACTTGTTCCCACTTTCTCATCCACTCTTTTAGACACTATGGTCAATTTACAGAGGCCAATTAATCAACAAATTTGCACATCTTTGGGATGTGGGAGGAAACTGGCGCATCTGGAGAAAATGTACGCAATCACATAGGCAGCACCCGTGATAAGAATCAAACTTGGATCTATGGCGCTGTAAGGCAGGAGCTTTTCAAACTGCACCACAGTGCTGCCCCAAGTGCTAAATTGGAGGGAAGCAATTTTATAACATTACTAGACCAAGTGGACCCGTTGGGCCCAAACCTCTCCCGCACTGGTACAACACCCTCTCCTCCTCCCCTCCCCTCTCCCCCCTCCCCCCTCACCTCCCTCCCTCCTCCTCCCTGCCCCTCTCCCCCTCCTCCTTCCGCCTCCACTCCCCCATTCCCCCCCACTCCATCCCCCTCAACCCCCCTTATCCTCCCACCTCCCTCCACCCCTCCCTCCACCCCCTCTCTCCCTCCCCCCCCTCCCTCCCCTGTTCCTCCCTAGGAGATAGATTTAGACTTTAAAATGTGAATAACTTAAAAAATATAACCGATTTCAATGAAACATCTTCCATTAGCACCAAAGGGATGACGGTGAGTAAGGTGGGCCTAGAATTGTCACGCTATCGTGTACTGTTTTGGCTGTAGTTCAGGAACAAACAAACAAACAAATTAGAGTTTTAGTATATAGACTAGCACAAGTGTGCCCGTTGGGCCCGTCCTCGTAGGGTTTCCATTGTAACCGGGAGGGGAGTGGGGGGTAGGGAAAGGGGAGGGAGGGAGGAGGGGAGGGGGAGGGGAGGGGGGAGGGGAGGGGGGAAGGGGGGAGGGAGAGGGGAGGGGGGAGGGAGGGGGGTAGGGGGGGAGGGTGAGGGGGGGTGGAGGGAGGGGTGAGGGGAGGGGGGAAGGGGGGAGGGGGACCTCCCCTTTTCCCAGTACCCCTCTTTCCCCGTTGGGCCCGTCCTCGTAGGGTTTCCATTGTAACCGGGAGGAGGGGAGGGAGGGAAGGGGGAGGGAGGGAGGAGGGAGGTGTGGAGGGAGGAGGGGAGGGGGAGGGAGGGGAGGGGAGAGGGGAGGGGGGAAGGGTGGGGAGGGAGGAGGGAGAGGGGAGGGGGGAGGGAGAGGGGAGGGAGGGGGGTAGGGGGGGAGGGAGGGGGGTAGGGGGGGAGGGGGGGGGGAGGGGGAGGGGGGAGGGAGAGGGGAGGGAGGGGGGAGGGAGGGGGGGAGGGAGGGGGGAGGGGGGAGGGGGGGAGGGAGGGGGGAGGGGGAGGGGGGAGGGAGAGGGGAGGGAGAGGGGAGGGAGGGGGGAGGGGAGGGAGGGAGGTGTGGAGGGAGGAGGGGAGGGGAGGGAGGGGAGGGGAGGGGGGAAGGGTGGGGAGGGGGGAGGGGGGAGGGGAGGGGGAAGGGTGGGGAGGGGGAAGGGTGGGGAGGGGGAAGGGTGGGGAGGGGGGAGGGGAGGGGGAAGGGTGGGGGAAGGGTGGGGAGGGGGGAGGGAGAGGGGAGGGAGGGGGGTAGGTGGGAGGGGGGAAGGGGGGGAGGGGGAGGGGGAGGGGGGGAGGAAGAGGGGAGGGAGGGAGGGGGGGAGGGGGGAGGGGGGAAGGGGGAGAGGGGAGGGAGGGGGGAGGGAGGAAGGGGGGGAGGGGGGAGGGGGAGGGAGGGGGGGAGGGGGGAGGGGGAGGGAGGGGGGGAGGGGGGAGGGGGAGGGAGGGGGGAGGGAGGGGGGAGGGGGGAGGGAGGGGGACCTCCCCTTTTCCCCAGTACCCCTCTTTCCCCGTTGGGCCTGTCCTCGTAGGGTTTCCATTGTAACCGGGAGGGGGGGAGGGAGGGTGGAAGGAGGGGGGAGGGGGAGAGGGATGGGTGGAGGGAGGGGGGGAGGGAATAGGGGTGGGAGGGAAGGAGGGGGGGAGTTAGGGGGGGAGGGGTGAGGGAGGTGGGGAGGGAGGTGGGGAGAGAGTTGGGGAGGGAGGGGGGAGGGAGTTGGGGAGGGAGGGGAGGAGGGGGGAGGGAGTGGGGATGGAGGTGGGGAGGGAGTGGGGATGGAGGTGGGAAGGAGGGGTGAGGAAGGGGTTGAGGAGGGAAGGGGGAAGGGGGACCTCATCTTTTCCCAGTACCCCTCTTTCCCCCACCACCAAGCCCCCTCCGCAACGACCCCTGTTGTCCCCCTCCCCAGTCCCCATTCTCAGACCCCCCCCCATTCTCTCTCTCCCCCAGACACACTCTAAGTGCTTTTTTCGAAACACTTGCCCCGGTGGCCCACGAGCATAGGGGCCCCATGCTGATCTGTGTATGTTAAGTGACTTGCAATAAAAAACACTACTTTAAAAAACAATAAGTTGCTTTTCGCAACAATGTAGCACCCATCTCACACAAGCATTGTGACGTCACAAGCTGAAGACCTTGAAAAAAAAGGTTAGAAATAAAAAAATGTAAATTTGTAAAGAGTAGACACCCAATAGCAGCTGCTTGTCCATTGTGACGTCACACGCTGAAGACTAAATCCGCACCGCAGCGCCCCCTATCGAACCTTCAATAAATTAGGGGGGGGGGGGGGGGCAGCGCTTTAAAACCTCTGTAACTTAAAAAATATGCGACCGAATTAAATTATATAGATTACGCAGGAGCTATGGAGGGTGGATTGGGAGCAGCTGTTATAGGGTAAGTCAATATCTAATATGGATTGAATTGAAAATTGGCTTGGCTATAGAAGACAAAGAGGGTAGTGGTGGAGGGGTGTTTCTCTGACTGGAGATCTGTGACCAATGGTGTTGCATAAGAATCAGTGCTAAGACCTTCAAATTAGAAAATTAAAAAAGAAGGGTCTCGACCAGAGATGTTGCCCATTTCTTCTCTCCAGAGATGCTGCCTTTCCGGCTGAGATCTTCCAGCATTTTGTGTCTAGTGCTGACCTTTGTTGTTTATGATAAATATAAATGATTTGGACTAAAACGTAAACAGGCTGGTTAGTAAGTTTGCAGATATCACAAAAATTGCTGTTGTGTATAGTAAAGAAGGTTGTCAAATGATATAGCAGGTTATAGATCAGTTGGCGAAATGACAGATGGAGTTTAATCTGGAAAAGTGTGTGTTGTTGCACTTTGGTAGGTCAGATGTAAAATGAATTGTACAATAAATGACAGGACCCTGAGTAACATTGATGTACAGAGGGATCATAGGGCTCAAGTTCATAGTTCCCTGAATATGGCAACACGAGTAGACAGGGTGGTCAAGAAGGCTTATGGCATGCTTGCCTTCGTCAGATGGGGCTTTGAGTAAAAGAGAGTCGGGTTGCAGCTGCAAAAAAACACTGCTTAGGCCTCATTTGCTGTATTATATGCAGTTCTGGTTGTAATATCATAGGAAGGAGGTGGATGCTTTGGAGAAGGCATTGTAAAGATTTACCAAAATGTTGCCTGGATTTGTGAGTATTGCCCATAAGAAGAGGTTACATAAGGTTGGATTGTTTTCTCTAGAGCATTAGAGATTGAGGGGGAGACCTGTTGGAAGTTTATAAAATTATGAGAGGCATAGATACCTCTCCCAGGAAGGAAACGTGAAATACTAGAAGGCATAGATCTCTAGATTTTCAGTAAATACAGTAGTTACAGTAACAAAAACATTTTACTGTATAATTTCACATGACAATAGTAATAAACTAAGTGAGAGGGAGAAAGTTTAAAAGGTAGGGGTTCAACATGTGCTGCTAGGGGGACTGTGACATTTAAGAGGCAATTAGACAAGCACAGACATCATAGGCCAGAGGAGTGTTTTACGTTGTCTGCTCTATTTAAATCTTTCAAACAGATTTGGCTGCTGTTACAAGTCTTTGCTGCACTTTCTGACCTGACACCACCACCACTCTGTCAAGTGAGTTTCTGGATCTCAATAGACAATAGACAATAGGTGCAGGAGGAGGCCATTCGGCCCTTCGATGTGATTCAATGTGATCATGGCTGATCATTCTCAATCAGTACCCCGTTCCTGCCTTCTCCCCATACCCCCTGACTCCGCTATCCTTAAGAGCTCTATCCAGCTCTCTCTTGAATGCATTCAGAGAATTGGCCTCCACTGCCTTCTGAGGCAGAGAATTCCACCGATTCACAATTCTCTGACTGAAAAAGTTTTTCCTCATCTCAGTTCTAAATGGCCTACCCCTTATTCTTAAACTGTGGCCCCTTGTTCTGGACTCCCCCAACATTGGGAACATGTTTCCTGCCTCTAACGTGTCCAACCCCTTAATAATCTTATACGTTTCGATAAGATCTCCTCTCATCCTTCTAAATTCCAGTGTATACAAGCCTAGTCGCTCCAGTCTTTCAACATATGATAGTCCCGCCATTCCGGGAATTAACCTAGTAAACCTACGCTGCACGCCCTCAATAGCAAGAATATCCTTCCTCAAATTTGGAGACCAAAACTGCACACAATACTCCAGGTGCGGTCTCACTAGGGCCCTGTACAACTGCAGAAGGACCTCTTTGCTTCTACACTCAACTCCTCTTGTTATGAAGGCCAACATTCCATTGGCTTTCTTCACTGCCTGCTGTACCTGCATGCTTCCTTTCAGTGACTGATGCACTAGGACACCCAGATCTCGTTGTACATCCCCTGTTCCTAACTTGACACCATTCAGATAATACTCTGCCTTCCTATTCTTACCACCAAAGTGAATAACCTCACACTTATCCACATTAAACTGCATCTGCCATGCATCCGCCCACTCACACAACCTGTCCAAGTCACCCTGCAACCTCATAGCATCTTCCTCACAGTTCACACTACCACCCAGCTTTGTATCATCTGCAAATTTGCTAATGGTACTTTTAATCCCTTCATCCAAGTCATTAATGTATATTGTAGATAGCTGCGGTCCCAGCACCGAGCCTTGCAGTACCCCACTAGTTACGGCCTGCCATTCTGTTAGATCTCCACTCTAACATAGATATATCACAGTGTTCAGCACTTTATCAACACTTCAGCAGTATATCAGCCAATGAGATTTGAGGCATTTGTTTGAACTTGAGCAGATAGGATGTGTCTATACACTTCAGAATTCATTATGCTACTACCATCAGCAGTTGTATCATCAATGAAGATAAGTGAGCCAGTATCTTCAGCAGCCATACATGCCAGGCCATAACACCCCCACCACCGTGTTTCACAGATGAGGTGGTATTCTTTGGGTCCTTCTCTCCTCCATACTTTGTTCTTGCCATCACTATGATATAAGTTAATCTTCATCTCATCTGTCCATAAGATCTTTTTTTCCAGAACTGTGGCTGCTCTTTTATGTACTCCTTGGCAAACTGTAACCCGTCCATCTTATTTTTGCGGCTATCCAGTGGTTTGCATCTTGCAGTGTGGCCTCTGTATTTCTGTTCATGAAGTCTTCTGTGGACATTAATGGTCATTGATAAATTCACACCTGACTCCTGAAGAGTGTTTCTGATCTGTCGGACAGATGTTTGGGGATTTTTCTTTATTAGAGAGAGAATTCTCCTGTCATCTGCTGTGGAGGTCTTCCTTGGACTGCCAGTCCCTTTGTGAATTGTAAGCTCACCAGTGCTCTCTTTTTTCTTAATGATGTTCCAAACAGTTGATTTTGGTAAGCCTAAGGTTTGGCTGATGTCTCTAATAGTTTTATTCTAGTTTCTCAATCTCATAATGGCTTCTTTGACTTTCATTGGCACAACTTTGGTCCTCATGTTGATAAACAGCAATAAAAGTTTCTAAAGGTGATGGAAAGACTGGAGGAAAGACTATAGGTGCCGAGACCTCTCTTATACCTGCATTAAGGAGGCAATTAAACACACCTGAGCAATGTGTCCCAAACATTATGGTGCCCTGAAATGGGCGGACTCCGTATAAACACAGCTGTAATTTCTACATAGTGAAACCAAAATGTATAAAAATGGCCTTTAATAAAATCTGACAATGTGCACTTTAACCACATGTGATTTTCTTTCTATTACAAATCTCAAATTGTGGAGTACAGAGGCAAATAAATAAATGATGGGTCTTTGTACCAAACATTATGGACGGCACTGTAAGAAACTACAGATGTTGGAATCTTTAGCAAAAAACAAATTGCTGGAGGAATTTGGCAGGTCAGGCAGCATCTGTGGAGGGAATGGACTGAAAAAAACTTCAAATTGGGACCCTTCTTCAACTGATGAAGAAGGGTCCCGACCCACAACGTCGTACGTTCATTCCTTCCTGACTCGCTGAATTTCTCCAGCTTTTTGTTTTTTTGCTATTAGTTAATAAAGTTTCTTGAAAGAAATGTGGTACTCCTACAATAAAATAGATTATGGATAGATTAATGTTCTAATGCTAAGACTTATTTGAGGATGTGTAAGGACATCTAGAATCCTGGTGTGAAATTGAGTGAATCTCTTGTTGTCTTTATTGCTACAGTGTTGCTTTATGTGGAGCTTACATGTTTAATAAGTGTGTGCTATAGTACCACATTATCTTTTGCTATATTTAATTAAAGAGACAGAAGGAACAGAAATGGCCTTGGCATCTGCAGTGTCAGCATCACTGACAAAATCGGCTGAAATGCTTGATCCTGCCATTCACAGCACCAACTGCAGTGTTTCATAAATAATTGATCAGTGAGATTTTTTCAACTAAGACTTGCGTGTGCAGATCAGAGTGGCTGCCTGTCCTCTGTGATTTCAGAATTGTGCCTGAAATTCTTGACTGAATTTCAGGTCTCTATGCCTGAGATGACAAGCTGTCTTTTAACCCTCTTTGGGGGTCAGTTCTGTACAGTGCTACATGAATCAGCATTTAATCACATTAAATAAATATATTAAGTCACTGAAACCATAAAACCTGCAAATCGTAAAGTTCTTTCCTTTTGCTTGTTGACATAATTATTTTATAACATCGCACCAAACATCCTTGAATCAAGTAAGAAAGAAGCATTTGTCTTCTGACCTAGAACTTTCCTGGTTTATGTTACAAACCTCACCCAGTCGCATTCGGTCAGATTTAATTGTTTCTGGACAGATTGCTTGCTGTTGTCCAGAGAAAGAAAAGAATAAGAATTGAGATTTTCTGTTTCAAATTGTAGCATTTCATCAGCTGAAAGAATGCACAGTGTTTGAAATGCGATTAGGATTACCTGGAATGTTGAAAAACTGAGATGATTATAGTAAATGATTTCTCTAGGTCAGCCTTTCTCGCAATGCAAGGTGCATTTGTGGCTCCAGAATTTCAGAGGAAGCATTTAATTTATGATCTTATTTAACTTGAGTGCTTTTATTTGTTTGGGCAGTCCTATTCTCATTAGTGAATTATGACTGCATGCTTCTGTATAGAAATCTTGAATCTGTATCATAGATATAGAGAAAAAACACACATGGGTTTAAAGATTGTCTTTGAAACTGACTGACAGACTTTACAATCAGATTTTTGTTTGCAGAACAAAATATTTTGATACAGTAAGTAACTATAAAGTAGCTTGAATTGTTTGTCAATCTTTTCAATGTGATTAGCTATATTACTCTACATAAATGTTTGATTACTGGTCTATATAGGAAATTACAGGTTTGTGCCAGCCCTAGTCCCAAGTGCCTATTTTCAGGTACCAAATAGATTTAAATAGTTGTTGCTTCCTTTTTCTTGTCCTTTTACAGATTTGTTAAAATATTAACCAATTTGGCATGTCTAAGCAGTTGCTATGGGATTCATTTTGTTCTTTTTAAATAATTTACCTTTTATTGCAATGATCCATTTAGTCATTTGTCTCCTGACAATTGACTTGATTGTGAAACTAGCTGATTCATCCATCTGTCAATTCACTGTCTACTAACGCTGACAGCATAAATATTAACTGAATTAATAATTGGAGAGAAATGGCACGGTAGAAAACCAGTTTGTTTGATAGGATTAAAAAAAGACACAAAGTGTTGGAGTAATTCAGCGGGTCAGGCAGCATCACTGGAAAACATGGACAGGTGATGTTTTGGATCGGGATCCTTCTTCAGGCTGATTGTAGTAGGCGATAGAAAACTGGAAGGGAGATGGGGAGCAGCATAAAGCCTGGCAAGTGATAGGTGGATATAGGCAAGTGGAGATTTGATTGGCAGATGGATGGACAACGGTCCAGAGATGGGAAGAAGACAAAAGTCTGTGAGATATGGAGAGGAGAACCTCGAAATGTGAAGCCAGAGGAAGGAATATAGGTGCAAAGAGATGGGGAATGGGGAAAGGGTTGTTGGTGGTTAGTTACCTAAAATTGGAGAATTCTGTGTTCATACTGT
This sequence comes from Rhinoraja longicauda, assembly GCF_053455715.1. Lineage (NCBI taxonomy): Eukaryota > Metazoa > Chordata > Chondrichthyes > Rajiformes > Arhynchobatidae > Rhinoraja > Rhinoraja longicauda. The sequence goes on from NC_135983.1 coordinate 14,700,587, forward strand.
GGGGTTGTAGTTTGAAACCCCACTGAGTTACTCCAGCACTTTGTATCTTTTTTTGAAAACCAGCAACTGCAGTTCCTGGTGTCTACATTTCTTTGATAGATTGTCTGATTTGTTTTAATTTTAGATAATCCATTAACATGCAGATTAGGAGGGATGATGGGCAAGTGGAACCAGATGGGGAAGAGGGGGGGAGAGGAGGTTGAGAGGGAACAAAGACTGGTAGGTGACAGAGCAACCAGATAGGGAGGGGATGATGTGCAGATGGGACTATGTAAGGCCAGATGGGAACAAAAGGAGAAGAAACCAAAGTGGACAGGTGAATTTGTATGAGGAGAAAACTGGGCGCCTGAGCTAGAAATTGGAAGAGTCAATGTTCATATAATTGGGTTGTAAGTTATCGAGTCCAATATGTAATGCTGTTTCAGTTTGGGTTTGCCTTCCCTGTAGCAGTGAAGGCTGGGGACCGGCAGGTCATTGTGGGGAGGTGGTGGAGCTTGAGTTGGCAGTTGCGAATAGTTTAGTGGCTATCCGCAAAACTGTCACTATGCGAGGTTTCACTAATGCAGACAATGTAATCACATCAGAAGCACTAAATACAACAGACCAGTTTGGAAGAGGTGGAGGGGAACCTGTGCATCACTTGAAAGGGCTGTTTAGCTCCCTAGATGGTGCTGAGGGAGCAGGTTACACCTCCTACGGTTGACGGGGCTGGGGAAGATTAAGAGGGATGAGCAGATCATGGAGTTATAAGGAGAATGGTCCGTACAGCCACCAGAAAGGGGCGAGAGAGGAAGATGTGGCTGGTGGTGGGATCACACAGGAACTGGCAGGTGGCAGAGATGTGTTGAATGCAGAGGCTGATTGGATGAAAGATGAGAACCATGGGAAACTCTTTTGCTGTTCTGTCTGGGGAAAGGGGGCCAAGAGCAGCTGTGTGGGCAGAGGAGAAATGTGTGTGAGGGGTCCATCAACTATGGTGGAGGAGAAACCTCATTTCTGCACATCTTCCTGCTCAGCCATAGTTAGTGCATGTCTCGTGACACTTAAATGATAGGAAGAAGTATAGTGAATTGTGTACATTTTAGATGAACAAAATAATGACGCCAAATCCAGCGGTGTAGCCAGTTCACCATCTTTCTAACTGTGTGATTTTAATGGGCCATATTTTGCTTTCCATTGTGTGTGAACAGTACCAGGCTTTGTGACACTTACACACAGACTTTATATGGGGTTTTGCACTGGAACTTGCTGTGATTTTGAGAGCCAAAGCAATATAGCACTCTCTGTAGGGCATTGAAAAACAGTGTTAATTGGGCAACCAATGATGTCTCACCTAAATCAATCAGATTGAAGAATTGTTCACAAGCAGCATGGACTGAGAAGTCTTCCTTCAAATATTTGATTCAAGGTCAAATCAAGAACATAAAGCAAAAGAGAAAGGGACAGAAAGATTAGGTTAAAGGATAAGAAAAACATAAATACAAAATTTTAAACAGTATTTAGGCCTCATGTTTGTAAGAGACAATTTTCAATACTATAGGGGTGATTTGATCAAAAATACTACTTAAAAGGTACTTGTTCTGGAATGGACATGCCAGACGATTCCGGTATGCTTTGTGTGTATCATATAAGCACAGCATGTTTGCTTTTCCATTTTCCTGCTTAAGTGTTGAAGCTGTACTTTCATGCAGTGGCCAAAGGACAAGAGGAACCTGGACAATAACTTCCCACTATCTAAGTTTTGTCACGAGAAGTTAACATTTGATTTCTACTTGAATAAAAATGAAAAGTAAAATCTGTCTCATTGAGTTTTAAGCCTTCTCTTATGATTGTTCGGAATGAAAGACTTCGTCATGCATGAAATAGTGAGATTATTTCAGAATGATTTCAAAATAATTTTAATTAGAAAATTCAATACATCTAATTACTGTCCTTGAGCCAGCTGCACAGTACAAATGATAGAAGTTTGGGAAAGGCAAAATTCCTACCAATGGGCAGTAGCTCAAATGGTAAATTGCTGCCGCAATTGATAACTTTTAAAATACATAATTGCTGCAAATGATGAATTATATTTATTCCTGCATGTTCTTATATCAAGAGCATTTATCAACAATATTATACATGCTAGATGAGGTTAATCTATATTTTTTAGTATTGTCATTTCATTCCTGACCCAGTTCACTTCGTTGTTAGGTCTCCAGAAATATTTTAAAGGCTAGTAATTGTAAATGTTTGAAAGGAAGTCCTGTAATAGATGCTCAGATGCATTGTCCTCTGTTCAGCAATACTTTCACTACTACATGCATTTAACTACTACTCAGCAGGTCAGGCAGCATTTGTGGAGGGAATGAACAAGTGGCGTTTCGGGTTAGGATCCTTCATACAGTGCATTCAGAAAGTATTCAGACCCCTTCACTTTTTCCACATTTTGCCTGAAATGTTTTACAGCATTATTTTAAAATGGATTAAATTCTTTTTTTTTTATCATCAATCTACACACAATACTCCATATCATGTCCAATCAATTTAATTTACCATGTGGAAAAAGTGAAGGTGTCTGAATACTTTCTGAATGCTCTGTATATTTCGATATACGTTTCCCTAGTTTGGGGTCAGTTTTTGGAGCTTTCATTGCTTGTTTTTTATAACTAATCACAAGGGTCATGTTTGGGACTATGTTTTTCTAATTTCATACTATATATTACCAGTTTAGAAAAAAATAAATTCACAAATCCTTTTCCAACCTGGAAATATGTGGTTGCAAGAAAGCGACAATTTATTCTTACATTCATGTTATTTATTGAATGTTATGGCCCACATAGTCTTGAATTGAATGAATGAGTTTAGATAATAACTCTAGATATTTAAGCTGAATGGAGTAATTATGCAATTGTGATTTAAATTAATTACATTTTTGTATGCCCAGATGATTTAGTTAAATGTATGATAGAGTAAAACGGATCAAGAGGAGATCACTGTTTCATTCTTTCATTTGGTTCACATTAACTACAGTGGGGAGAAATGGGAAAGAAAAGTGTCATGTGTATTTGGAGAGGACAATGGCTGGTTTGGGGGCAGTGGATAAAATCAGATTCTGATTATTATATATATTTTTCTGTCAGGACATTCATGTGAGAAGATTGAGAGCTGATGTGATTGATGTCTCTTGCTCAAAAGTCTGCAAGCATTTTGGGCCAGGTGGGCAGAAGCTAAGTTATCTCTGAGAACCTGTTGTTCCTAATACCAAAGTATCCTCAACCTGAATTCAGGAGATGATCTGAGAGGATAGTGGGAGACAGAAACAGTTATTACTCAGATTAACATTCAGAGTGCAATGACTAAGAGGCTCTAATTGATAGCTGGGAAGTTATATTAGACTCCATAGTATTTTTCTTGCTGGCTGGCATTGGCATGGTATTGGCATCATTCTGTGCTATAAATTTCTATGTTTTATGATAGAAAGAATTGTTTTAAATTGAATCTTATTTATACTCTCTTGAAAATGACACCAACCAATCCATAACTGCAGTATCCCAATTGGGAGGCTCAGCGTTGTACTTGCATTTTCTCTAACTAAGCACATCACTGAATTCCATTTCTTTCTGAAAGACAGTGAGTAGATACACGTCGACAACTGTGGTGTCGGAGATGACGCCATGTTTGGCAGTGACCACACTGACACTTGCAATAGGTTGAACTCACGTGATATATATTTATTTACTGTGATAAGAAAGTCCGGGACCGCATGGGGGCACTGCCCGTTACCATCAGGGTGCATGTACGGTGTCGCCGGTGATCTGTGGATTGTCCCGGGAGCTCAGTCCTGGTCTCAAAGGAGGAAGCGTTGTGATCTCAGGTTTCTCCCTGTAGTTCACTCTTGTCTCAGGAGGATGCATTGGCAGTCTCAGGTTTATCCTGGTGGCTCAGCTTTTGGACTTCAAAAGGTGGCGTTGATGGTCTCTGGATTATCCTGGTGGCTCAGTTTTTGCCTCGTGTGTGGGCACAATCCCCATTGTCCATGGGCAGGAAGAGGCACTGGCATAGCTGGCTTGCTCCAGCCACTCAGTCTTGGCCTCCATAGAGGCACTGGCTGTCTGGGGTATCTTCCCGGCACTCACGTTTTGACCACACGGTGGAGGTGGTGGTCTCGGGTTTGCCCCAGTAGCTCAGTCTTCCTCGAGCCTGTGATGGGAACACGAGCGGGAGGTGCCCCACTTCCCCTTGTCCCCTCTGGCTAGAATGCCTGGGTTTTATCGGGTGTAGGTTGATAAGGTTCCGGTGCATAAACCAAGATCAGCTAATTGCACCCAGCTATTATTGATGATTAGAGCCAAGATGTTTAGGCGCTAAAAATCTCTGAAGTAGGCAGGCAAATAGACAATAAAATTGGAAAAAAGGCACAAAAAAGGCATTTATTGACAAAAAAAGTATAAAAAGGCATGTATTTCCACCACCAAAACATGGTTAAAAATGATAGTATAAAGGTATACTACATTAAATGACCAGTTGCCTGGTTGCACATAATGACTAGCATTTTTTTCAAATTATCTGGTGTTAAACTATGCCACCTGTCAGATAATATGCTTCTGTTGTTAAAAAAAATCTTTCTACCCCAGCTGAGGTCACTGGTGCATACCTGAAACAAGCTACAGACTCGATATTCATGTCGATATCTTTTGCATAACAACTACCTTTGAGAACTTCAGCTATGTTTTGTATTTCTTCAAGATCTTTGTTACCTAAAATCACTCTCTCAGTTTTCTTGTATGTATTTACCTACATCGCCAGGAACTTTACGAATATCGTCAGTTACTTTGTTGAAAACCTGCAACTTATTCACTAATGTTTCGCCACGTTTCTCAAGGGAAGTGATAGCTTGTGGGAAGTTTGCAAAATTGGAACCAATAAACACAAGATCGTGGTGGAGGGACTTTTTTTGCATGATTTCACCGACGATCCTGACTGCAGCAGATTCTTCTTCAAAATAGTTGACGGTTTATTTTATCTTTTCAAAATTTGCAGCATAGTAGAGTACAGCAGAGAGCCATGTACCCCACTTAGTTGAAACGGGCTGAGGAGGTAGTGGAATCTTGGCTGTCATTTCCTTGAACAACTGCACATGTGACGGTGCTTTGAGGAAGATTTTCTTGACACTGGAAACTAGGCGATCGACATTTGGAAACAAGCTACGTATGTGCTCGGCAATTCTACGGAGTTCATGAGCGAAGCATGTCAAATGTAACATTTTGGGGAATAAAACTTTAAGAGCACAAGCAGCTTTTTTCATGTAGGGAGCTGCATCAGTCACAAACAGAAGAACATTCTCGTGTTTTATACCTTCTGGCCAAAATACAGCAAGTGAAGATGTAAACAACTGAGCAATAGTTGAGCTGTTTTACTTCTCCAATACTTCCGATGTCAACAAATACTCCTTTGATGGTTGACCTGCCTCCAGTGTACCGATGACCACATTGGCAACATTTCTCCCCACAGCATCGCTTGTCTCATCTATTAAGGTCCATATTTTGTTGCATGCAACTTCATCTCTAATTTTCTGCACAACAATGTTGAAGTTGTTGTCAACATAATTTTTCCGTAATGATGACTCGCTCGGTATATGTTCCTCTGTGTGTATCTCTAAAAAACCTCTGATAGATTTGTTTTCCAATTTCCACAGTGGAAATCCAGCATCATTGAATGCCTTGCACAGATCACTCGAAAACTCAGATTTGTGACTGGAGCCAGCAGTAAATGTAGTGAGGAGACAAGCTTGCATATTTCCCGCCTTCAGTTTCTCTGCCGCCGACTTGTGTTTAGCTGTCTGTACATGCTGGGAGACGTAATATTTCTTCTCATGATTCACTGCTTTGCAAAACAGCACACAGTTGTCTGTAGAGAATATATCACTCCCGTACACTTTCACCAAATCGTTCAGTTTTTTACAAGGCGTTGACTTTCGGCATTTTGACGTATACAGGGGTAGATCCTATAGGAGCGGGGATGCAGACCTTTACAGGCAGGCCAAGTACAAGCTGAGAAGAGGAAACAGAACTGCCAAGGAAAGGTACTCTGAGAAGTTGAGGAGCAAGTTCTCAGCTAATGACTCTTCTTCAGTTTGGAAGGGCTTGCAAGAAATCACAAGCTACAAGAGGAAACCCCCCCCCGCTCCTTGGACAATCGTCAGTTACCCAACGACCTGAACGAGTTCTACTGCAGGTACGATAAACAGAAACTTAACCCTGGTACCCCCTCCCCAACCAACACTTCACACCTACTCACAACCTGACTCCCCCATTTGAAAAGACTGGACCCTTCCCCACCCACCCCTCTCCAATCACTACTTAACACCCACTTACAGCCTGACTGCAAAAGACTGGAGCCTCATCCACTACCCACGAATGAACGAGCGACCGTGGCGCCCCCAGTTTCGCCCCGATGGTGGAAATTTTCTTGCAAGTTATGTTAACACGGCAAAAAAAGGCTGATTGAGGCACAATCGTGAAAATGACATTATCTTGCTGAAGTCATCAAAAAAAGGCATGAAAAGGCACAAGGCACTTATGGCAAAATTATGGCACTATTGATGATGCTGGCGATTGACCTCTCCTGGCCAGTGGACAGTGATCGGGATCAGATCGACATCCAAGGGAGGGGGCGCTGTCACTCAGCAGAGATGTATACAAGAACTGTACCTCATGGTGGCTTCAGGCGTTAATAGAAACATTGTTTCCATAAACACCTCCATTCCAATCATTTGGACAACCTTGGGCATTTACCCTCTAATTGCTTGTAATATAAAAAATACCTAACAACTATCTGCAAGTGACAGTAATCACCAACTGCACATGTTTACAAGACATTGGATTGTGACCAAAATGATGACTTCAAGTTAATAAGCTTTGATAGACTGGCAGAAGCGAAGATGTTTCATTGAGTGGGGAAGTCTCTTGCAGATGCTCACCATCATAGCATTGGAATACATGGACAACAGATGGTGCTATTTCAGGGAAACATTCTCTTGATTGATCGCTACCAACTGCCCTGTTTCTTCATCCCGTGACTAAATTATTGATGAGTCTTGATTAAAATTGCTGCACAGTTTGACAGTTACCACCCATTTTCAAATTATTTCTGAAAATTATTTTAACCAATTTGCACAAAATAGCTGCTGAGCAGTCGATGAAAGTGTTCATTTGTGTGTTAAATTTCCATTTTACATATGTATCCAGTTGTAAATTTTGGAAGTAAAAGCATCAAGTTCATTGTGCACCAATGTTTATCCTGCTTGTAAAATTTTATTGTAACCATTGAATGGCCATGATTGTAATTGTTCAGTAACAGCTTTCTGCTTTACTATACCTTCCTTCCACATATTTTCTCCATTTCATTGCTCTGAATTGTGGGCATTTGTAGAACATGTCAGACATTGTCAGCATGTGAAGCTACACGTATTTACAGAATGTAGAAATAAGGAACTGCAGATGCTGGTTGTATGTATTGGATGCTGCTGTACGTATTTACAGAATGTTGTAATGTGATAGTGAAAGGTTAGTCAAAGTGAGGTCATTAAGATAATAGATTTTGAGAGGATCGAAGCAAGGATTACATTTCAATGAGTGAAGAGGTCCAAAATAATATGAATATTTGATGGTCCTCAACAGTTCAATGAGGAATTTAGTGAGGAACACTAAAAAGGACAGTTGAAAGGAATAATATGAATGCATATGAGGGGAAGTCAAATAGGTAAATGAGGTAAAAGAATATACTGAATGAATTAGGTGTAGAATGGAACAAGGCAATGTGGCACAATAATACTGGCACACAGCAGTTAGGCTAAATTTCGTATTTCCATACTATTAGAGGGAATTTTGTACTTTGCCCGTACTCTGTATCTGACTTTACTCATAGGCACTGACACAAAATAAAAGATTTCATAAATCAATGGTGAGTTTATCGAACAAGTCGGTTTAATAACTGGTACGGGGCGGCACGGTGGCGTGGCGGTTGAGCCACTGCCTTACAACGCAGAGGCCCGTGTTCGATCCTGACTGTAGGTGCTTGTCTGTACGGAGTTTGTACGTTCTGCCCATGACATGCGTGGGTTTTCTCTGAGATCTTTGGTTTCCTCCCACACTCTAAAGACGTACAGGTTTGTAGGTTAATTGGCTTGGTGTAAATGTATAATTGTCCCTAGTGTGTGTAGGATAATGTTAATGTGCGGGGATCGCTGGTTGGTGCGGACTCGGGCCGAAGGGCCTGTTTCCACCCTGTATTTCTAAACTAAACTCAACTAAGTAAAACTAACTTCAAGCAGCCCTTGCTTTATATGAATTTAAAAGAGTGTTAGATAGAGCTCTGGAGCTCTGGAGGTTAGTGGAATCAAGGGATATGGGGAGAAGGCAGGCACAGGTTACTGATTGTGGATGATCAGCCATGATCACAATGAATGGTGGTGCTGACTCGAAGGGCCAAATGGCCTCCTCCTGCATCTATTTTCTATGTTTCCAATAAAAGGTCTTAGCAATGTACATTGGGAAGCAGTGTGAGCAAGCACAAACTACTTCAAAAACCTACAGTAACTGTAGGATTCTTATCCCTCATGACACAATGGTTACTTGTGAAGTTGAAATAACAATCATTAATCAATGTCTCTGTAACCTTTCATCTTTGTGTTTTCCCAAAGTTAACTTTAATCTTGAGTTTCTTGTTGTTTAGAAATCTTTCTCCCATATAGCTAACATGTAGGTACCATAAATGTCCGGATTCTCCAGACAAATGGACATAAAAGAGGTTAACCTTTTGTTAACCTTTGGGAGACTTCCCTGATAAACACATTGACCAAGCGCAGCTTGTAATGCAAGATTGCAACGGATAAGAACCCACACAGAACTACAAAGACCTATTCTCCCCCCCTAAATGTTTTAGCTTTGCTTTTCTGACTACATTCTTGGCCGTTTTCCCATCATGCTCCCCAGTATGTGAACTGGAGGGTTAACCAAACTACAACCTACTCATCTAACTTACAATTTTCAAAATTCCCTACAACATTTCCCCCTCTTGGCAATTGGCCACGCCCAATTAAGCCATATTAAACAACCCTCTATTACCCCTACTGGACCTAATTGATGCCTGTTATCCACTTTTCCTACCTGCTTAACTAACAGCAGAGTTCTCAACTTATCATATTGTTTACTGTTATACCAAAATAACAAAAGCGAAACAATTACAACCAATAACTGTACAAATACTAATACATGTGGTAAAATCCTAATCGATGGGTTTACATTTGCACTCAGTCCCCAGTTCCAAGCCCTTTCCCACCAAGTCTGTTTCCTCAAAATGTTCTCTGCTTCTCTGCCATGTATTCGGATATTCGTGGTGCTCTCAGACCGTTCATGAATGACCATCTCACCCTCCTTTATCAGTGCCTCCCAATCAGCGTGGAGATGTGGTATCGGCTGAAGCTTGGTTGCAACAAATCCTTTTAATGTCTCATCCGAGTCATTCCGTACTACAACCGTACTACAAGTTTACTGTTATTGATTTTTCCTCCCAACGGTATCATCAACTCCTTGTCTCCGATAGTGATCTGTTTGTAAGACCCTGGATTACAACATTACGACCAGGTAGAATACACTTTCGGCCATCCTTTCCATACCACTTAGCAGAGGTGGCAACATAATATTTTCCCACTGATAGAGCAACATCAGCAAAAGTAGCATTGGGTTTTACATCAATCATGAGCTTGCAACCAGACTCTATCATACCCAATATTTCTTCTGGACATGCCCAGTGATGCCTTCTTTGATGACATTGGTCCAATCTGATGCCCCTCGGTTCTGCATTGATTAGCACAGCATGGTCAGGAGCATCGTGCACTGTTATCCAAGCTCTCTGCTTATATTGTCCAACATTATGCACCTGGTATAGGCTAAAAGTCCTATTCAACTGATGTGGAACATGGAGAACAACTCCAATAATATACAGTGCCCTCCATAATGTTTGGGACAAAGACCCATCATTTATTTATTTATTTTTGTCCGAAACATTATGGAGGGCACTGTATGTTCCCTGAGCATCTTGGCATATTTGATCCACTTGACTCGCTATAGTCAGTGATCTTAGGTGACTATCAGGCTGCATATTCTGACTCCATTGTTTCAGTTGTTGATTCGGTATCCAATTGGGGGCTTGGTGGTTGGCTAACATTAGAATGCCACCCTGTACCTGAGATATTCGCCAGTTGGAATAAATACCAAATACCTGTTCCCTATGCTCTTCCTGAGAAATATTACTCCCTCTGTCAATCATTCTATTTAATGTCCCTTCATCAGGTTTAAGCACTTTAACTCCCTTAAGAAATACTTGCGATGCTTTCTACCCAACCTTACTAAATATCTCGGTGTGGCGGATCAGGCCACTCCTCGGGTCAGCCCCCTCGTTACGTGACGGACAGGTGAAAGGGGTTAAAAGCCAGACCAAGGGAAGGCGTGGATCATTCCCTTGGAGAACTACGCTGTGGGCACCAGCTCACAGCCTAATAAAGAATCTAACAAAACACTGCCTGGCGTCTTGCCTTTTCTCTGGCCTCCGCCAGGCCACTACATCGGCATCTTTAAATCCTAGTACTGCCACTCTCCGCATCTTCTCTCTCAACTGTTCTAATTTCTCATTAAGTCCTGCTACATCCATCATATCAACCATGGATAACTCTGTTGCATACACATCTCCCATCTCTATAAGTTCCCTTCAGATTCTATGTGTTTTTATCCCTTTACCCAACAACTAACTGCTCCCTTAACAAATATGGAATAATTCCCTTGTGGGTGTAAAGTGCCATTCCGGAATGTCCAACCCTGTAAGGTCAAACATCACCTGAATGTAACTGTAATGGGGAATAAATATTACTTTTTCTGTCATCACTAACCCATGACCATCTACCACCTTAATATCCTCATCACAGAGGGTAGGGCACACGGCAGTTATGGACAGGGGTAAGTGAGTTGAACACCCATCTAATCAAACCATGCAATGTTGATCTCCACATATTACAGTCATGGGTTCTACAGACCCACTTCGAGTCATAATAAACCGCATTTGTGTCTCTCCCCTTTGATCTCCAGTGAGCCAACCCCAAACACTACAATTCCAAAATGTCCAAGTAACATTTTCCCCTTCACACTGCACCGTTTGCCCTATCATTACTGTAATAGCAACTTCCAGACTTTTCCAATAAATTATTTTCTAATTGCAATTACTACACAGGGAGTCGGAGTGATCTTACGCAAACCCCAACAGAACAAATCTTTCAGTCGTTTTTTTCCCCAGTTTAATTAGTTGTTTATTGAAGTAGTTGTACAAACAAGGAGATGAACATACCAGACTATACTTATTTCGCATACAAGTCGTAGCTGGCTGCTCTGTCCCTGGTCTGTATCCCTGGTCTGGTCCCTGGTCTCCCTCCCTGTAACTGGTCACTCCCAGTCCCTTATGCCCATATATATACACCACCCCGTTCATCCATCAACCGCCCCCAAGTGTCCAAAATAATACGGCAAGATATATCTAGACAAAATAATATAATATGCCAACAGCAGCTAGTCTAAACATAAATGGCTCCTATAATTACTATAGCTCCATTTGTGCAGGTGACGGTATTTACATCATTAGCAACAATATTCAGTCCACCAATTTTCCTCTCATTACAGTTAGGTCATCTGATGTTTAAATGTTGTCTCTTTGGATCGCTCATGATTCCAGCCAGATGCATGCATATTAGAAACCTGCAAAAACAAGTCCAACCCATTGCCAGTTGCGTTAGTTAAATTATTCCTTTATGATTTGTACTGTTTCAACTGAGTCCAATGTTTGCATTTAGCAGAAAGTCAGCAGCTCTAATCACAGTGCTGTAAATTATGTGAATATTTTTTCTTCCACAATGATATGTTTATTGTGGCAATAGTGACTAGGTACTTTAACCTCATAGTGTAGGAAAATAACTGCAGATGCTGGTACAAATCGAAGGTACTTTAGCCTCTATGTCCTCTCATATGGTGGCAAGAGTTTCACCGTCCGGCGCGGCCTGGAACGTGGCAAGTTCAACAGTCAGACCGCGGGAGAAGACAGCAGGGGAAGAGAAAAGACATTCTGGCCTTCCATCACAGTGAGGAGGTGACTGGAGGAGACTCACTGTGACGGATGTTTCTTTTTGTTTTGTGTTGGTTTGTGATTGTGTGTGTTATTGCTTATTTTTATTGCTCTTATTGTTGGACTGTGAGTGACAAAATCTCGTCCAAAAGACTTGTTTTTTTGGATGACAATAAAGGTTATTCTGATTCTGATTCTGAAGAGTGACCAGGTACTTTAGCTTGTTTGTCTCCTCATACAAGTAAGTTAGTCCCATTTGACTGACAAAATGAAACATTGGTCAGGAAAGGACATGGTTGCAGAAGAATCCTCCATTATTTATTGCTTTGTATCAGGGTGCATTGTATGATCAATTTTATCAGCAGTATTAAGCTTAAAAACAAAGTAGCCAAAATTTGTGGTTGTCATCAATTGTCCTTGAAAACAAGGAATCAACATGTAATATTTCTTTAGATTTGGTGCAGCAGCAATGAAGTCAACACGCAGGTAGCAGTTTGTATTCTTTTGTGCAGAAAATCAGACGGACAGAGGAAAATCAGTGCCCAAATGTCATGGAGAGTTGTTAATGTCCTGCAATAGTTGACAACTGCAAGGATTCGCTAAGCTATCTATCAGAAAGAATGTTATTGGAGCTAAATTGCTTTTAAAATAGTTGCTGTACAAGATAGATTGCTGATCGTTACAAAGACTGAGATATTTTTTAGATTAGCTATTATATTGCACATTCGTGTGACAAGAAATGCTACTTTTTCTACATTTGCATTTCTATTATAAGAATATATTAACTATTCATGAAGCAGGATGGGGCATTTTCATGTTACCTATTGTTTATGTGAGATACTGGTGTCTTGATTTTTGATGTGAGATGCAAGTATTTAGTACAGGTGACATTAATTATCAATTTGACATTTTCTGGATATATGGAGCCACAGCACAAGGATTTTTGCCTCGAGGCAGCTTCAACTGCCTCCAGCTACTACAGAGAGATTATTGGCTGTGTAGTTTGGACGGAAAAAGGTCAGTTACCATAACAACATGTTATTTATATGTCTTGAAAGCCAGATTTTAAAACTAGGAATGAAATCATTTTGAACTGCTGGTAAAACCGTCATTTAAAAATGACAAATGGACATCAATTGACTCCTTCAGTCAAGAACAAGTGCACCGTGGTGAGAATGTAGTCATTGAAATGGTGTCTTCCATGTAATTGGATTAGTAGGTATGAGAACTAAATCATTTTAGAATTTCTTACACTCACTTGTTTAAATAATTTTAGATTTAAATCATGCTCTTTATTTTATATGTTAAATAAATCACACATTTGCTTTCATGAAAATTGCTTTTCAATCTGTTCGGTCAGGATTATTTTGTCCCTTTCCAAAACTATCATCATGCCCCTTCTCATTGAAGATCACCTGGATCCCATTGTCATTTCAAAAAACTGCAATCTCTTTTCCCTCAAATCTTTGAGCTCTTGTTGTCAGCAAATCCTTAGATACTGCTACACAACCATCAAAGAAGCCTACCACTCCATCCCTTGCCGAATTTGGAAAATCTGATCATCAGGCTGAGGTCATACTCTCAGCTAACAAGCTGGTCTAGAAAGTCGTGCAGTGCTGGTTTGAGGAAACAGATAAGCCCCTACATGACTACATTGAGTTGATGAACTGATCCATATTTAACCTAAACGAGAATGCCACTGCCACCACAAACTGCATCAGTAGTTATGCCAGAGGACCAAAGACATCAATCTGAGTCTTCAACCGGAAACCATGTACGGACTGTGATATCCACTCTCCAGTAAAGTCCAAGACTGAGGCAATCAGGTCTGAGACCTATACAAGAACCTAGGTATGACCTTCACACCAAGAACACAATGAGCCAGACTAAGCTGAAGTCCCAGACTACCTACGGCAGACACCTGTCAATTGTTGCAAGGCTCACATGCTATAACGGGCTGCAATGTGAAGTCGGACATAATCGCTGGCAACAATACACCCTTCCCCGATGAGCTCAACCCATTCTATGCTCATCTGGAACAGATGGTCAGTTGAATTAAGTCAACTGTCCCGACCACGGTCACCATCACAGATATCAAATTGGCCTCCCTGAGAGCGAACCAACCGAAAGCAACTGGCCCAACTGAGTCCCTAGCTATGTCCTCAGAAACTGTTCGAACAGCTGGTAGTTTTGCAGACATCTTTAACCTCTCCCTACTCCAATTTGACGTTCCCATCTGCAAAAAGATCACTCACCCCAGTGCAAAGCAACATGCCTTAATGACCGGCATCTGGTAGCTCTGACATGCTGAAGTGCATCAAGAGGCTGATCATGGCACGTATCAACTCCATTCGCCCAGACAGCCTTGATCCATTGCAATTCACCTACTGCTGCAACAGGTCCCAAGCAGGCACCATCTCCCTGACCCCACACTCATTCCTGGAACATTTGGATAATAAGGACATTAGGATTGACCTTCCTGAAACTTACATCCAACTCTTATTTATTGACTATACTTCTACCTTTCGCACTATAATTCCAACCAGACTTTAGACTTTAGAGCTACAGCATGGAAATAGGTCCTTTGGCCCACCGGGTCCAGGACGAGCAGCGATCATCATGTACACGAGCACTATCGTACTCACTAAGGACACTTTACAATTTCCAGAAGCCAATTAATGTACAAACCTGTATATCTTTGGATTATGGAGTATGAGAGGAAACCGGAGCACCCTGAGAAAACCCATGCAGTCACACAGAGAACGTACAAACTCTGTAAAGACAGTCCCCGTGGTCAGGATCGAACCCGGGTCTCTGACGCTGTAAGGCAGCAACTCTAATACTGCGCCTCTGTGCCACCCTAATCTCCAACTCCTGGACTGAGGACTCATCATCCCTCTTTGCAATTGACTTCCTGGATCGTAAATTACAATCAGTAAAGGTAAATGACAAAACATTTTGCATGGTAATTCTCAACCCCAGTGCCCTGCAAGCCAATATGTTCAGCCCCATATTCACTGCACTATATACTCATGACTGTGGCAAATTCTAACTCCATTTACAAGTTTGCAGATGTCATCACCATGGTCAGATCTCAAACAATGATCAGATGGAGTGCTGAAAGAGGATCAACAGTTTAATAGCAATGCTGTCCAGATAACTTTAATGCCATTAAAATGAAAGAGCTGACCATCAACTTTGGAAAGCAGGGGGAAGTACACATCCTGTATCAACAATGTTGAAGTAGAGATGGTCGTGTGCTTCAGATTCTAGGTGTAAATATTACCAATAATTTGTCCTGATCCAACCACTGGTACAGGGGACAAGAAAGCACACGAACACGCTACATTCTCAGAAAACTAAAGAAATTTAGCATGACTTCATCATCTCTTAGCAATTCCGGCAGATGCACCGTAGTAAGCATCTTTTTTAGACAAATCACAGTTTAGTATGGCAGCTGCTCTGCCCAATAGTGCAAGAGATTGCAGAGAGATATGAACCCAGCCGAGTGCAAACTAGACTTCTCAACGCCCTCCCCCAACCATCTACTGCATTGACTTCATCTATGCTTCTCACTGCCTCGCAAAAGTAACCAACATAATTAAGGGCCACATCTCACTCAAACTTGGTCATTCCCTCTTTTCCCCTCTATCACCAGGCAGAAGATACAAATGCTTGAAAGCATTTTACACTAGATTCGGGAGCAGCTTCTTCCCTGCTCTTATCAGACTTCTGTGCGGACATTTTATATGCTAAGGATGAATTCCTAACTTTCTAATCTTACTTGTTGTTGCCTTTGCACTGTTTAAAATCTGCACTTTTTCTTTATCTGTAACACTATGTTCTGTTGCACTCATGTATGATATGACCTGCCTGTATAAAAGCAAATCAAAGCTTTTTGCTGTATCTCGGCAGAGACATGACAATAATCAAGCAACGCCATACCCACTTTCTTTATAGTTGTCACAACTTAAAAACTTGGTAATTCTTTCTTCTCCTTGTACAAAGTCACTAGCACAATAACATTTCACAAAAGGGAGTAAGTTACCAAAAGAAGCATTTTTGTTTGCTTGGTGATCAAAATATTTGAATATACATTTATGTAGATGGCTTTTCTACAGTGAAGGTACGATACAAATGGCAACTATACATGGGTATAATTTCAAACCTTCATATATAATAAATGATTATTTTAGAATGATGAAAATCATATCTTGCTTTTACTTCATTCACAGTTGTGCACACTTTTCAATATTAACAATGGAAAATGATCAGTAGTAGGAAGCTTGACCATATCCCCCAATGACCTTGGTAGATGATGCCAACTTTAACAAACACAGCTCTAAATTTGGCTGCAATGAGCCAACTGATGCGGACTAAGTTCTGGTTCACTATCTATGCAGTTGCTGTGCATGGGTTCTCTTGGGTATTGAAACTCTGAACTGAACACAAAACAATTCCAAGACTGTATTGGTTCAGTGCATTATAGTATTTTCTATTGGTTTACTTGTTAGTTGGAATAAGATTTTTCTTTTAGACAAATTTCAGTCTTCCTTCAGGAGCAAACAATCTAGGATGCCTGTAATATTCACTGAGAAATCTGAACCAGGTATGTTGCGAACAATGATTGTGGGCAGTTGGGCTCCTAACGCAGTAAATGTTGATATGTTCAGTATTTTATGGTTGAGAGAAGTTGATATTTAATAGCATACTTAATTTTCAAGTGTCTCAAAAGAAAGAGATTGAGATTGTGATGTTAACCTGGTGCTGAAAGAAAGGGTATATGGAAATGATCTAGTTGTTACATTGTTAGTCTATAGACAACAATGCAATTGACAGACTAAATGCAAAGCTAAGTGCAAAACTAAATAATTCCTTAATGAGCAAATAATTCTAAAGCTGAGAATGAAGATGTAGAAAAGCTCAAGAAAAAAGAGAAAATATCAAAGTCCTGTGATATGCTTATTTTTATCCATTATTTTTGATATTACATTTAAGTAGTACCAATGTGGTTCAGCACTGGCCTGGAGGCTCCTTCTCATTCCTCCTTTTGATAACAGCTTTTCTTTGAATCTAGTAAGAAGGTAAACTGACAGTTTGAATCTGAATCACTCTCCTTTTAGATCTCATTTTTGGTCAATCTGTATTATTTCATTCCTTCCTTTGCAACAATAGGATTTTTAGGTGCAACTGTTGGTGTTTCTTTCTATTACTGAGTTCTGTATTCCCACGTATGTGGGCACACATGGAGTAACATCCTGAACTTCTTGAGAGTAGTACCTAATCCATTACTACTGGGCTGCTGATGAAATCCAGTAGTGTATCCTCTTAGTGTGAAATTCATTTAAATAGTTGGCACAAAGTTATTTGTGGCACAGGAGACCAATCTTCTTTAATTTGAATAGTAAGGAAGAAACTGTTATAAAGGATGTTAGTAGGTTTGACAGAGGCACAGAATCATAGAATCACACAACTTTGCACAGAACGGGTCCTCTCATCCACACAGTTCATGTTAACTATTGCTCTTATGTGTACTATTCCCATTTATCTGCATTTGATCCATACCTTTCTATGCCTTGGTGCTTCTTAATTCCAGATCCCAGCCTTCTTCGGCACAATCACATCCTTCCTATACTGTGGCAACCAGAACTGCACACCCAGTCGCAGGTAGGGTCTTACCGATGTTTTATATAGTCGTAACATGATATCCCTGCTATTGTATTCCATGTAACGCCTGATGAAGGCAGCATCCCATATTTCTTTCTTCACCACACTATCTACCTGTGTGCCGTTTTAGTTATATATATAGACGTAATCCAAAGTCCATGTGTTCATCAGCAGTCTTCAGAGTCCTACCATTTACTATGCATGTCCTACCCTTGCATGATTATCCTGTTCAGCATATATTATTTTCAGGAGATCCACACAAAGAAAGAATAAGCTTTTTTTCATATGTAAGCCAGCTGCAGATGAAGGTAGCACATTGTTGACTGCAAATTCTGGGCCAATTTGGCAAAATGTTCAACTGCGTGTCACTATTGGAATGGGGAAAAATATACTTCCCTGCTTGAAGATTCTTCTGGTTAAAAGTTAATCAGTGATTTACAACTAAAATTTTTGAACGAGGCTGGATTTACTGATAGTAATTTTGGTAAGCTATGGAAATACAGGATAATTTTATTTAGCTTTAAATGTGAAGTTATTGTTGTATTGCTATGCCCTTGCATCACTGCTGAGGTTAACATTTGAAATAAAAATAATACTGAAGCAGTGCATCGTTTGCAGAGCTGTAACATTCAATGCTGCCGAAATCCCAGACTTTATTAAACTCTCACTCTGCTGTCGTTTTTTGCAATTTTGGTGCTCCATCAATGCGTACTGAACTCATTTGTAGGAAAACTATATTTTTTGCAGAGTTCGTTAGCCAATGTTGTTTTGCTTGTTCCTAATTTATAGAACACCATTTGCTGAAATACCAGAGCATGACATCTCACATCTCCAAGCACATAATTAACCCTTGTCTGCTCCACAGTTGCTCACTAATCTGAGGTGTAGTTTTGCAGTCACAGGTTTGTACATCTTACCTTGTTGTGTGAATTTCTATAACAACACTGGTTTATTCTGGTACAAACATTACTGTGATTTATGACTGACGTGCCGATTTAAGAGAGAACTGAATTATGGAGGAGCCTGTAGCAAGCTTCTTGTGCTTTTGTCTAGCTTTAAAAAAAACAAGCCCCATAAATCACAAAATAAGCTACTTTCATTTAAATCTGGATACCCTTTCAGAAATATTCCAGTCCTTGAAATAAGCTGCTGGATGTTTAATAGTTTCTTCTGATTGTAGCAAAGGGAAAAGCTGTTATTTTAAAATTACATAAGGTGATAAATTATACCCGAAAAAATAAGCAAGGATATGAAACAGATTGTGAAATGATGAAAAGCAAACATGTTTTGTTTCTCTAATAGAGAACTGGAACTTGTAAGATAATACATAACAAG
Source organism: Rhinoraja longicauda (assembly GCF_053455715.1). Taxonomy (NCBI): domain Eukaryota; kingdom Metazoa; phylum Chordata; class Chondrichthyes; order Rajiformes; family Arhynchobatidae; genus Rhinoraja; species Rhinoraja longicauda. The sequence goes on from NC_135983.1 coordinate 14,719,736, forward strand.
TTAATTAACCAACAAGCTATGCCTAGTTTTCAGTGGTAAACCAACTATAACATTTTTATTTAGTTCCCTTTTAAGGCATAATCTTGAATATATATGTTTAATATAATAGATTGTAGTACAATACAGTACTGGTACAGCCCCTGCAACCCACAATGTCTGTGCTGGCTTATCTGCCTGCTCAGAATCCATATCCCTCCATTCTCTGTCAATCCAAAGGTCTCTTAAAGGCCACTGTTGCATCTGCCTCCACCACCACCCCGGCATCGTTTTCCAGGCGGTCATTATCCTCTAGGTTAAAAAAAAACTTGCCCTGCACATCTCCTTTGAACTCTGCCCCTCTCATCTTAAATCTATGCACTCTAGTATTTGACATTTCATCCTGGGATGAAATTTCTGCTGTCGATTCATTTTAGATATTTCCTTCAAAACTAATGGATAAATATGGAATTTTGAAAATGCAATCAGTACATTGAGACTAGATTTTTTTTTGATAGTTCAAATATAGAGGTAGGACTATCACTTTAATAAATGATCTCTTCTGATCGGTGGCCTTTTTGAAATGTGCGAATAGGAAAACCTATACAGTACCCTGTGAAAAGATGGGGCTTGAGGTTGTCGGTATAATGTTGCTATAATGTTGCTTCTCTGCTATGAATGGTTATGAGCACTGGAACACAGCCTTGAATCAATTTCTCTTTTTGTCTATGATCTATTTCCACAAAAGAGTTCAGAATAGGAGATCTCTTTTGCAAATTTTGTGAAGGCATACAAATGCCATGGCCTGCCCAGAGTAACTGATGGAGTATTACTGCAGCCTCATTGCTGGGGCCATTGGCCAGGGAGAAGACACTAACATTGGTTCACTAATCCTTTCAGTGAATTAGAAGGATTTTGTGGGTATAGACATGGTGGGATTCTTTCTTGGCTGTGAGATGCTCCATCAGCTACTTGAAGTCCATATCTCAGAAACATCTAGGACAGGGATCACTGTTGCCTGGTCTATACCAGGTTTGACCATTTTGCCTCAACCCACTTCCTGAGGACAAAAAGCCACGTTGGCACATTGAAGGCATTGCTGAATTTTAACATTATCATCTGCCTGACTGCTAAGAAATGGGAAGCGGTCCACATTCCGCAGTGCTCTGACATGAATCTTTAGTCATAGGACAGAATGGTGCAATAGGGACAGATTGGACTCTTGTGATGTTGCATGTATGGCTTTTTCTCGCATATGTTGTGAGAAATCACACGGACGACGCCTCCCCTCCTCGCTCACCGAAGATTTCATGATGGCCCTCCATGCTCATCGATGGCTCACCGAAGGCCCTCCTCGCTCACCGACAGCCCTTCTTGCTTGGCCGCCGGGCCCATCCTTGTCCCGTCATTTCGACAGCCTGGCTTGTCCTCATTCTTGACGGTCATTTGGCCTCCAGGCTCATCCCTGCTCACAGCCGTATTGGTTGGCAATGCACTGGCGACCGGATTGGCTCCAGCACGACTGCGGCGCTCACCGGAAGCCTCCCTTCTGTGCTGGTGCAGCTTTGGTGGGTTTGGTGGTCAAGTAATAGCCGTTGAATCATACAGCACGGTAACGGGCCCTTCAGCCCAACGTGTCCACATTGACCAAGATGCCCTATCTATGCCAGTCTCACCTGCCCAGGGTTTGGCCCATATCTATACCTTTCCTTTCTATGTACCTGTCGAAATGTTGATGATCTTTCGGCCTCCAACGGTGCATTAGCTACTGGGTTTCAGGTGACCTACCTTCTGGAATAAAGTCACAATTGGTTAATTAATTAATCCCATTAATTCATCAATTGGAAATCTGTTGGAGGTCATGTGCAATGTTGAGACAAGAAAGATTAGGACATGGCAACACTGTGCAGTAAAATCAAAATTATGTAGACTCTGTGCCAATTATAAATGTTGAGGCGTGAATGTGATGTGTTCCAGGTGTTATTGTCAGAGGGAGGGCAAGGCAGTCCCAAATTACTTAAGTTGTTTCTGTGGAAAATCTTGTCTAGTACCATTTGCCATGGAACATAAAAAGTGTGCCTCAAAAGTCAAAATTATTTCTAGATTTTAGAGCTGGCAAGGGCAGCAGCAACTCAGCTACAATTCTTGTGTAAGAAAGAACTGCAGATGCTGGTTTAAATCGAAGGTAGACACAAAATGCTGGAGTAACTCAGCGGGACAGGCAGCATCTCTAGAGAGAAGGAATGGGTGACGTGTCGGGTCGAGACCCTTCTTCAGACTGAGGAAGGGTCTCAACCCGAAATGTCACCCATTCCATTACAATTCTTGTTTGCCAGTAAAAGTCCCAGCACCAACTAGTTATTAATATGCGTGTACAATCTGAATCAGTACTGGGATTGCTACTAATGCTCTATGTAATCATTTGTTAAATGAAGACCATTTACTAATGGTGTTCAGGTACCCAACGTTATGGAAGGAAATGTATAAGAGAGAAATGATCTGTATTACAAAGTGGGGCGGAATCAAGCAGCTGCTGTTTTTCTTTTAAGTTTCACGTTTCGTTTTGGTTGTATCTTTTACTGTAAAGGGATACAAATGAAACTGGTGGAAACATATGTGACTTAGCACTCAAGTTTAACACTTGCAGTACAGAATGACAGGAGGATATTCACTGCAGTTACAAAAAATGATGTTTCACAGCCATTTCATAGCCTAAAGGAATCTTCAGCAGTTCGAGTTCATTATGTAATGAACTCTGGTTTAAATTTTGAATACACCGCATTGAGCTTTGTGGAGACTTTGCACATGACTTGTGTATTAGTCATTATGGAAAAAGTGTGGAGGATAGACAGAAAGAAACAAGTAAAATGTTTAAATGACTTAAAGTTATTGATAATTTAATTTAAGCATTAAATGTTAAGCTGCAGAATTTAACAAAAAATTGGGAATCTCAAATGCAAAAATAAATTTTTACTCTGGTGTAGAAAAGTTGCAAAATCAATTCAAACATTAAGAGTTCTCAGGTCCTTCAGTAAAATGACTCATAAAATTGCTTCAGTTTTGTTTATTTTTTAATATTTGTTTATTTGGAATCGGGGTCTTTAACCCGGTAATCTTAAATTTTATCTAGCCAATGGACTCGAGATTTAGCCCAAAAAATTGGAATGGATTTTAATCTCCCTAGACATTTGGGAATTAGACCGGATTTGCAGCAATTCTGAATTTGCACCCTGATCAATTTTATGCTGCATTGAAGTAAATGAAGAGCAATATTAGATTGTCTGTAAAAGCAATATTGCCATGGATTTCTCTCTTAATTTAAGTGGGTTAAATTAAAATTATTATGAATCTGCGGTGTTAAAATAAAGTATGATTCAGAATGACCACTCATAAGCAAATGGAAGATGGGAAAGAGACATGGCAAGGAGGGCAGTGGTACAAAAGGGTGTGCATGAATAAAGAGCAGGTAGTAGGAGTAGGATTTGAAATGCACACCACCACGAGGGATCAGCATAACTAACCTCCTCAGATTGCTCACTATTTTGGACATTAATGGGATGAGTGAAGGTGAGCCTGGGGGAGGTGCAATTGGTATAAGTGCTGCAAAATGCCAAATTGAAAGATGAGATCTTTCAATTTGTTGAGCTCATATTGAGCTTCATTCATTGCAAGAGTCTGGAAAGCAGAGGATCGGGAGGTCAGAGTGGGTTGGAGAATTACAGTGATAAGCAGCCAGAAACTCAGGCTCATACACCCAGCAAAGTACTATTATATAGAAACATAGAAAATAGGTGGAAGAGGCCATTTGGCCCTTTGAGCCAGCACTGTCATTCATTGTGATCATGGCTGATCATCCACAATCAGTAACCTGTGCCCAACTTCTCCCCATATCACTTGATTCCACTAGTCCCCAGAGCCCTATCTAACTCTCTCTTAAATTCATCCAGTGATTTGGCCTCCATTGCCCTTTGTGGCAGAGAATTCCACAAATTCACAACTCTCTGGGTTAAAAAGTTCCTTCTCACAATTTTAAATGGCCTCCCCTTTATTCTAAGACTGTGGCCCCTGGTTCTGGACTCCCCCAACATTGGGAACAGTTTTCCTGCATCTAGCTTGTCCAGTCCTTTTATAATTTTATATGTCTCTATAAGATCTCCTCTCATCCTTCTAAACTCCAGTGAATACAAGCCTAGTCTTTTCAATCTTTCCTCATATGACAGTCTCGCCATCCCAGGGATCAATCTCGTGAACCTACGCTGCACTGCCTCAATTACAAGGATGTCCTTCCTCAAATTAGGAGACCCAAAACTGTACACAATACTCCAGATGTGGTCTTACCAAGGCCCTATACAACTGCAGAAGAACCTCTTTATTGCTATACTGAAATCCTCACGTTATGAAGGCCAACATGCCATTAGTTTTCTTCACTGCATGCTGTACCTGCGCGCCAACTATCAGTGACTGGTGTACAAGGACACCCAGGTCTTGCTGCACTTCCCCCTTACCTAACCTGACACCATTGAGATAATAATCTGCCGCCTTGTTTTTGCTGCCAAAGTAGATAACCTCACATTTATCTATATTATTATACTGCATCTGCCATGCATCTGCCCACTCACTCAACCTGTCCAGGTCACCCTGCAACCTCCTAACATCCTCTTCGCAGTTCACACTACGACCCAGCTTTGTGTCATCTACAAACTTGCTAGTGTTACTTCTAATTCCTTCGTCCAAATCATTAATATATATGGTATACAGTTGCGGCCCCAACATCGAGCCTTGCGGCACTCCACTCGCCACTGCCTGCCATTCTGAAAAGGACCCGTTTACTACTCCTATTCTTTGCTTCCTGTCTGCCAACCAATTCTCTATCCATGTCAACACCCTACCCCCAATACCATGTGCTCTAATTTTGCTCACCAATCTCCCGTGTAGGACCTTATCAAAGGCTTTCTGAAAGTCTAGATACACTACATCCACTGGCTCCCATTCATCCATTTTACTTGTCACATCCTCAAATAATTCCAGAAGATTAGTCAAGCATGATTTCCCTTTCATAAATCCATGCTGACTTGGACTTATCCTTTTACTGCTATCCAAATGCACCGCTATTACCTCTTTAATAATTGACTCCAGCATCTTCCCCACCACCGATGTCAGGCTAACTGGTCTGTAATTCCCCATTTTCTCTCTCGCTCCTTTCTTGAAAAGGGGATAACATTAGCTATCCTCCAATCCACAGGAACTGATCCGGAATCTATTGAACATTGGAAAATGATCACCAATGCGTCCACTATTTCTTGAGCCACCTCCCTGAGTACCCTGTGATGCAGACCATCAGGCCCTGGGGATTTATCAACCTTCAGTCCCATCAGTCTACCCAATACTATTTCTCACCTAATGCAAATTTCTTTCAGTTCCTCTATCCCCCTAGATCCTCTGTCCTCCAGTACATCTGGGAGGTTGTTTGTATCTTCCTTAATGAAGACAGATCCAAAGTACCTGTTCAACTATTCTGCCATTTCCTTGATACCCATAATAAATTCACCACTGTCTGCCTTCAAGGGACCCACATTTGACTTTGCTACTCTTTTTCTCTTAACATATCTAAAGAAGCTTTTAATGTCCTTCTTTATATTCTTGGCCAGCTTCCCCTCGTACTTCATCTTTTCAGCCTGTATTGGCCGTTTTATTACCTTCTGTGTCCTTTGAAAGTTTCCCAATCCTCTGGCTTCCCGCTACTCTTTGCTGCGTTATACATATTTTCTTTTAGTTTTATTCCATCCCTAACATCCCTTGTCAGCCACAGTTGCCTCCTACTCCCCTTAGAATCTTTCTTTCGCTTTCGAATGAAATGATCCTGCATCTTCCGGATTATGCCCAGAAATTCCTGCCATTGTTGTTCCACTCATTCCTGCTAGGATCCCTTTCCAGTCGACCTTGGCCAGCTCCTCTCTCAAGCCTTCATAGTCCCCTTTGCTCAACTGCAACACTGACACTTCCGATTTGACCTTCTCCCTCTCAAATTGCAGATTAAAACTAATCATATTATGATCACTACCTCCAAGCGGTTCCTTTACTTCGAGTTCTCTTTATCAAATCTGGTTCATTGGACAACACTAAATCCAGAATTGCCTTTTCCCTGGTAGGCTCCATTACAAGCTGCTCTAAGAATCCATCTCGGAGGCACTCTACAAACTCTCTTTCTTGGGGTCCAGAACCAATCTGATTTTCCCAGTCTACCTGCATATTGAAATCCCCCATCACCACAGTGGCATTACCTTTGTTACATGCCGCTTTTAACTCCTGCTGCAACTTACACCCTACATCCGGGCTACTATTTGGGGGTCTGTCGATAACTCCAATTAGCGTCTTCTTACCGTTACAATTCCTCAACTCTATCCACAGTGACTCTACCTCGTCAATCCCTATGTCACTCCTCGCAAGGGACTGAATTTCGTCCCTCACCAACAGAGCTACCCCACCGCCTCTGCCCACCCACCTGTCCTTTCTATAGGATGTATAACCCTGAATATTAAGTTCCCAGGCCCGATCCACCTGCAGCCACGTCTCTGTAATCCCCACAATGTCATATATACCAATCTCTAACTGAGCCTCATGCTCATCTACTTTACTTCTTATCCTTCGCGCATTTATATACAATACTTTTAATTCCTTATTCATCTCACCTTTCACATCGATTCCTATTACACTTGGCCATACTCTCCTATCTCTTTGTGAGCTTTCTTTTCCATTAATTCTGGGGTCATTTACTATCGCTTTACTCTCTTTTCCTTTAAATCCATCCTTGACTATCCCATTTGACAACCCCCCCCCCCCCCCCCCCCATATTTAACTATTTAGTTAAAAAATCACCCGTGTAGCAGTGGCAAACCTGCCTGCCTGCCAGAATGCTGGTCCCTCACCTGTTATGGAGTTCTATTCTTTGAAAGTGATGACTGATCACAGTATACTAAATTAAGTGTGCAAGTAAATTGCTGTTCCATTTGAAAGGATTCTCGGTACTATAGATGGTGAAAATGAAGGAAGTAAATATGCTTCTCTTACAAGAGGCTGCGTCAATGGACTGATTTCATTCTGTTGGAAATATGTCTGTTTTTATGATATACTAGCAAAGCGGGCCCGTTGGGCCCGTCCCCACACCCCCCATTCTCTCCTCCCCCAGCCCCACTCTTACTCTCCAAGTGTGCCCGTTGGGCCCGTCCTTCTGATCTGTGTATGTCAAGTGACTTGCAATAACAAAAAAGACTACTTTAAAACAATCAGCACTCTCCAAGTGTGGCTGTTGGGCCCGTCCTCCTGATCTGTGTATGTCAAGTGACTTGCAATAACAAAAAAAAAAACTTTAAAACAAGCAGTGATTTTCTGGAAACTTTTTGAAACAATGTAGCCGTCACAAGCTGAAGGCTCAAGCTGAAGGCTAACTGGAAACTTTTCGAAACAATGTAGCCGTCACAAGCTGAAGGCTCAAGCTGAAGGCTGAATCTGCACCGCAGCGCCCCCCTGAAAAGGGGGGGGGGGGGGGGCAGCGCTTTAAAACCTCTGTAACTTAAAAAAACACGCGACCAAAGCAAATGAAAATATCACGGCCGGTCGTTTGGGAGGTTGGCGATTAAGGCGGTGCGAAAACCGTCGCGCTACTGTTCACCGGTTTGCTGCAATCGCTGTTACGCGCGAACATATCAAATAATTCAGGTCAAACCCAAAAAATATATATATACAAGATCTGAGTTTTAATAGTATACTAGAACAAGTGTGCCCGTTGGGCCCGTCCTCGTAGGGTTTCCATTGTAACCGGGAGGGGAGTGGGGGTAGGGAAGGGGGAGGGAGGGAGTAGGGAGGTGGGGAGGGGGGAGGGGAGGGGGAGGGAGGGGGGGAGGGGAGGGGGAAGGGAGGGAGGGAGAGGGGAGGGAAGGGGGTAGGGGGGAGGGGGAGGGAGGGGAGGGGGGAAGGGGAGGGAGGGGGGAAGGGGAGGGGGAGGGAGGGTGGAGGGAGAAGGGAGTGAGGGGGGAGGGAGGGGGACCTCCCCTTTTCCCAGTACCCCTCTTTCCCCATTGGGCCCGTGCTCGTAGGGTTTCCATTGTAACCGGGAGGAGGGGAGGGAGGGGAGGGGGAGGGAGGGAGGAGGGAGGTGTGGAGGGATGAGGGGAGGGGAGGGGGAGGGGAGGGGGGGAAGGGGGGAGGAGGGAGGGAGAGGGGAGGGAGGGGGGTAGGGGGGAGGTAAGGGGGAGTGAGGGGGGAGGGAGGGAGGGGGATCTCCCCTTTTCCCAGTACCCCTCTTTCCCCGTTGGGCCCGTCCTCGTAGGGTTTCCATTGTAACCGGGAGGAGGGGAGGGAGGGAAGGGGGAGGGAGGGAGGAGGGGGGAGGGAGGGGAGGGGGGAAGGGGGGAGTGAAGGGGTAGGGGGAGGGAGGGGGAGAGGGGAGGGGGGGTAGGGGGGAGGGGGGAGGGAGGGGGAAGGGGGGAGGGAGGGGGATCTCCCCTTTTCCCAGTACCCCTCTTTCCCCGTTGGGCCCGTCCCTGTAGGGTTTCCATTGTAACCGGGAGGGGTGGAGGGATGGTGGAAGGAGGGGGGAGGGGGAGAGGGATGGAATGGTGGAGGGAGGGGGGAGGGAGTGGGGGAGGGTGGGATGGAGGGAAGGAGGGAGGGGGGGAGTTAGGGGCTGAGTGGTGATGGAGGTTGGGTTTGAGGGGGGAGGGAGGGGGGGAGGGAGTGGGGATGGAGGTGGGAAGGAGGGGGGAGGAAGGGGTTGATGGGGGAAGTGGGACCTCCCCTTTTCCCAGTACCCCTCTTTCCCCCACCACCAAGCCCCCTCCGCAACGACCCCTGTTGTCCCTAGTCCCCATTCACAGACCCCCCCCCCATTCTCTCTCTCCCCATACACACTCTCAGTGCTTTTTTCGAAACACTTGCCCCGGTGGCCCACGAGCATATGGGCCCAATGCTGATCTGTGTATGTTAAGTGACTTGCAATAAAAAAATATACTTTAAAAAGAGATAAGTGCTTTTTAAGTGCTTGTTTTGAAACATTCGCGGTCACATAGTGCTTCTCACTGTAGCACCCATCTCAAGTGTGCCCGTTGGGCCCGTCCTCGTAGGGTTTCCATTGTAACCGGGAGGAGGGGAGGGAGGGAAGGGGGAGAGAGAGAGGTGTGGAGGGAGGAGGGGAGGGGGAGGGAGGGGGTAGGGGAGGGGAGGGGGGGAAGGGGAGGGGGGGAAGGGGGGAGGGAGAGAGGGGGAGGGGGAGGGAGAGAGGGGGAGGGGGAGGGAGGGGAAGGGCGGAGGGAGGGGGACCTCCCCTTTTCCCAGTACCCCTCTTTCCCCATTGTGCCCGTCCTCGTAGGGTTTACATTGTAACCGGGAGAAGGGGAGGGAGGGAAGGGGGAGGGGGGGAGGAGGGAGGTGTGGAGGGAGGAGGGGAGGGGGAAGGGGGAAGGGGAGTGGGGGGAGGGAAGGGGGAGGGAGGGGGGAGGGGAGGGGAGGGTGGAAGGGGAGGGCGGAAAGGGGGGGAGGGGGAAAGGGGGGAGGGGGGAGGGAGAGAGGGGGAGGGTGGAAAGAGCATCCCTCTCCCCATCAGAACTGCCCCCTCCATCGACTCCTTTAAGTCCAGGCTCAAAACCTATTTCTACTCCCTAGCGTTTGAGGCTCATTGAGGAGGCGCTGTGAACTGTTTGCGTGCCACTGTATGTTTCATTTTTTCCTTAGTACCTAATCAGATGTACAGCACTTTGGTCAACGTGGGTTGTTTTTAAATGTGCTATACAAATAAAATGGACTTGACTTGACAGCTCTTCGCAACAATGTAGCACAGGGGCATTGTGACGTCACACGCTGAATACCGCTGGGGGGGGGGAAGGGGGGTCAGCTCGAGTCCATCTCACAGGGGCATTGTGACATCACAATCCGCACCGCAGCGCCCCCCTTCTGTCAAAACTTCGATAAATCAGGGGGGGCAGCACTTTTAAACCTCTGTAACTTAAAAAATATGCGTCCGAATTAAATAAAAATATCATTTTCCAGCAGCGAACCGCATGCTGATTAAGGCGGTACAAAAATCGTGGCGCTACGGTTCACCGTTTTGCCGGAATTGCCGTATTCAGCCGACATCAGTGTTATATATATATATAACACAAGATCTGAGTTTTAGTAGTATACTAGAAGAAGTGTGCCCGTTGGGCCCGTCCTCGTAGGGTTTCCATTGTAACCGGGAGGGGAGTGGGGGTAGGGAAGGGGGAGGGAGGGAGTAGGGAGGTGTGGAGGGGGGAGGGGATGGGGAGGGAGGGGGGGAGGGGAGGGAGGAAGGGAGGGAGGGAGAGGTGAGGGAAGGGGGTAGGGGGGAGGGGGAGGGGGGAAGGGGAGGGAGGGGGGAAGGGGAGGGGGAGGGAGGGGGGGAGGGAGAAGGGAGTGAGGGGGGAGGGAGGGGGACCTCCCCTTTTCCCAGTACCCCTCTTTCCCCATTGGGCCCGTGCTCGTAGGGTTTCCATTGTAACCGGGAGGAGGGGAGGGAGGGGAGGGGGAGGGAGGGAGGAGGGAGGTGTGGAGGGAGGAGGGGAGGGGAGGGGGAGGGTAGGGGGGGAGGGGGGAAGGGGGAGGAGGGAGGGAGAGCGGAGGGAGGGGGGTAGGGGGGAGGTAAGGGGGAGTGAGGGGGGAGGGAGGGAGGGGGATCTCCCCTTTTCCCAGTACCCCTCTTTCCCCGTTGGGCCCGTCCCTGTAGGGTTTCCATTGTAACCGGGAGGGGTGGAGGGATGGTGGAAGGAGGGGGGAGGGGGAGAGGGATGGAATGGTGGAGGGAGGGGGGAGGGAGTGGGGGAGGGTGGGATGGAGGGAAGGAGGGAGGGGGGGAGTTAGGGGCTGAGTGGTGATGGAGGTTGGGATTGAGGGGGGAGGGAGGGGGGGAGGGAGTGGGGATGGAGGTGGGAAGGAGGGGGGAGGAAGGGGTTGATGGGGGAAGTGGGACCTCCCCTTTTCCCAGTACCCCTCTTTCCCCCACCACCAAGCCCCCTCCGCAACGACCCCTGTTGTCCCCAGTCCCCATTCACAGACCCCCCCCCCATTCTCTCTCTCCCCATACACACTCTCAGTGCTTTTTTCGAAACACTTGCCCCGGTGGCCCACGAGCATATGGGCCCAATGCTGATCTGTGTATGTTAAGTGACTTGCAATAAAAAAATATACTTTAAAAAGAGATAAGTGCTTTTTAAGTGCTTGTTTTGAAACATTCGCGGTCACATAGTGCTTCTCACTGTAGCACCCATCTCAAGTGTGCCCGTTGGGCCCGTCCTCGTAGGGTTTCCATTGTAACCGGGAGGAGGGGAGGGAGGGAAGGGGGAGGGAGAGAGGTGTGGAGGGAGGAGGGGAGGGGGAGGGAGGGGGTAGGGGAGGGGAGGGGGGGAAGGGGAGGGGGGAGGGAGAGAGGGGGAGGGGGAGGGAGAGAGGGGGAGGGGGAGGGAGGGGGAGGGGAAGGGCGGAGGGAGGGGGACCTCCCCTTTTCCCAGTACCCCTCTTTCCCCATTGTGCCCGTCCTCGTAGGGTTTACATTGTAACCGGGAGAAGGGGAGGGAGGGAAGGGGGAGGGGGGGAGGGGGGAGGAGGGAGGTGTGGAGGGAGGAGGGGAGGGGGAAGGGGGAAGGGGAGTGGGGGGAGGGAAGGGGGAGGGGAGGGGAGGGTGGAAGGGGAGGGCGGAAAGGGGGGGAGGGGGGAAAGGGGGGAGGGGGGAGGGGGGAGGGAGAGAGGGGGAGGGTGGAAAGAGCATCCCTCTCCCCATCAGAACTGCCCCCTCCATCGACTCCTTTAAGTCCATGCTCAAAACCTATTTCTACTCCCTAGCGTTTGAGGCTCATTGAGGAGGCGCTAATCAGATGTACAGCACTTTGGTCAACGTGGGTTGTTTTTAAATGTGCTATACAAATAAAATGGACTTGACTTGACAGCTCTTCGCAACAATGTAGCACAGGGGCATTGTGACGTCACACGCTGAATACCGCTGGGGGGGGGAAGGGGGGTCAGCTCGAGTCCATCTCACAGGGGCATTGTGACATCACAATCCGCACCGCAGCGCCCCCCTTCTGTCAAAACTTCGATAAATCAGGGGGGGCAGCACTTTTAAACCTCTGTAACTTAAAAAATATGCGTCCGAATTAAATAAAAATATAATTTTCCAGCAGCGAACCGCATGCTGATTAAGGCGGTACAAAAATCGTGGCGCTACGGTTCACCGTTTTGCCGGAATTGCCGTCTTCAGCCGACATCAGTGGGATATATATATATAGATACAAGATCTGAGTTTTAATAGTATATAGATAGACTAGAAGAAGTGTGCCCGTTGGGCCCGTCCTCGTAGGGTTTCCATTGTAACCGGGAGGGGAGTGGGGGTAGGGAAGGGGGAGGGAGGGAGTAGGGAGGTGTGGAGGGGGGAGGGGAGGGGGAGGGAGGGGGGGAGGGGAGGGAGGAAGGGAGGGAGGGAGAGGTGAGGGAAGGGGGTAGGGGGGAGGGGGAGGGGGAAGGGGAGGGAGGGGGGAAGGGGAGGGGGAGGGAGGGGGGGAGGGAGAAGGGAGTGAGGGGGGGAGGGAGAAGGGAGTGAGGGGGGAGGGAGGGGGACCTCCCCTTTTCCCAGTACCCCTCTTTCCCCATTGGGCCCGTGCTCGTAGGGTTTCCATTGTAACCGGGAGGAGGGGAGGGAGGGGAGGGGGAGGGAGGGAGGAGGGAGGTGTGGAGGGAGGAGGGGAGGGGAGGGGGAGGGGAGGGGGGGAGGGGGGAAGGGGGAGGAGGGAGGGAGAGGGGAGGGAGGGGGGTAGGGGGGAGGTAAGGGGGAGTGAGGGGGGAGGGAGGGAGGGGGATCTCCCCTTTTCCCAGTACCCCTCTTTCCCCGTTGGGCCCGTCCCTGTAGGGTTTCCATTGTAACCGGGAGGGGTGGAGGGATGGTGGAAGGAGGGGGGAGGGGGAGAGGGATGGAATGGTGGAGGGAGGGGGGAGGGAGTGGGGGAGGGTGGGATGGAGGGAAGGAGGGAGGGGGGGAGTTAGGGGCTGAGTGGTGATGGAGGTTGGGATTGAGGGGGGAGGGAGTGGGGATGGAGGTGGGAAGGAGGGGGGAGGAAGGGGTTGATGGGGGAAGTGGGACCTCCCCTTTTCCCAGTACCCCTCTTTCTCCCACCACCAAGCCCCCTCCGCAACGACCCCTGTTGTCCCCAGTCCCCATTCACAGACCCCCCCCCCCATTCTCTCTCTCCCCATACACACTCTCAGTGCTTTTTTCGAAACACTTGCCCCGGTGGCCCACGAGCATATGGGCCCAATGCTGATCTGTGTATGTTAAGTGACTTGCAATAAAAAAATATACTTTAAAAAGAGATAAGTGCTTTTTAAGTGCTTGTTTTGAAACATTTGCGGTCACATAGTGCTTCTCACTGTAGCACCCATCTCAAGTGTGCCCGTTGGGCCCGTCCTCGTAGGGTTTCCATTGTAACCGGGAGGAGGGGAGGGAGGGAAGGGGGAGGGAGAGAGGTGTGGAGGGAGGAGGGGAGGGGGAGGGAGGGGGTAGGGGAGGGGAGGGGGGGAAGGGGAGGGGGGGAAGGGGGGAGGGAGAGAGGGGGAGGGGGAGGGAGAGAGGGGGAGGGGGAGGGAGGGGGGAGGGGAAGGGCGGAGGGAGGGGGACCTCCCCTTTTCCCAGTACCCCTCTTTCCCCATTGTGCCCGTCCTCGTAGGGTTTACATTGTAACCGGGAGAAGGGGAGGGAGGGAAGGGGGAGGGGGGGAGGAGGGAGGTGTGGAGGGAGGAGGGGAGGGGGAAGGGGGAAGGGGAGTGGGGGGAGGGAAGGGGGAGGGAGGGGGGAGGGGAGGGGAGGGTGGAAGGGGAGGGCGGAAAGGGGGGGAGGGGGGAAAGGGGGGAGGGGGGAGGGAGAGAGGGGGAGGGTGGAAAGAGCATCCCTCTCCCCATCAGAACTGCCCCCTCCATCGACTCCTTTAAGTCCAGGCTCAAAACCTATTTCTACTCCCTAGCGTTTGAGGCTCATTGAGGAGGCGCTGTGAACTGTTTGCGTGCCACTGTATGTTTCATTTTTTCCTTAGTACCTAATCAGATGTACAGCACTTTGGTCAACGTGGGTTGTTTTTAAATGTGCTATACAAATAAAATGGACTTGACTTGACAGCTCTTCGCAACAATGTAGCACAGGGGCATTGTGACGTCACACGCTAAATACCGCTGGGGGGGGGGGGAAGGGGGGTCAGCTCGAGTCCATCTCACAGGGGCATTGTGACATCACAATCCGCACCACAGCGCCCCCCTTCTGTCAAAACTTCGATAAATCAGGGGGGGCAGCACTTTTAAACCTCTGTAACTTAAAAAATATGCGTCCGAATTAAATAAAAATATCATTTTCCAGCAGCGAACCGCATGCTGATTAAGGCGGTACAAAAATCGTGGCGCTACGGTTCACCGTTTTGCCGGAATTGCCGTATTCAGCCGACATCAGTGTTATATATATATATAACACAAGATCTGAGTTTTAGTAGTATACTAGACCAAGTGGGCCCGTTGGGCCCGTCCTCGTAGGGTTTCCATTGTAACCGGGAGGCGGGGAGGGAGGGGGGAGGGGGACCACCTGTTTTCCCAGTACCCCTCTTTACCCGTTGTGGGATGGGAGGGGGGAGGGGAGGGGGGAGGGAGAGGGAGGGGGGAGGGAGGGAGGGGAAGGAGGAGGGGGGAAGGGGAGAGGGAAGGGGGGGAGGGAGGAGGACCTCCCCTTTTCCCAGTACCCCTCTTTCCCCGTTGTGCCCGTCCTTGTAGGGTTTCCATTGTAACCGGGAGGAGGGGAGGGAGGGAGGGAGGGAGGAGGGAGGAGGGGAGGGAGGGGGGGGAAGGGGAGGGCGGAAAGGGGGGAGGGGGGAGGGAGAGAGGGGAAGGTTTGAAAGAGCATCCCTCTCCCCATCAGAACTGCCTCCTCCATCGACTCCTTTAAGTCCAGGCTCAAAACCTATTTCTACTCCCTAGCTTTTGAGGCTAATTGAGGAGGTACTGTGAACTGTTTGGGAGGGGAGGGGAGGGGAGGGGGGAAGGGGGGAAGGAGGGGGACCTCCCCTTTTCCCAGTTCCCCTCTTTCCCCGTTGGGCCTGTCCTCGTAGGGTTTCCATTGTAACCGGGAGGACGGGAGGGAGGGAAGGGGGAGGGAGGGAGGAGGGAGGGAAGGGGGAGGGAGGGAGGAAGGAGGTGTGGAGGGAGGAGGGAGGTGTGGAGGGAGATGGGGAAGGAGGGGGGAGGGGATGGGGTAGGGGGAGGGAGAGGGGAGGGAGGGAGGGGGGTAGGGGGAGGGAGGGGAGGGGGGAAGGGGGGAGGAGGGGGACCTCCCCTTTACCCAGTACCCCTCTTTCCCCATTGGGCCCGTCCTCGTAGGGTTTCCATTGTAACCGGGAGGAGGGGAGGGAGGGAAGGGGGAGGGAGGGAGGAGGGAGGTGGGGAGGGGGAGGGAGGGGGGTAGGGGAGGGGGGAAGGGGGGAGTGAGGGGGTAGGGGGAGGGGGTGGGGAGGGGGGGGAGTGAGGGGGTAGGGGGAGGGGGTGGGGAGGGGGGGGGGAGGGAGGGGGCTCTCCCCTTTTCCCAGTACCCCACTTTCCCCGTTGGGCCCGTCCTCGTAGGGATTCCATTGTAACCGGGAGGAGGGGAGGGAGGGAAGGGGGAGGGAGGGAGGAGGGAGGAGGGGAAGGGGAGGGCGGAAAGGGGGGGAGGGGGGAAAGGGGGGAGGGGGGAGGGAGAGAGGGGGAGGGTGGAAAGAGCATCCCTCTCCCCATCAGAACTGCCCCCTCCATCGACTCCTTTAAGTCCAGGCTCAAAACCTATTTCTACTCCCTAGCGTTTGAGGCTCATTGAGGAGGCGCTGTGAACTGTTTGCGTGCCACTGTATATTTCATTTTTTTCCTTAGTACCTAATCAGATGTACAGCACTTTGGTCAACGTGGGTTGTTTTTAAATGTGCTATACAAATAAAATGGACTTGACTTGACAGCTCTTCGCAACAATGTAGCACAGGGGCATTGTGACGTCACACGCTGAATACCGCTGGGGGGGGAAGGGGGGTCAGCTCGAGTTCATCTCACAGGGGCATTGTGACATCACAATCCGCACCGCAGCGCCCCCCTTCTGTCAAAACTTCGATAAATCAGGGGGGGCAGCACTTTTAAACCTCTGTAACTTAAAAAATATGCGTCCGAATTAAATAAAAATATCATTTTCCAGCAGCGAACCGCATGCTGATTAAGGCGGTACAAAAATCGTGGCGCTACGGTTCACCGTTTTGCCGGAATTGCCGTATTCAGCCGACATCAGTGGAATATATATATATATATTCAAGATCTGAGTTTTAATAGTATACTAGACCAAGTGGGCCCGTTGGGCCCGTCCTCGTAGGGTTTCCATTGTAACCGGGAGGGGAGGTAGGGGGAGGGAGGGGGAGGGAGGGGGGAAGGGAGGGGGAAGGGAGGGGGGAGGGAGGGGGCTCTCCCCTTTTCCCAGTACCACTCTTTCCCCGTTGGGCCCGTCCTCGTAGGGTTTCCATTGTAACCGGGAGGAGGGGAGGGAGGGAAGGGGGAGGGAGGGAGGAGGGAGGTGTGGAGGGAGGAGGGGAGGGTGAGGGAGGGGGGGAGGGGGAAGGGGGGAGGGGGGAGTGAGGGGGTAGGGGTGAGGGGGAGGGAGGGGGGAGGGAGGGGGGAGGGAGGGGGAGAGGGGAGGGGGGGGTAGGGAGGGAGGGGGAGGGAGGGGGGAGGGAGAGGGGAAGGGGGGAGGGGGAGGGAGGGAGGGGGAGAGGGGAGGGGGGGTAGGAGGGGGAGGGGGAGGGAGGGGGAGGGAGGGGGGGAGGGGGGAGGGAGAGGGGAAGGGGGGGAGGGGGAGGGAGGGGGGAGGTAGGGGAGGGGGAGGGGGGAAGGGGGAGGGAGGGGCACAGGGGCATTGTGACGTCACACGCTGAATACCACGGGGGGGGGGGGGAAGGGGGGTCTGCTCGAGTTCATCTCACAGGGGCATTGTGACATCACAATGAAGAATAAATCCGCAGCGCAGCGCCCCCCTTCTGTCAAAACTTCGATAAATCAGGGGGGGCAGCACTTTTAAACCTCTGTAACTTAAAAAATATGCGTCCGAATTAAATAAAAATATCATTTTCCAGCAGCGAACCGCATGCTGATTAAGGCGGTACAAAAATCGTGGCGCTACGGTTCACCGTTTTGCCGGAATTGCCGTATTCAGCCGACATCAGTGGAATATATATATATATATTCAAGATCTGAGTTTTAATAGTATATAGATAGATAGATAGATAGATAGATAGATAAGCGCTGCATGAAATTATACTACATGTTTTCAGTCACTTTAAATTACCTAGGAACTTAATGATTTATGAAGGGATTGTATTTTGGCTTTATTCACAAAATGCTGGAGTAACTCAGCAGGTCAGGCAGCATCTCGGGAGAGAAGGAATGGGCGACGTTTTGGGTCGAGACCCTTCTTCAGACTGATGTCAGGGGGGCAGGACAAAGGAAGGATATAGGTGGCGACAGGAAGATAGAGGGAGATCTGGGAAGGGGGAGGGGAAGAGAGGGACAGAGGAACTATCTAAAGTTGGAGGTCAATGTTCATACCACTGGGCTGCAAGCTGCACAGGCGAAATATGAGATGCTGTTCCTCCAATTTCCGGTGGGCCACACTCTGGCACTGGAGGAGGCCCATGACAGAAAGGTCGGAATGGGAGGGGGAGTTGAAGTGCTCGGCCACCGGGAGATCAGATTGGCCAACGCGGACTGAGCGCAGGTGTTGAGCGAAGCGATCGCCGAGCCTGCGTTTGGTCTCGCCGATGTAAATATGCTGACATCTGGAGCAGCGGATGCAATAGATGAGGTTGGAGGAGGTGCAGGTGAACCTCTGTCTCACCTGGAAAGACTGTTTGGGTCCTTGGATGGAGTTGAGGGGGGAGGTAAAGGGACAGGTGTTGCATCTCGTTTGTTTCAAGAAAGGGTGACAGAACCAACAGGGGCCAAGAGGCTTGATTTTTTGGGGGACATAATTTATGTCATGACTCTTTACTGAGTACATGCAATTTTTAGTTTGTAATTGTAATGGTTGTCAGGTGAAAGGAACTTCTGTAAAGTGACAATTGAGTAACCTGGTCCTGCATTTCATTGATATTTTGGAATCTAGGTGTTGCTGGCAAGACCAGCATTTATATCCACTAATGAGTAGTTTGCTAGGTTGCTTCAGCGAGCATTAAAGAACAAGATTAATGGATCTGGAGTCACGCCTAGGCCAGGCTGGGTAAGGATGGCAGATTTATTTTCCAAATGAGACGAGTAGTCACTGTACTGATGACTCTTTTAAATTCCTGATTATTAGCTGAATTTAAATTCTACAGCTGCCATGATAGGATTTGGCTTTGGTCTTTGGATTGTTGGACCGGCTACTGGATTACTCAGCCAGTAATTTAACTGCTGCACCATCATCCACAAATACATATATTTTTTTATCTCTCACTATTTGCCAATTGCCATTGTGTATTGGTCGACAATGATTAGTGTCCGTAATTAAAGCCTAGCAGCTTCTTAATAACAAATGATGATTAATAATATGCAAAGAATAACCTGAATGGAAATGAGATATGCTACAAAGGAAAAATGAGCATAATATAGTCTGGTGATAATCACAATTTAAAATGGTCCTTAATTTTCTAGTAAATTTATGTCATCTCTTATTCCATTTGGGAATATAAATAGTTAATGATGGGGGTTAGAATGCTGTTTTTCCAGCATGTGGGTCATTGAGCGGAGTTTACAGCAGTCCTCTGAGAACATTTAAAAACAAACTCTTGAGTGTGTCATGTCATATTTCATATTGTTTCACAAGAATAAATATATATTTTTATTTTTGAAGTGAGATTGATTATTGATAGTTGCAAGTTGATAGTGCAAGTTGAATGAGGAGCTAAAATTGGCATGTCGCAAATGTAATGCTACGGTGGTTATGGGAGATTTCAACATGCAGGTAGGCTGGGAAAATCAGGTTGGTAATGGACCCCAGGAAAGAGAGTTTGTGGAGTGTCTCCGAGATGGATTCTTAGAACAGGAGCCTACTAGGGAGCCTACTACTGGAGCCTACTAGGGAGAAGGCAATTCTGGATTTAGTGTTGTGCAATGAACCTGATCTGATAAGGGGACTCAAGGTAAAAGAGCCATTAGGATGCAGTGAACACAATATGATAAGTTTTACTCTACAAATTGAGAGGGAGAAGGGAAAATCGGAAGTGTCAGTATTACAGTATAGCAAAGGGGATTGCATGAGGCAGGAGCTGGCCAGAATTGCCCTAGCAGGGAAGATGGTGGAACAGCAATGGCAGGTATTCCTGGGAATAATGCAGAAGTTGCAGGATCAATTTATCCCAAAGAGGAGGAAAGATTCCAAGGGGAGTAAGAGGCACCCGTGGCTGACAAGGGAAGTCAAGGACAGCATAAAAATAAAAGAGCAGAAGTACAACAAAGCAAAGAAGAGTGGGAAGCCAGAGGATTGGGACTCTTTTAAAAAAAAGAGCAACAGAAGATGACTAAGAAGGCAATACGGGGAGAAAAGATGAGGTACGAGGGTAAACTAGCCAATAATATAAAGGAGGCTAGTAAAAGCTTTTTTAGGTATGTAACGAGGAAAAAAATAGTCAAGGCAAATGTGGGTCCCTTGAAGACAGAAGCGGGGGAATTTATTATGGGGAACAAGGAAATGGCAGACGAGTTGAACCGGTACTTTGGATCTGTCTTCACTAAGGAAGATACAAGCAATCTCCCAGATGTTCTAGTGGCCAGAGATCCTAGGGTGACGGAGGAACTGAAGGAAATCCACATTAGGCAGGAAATGGTGTTCGGTAGACTGATGGGACTGAAGGCTGATAAATCCCCAGGGCCTAATGGTCTGCATCCCAGAGTACTTAAGGAGGTGGCGCTAGAAATTGTGGACGCATTGGTGATCATTTTCCAATGTTCTATAGATTCAGGATCAGTTCCTGTGGATTGGGGGGTAGCTAATGTTGTCCCACTTTTTAAGAAAGGAGGGAGAGAGAAAACGGGAAATTATAGACCAGTTAGTCTGACATCAGTGGTGGGGAAGATGCGGAGTCAATTATAAAAGACGCAATTGCGGAGCATTTGGATAGTAGTAACAGGATTGTTCCGAGTCAGCATGGATTTACGAAGGGGAAATCATGCTTGACTAATCTTCTGGAATTCTTTGAGGATGTAACTAGGAAAGTTGACAGGGGAGAGCCGGCGGCTGTGGTGTACCTTGACTTTCAGAAAGCCTTTGACAAGGTTCCACATAGGAGATTAGTGGGCAAAATTAGAGCACATGGTATTGGAGGTAGGGTACTGACATGGATAGAAAATTGGTTGACAGACAGAAAGCAAAGAGTGGGGATAAATGGGTCCCTTTCAGAATGGCAGGCAGTAACTAGTGGCGTACCCGCAAGGCTCGGTGCTGGGACCGCAGCTATTTACAATATACATTAATGACTTGGATGAAGGGATTAAAAGTACCATTAGCAAATTTGCAGATGATACAAAGCTGGGTGTTAGTGTGAACTGTGAGGAAGATGCTATGAGGTTGCACGGTGACTTGGACAGGTTGTGTGAGTGGGCGGATGCATGGCAGATGCAGTTTAATGTGGATAAATGTGAGGTTATCCACTTTGGTGGTAAGAATAGGAAGGCAGAGTATTATCTGAATGGTGTCAAGTTAGGAACAGGGGACGTACAACGAGATCTGGGTGTCCTAGTGCATCAGTCACTGAAAGGAAGCATGCAGGTACAGCAGGCAGTAAATAAAGCCAATGGAATGTTGGCCTTCATTACAAGAAGGGGTTGAGTATAGGAGCAACTGAAAAATAAACTTTATCCATGTTCTTGAAGTTGCTTATTCCCAAAATTACTGGATAATTGCAGTGGCATTGCTAGGTGAAAGGGGAAAATTAGAATTTTATTAAAACAAATATATGGAGGTATGAAGGGAAATGGCATAGAAGGCTTTAAGAAGAAACCAGTTAACTATACAAGGGAGAAATTAATAAAAGATGTGCAGAGAAAGTTGATTGAATAACTGTGAGGGAATAGAAGTTGAACATTAGTGCCATTTGGTTTAGTTTTAGGTTTATTATTGTCACATGCAACAAAGTTCAGTAAAAAGTTTTGTTTTGCATGCTCTCCAAACAGTTCAGATTTTCCATACATAAATACAATCAAGTCAAACTCGGGTCCAATATGTAGAGCAAAGAGCATACAGAATATACTTCTCAGCATTGCAGTGCATCAGTTCTGTAGTCCAAATGTCCTCAGTGGGTAGAGGTGAATTGGACAGTACCTAGCTTATAAAAGGATCATGATGACGTTAGGTAACAGAGGGGAATAAGCAGTTCCTGAGTCTGGTGGTGCGAACATTCAAGCCTCTGTACCTTCTGCCGGAAGGGAGCAGGGAAAAGAAGGAATGACCTGATTGAGATGTCTTTGATTATGTTGGCTGCTTTTTTGAGGCAATGTAAAGTGCAGATGGAGTCAATGGTGGGAAGTCTGGGTTGTGTGACGGACTGGGCTACATATGCAACTCTGTAATTTCTTGCAATCTTGGGAAGAGATGTTCCCAAACGAAGCTGTGATGAAACCCATCAGTATACTTTCTAAAGTTATCTGTAGAAATTTGTAAGAGTCACTGGAGACACGCCAAATTTCCTCAGTCTTCTCAGGGAGTAAAGGCGTTTGTGTGCCTTTTTGGCTGTTGTATCAATATGGTGATCCACGACGTCATTGGTAATATTAACACCGAGGAACTTGAAGGTCTCACAAAATGCTGGAGTAACTCGATTTGTACCAGCATCTGCAGTTATTTTCCTACACAACTTGAAGGTCTCAACCATTTAACCATTATGAACCAGTTGGATTGAAAGGAGTATGCCCGTTTTCTAGATTCTGTGCGTGAATTTGATGTAAGATTGCATGTCTTTGGATTAAATGTTCAATAAACCTTTATATTTTAATTTGCTAACATTTTGTATGCTATTAGAAATTTACAAAGTTACAGTTTGGCATTGGGTGAATACGATGTTGCTTGTGATGTACATTGTTGTAGCAGGAAGTGTGTTCAGCTTCTCTGTTATTGAGAGAAGAATGTTGAAGCTATTTTGCTGTCTGACAGTGAGCAAAAATTGGAACATGACATACCTTACAGGTGCTGCTTGCGAGCATCTACCAGCAGAGTTAATTAATAGTCCCTTACTTGAGCAACGTTAATGCATGCCCAGGTTTCATTTCAAAATGATAACTATACACTTGGAAATTTATTCTGTTTACGATTAAATATGAGATCAATCCACATTTGCGTTTATCATTTAACCATTTCTCTGTGCCACTCAGTTTTCACCCCACAGATTAAGAAATGCAAAGGTGATTTCTTGGGCTCATCCACCATGATTCACGCTGTTTTACAAAGAGGTTGTTTCATTGGCACACAGCAATTAATTCTGATAAATGATGGCATAGAGTTTAATGAGTTTAAAAAAATAGTGTATTCTTTAATCTTAAAATTGGTTGTCATTGGCTCCTAAAATCCAAACGGTGCATATCTCTGCTATTCACAGAGGTCGTACGTTTAAAAAAAACCTTAAAACAATCGCATACAAGCTGTTGGAATTGTGTTTCTTTTAACCTATGTCTTTTGCACTAAGTGGGAGACTGTCTCTTCCATTCTATTTGATCTTGAATATAATTATCTTCCAGCATCCATTGTCAGTTGCGAGCTTGCACTGACACCTCAGATGTACTGCATGCCCTTCTTTTTAATCTAGCGCTTGCTGAGTAACAAGGTTGTGCTGTCACAATTGGTTTTTACCATTTAAATTCATATTTATTAAACTTGAAATTGTTCCCCGTGAGGCTTTTTTGTATAGTAGTTACCCTCAGGCAGTAAACAAGGACAGTGCTGATCAATGCATTGATTACCAGCAGGAGGTCGTGGGGCAGCATCTTCATAGTGACACAGAGGTTGCTGAGGTAGCAGACTGTTGATAATTAAAGCTGTACTTCAGTACACGTGAAGCCAAGTAGGCAAAGAAAGGAGTAAGTGGAAAAATAGGGGCTCAAGTAAATTTGAGTTAGCAGAGAAAATTTTAGATCAGTGATATATCAAAATTATACTTAAAAGCAACTAAGGGGATGCAGAAAAAAAATCATTAGCTTGATTTTTTGTATGATCCTTTTGTATTCTATTTTAAATGTTTGCTTTGTCTATAATGTCACCTCAATTTTCTAATAGAAACATAGAAACATAGAAAAATAGGTGCAGGAATAGGCCATTCTCAACTTTAAGTCATTCAATATGATCATGGATGATCGTCTAAAATCAGTCCCCCATTCCTGCTTTTTCTCCATATCCCTTGATTCCTTTAGCCCTAAGAGGTGTATTGATGAAGGATTTTTTTTGTTTAGAGACACAGCGTGGAAACAGGCCTTTATCCCACCGAGTCTACACCGACTGTCGGTAACACGTGCATTAATTTTATGTTATCCCTATTCCACCAATTCCACATCCTACACACTAGGGACAATTTTCAAAAGTCATTACCCTCCAAACCTGCATATCTTTGGAATGTGGAAGGAAACTGGAGCACGGAGGAAACTCATGCGGTCATAGGGAGAATGTACAAACTCCACACAGAGAGCACATAATGTACAAACTCTGCACAGAGAACAGCAAATCTACTGCTGCTCCACTGTGCCACCCACAGTCAATGTTAGGTGTGAGGGCCCTGATGGAATCTGCCAATAGGGAAAGAATGTCTGAGCGCCATAGCGAACATGAACTAATTGGGTTGATCCAAACGACAAATTATGATAGTATAATGGGACGGGGAAAGGAGGCAAGATTTTGATTGACCAAACTTACTTTGGGCAACTGTGAGGCCATCCACTTTAGACATAAGAAAGAGAAATCATCATTCTTACTTTGGGCAACTGTGAGGCCATCCACTTTAGACATAAGAAAGAGAAATCATCATTCTCTAAACAGTTACAAACTAGAAGAACAAAGATATTTAATTGCCCAAGATATGTACAACTATTAAGCAAAAAGATAAAACAATTTCAAGGAAGATAATATCATGGGAGTCAAGGGGGGTTGAATCTTAAATGGGAGGATGTGATGGTTGAGTCGCATTGCATCTGGACTTGTACTTTATACAGTTTCAGATACTTGGGAAGTTTCCATTGGTCGTGGAGGTGTCATGGAAATTTACCATAGTGGGAAAGGAGTAGAGAAACTGGTACAAGAAGATCCATTACTTTCAGCTTGGATCAAAGGGAAATGCAGAGCACATAAATGGATCTCCATGTTCTGCTGGTTTTAAATTCACCTGCAGAACTCAACTAAAAATACATTGTTCCACAGATTATGGTGGCATTCTTTGTGTGAACCTGAAACTCGCATAGCAGACGGTTATTCAATGATTATAATCAAGTTTCCCGTATTCTGCCCCACCTCCTCTTTCTGCCCACACCCCCCAGACTCCAACTATCTGGTTCTATCTCCCACCAGCCTCTTAATTAACCCTTCCTCTCACTTCTACATACCAACTATCTTCCCACGATACTCTCATTTCGCATTCACAGTCTTGACGCGAAACGTTAACTATTCTTTTGCCTCCACAGGTGCTCCTCGAATGGATGAATTCTTCCAGCAGTTTATTTTTTGCTCCAGACAACATCTGCATTTGCAAGTGTCTCCATTATAATCAAATCCACTGCTTAGCAAGTATTATCCACAAAGAAATTCTATCAGGAGTTATATGATGGTGGCGCAGCGGTAGAGTTGCTGCTTTACAGCGAATGCAGCGCCGGAGACTCAGGTTCGATCCTGACTACGGGTGCTGCACTGTAAGGAGTTTGTACGTTCTCCCCGTGACCTGCGTGGGTTTTCTCCGAGATCTTCGGTTTCCTCCCACACTCCAAAGACGTACAGGTATGTAGGTTAATTGGCTGGGTAAATGTAAAAAAAAATTGTCCCTAGTGGGTGTAGGATAGTGTTAATGTGCGGGGATCGCTGGGCGGCACGGACTTGGTGGGCCGAAAAGGCCTGTTTCCGGCTGTATATATATGATATGATATGATATGATAGCCACGAGGAGTTGGGTCCACAGCAGACATATTTCCTTTCTTCTAACCTGACCACATAATATTTTCTTCTCATGAGGCTACTAATGTATAATTCTGCAGCAATGAATAATGATCCAGTACCTTCTCCATTTAACCATTATTCTTGTGTGAGCTGAGACAAATGTGTTGACAGATTCTGCAAACTTGGAGAGCATCTGATTTTGAGATCTGATTTGCTTCAATATAAATAGACACTGTTTGGGTCCTTGGATGGAGTTGAGGGGGGAGGTAAAGGGACAGGTGTGGCATCTCCTGCGGTTGCAGGGGAAAATGACCGGGGATGGGGTAGTTTGGGTAGGAAGGGACGAGTGGACCAGGGAGTTACGGAGGGAACGGTCCAAGGACCCAAACAGTCTTTCCAGGTGAGACAGAGGTTCACCTGCACCTCCTCCAACCTCATCTATTGTATCCGCTGCTCTAGATGTCAACTTCTTTACATCGGCGAAACCAAACCCAGGTTCGGCGATCGTTTCGCTCAACACCTTCGCTCAGTCCGCCTTAACCAACCTGATCTCCCGGTGGCTGAGCACTTCAACTCCCCCTCCCACTCCCAGTCTGACCTTTCTGTCATGGGCCTCCTCCAGTGCCATAGTGAGGCCCACCGGAAATTGGAGGAACAGCACCTCATATTTCGCTTGGGCAGCTTGCAGCCCAGCGGTACGAACATTGACTTCTCCAACTTTAGATAGTTCCTCTGTCCCTCTGTTCCCCTCCCCCTTCCCAGTTCTCCCTCTATCTTCTTGCCTCCACCTATATCCTTCCTTTGTCCTGCCCCCCTGACATCAGTCTGAAGAAAGGTCTTGACCCGAAACGTTACCCATTCCTTCTCTCCTGAGATGCTGCCTGACCTGCTAAGTTACTCCAGCATTTTGTGAATAAATACCTTCGATTTGTACCAGCATCTGCAGTTATTTTCTTACAAATCAAGGCACGTGATCATTTTTGCTGAATGCATTTAAAACTGATCACATTAAAACAGATCAGTGGAACGGTATAATTATTTTATATCTAACCCTGGCTGTTCTTTTTCTGTGAATATGGCAATTGATGGACCATGAATGCAAAAGTAGGAAATGGTATTGTTCCCTCAAATGACATTATCACTCTTGTGAATTTATAGTAGTTCTCTTAAAAGTGTGATATTGAGTAATTACTTTCATTTTGAAGTGTAATTAGACTTTGAGAAGTTAATACTATCCAACTCTTGACTCAGCAGCATAAGGTAACTCTGTGGCAACTGTACTAATTTGCACTTTTCAACAAGAGCAGGACCTATCTTTAATGCAGGTGATTGGAAATTGATTTTTAGCCATCTTAATTCGCTGTTGCATGAAAAAAATTCTTGGATCAGACATTTATTTTGGCTTAAGTATGTTTTAAAATGTCCCCGTTTAGTACTACTAATTTGCCAAATGAATTAAAATTTACTAAGTAATTTCAGGATTACTCTCCAAGGCATATTATCAATATAATAGAAATTGCCAGCTGTTTAGTATTTCGAAAACTGGATCAGACATATTTAATATTTTAGAAATAAAAGCATTTACATCATAAATACGAAGATAAGTGGAGGAGCAGGTAGTGTAGAGAAAGTAGGGACTCTGTAGAAGGAATTGGACAGATTGGGAGAGTGGGCAGAGAAGTGGCAGATGGAATACAGCGTGGCAAAGTGTGGAGTCATGCCACCAATCTCCGTATTCAATGGGTCATGTTATTTAATTTCCACCACATTCAATGAGATTCCACCACGAAGCACATCATCCCTTCCTCTCTCCCTTCTCTCTCCACAACAATCTGAAGCAACCTTTTCCTTTGCAACTTCCTGGTTTGTTTTTCAATCTTCACTCCCTTTTCCATGGCATTTTGCCATGCATTGCTGGAGATGTACCACCTGTCTTTTCACCTTGTTCCTTAACTCCATCCAGGGACCAAGAAGACCTTCCAGGTGGAGCGCCAGTTTACCTGCACTTCTTCTAATTTACTGCATTCAGTGCTAACAATGTGGTCTCTTCTAAATTGGTGAAACTAAATACTTATAGCCTGAACAGGCTGAACACCTGAACAGCCTAGCTTTGATGTATATATTCTGTATTTCTCCCTTAAGCCTTGATACGTTATATTAATTTCATTAATCATTAAAGGGACAATTCAGTTAGGCCATGCTTCATGTAACTTGTTTTAAAAAAATGCTAGCAGCCTGTTCTAATTTAATGTTTTTTGTTAGTTCTGTTATCATTTTAATGACATTGTATTGAGGCCTGTTATGTGAGAGCCTGATGCCCAAAACTGAAAGCAGCTCTTTAAAGAGATTTCTCTAAAGTTTTTACAAGGAAGTCAGCAAGTTATACTAGGCTTCTGTTCCTGAGAACTGTTCTTAACCCAAATTGTTTGTTTGTCGGAAATGAACAAAGAAAGTGTGTGGGAGAGGATCACAGAAACAGCTGTGATGGGAGAGTAAAAGCAGGCACAGATGAGTGGCAGCGGGCCAGTCTCACTGACTCGTTGAGTGCGAGAATGAGCCTGCTCAGTGCTCCCAGCTCTGCTTGGCTCCACCAAGCTCTCAATTATTGCAGCTTGAGGGCAGAGGGTGATGGGGAAAGGAGGAATGCGGAAATTACATGACCCCACCTGTCAGAAGATAACTGCGACTGCATTTGCCAGCATATCCATCCCACTGACTCCTGAGCACTTGTTCATATGTACAGAGTGTTCATAAATCGGGCATTAGAAACTTGGGGAGGACCTGTATGTAACAGGAGCATAACTTTCAATCCCCTTAAAATAAACGTTAACCTTTTCATTTATTTTATACATGCAGATTATTTCTTGTGAATTTTTTTGCGACCTAATTTGTTGGTACACATCACTCCACTCCTCCAAAGTAATTCACACAGTAAAAAAACTGTACCCACAGTACTGATTCCCGAAGGGCCCTTCATCCGTTATCTATCAACTGCCTACCAACTTACTTGCTATCCATACTGATATTTTTACTTCAATTTCATGAATTCTCATTTTTAATATTTATCCTCTGTGGACTTTGAATAAATGATCCAATAATTGTTTCCATTTATAAAGTGGTAGAAAATAATTATTGTGAAATTATGTAAGTTCATACCGATTTACGATTTTTTAAATAACTTTAACCAAAGTGTATTCAAAATAATTACTTGTCTATAATCAGTATCAAATTCCCAATGTGGAGATGTGAATGCTGCACCTGCATTTTGTGTGCGAGGATGTTTGCGCACTGTGTCCTTAATTTTAATACAGGTATGGATCCTTTGTTGGGTAGTGGCGTTATGGAGTATGACAGACCTGTGTTTTGCAGCGACACCTAAAGACTCTCATGCATAATGGTTTTGATACTTCATGAGATCAACATTGCAATTGATTGTTCCCATGTGTATCGACAGCAGGTTTTTGGTATTCTGAAGGTAGATCTGTATGGTTATGTGAAATCCAACATGGGGTTGAAGTCATACTGGTTCTGTGTAACATAAAGGCAGTTTGTTATACAAATTGTGTCATCTCCTTCCACCAGGGCATATGCCCCGTTATACAGGTGCTCCTCAGCTTACGATGGGGTTCCGTTCCCAGAAACCCATCGCAAACCGAGAATATTGTAAGTCGAAATGTATTTAATACACCTGATCACGTGGCCGGAAGCAAGCTGCGGCTCTCTACGGGTCGCTGCCGTTTGCACCATCGCAAAGTCGAAATATCACAAGTCGAAGCATCGTAAGCCGGGGAGCACTAGTAAATGAAAGGAGATGGATCAGTTCCGAAGACCACATTCTAGTTCAATGATAAGGAATCCATTTGAGAACACATTGTGACATTGTATCTTATGTGACGATTGGTTATACAGATTTGTAATCCACTATTTCATGATGCAGCGGAATGAATATTTAATGAAAGTTCCAAATAATTCATTATAATTGACTCAAACTGCCTCTTTAAACCATGGGTAAATTGCAAACATTTATCAGTATTTAATGTTGTAAACCTAGTTACAATATGGATTTCTAAGTGAAAGGCAACAATGAGTGGTAAACAGATGTTTTTTTCTTAAATAGACATTTTTGTCTAGTAGAGGGAGAGGTACTGTGTCTCCAGAAAATGTTTTCCACATCCTGTCCCAGTACTAGAGGTGTGTCTCCAATCTGTGGATGATAAACAGAAAGATCTTTAATCCTTTCACCTGGGTAGATTGAGTCAATGGGAAGTAGGAAGCTCACAACTGGGAGCTGAAATTACTGGGTGATTCAGAAATTGGACAATAGTGCATGAGGCCTGCAGGAACAGTGAAAGGGAATGCAGGCTTAGGGGTGAGATGGGGTGATTATATCCTTTTGAAATACTTCATATTTTACCTTTTTCTTCTGTGCATGTATGGCCCTTTTTTGGGAACATCAAATGCAGCAGCTGCTGCAACAAAATCACAAAGATATTAGCCTCAGAGAATCAACCTTCCATTAAAATTAAATCCAGTAATGTGACCTTTACATTCTGGTAAATTTGCAGATCCTTGGATTGTGACACTTGAACTTCTTGGGTTGGCAGTTATTCTAGAACCCCAACAATCAGAACTGAACTGAAACCGTCCTGCTGATGGAACTTTAGAGTTATGAACAGTCCCAGTAAAAAGTTTGAATAAGTAGGAGGACTGCAGGAAATACAGCTAGTATTTCCCATCATCTATATGTACCATGACCACTTGAAAAATATGGACAGGTGCTAATAAATCACTCATGATATATACTTTTTGGGTGTGTGAGATTTAGATTTCATTCTCTCAATATTGAAAATTCACAAGATATTAGTTTGAAAATTAAAGAGTTAATCTGCTCTCATAAAAATATGCCAGCTCTGAGAAGGAGATACCGTTTTTTTTGTGGAAAATTATCTCATTAGCGAGGAGTCAGAGCTCTGATCAGTCTGAAAATGTTTCTATTCCACTGACTTTTCATCAGCAACTTTAGAACTAAAAAGATATCTGAAATGTTTCATGTTGCTTCAGGAGTGCATTTTGACTGTTTGATCCTAGTCTCATTAAACACATATGCTTCCAACCTAGATTTAGTATAGTTTTGTTAAATATTATAATAATAAAAATAATCACGACGCGCTAATGGAAATCTAAGTGAATGGCGATTATTTGCTCTCGCTTTAGGACGCATGACTTTAAATATCTTAATTGTTCTGTCTGCCTTCCCTGATTATCGTACAACTGATTGTTTTACAATTCCTACAGTGAGTCTTAGGAGATGGTGATGTTTGGATATGAATTTAAATGATTTTTACTTGTTTATGTAGAAGTGTTAATGTCAATTGAAGAATTTATGGGTGTTCCATAAAGCAAAAAAAAATATTTTCTTCTCCATTGAGCTCCTCACTTGTCTATCAATACAACTTGCTTCAACTTTGTTATGAATGGTCTTCTGTTCTTCTGGTTTAACTTTCTTTTCAAACCCCTTCCTTTATACCATCCTTAGTGGAATGCTAAATCAATCTTTCCTAACTCCTCATTCTTCAGAAGCTTTGCCAGCTTGCTTTCATAGGACACTGACTCTAATATCAGTTCTGGAAGGAGCTGTACCACTGGGACATATCACAATTGAATCAAACCTCAATCAGTGGCCCTGTAAAAAGGATAGAATAAATAGCATAGTTGATTGATTTAAAATAGTTTAAACTATCTTGGGTTGACAATTGGTATAGGAGAAATGTAGTGGATGTGAAGTATCTGATGAAAATCACAGTGCAGAAAACAGAAGAAACCGATGTTATGAACATAAAGAAGGGGTATCACAAATATCAAGGAATAAATACAGATCCGTATGAAAAGATTACAAAAAACAAAGCAAAATGAATAACCATGAAAATCAAACTAAAGACAACACAGCATACAAAATAAAATGGGGAAATTGGGGGAAATAGCAAAAACATGAGTCCTTATACCTGAGTCGTGATGGGGCAGGCATGAGTGATGGCTTATCTCGATTTCTTATTTTCTAAAACCTTGATTCAGTTGGATGGCATGTTAAAAAGAGTTAAAAACAGTGGCAGTATCGCAGGCATGTGAAAAGGGAATAGTGTCATAGATTAGCTAATGTGCTGATAAATGCAAGATGAACAAATCTAGGGATCTATAGACCAATTAGTTTAATAACAGGAAAAGTAAGCAAATTCATACATAATGGAAAAAACAGCTGGAAATCAAAAAAGTGTTCCGAGCTTTATAATAAAGTTAGCATTGATCCCAAAATCAATGTCATGCTTTAGCATGGTACGACGGCGCAGTGGCGCAGCGGTAGAGTTGCTAACTTACAGCGCTTGCAGTGCCGGAGACCCGGGTTCGATCCTGACTACGGGTGCTGTCTGTACGGAGTGTGTACGTTCTCCCCGAGACCGCCTGGATTTTCTCTGAGATCTTTGGTTTCCTCCCACATTCCAAAGACATACAGTTATGTAGGTAAATTGGCTTGGTAAATGTAAGGAATGTAATGTGCAGGAAAGAACTGCAGATGCTGGTTTAAATTGAAGGTAGACACAAAATGCTGGAGTATCTCAGTAGGACCTCTGGAGCATCTCTGGAGAGAAGGAATAGTGACGTTTCGGTTCGAGACCCTTCTTCAAAATTGTCCCTAGTGTGTGTAGGCTAGTGTTAATACATGGGGATCGCTGGTCGGCGTGGACCGAAGGGCCTGTTTCCGCGCTGTATCTCTAAAACTAAAACATCATTATTGAACGAATGCAGCAGACAAAATATATTGATCGTTTTGTGGACATCTGAAAGATAACATTTAACGTACAAAACAGAAAACTCCGTCAGGGATAGTTGTTCAGAATGACAAAGGGTGTAGAAATATTCCCCCTAAATCTTTGGCCAGTCCTCTAGATCATCTTAAATCTTTTTTACCCTTTTTAAAATAAGTGAATAAATACTTCTTGTAAATTGGTTTTTATTTTTTTTAAATTATCAGTGGCTTCAAATATAGAAGCTGGTATGGATTGTATATTGCATAATGATTTTTTTAAAAAATCATTATTGTCTGTGTATGTAGATTTGATTGTCTCATGTTGCTCATGTGAGGATTGATCTGATCTAGCAATGTAGAGTATGCCTCTTGTTGGGACAGTCATAGATATTGTTACCCTGGCATGTGTAAAACACATGATAAGTAACTTAAATATTTAAATGAGGATTATTGCCTGTGATTCTAGCTATTGCGAAAGTACTCAAATTTTGGTCATTTTGGTGGAACTATCTTGAATTTATGTATTTTCACTAGAGCCATGGAATTGTTTTGCAGTGTGATATCCATGACTTGCCTTCTTTTCATTGAAAAATGAACTAGAATCTGTATTAACATTGACTAAGTGAATTGTTCCAGCTTCCTTTCCCGGTCAAAGGACTGGTATCGCTGAAATGGTTTTTCACACAACCAATAGAAAGTCCAGCACTTTGAAGTCTGCAGTAGCAAACAGCTGAGCTTGCATCATTGCAGAAGGTGTAATCGAGAGGATTTGTCCTGCAAGCCAAAAGAAATTGAAGCCAACTTACCACTTTCTCACTTCTAAATAAATTCCAGTGTATATTGCTCAGATTGCAGATTTGAGTGGTGATGATCGAAGCTGAAGTTGCTGACATTTTGAAACATTGTCTTTAGAACTTGTTCATCTTAACATCAATTGATTTCCCATTATGGAAATTCAAGCAAAACCAAATATTTATTGCTCAGGAATGAACAGTTAGTCCAGCAGAAGCCTGTGGTCAAAGCAAAGTTGATTATATTAAGAATATCATTGATCTTTGTCAATGTCAGAAGCCTGATCTGTAGTATAGATTTGCTACCATTAGCAAAGTCCACTCAATCAGGTAAATTAGAAGCTGATTAAATAATGAAATGGACACCCTAAAACTGACAATGAAATTTTATGGATGATTTTATAATCTATCTTTATTGCATAGGTATTTGATTAAGATTCAGGTCATTTATTCGAGCTCTTTCAGGAAAATTTGAAATATTTACCTCTTTGCAGTTTTTAAAAGTGAAATAACCAACAACCTAAAAATCAACTTGCAATGTGTTGAAAAGATTGGTAGGGACATGTTAAATTGACAATTTTTTCCATATAATTGTGCAAGAGGTTAGATTTTAGTGGTCATTATTTTACACATAACTTTTATTAAGTATTAAATATCAAGGGGAAGTATGTACTTGGACACTTTCCATTTTAGGAAAATGGGTAACCTTTATATTAATTGTGAAGAGAAGGAATTTAGAAAACAAATTAATTTAAGTATGAAAAACAATATAGAATCCTGTGGAATATTTGGAACAAGTCAAATAAATATATTGATAAATGCTCATAATTTCAGAGCTTACAGGAAACTCCAGAGATATCTTGCAAATATGATTGTAATGGATCTTACCTAGTACCTGTCATCTTCAAATGTCAAAGATTAAGTCAGTGGTATTTTTTCGCTACCACAATCCAATCATGCTCACTGGACTGTGCAAATGCTGTTGGGTTCACACCCACGATTTAAAATGACCATGAGATAACTACAGGTAGTGTAGGAGAATAACTGCAGATGCTGGTACAAATCGAATGTATTTATTCACAAAATGCTGGAGTAACTCAGCAGGTCAGGCAGCATCCCAGGAGAGAAGGAATGGGTGACGTTTCAGGTCTGAAGAAAGGTCTCGACCCGAAACATCACCCATTCCTTCTCTCCTGAGATGCTGCCTGACCTGCTGAGTTACTCCAGTAATTTGTGAATAAATCAGATAACTACAAATGATCTTAGCACATCATTTGTGGAAGATCCCTTGCTCCCTTTGCACAGCATTATTCATCAAATGATTTCAATGTTTCTGCTTTTACTGAAACTTAATAGCGTTGAAATTTCCAGACTTATGTCTTCCTTTTGCTATTTACTACTTTGAATCTAAATCTGCTTATCTTGATAAGTTTAAAGATTTTGTTTTGAATAATTTGATTTTTCATTAATGCTAAATAATTAATGATTACTCTTCCAAGTTGTAAAAAAGCTCATTTCTAAAGTCAGTTCATAACTCAAATGTTTTGAATCACTACATGGTTTATCCAGATTCCGCATCTTTCCAAAACGTAAACCAACCTCCCCTCCCCTCCCCCAAATCCTCCACCCCCTACTCAATGCCATTTATAGTTTATACTGCCTTAGGAAAGCAGCCATCAAAATGAAGGACCACTCACACCCCGTCATTCTTCTCTTTCTCATTGAGCAGAACATACAAAAGCTTGAAAACATCTACAAGATTCAAGAGCATTTCCAAGACCATGCAAGAAGCGCCAGGTATTGGCGCCATTTTACAAAGTCCAGTCCGTGCTCTGGGTCATGAGCATTGTCCAATCTAGGTGAACTCCAGGCTGCTACAGAGCCTCCAGCCATCACCTTCCTTGGACATTTGAATGATATTTGCATTAGATATTCTCTGCTGCATGGTGCTGTGTGCATGGTGCTCCAGTGTGGTGTGTTTGGTTTTTGCTTGTTCGCCCTCTGGCCACATGGGTTTGCTCCGACTGCTCTAGTTTTGTCAATTATGCCAACGATGTGTGGATTAGTACATTATTCACCTACTGTAAATTCAGAGTCATACAGCACAGAAACAGACTCTTTGTCCATCTTAATCCCATTTACCACTATGGAGAGAATAAAATGGCATTAATGTAAATGGTTGCACAATGGTTGTCATGGAATTGGTGTATACTGTCCATGCTGCACGACTCCGACTAACTATTCATGCAGCTTTTCAGTTTCACAAAAAAACTGATTATTACATTAAATGAACATGATAGGTTCCCTAAATTTGACTTTTTTCTATCACTGTGCATTCTCATCCAAGATACAGTCAACTCTTGTTATAACAGACCATGGTGAGGGGGTGATGTTTTGGGTCGCCACCCTTCTTCAGACTCTCGGTACGGAACTAGGCTTGGAATCCAAGTGAGATGATGGCCCCGGCCTGCTGGCGGCCAGGGGAGAAGCGAGGTTTGGCGGAGTGCAGGTAAGGGTCGGCACTAGTAGTGGTGGCGTGGGAGCAGGGGGATGCAAGTGGCTGAGGCGATAGTGCAAGCTGGGGGCGGCATACGGGCAGTTGGCGACCAAGGAGGCAGTGCAAGCAGGGGAGGCCCTGCAAGCGGCCGGGAGGCAGTTGGCGGCCGGGGAAGCATTGCGAGACAACGGCAGCATGTGGACAGCCAGTGCTGCAAGCGGCTGGTAGGTCAGTCTGTTATAATCAAAATCCATTATGAAGAGGTCTGTTAGAACGAGGGTTTACTCCACTGGGCTTGAAGTATTGAGCAATTTCTTTATCTTTTTCTTGAGCAAAATGGTTGAACTTTATCAAAATGTGACAGCTGTGTGGAGGAATGTTGGATGTATGGTACAAAACTCTGTCCAAGAATAGCTGATTATATTTTTTAATTATGTGGCCATCTGTTGGAGGATTAAAAGTACAATATATCTAATAATAATTTAAAATCTTGTTTAACTGTAGAACCTGGCAGACACTGTGGTAATATTTGCAAGTTTTACTTATGAATTCTATGGAGCACTTATCTAACTCTTAAGCCTAATTCTGGTGACCTAATGTCGCAATTTCACTTGGCCAGTTTCAGTTGTAATTTCAAGTTGTGCCAGGGAAATTGTAGCTCGTTTTATTGTAAATATTTAAGATAGACTAATAAAATTGTTCATTTTGGTTATTCCAATGCAAACATCGGCAGCAACGGTAGTATAAAAATGGAACAGTGTATACTAAATTCAGTATTACAATAGCAAGTATTGAATACAGGATTGCTATTTGATAAATAATTTTAAATTAGCAAAGTGTGAGATAGAATAAAGGTGAGAGTAGAGGAAAACTTAAATATCCATCAGAATCCAGTACCGATATGTTGATAGTTTAAATTATAAATTATGGGGGATGTGCAGTATGCTTAGATTTTCAGATGAGATAAAGGTGGTGGATTTCAAAGCTGAAAAGGATAAGCAGAGAAGGATTGGAAAGGACTTGGGAATTGGACAGGCAGGTGCCAGATGAAAAATAATCACGGCCTTTTCTGGTTGATGGCTGGTGACTAGTGATGTACCACAGGGATTGGTGTTGGATCCACTACATTTCACGTTGTATGTTAATGGTCTGGATGATGGAATTAATGGCTTTGTGGCCAAGTTTGTAGGTGACGTGAAGATTGGTGAAGGTGCAGGTAGTATTGAGGAAGCAGGGAGTCTACAAAAGGACTTGGACAGGTTGGGAGAGTGGGCAAAGAGGTGGAATACAGTGTGGCAAAGTGTATGGTTGTGCACTTTGGTGGAAGGAATAAAGTCATAGACTATTTTCTAAATGGGGAGAGGATCAGAAATTGGAGGTGCAATGGGACTTGCGAATGCTGGTGCAGGATTCCCAAAAGGTTGATTTGCAGGTGGAATCGGTAGTAGGGAAGGCAAATGCAATGTGAGCATTCATTTCGAGAGGATTAATATATTAAAGCAAGGATGTAATACTACGGCTTTAAAAGGCACCGGCCAGATCACATTTGGAGTATTATAAGCAGTTTGGGGCTCCATGTATGAGGAAGGATGTGCTGGCATTGGAGAAAGTTAATCAGAGGAGGTTTACAGGAATGATCCCGGGGATGATTTGGCTAATGTAAGAGGAGTGTTTGATGGCTCTGGGCTTGTATTCGCTGGAGTTTAGGATGAGAGGGATCTCATTGAAATCTACTGAATAATGAAAAGCTCAGATAGAGTGGATGTGGAACGGATGTTTCCAGTAGTAGGAGAGTCTTGAACTGGAGTGTATAGCCTCAGAATAAAAGGACATACCTTTAGAATGGAGATGAAGAGGGATTTATTTAGCCAGAGAGTGGCGAATCTGTGGAATTCATTGCCACTGACGGCGGCGGAGGCCAAGTCTTTGAGTGTTTTAAAGCAGAGATTGATAATTTCTTGATTAGTAAGGGTGTCAGAGGTTATGGGGAGAAGGCAAGAGAATGAAAAGTAAAAATAGATCAGTCATGATCGAAAGTCCGAGCAGACTCTGGGCCGAATGGCCTAAATCTGCTTCTTGACTTCTGAACATGAAATTCAGTGCAGAGTACTTAAAATAATTGGTTCATTTGGCTCCTTTAATTAAATAAGAATATCCAAAGTTTTATCATGGGACTGTAAAGAAATAAAAATTTAGACTCAGCCAGATGAGCAGATATTTCAGCCAATGACCCAAAGATTGGAGAGGGAAGTAATTTTAATAAACATCTTAAATGAAAAAAAGAAAGTTAATGAGATGGAAGATTTGGGGGAAGAAAAGTGCAGATCATGAGACCTAGACAGCTGAAGGCATAACAAAACAAATTGAAGCAATTAAATTTAGAGATGAGGAACAAAGATCAGGGAGAGTTACAATGACTAGGGGCAATTACAAAGATAGGGAAGAAAAGAAAAATGGAAGGATTTGAAAATATTTAAGTTATTTCTAAGTTATTTCTTAAACAGCTTGCCACCAGACACAGAAATCAACAGGATGCAAACGCCAACGTTTTCAATGACCTGACCTTTACCGAGGGTAGAAAGAGGGAGACTGGCCTTTGTGCTTTGGAATAATGAAGTCTTGACATATTCATGGGTGGACTTGGGAAATGTTACAAAGTTGCACATAGGCCATCGTCATGATGTTATGGATTTGTGGTACGAAAATTAACTTGGAGTCACATGTGGCATTAAACGTGGTTGGTCCGGTTTCATGCTGCATGGGTGGCTGACTCAGGAACAGAGTTTGCAACAATATCCAAAATAGCAAGGATCCAAAATAGCAAGGTCACAATTTTGTTTTGATGATGTCCAACTTGATGATTGTTGTGGATATTAAACAGATGGAGAATTGAGAGACGTAGGTGGGTTGGACAATGTTGGAGAAAAAACTGAATGTTGTCAGTGAACATGTGGAAATTCAAATTTTCTGTTGATGTGACTGAGAGGCAATATGTAGATGGGAAATAAACTGTGTAGGAAAGAAATGCAGATGCTGGTTTAAATCGAAGGTAGACACAAAATGCTGGAGTAACTCAGTGGGGCAGGCATCATCTCTGGAGAGAAGGAATAGGTGATGTTTTGGGTCGAGACCCTTCTTCAGACTAATAAACTAATAAACTAATCTAGTCTAAGATCTTTGAGAAATATCAACGATGATAATGTGGACTCAGGAAGAAAAGCTATTCCTGAAGATTTTCTGGTTGTATTGGATAGAAAAGACAGGGCAAGATCTTAGATCTTAGAGCACTCAATAGGAAATTGGGATAGGGTGAAGAAGAAAAGCAGTCACTGTGATTAGATAAAAGTGGAACCAGACGAATGAGATGCCACCAAATAATGATGGTGGAGATTGTACAAAAATGATATATGGATAGTGAAAGGATACAAACAGCCTAAAAAGAATGATTGAGTGAAGACATTATTAGGCATTAGAATAATTGGATGGGTTCTTGTTAAGGAAAAGAGAGTTGAAAAGGAGATATGATTGCTATTAGGATTTCAAAGGCATGAGCTAAAAAGACCCGTAACTGCTGTATTACCTTAAAGAGGTTCAAATTAAAACGAAATTGTGGAGTCGTTGTCTCTATGAGCATGTGATGAATCTGCAGAACAGGCTCCCAAAGGGGAAGGTGGAAGCAAGTTATGGATTTATTTCAGAAAATGTTTTGAAAAGTAATGCATGGGTAATTTGACATACTATGTTTAATGCTTAAAGGATTAGGAAACTTGAGTTATGGTTCTTTGAACTTTCCATACTAAGAGTTTCCTCATCTCATGTTAGAATGTGTGTACATTTTTAATTGAAAGAGGTTCCATTAGTAATCACTTCATTATTACTGTGTCACAATGGTAGGATAAAGTCTTGTTGAACCCTCTGAATACTGTTTTGAACATCGGGAAGTTATTTGAAAATCTTAGTTTGGGCAGGAACTGCTGTATTTACCATTTTATGCACTTCAGATGTGCTGAACATAGTAAAAAAATATATTGAGCTCTTTGACTTCCCTTAGGCTTCCATTTCATCTGAAATGATTTGAAATGAATTCATACATAAGCATGTTGCGATGTTTTAATAATGTGACAAGTTACTATATAACTGCAGGGACTCTCTTAATTCTTTACACGAGTCTAAATATAAATCAAATTTAAATTTTATTCATTTGTAATTTCTCTTTGATGAAAATGGGTGTTTCATAAGGAATGTTCCATCTGTATTCCAAAGAGGCAATTCCGAATTCCCACTTTTGCATTGACTGTTGCCTTTATCTGGTTTCCAGAATGCTGAAGTCATGGATGGCAGCAGAGGCAGGGTGGTTCCTGGCAATTGATTCCCACAAGTTTCTGCTGTTAATGTAATTTCCATGTTAGCCTGAGGATGGCCTTCAGAGCTTTCTCTGATTTTTGGAATGTGTGCCATGACTCAGGACAGAAAATAAGGTTTCTTCAAGGGGCCTGGAGTTGGTATTGTTTGATGAGATTGGCCCGATGAATTTGAAGTCAGATGATCATTGTTGTTTTCCCAGCCAAGGAGATGTGTGTTGTTTTGTCCCGTCTCTAATAAGAAAAGTGAGTTTTCCAGACAATTGCAGAGGCCTGTCCTTTGGGCTATTTAAATGCAGGGATGTTGAAACACCACCAGTAGAAAC
The DNA here is from genome assembly GCF_053455715.1 of Rhinoraja longicauda. Lineage (NCBI taxonomy): Eukaryota > Metazoa > Chordata > Chondrichthyes > Rajiformes > Arhynchobatidae > Rhinoraja > Rhinoraja longicauda. The sequence continues at coordinate 14,759,681 of NC_135983.1, forward strand.
CTCAGTCCTGCATTCCCTTAAAAGTTGACTTTCTTGAAATCCAGGATTAAGATCTGACATTAAGAAATATTAGAATTTAATTACTGTAAATCCTAAATAAATGCTTCAGATGAATGATTCTTCAAAGCAAAATGATCTTGAAAAGAAAGGCAAATTACCTTTCCCAAAAATTGCTTTCTGTAAAATTGTTTGGGACTCTAATTACTAATCTAGGAGGAAAGTACATATACTATAAAACCAACTTGAATGTGAAAAATTAACTTAAATTGTATTGATTTAGTCAAATGCGTTATGCTGAACTGACCTCCACGCATTGCAGGGTGAATGACTTATTCGGTGAGATTTTCAATATTGATCACCACAAAGAGGCATAAGAGAGCCTAGTTACTGTCCTTTAATATATTTATTGTGTTGCCAAGTTTGAAATGCACTGTGACACCTTTCACAAATTGTCATTGTAATTAATTTTAATCTGTTATGTGCTCAACTGTGAGTGGCACCAGCTGGGTTAATGACAAAGCAATTGGATTATTTTGGTTCATTGGAATTTTTAATTGAATTCATCAGTTAACAGGAGCAATGACCTACCTGCAACAACTCCAAGCTTAAGTGAAGTGTGTACTTTCCATTCTATATTGGAGGAGCTTTTCTTTTAAATAAAAGTATGACTTGGGCAAATTCATATTTTGCAATTTCTGGATAGATGTAGAAAGTACACATAATGTGTAATTGAAGAAAGAACTTGTGTCTAACCCAGGTGGAAGCAGCATGATGCCTGCACCTTCCTCTTCATATGAAACATGTCGTATTGACTTTCCGATTCCTATTCATTTTTATCCACATACTCACTTTTTTCTGCATCTTCCAGATTATCCAATTAATACTTAAAATTACAAGGTGTAGTTGTGAAAGAAGCAAAAATCAAAAACAAAAGATTTGTGCCTGTGCAGATCGTTTAAAGAGGTAATGAAGTGGAAGGATAAGCAGACCAAAGACAATGTTGTATCTCAGGCCAATATCCCTAGCTTTGGGTCCCAGGTACACACAGTTGGCTCTGTTGGGCCAGATATGTCATTCACATGTCTAACGCTAGGCTCCCGAAAGAGACTTTATTCTGAATAATGGAAAAAGAAAAAAACTACTGGAAATTTGAAATAAACAGCACTGCTGAAAATCTACATCAGATCAGGCAATAATTGCAAAAGAATAGTAAGCTTTCAGGTCATCAGATGATGGGTCTTTGTTTTGATAAAATTTGTCTTATTGTTTCTCTTGCCAGAAATGCTTCCTAACTTACTAAGTCGCTTCAGCATTTTCAGTTTTTATTTCTAACTCAATGTTAAGATCATACACAGGAAGAGATTACGAGACAGTCGGATTAAAGGATTGGCTCAAAGTCTCCTTGTGAAATGAAATATCCCCCTGACTCTTGGGAATCCCAGGCCCATAGCTGCTTGAAGTCAAGAAGGATCACTCAGGATGGCTTTGAACAATTAGCACTTCCAACTTTCATGGATTATCAATGAGTAAAACCAACACGACTGAACTGTTTTACAGGGTCAGGAAAATTGACTGCCTGAGTCCATCATGTTTTGATCCCATTGAATGTTTAGTGGTTGAATATTTTTATTATTTGTTCATGGAATGTAGGCAAGGTCAGAAAGTTGCCCATGCCTATTTATCTTTGTGAGGGTAGTGATGATTTGCCTTCTTGAACCACGGCTGCCTATGGTGAAGGAAATCCGAGTGTGCTGTTGAAGACAAAGTTTCAGGATTTTGACTCGCCAATTATGAGAATTTGGGATAGTTTTTCATGGGGATAACAAGCGACTTTGAAAGAAATCTGTATGTGTTATGGTTCCAAAGTGCCTTCTGCTCTGGTCACCTGGTAGTGGTCACGTTTTTAAGGGATACGTTTGAAGAGTTGGAGAATTGCTACATTAGAGATTTTGGATGATGCACACAGCATCTACAGCATTCTGACAGTGCATTGAGGGAATGTTTAGGACAGTAAATAAGGTATGATTTATTCCTGCCCTTTTTCCAGCTTTCGCTCCTCTACTATAATCGATCTTAAGAAGGATCCTGACCCAAAATGTCACGTGTCCATTCCATCTGCCCAAGTTCCTCCAGCACTTTGTGTTTTGGTCACGATTCCAGTATCTACAGCTCTTGTTCTCTGTCATCATTTACGCATGCTGCTTTGTTCTAGCTGGTATTGAGTGTTGTTGGAGTTGTACTCGGATAAGTGAGGAATGTTCCATCACACTTCTAGTGTATATTGTGAATGGTGAATAAACTAGAGGATTCAGGAGGTGGATTGCCTGCTGTGGAATGCCCTGTCTGTGACCTTTTGTGCGCTATATTTTGGTTTGCCAAAATGCAAGATAACCAACCAAATCCTAAGGGTAATTTTTTTTGGATAAATACATCTCTTGATGCTCCTGAACACATCATCAGTGATGTAACCTGGGGTCATTGGGTGTTTCAGGTCTTTCAACATCAGACCAGCCCAGGCGATCCAGCCATGGTTGATCAGACCACGACTTGTGTTCAGGTGGCATCGCTCCTGCCCCAGGACCTCCTCTCCTGATCCAGAGCCATCTCGAGGCTTTCTCCACTGCCTCTGTGGTGTTCTTGATGGCTCTTATCCTCTCCATTCCGGTGATGCCCAGTGCACTCAAGGCCTTGTAGAGTGATTGTCCTGCAAAACCTCTACAGCCAACCTTAATGGGCATGTGTCTTGCCTTCCAGCCCTGCTTACAGCAGTCTATGACCTGCTCTTCGTATTTGGTCTTCTTTCTCTTGTGGGCCTCCTCCAGACGGTCCTCCCATGGCACTGTCAGTTCCAACAAGACGATGTTTTTGGTCGCCTCTGACACCAGGAGGATGTCCGGCCTCAGGGTGGTCTTGGCGATGTGCCGTGGGAACTTCAGTTGTTTCACCAGGTCTACAGAAAGCTGCTTGTCCTGCGCAGTCGCCATGATTCCTGACGGATTCTTGGCTGCTGTGGTTCTTGGCAGCTGCACTCCAGCCTTCACAAAGGTGATCATCTAGGTGATGGGGCGTGCTCGTCTGCAGCTGCTGATTCCCATGCTGATGGCTTTTGCAATGGGTTTCAGAACCTAGTCGTGACGCCAGATGTACCGGCCCTGGCCAAGAGCCGTAATACAAGAAATGACAGTAAGGAAAATCAGAATTTAGATTTACAAGGTCCTTGTACAAAATTAACATAAACAAATGAAAAGCATTAGAAAAAGATAATTGTGCCTTTTACCACATTTTTACTTCAAGGTCACATTTTCCTGGTCCTGGTGAGACCGTGCCTGGAGTATTGTGTGCAATTTGGTCTCCTAATTTGAGGAAGGACATTATTGTTATTGAGGGAGTGCAGCGAAAATTCACCCAATTCCCGGGATGGCGGGACTGACATATGATGAAAGAATGGGTCGACTGGGCTTGTATTCACTGGAATTTCAAAGGATGAGAGGGGTTCTTATAGAAACATATAACATTTTTAAAGGATTGGACAGGCTAGATGCAGGAAAAATCTTCCCAATGTTAGGGGAGCAGAACCAGTGGTCACAGTTTAAGAATAAGGGGTAGGCCATTTAGGGCTGAGATGAGGAAAAACTTCTTCACACAGAGAGTTGTGAATCTGTAGAATTCTCTGCCACAGATGGTAGTGGAGGCCAATTCACTGGATGTTTTCAAGAGAGAGTTAGATTTAGCTCTTGGGACTAAAGGAATCAAGAGATATGGGGAAAAGAAGGAATGGGGTACTGATTTTTGATGATCAGCCATGATCATATTGAATGATGGTGCTGGCTCAAAGGACCGAATGGCCTACACCTATTTTTCTATGTTTCTGTGTTCTAAGTTTTTCCCAATTATTATTAGGCATGTTTTAATCTAGGGGGTTGGCATTAGAAAATGGGAACATCTTTCTTCAGTTTGATTGAGCATTAGTGAGACCATTTAAGTATTGAGAATTTCTGGTCTCCATATTTACCTTAAGATAGGCACAGAGACGATTTGAATTTTTGGGTCTGTCTTTTGGGGAGATTGAATAGAATGGACATTTGTTTTTTTTTGGAGTTTAGGAAATTGAGAACTGATCTCACACAAACAAAATTGACTTCGAAAGAAATTTGCTTACTGGAAGTATGCAGATCTGGTAACATTCTTAACCCCAGAGCAATATGAATGCTCAGTTGCTGATAGATTCTTGGACCATAAGGGAATTGCCAGATATGAATAAAAGTAGAGGTGGTGTAGGAGTTCAGCCATAACCTCATTCAATCAGAGCATGCTTGAAAAATCATTTTTTACACTCTTTTTGAAGTTGTTCTTTTATTTGATCATCCCCCCGATGGGTAATATCTTTCTAATCTATTGAATTTTGTTATTGATCCATGATTGATAAATTGTGTTTCTTCCACCACTTCTTGTTGCTGTCTTTCTTTGCTCTGTTACAATTTTCACCCCTGCATCATAGTACTGCAAATGTTGTCATCTGGGAATTATAGAATAGTTGGAATACAGCAGGTCATTTGGTTCGTTATGTCCACACTGGCTCTCTACCACAGAAATTCATTGGTTCCATCCTCAAATGCCTACTCCATAACCATGCAAACTTTTCCTCGTCATATATTTATTTCCTTTTAAAGGCCACAATAGAACCTGCCTCTGTCACATCAGTGGGCAAAATTCCAGACTACAAACACGCATTACAGTTTACCGCATTAAATGCCAGCTGTGTTGTGCTTGCAAATCACTTCAGCCCTGAAGCTTCTCTGTATCCTCCTCTCATCCACATTGCCATATGCCTTTTTATTGTCAGAGAAGAGGGATATAATATACTCAAACTCCTCATCCAAACCATTAATACAGACAGTGGACAACACGGGCATTAGCACCCTCTTTGTCAGTTTCCTAACCTAACAAATTTCTACTTAGTTTTCTGTCCACAATACAATCTTCACACCACATCAATATATTACTTCCAAGGTCATGCATCCTAACTTTGTTTAATATTTCTTGTATGGCTCATGCCCACTGGTTTCCCTTTGTTTTACTAGTTACAATCTCAAAATTGTAACAGATTTATCAGATGTGATCCCCCTTTCATCAATCTATGTTAAATGCCTGATCCTATTATTTTTTTCTAAAGTAGCACTTCCATAATAATAGATTCCAGTATTTTCCCTACTTCTGATGTCACGCTAAGTGGTGGGTAGTTCCCTGTTTTCTCTCATCCTCCTTTCTTAAATAGTGGGAATTACACTTGCTACCTTTTATTTGTGTGTACCTTCTATTTGTGTGTACCTTCTATCCGTGTGAACCTTTCTAGAATCTAGAGAATTTAGAGGGCTATCACTTCATGCACCTTCTCCACCTTCAAGATGCCTTTCAACGTGTCCTGCAGATTTATCACCTTTCAGAACCATTCATTTCTCCAATACTTAATTTTCACTAATGCTAATTTCTTTGAGTTTGTCATTCACTAGACCTCTCATTCACTATTTCTGAGAGCTTGAGTTCTTGCTGGTGGCTGAGCATTTACCTGCTTCAAAATAAGATATAAATATTTTTTTGAGGAAATGAAAATGCATCGTATTAGTTTGTTATTTATAAGCTACTTGCCAATGCTTCATGTGCAAGTTTTCTAATATTCTATTGTAAGAAATGCCACGGCATTAGCTTGAGTTAGAATTTGAAGGACAGTTCCATGTCAGTTACTGGCTATGATCATGTGTTTCCAATTTCAGCTCTGTTGCTGTTGGGAAATATTCACCAAGGTATTCACCATTTCATGCTGTTCATGGAAATTGTTGGGAAAATGATTCTATGACTCATTTCTTATATTTACTAAAGGCATTGTCAGAGTCTGTGAACATAACAATGACAGATACTGTTTGACAATGAGGCATTGTGAGAAGAACACATTGGATTCCTTTGTGCGTTTATTCATTTTCAAAGGATAGCTGATGCTCTACAGATTATTCAGAATGAACAATTTTCATGATACAATTATTGAATATTAGAAATGTGTTAAGAAGATTCAACAGAATGGTCTAAATTTAATTATGTCTTCTGCACTAACATTTTTTTTTTTTCTCTCTTATTTTCTCAGCTCCAATATCATGCAGGTCTAGCTTCCAGTCTGTTAAACCAACAGTCCCTGAAGCGATCAGCTATGCAGATGGGTGTATCTGCAAAACGTAGGCCAAAAGTTCAACCTACCACACTTGCTCTACCACCTCAGTAAGTACCTGTGTTGAAACTATTTGCTGCAAGATACTTTTATGACTTCATGTTATGTGTAGAATTATTAAGTAAAAAAATTATAAACTCACCATTTAATTATCTAGCCATATCATTTCCATTGGCATTAATTTTGCTGTGGAGGATGGTGTTATCTTGCATATCACATACTATCACTATCGTGTTGTTTGGTTTTCTACAAAATGATTAATTCCTGAAAAGCTAATTTTAGATCAGAAAACTTTGTGGATGCCGGTGACTTATATGGTAGATTTCCAGGACTTTTCCATTTTTAATTTCTTACTAGAAACTCCTTAGACTCTCCTTAGGATAGGAAGAGAAATATTGCACATATACTTAATGCGTTAGGGTTAGGGTCATGCGAGCAAGTTATGAAGCAGGCTTTCAAAAATGTAATTTATTGTAAATTGTGGAGTCATAATCTAGGTAGTTTCTTGAAAGAAAGGAGATAATTCTGGGTAAACACAAAATGCTGGACTCAGCGGGACAGGCAGCATCTCTGGAGAGAAGAAATGGGTGATGTTTTGGGTCGAGACACTTCTTACGACTCTGGTCTGAAGATGGGTCTCAATCTGAAACGTCACCCATTCCTTCTCTCCAGAGCAACTGCGTGTCCTGCTGAGTTACTCCAGCATTTTGTGTCTATCTCCGGTTTAAATCAGCACCTGCAGTTCCTTCCTACATAATTCTGGGTAATATTGCTGTAAAACATATTTTAAAATTATTTGGTACAGGAGGTGGGAAATTAAAGGAATGCTGGGTTGCCTTGGTTCAGTATTAAAGCATTCCCTTTTGGCAAGACATCACTCATTTCAGTACTGGTGGGGTTTCCTTTTAATCTCAGAAGCTTAAATCATTTTGTAGTACTTCTAACTAATGCATAATCTAAACAGGCAAAGACAGTATTAATTTTTTTCTGTGAGGTATTCTGAAGCCTCAATTAGATGTTTTTCTAAGGGAAATCTCAAAGGTAAGTGCAATTCGTAGCTTTTGGAACCTTTTTTCCCCCAATCATTCTTAAGGTTTTGCAAGACCTCTTGGACTAAAAGGTAAGTATAATTTGTAGTTCTTGGAATATTTTTCTGCTCAGATCAAAACCTCCTTGTGCATGGACGATGTGTTTTGCTCGGATCCACGGTTGGTTTGCAGACTGATCAGCATTTGCAACCACTTTTAGTTGGCATTGGGAGCAAGAGTCAATTGCAGGAAGATCGAGGCCATTGTCTTTGGCAACTGTCCCAACTGTCCGTCTCCTTCACCATGTGCTGTGGCTCCATGCACAGTCTGATGCAGCCACACACGAAGGGGGGCACATGAATGGCAAGGCTCTTTTATTTAAAGATAGGTGCAAACACTACTTACTACTTAGGGTGGTTGGGGGGGGGGGGACGGTGGAGTTTGTCCCAAGTAGTTGTATAGGATTCTACTTCATGGGCTGTTGCTACTGACACATACTGAGGCAAACATCATCTGCTGATGGAAGATCGTCAACTTGTCGAAGGATGCACTTTGGTTGCTTCAAATTTGTTATTCTTCCAATTCAAGGAGATGCCCTCAACCAAATGTGTCAGACTGGCATGTTCCTAGGGATTGGGCTGCAAGCTGAGCGATGCACTGAATCATGGTGAGGCCACTTCACACTCTGGGAATGTGAATGTGGAGGATTCGCCTGTCACTAGACACAAAGGGCAATGCCTTGTGCATGGTCCTCTCAAACAATTCACTGATGGAATGTTTGGAAATGAGCAATTGTTGATATTTTGTGAATATTGTAAGTGAATGTAAGCATTTGCACACCATCGTGAATTAAGGCACTGCCAGCCATGTCACGATTGGTAAACTATACATTTAAAAATTCTCCAAAATCACTTTGTGATCTCTTCAGTTTCTTAAGTTTCTCATGGTCAACATTGCCAATATCGTAGTAAATCTTGCAACATTCACTAATTTTATTCTAGAGTTTACCAACAGGACTACTGAAAGACACAACTAACTTCAAGCTAGCAACAAACTTTTGATGGATCACAGGCATATGTCAAATTAATCTATATCTGTCCCGTTTCCCATTCCATTAGTGTGCATGCTCTGGAGTTCAAAGAGAGATTTCAGGAGCAGGAAATGATATATTTCAATTCACTGAATTAGACTGACTGTAAATGAGCAAAATGTTCTTGAAGCCATTGAACTTCAAAACATTTATTGATTTGGCCAATTCATGTAATGAATTCCTGAGGTCCCACATGCCAGCACCAATCAGATTACTGTACAAAAGCATCTTGATTTTAAAAGCAATGCGAATGCTCCAAATTGTCATTGTCATTTATATCTAAAGTACTAGTTTTGTCCATCCAGTGGGAATTAAATCAGCGCTTTCATTGAAGTTGAACTACAATTGTTAGATTACACCATCATTAAGCCGCACAGAATGTTGAACAGGCTCTTGGAATTTGTGGAGATAGTAATCTGATTATGTCTTTTAATAAAATTTCAATTCCTCTCACCAATCAAATTATCATTTTTTCAAGTGTTGGACTAAAGTGCCATTTTTGCATTCATCTAAAAGTTGCATTCTTAAAATGGACATGGAATTTGTATTCATGGTATCAAAGACTCAAAGGGGCAGTGAATTGCTTAACATTTCCACTTGACGAGTTAAATTACATGACACCTTACATACTCAAATTGATTAATATCCACACATGAGAAACATAATCTGAATGTAACACTTAAGAAATTGACTAACTTGCGAAATCTAAAGATTTTGGTTAAATTTTTGATGATTTATGATTAAATTAACTCTAGCAATTATATAAATGTTTTATTAATGTATACGTTGTTCCATCCAAACACAAAATCGCATCATTTTTCCCATTGCAAGAATAACTCTACATTTCATCTTATCAGATGAAGCGATGAGATAAATCCATCATGATTATTTAATCAAGATATTGATTTTCTAGCAGTCAGATGAAAAGCTCAGCTGCTGACATTTGTTTTGGAGCTTGCAGATTAACCCTGTAAATAGGATCATTTGGAATTTAATGTGCTTTAACCATGTAGCCGGAGCTTTAATGGGGCTAACCTAACTACTGTTTAGTTTGGTTCCTGGACAAATTGCTGCCTTATTAAATGTGGCTGGCCAGTAAAGAAACATGTTTCTTGTCACTTGTTTGGCACAGCAGTGAGAATGCCGAAACCTTGTTTTGGGCTACAGAATAAGAACTATAAATGGGTGGATACAGTCCATAGGACAGTAGGTTCATGGGGCTTCTTAGATAACCCTCTGGGACTACAGATTACTTCTACAGCAGTTCTGTAGCCTTATACTGGATCTTCGCACATGGAGCACAATAGTGCGTGATACATTGTAAATGTATATGCTGTATGTTCGTTTCTTAGTACCTGAACTGATGTACAGCACTTTGGTCAACGTGGGTTGTTTTTAAATGTGCTATACAAATAAAATTGACTTGACTTGACTTGACTATGACTCTAAATGAGAAGATGTGGCCTGTGTCTGCTGAAGTCAAATTGTGGCCTATTAATCTCTTACAGTAGTTAATGATGAAAATAAATGAATAAATGAGGGGTTTTGTAAACACCAAAGGAAATATATCAAATATACCAGCTATGGGCACTCACATGGGCCCTAGCTATGCCTGCCTCTTTGTAGGGTACGTCGAACAATCCCTGTTCCAGGCTTACACTGGCAAACTCTACCTCCGCTACATTGACGACTGCAATGGTGCTACCTCCTGTACCCATGCAGAACTCACTGACTTCATCAATTTCACCACTAATTTCCATCATGCTCTTAAATTTACTTGGACTATCTCTGACATCTCCCTACCGTTTCTGGATCTCACCATCTCCATCACAGGAGACAGACTTGTGACCGATATCTACTACAAACCTACTGACCCCCATAGCTATCTTGACTACCTTCCCACCCTGTTTCCTGTAAAAACTCTATCCCCCTACTCCCAATTCCTCCGTCTACGCCGCATCTGCGCCCAGGATGAGGTGTTCCACACAGGGCATCGGAGATGTCCTCATTCTTTAGGAAACAGGGGTTCCCCTTTCTGTCCTGGACCGCCTCCATTGCCAGAGTGAGGCCCAGCGCAAATTGGAGGAACAGCACCTCATATTTCGCTTGGGTAGTTTACACACCAGCGGTAAGAACATTGACTTCTCTAACTTCACATAGTCCCTACTTTCCCTCTCTATCCCCTCCCCTTCCCAATTCTCCCACCAGTCTTCCTGACTCCGACTACATCCTATCTTTGTCCCGTCCCCTCCCCTGACATCGGTCTGAAGAAGGGTCTCGACCCAAAACGTCACCCATTCCTTCTCTCCAGAGATGCTACCTATCCCGCCGAGATACTCGAGCATTTTGTGTCTACCTTCGATTTAAACCAGCATCTGCAGTTTTCTTTCCTATTTGGCCTTTTAGGCGTGTGAAGGTATAAAGTACTCTAACGATTGATGAAGTTACTTAAATTTATTGTATTGCTACACAGCACCTGATCAATCATAATTAAAATACTAACCTTAGTTTTAACTGATCCTATAAATGTTCATTATAATGTAAGGTGCCAAAAAATATACATCTCCTCTGGCTAAACATAAAAGTGCTGGAGCATCTCAGCTGGTCAGGCACTATCTGTGGAGGGAATGCATGTGTGATGTTTCGAGTTGGGGCCCTTCTTCAGACTGATTGCATTAGGGAAGAAGGCTGGAAATGGGTACAGGGCAAAGCCTTTGTGCGAAAATATAAGTAACAACCGATAAAGTTGGTCGCCACCTAGATGGGTAGCTTGACTTGTAATATGCTAACCTCAAATATTCTCCGCTGTTGCATCTGATGTTTGAAATCTAGTTGGAAATTGTTGATGAAACATCCAATGACTGTTTATGCAAAGGACTCCTTGATGCTGTCAATCTGTGGTGCATTTATATCTCACGCAGTTTCATTTCCCCTTCAGGGTAGTCAATTAACATTGCAGCTGGTTTAACTTTATTTGAACAAACTAGTTGAATTCAATAGAAATGTCAGCATTTATCGTAAAGGGATTCCAAGCCAAATGTGTCACGTGGAAGTTTCCCAAAGATTTCAAATTGGATAAAAGCAATTGCACAAATTGGTGTGAGGAAACAGTAATGCTTTGTGTTACCAAAGTTTAATTTCACCCACAATCTTTCCCTCCCTTTAGTCCTTCTGTCATTACTTTCTATACCTCAGCGATTGATGTGTGATGTGTCTAAAGCGATAGATTCAATTGTTCACATAGTCACTTCCTTTCAGTATCACTTCCTTTCAGTATCACATTGCCTTATAAGATATAACATATAAGATTATTAAGGGATTGGATGCGCTAGAGGCAGGAAACATGTTCCCGATGTTGGGGGAGTCCAGAACCAGGGCCAAAGTTTAAGAATAAGGAGTAGGCCATTTAGAACGGAGATGAGGAAAAACTTTTTCACCCAGAGAGTTATGAATCTGTGAAATTCTCTGCCTCAGAAGGCAGTGGAGGCCGATTCTCTGGATGCTTTCACGAGAGAGTTAGATAGAGCTCTTAAAGATAAGGGAGTCAAGGGATATGGGGAGAAGGCAGGAACGGGGTACTGATTGTGGATGATCAGCCATGATCACAGTGAATGGCAGTGCTGGCTTGAAGGGCCGAATGGCCTACTCCTCGCACCTATTGTCTATTGATTATGCAAGTTACTTTTTAATGGAGATGTAAACTACATTGCGATTTCCAGAATAAATTGCATTGATTTCTAAATTAGTTACTGTAGGCATTAGAAATAATAAAGAACGACAATGGGCTAATACAGGAGCTATTATATTTTCTTTCCCTGATACAGGATTGATAGTGAACTGCAATGACATGCAATATTAATCAGAGGTGGTTATTGTAGGTAATAACTCATGTTTTAATTAAAAGTGGCTTTCCTATCTGAAAATAAAAACAGGAGAATATAACAAATAGATATTGGGGCTCTCTCCTGCTCCACTGATCACTAACATCGGATTCATATTTTATCTTAGTGCCATTTCCTGCAATTACACAATCACTTGAATATCTTTTAATACCCCAAAATGTATCAACCTTTGATTGATTAGACTCAGCAACTAACACTTAACACCTCCCTTCGGTGGAGTGTTAAGACAGTGGAACTAATTGTAGACTTTCGAAGAGCTCCTCCTCCCCTTCCCCCCACTCACCATCAACAACACCACAGTCACATCTGTGGAGTCATTTAAGTTCCTTGGAACTATCATCTCCAGGGACCTTAAATGGGGGCCCACCATCAACTTCACAGTCAAAAAGGTCCAACAGAGGACGTACTTCCTGCAGCAACTGAAGAAACACAATCTGCCACAGGCAATGATGGTCCAATTCTATACTGCTATCATTGAGTCCGTCCACACCTTCTCCATCATGGTCTGGTTTGGCTCAGCCACCAAGCACGACATCCGGAGGCTGCAACGGATCGTTCGATCAACTGAGAAGGTTGTTGTCTGCAACCTTACCCCCATTGATGAACTGTACACTGCAAGGGCCAGGAAGCGAGCGGGCAAGATCATCTCTGACCCCTCTCACCGTGGGCCACAAAATCTTTGAAGCACTTCCCTCTGGAAGGCGACTCCGGACTAAAACAACCACAGCCAGTCATAAAAACAGCTTTTTTTTCCACGAGTAGTAGTTCTACTCAATAACCAAAGTCTGTAGTCTCTTTTTTACTCTGGTTTATTTTCACCCACATGTTTAGACCGTAATGTTGTATCCTTGTTGTTTTGATGTTTTTATGCTTTATTCTTAATTGTTAACTGTATGTGTTGTCATTTGCGAGCGGAGCACCAAGGCACATTCCTTGTATATGCACTTACTTGGCCAATAAACTTATTAATTCATTCATTTCAAAAATTCATTACCCTCCGAAGAAGTTTATCCTATTTCAGCCCTGGTTGGCCAAAACCTGACAGTGAGACAATTAAATGTCTTGATCCATTGATCAAGAGATTCAGGAGAATCATCATACTTGCCTCTTCGCCGTCAAGCCTATAAGATTTCTGGAAACAAGGAACTGCAGTTTCTGTATGTTTCAATCAAATATACTCTCGTATCGGCTCAGTGGGCTCAACCTCTTCTTGAATGACAATGCCATATACCATAATTAATTAGGTGAATCTTTGCTGAATTAGAAACTTTGGGCTGTATGCTTAATTCCTAATTCTGAAATTTGATTCTTTATTACCTGCATCTTTGAACTCAAATGGTGTCAATATGCACTCATCTCCGGTAATGTTAGTATTTATCATGAATTTGACAGTGCATTCCTTTCAGTACTTCCACCATGTTGCAGAACACTGACGGTTTCATTGTTTAACAACTATTAACAATCCAATTTATATTATCACACCACTTCCACTCCACTCTAGTTGATGGGTCTGCATGACGCAAAAGCAACCTGGTAATATATATTTACTGAGTAAGCTTACAGGTGTATTCGATTTAATTTTAAATCTACAATATATCCTTTTGGGAATTAGTGGGGTCAAGTTGGTAAGGGTTCAACAACATGAGTTCCAGAAATATTTGAAAGGGCGGGTGGTTGAAGAAGATGAGAGTGCAATGGGGTCAGTCGGGCAGATGGAAGGCAGCCATATGCATGCATGGTATGTGACCAGGAAATGGAACCAGGTCTATCTGCACTTTTTCTGTAGCTGCAACCTATATTCTGCATTCTGTTTCTTTATGCACTATGATTCTATTGTAATCACATATGGATGATTTACCTGGATAGCATGCAAAACAATGTTTTTCACCGTATCTCGGTACATGCGAGTATAATATACCAATACCAAAGTCATTTGAACTGCAAGTAATTCATCCAGAATGAAAACATTTTAGAGGTTTTTACAATGCAGAACGATCATATAGACTAATAAATAAAGAATAGTCTGTGGTAAAAGCATGGTAGTGTGTTATTAATTTATTCACCAGAACAGTTAGCTTAAATATTACCTGCAAATAAAGTGATGATAACATTTATTACTAGTGACAAGCGACACAATGTGCTACAAGCACTACATATTCTTAAATTTTCTGCAATGCTCATGTGAAAGACTGTGACTTCAAAACTATTCCTTAAAGGGTTGTTATTTTCAAATAACCCACTTTGGTGATTATTATACAGATAGAAACATAGAAAATAGGTGCAGGAGTAGGCCATTCGGCCCTTCGAGCCTGCACCGCCATTCAATATGATCATGGCTGATCATCCAGCTCAGTAACCTGTACCTGCCTTCTCTCCATACCCCCTGATCCCTTTAGCCACAAGGGCCACATCTAACTCCCTCTTAAATATAGCCAATGAGCTGGCCTCAACTACCTTCTGTGGCAGAGAATTCCACAGACTCACCACTCTCTGTGTGAAGAAATGTTTTCTCATCTCGGTCCTAAAAGACTTCCCCCTTATCCTTAAGCTGTGACCCCTAGTTCTGGACTTCCCCAACATCGGGAACAATCTTCCCGCATCTAGCCTCTCCAACCCCTTAAGAATTTTATATGTTTCCATACGATCCCCCCTCAGTCTTCTAAATTCCAGCGAGTACAAGCCTAGTCTATCCAGTCTTTCTTCATATGAAAGTCCTGCCATCCCAGGGATCAATCTGGTGAACCTTCTCTGTACTCCCTCTGAGGCTAGAATGTCTTTCCTCAGATTAAGAGACCAAAACTGTACACAATACTCCAGGTGCGGTCTCACCAAGGCCCTGTACAACTGCAGCAGAACCTCCCTGCTCCTATACTCAAATCCTCTTGCTATGAATGCCAACATACCATTCGCTTTCTTCACTGCCTGCTGCACCTGCACGCTTGCTTTCAATGACTGGTGCACCATGACACCCAGGTCGCGTTGCATCTTCCCTTTTCCTAATTGGCCACCATTCAGGTAATACTCTGCATTCCTGTTCTTGCCGCCAAAGTGGATAACCTCACATTTATCCACATTATATTGCATCTGCCATGCATTTGCCCACTCGCCTAATCTATCCAAGTCACTCTGCAGCCTCCTAGCATCCTCCTCGCAGCTAACACTGCCACCCAGCTTCGTGTCATCCGCAAACTTAGAGATGTTGCATTCAATTCCCTTGTCCAAATCATTCATATATATTGTAAATAACTGGGGTCCCAGCACTGAGCCTTGCGGTACCCCACTGGTCACTGCCTGCCATTCCGAAAAGGACCCGTTTATTCCTACTCTTTGCTTCCTGTCTGCCAACCAATTCTCTACATTGAGGAATATGAACCCCCAATGCCGTGTGCTTTAAGTTTGTACACCAATCTCCTATGTGGGACCTTGTCGAAGGCCTTCTGAAAGTCCAGATATAACACATCGACTGGTTCTCCCTTATCCACTCTACTAGTTACATCCTCTAAATAATTGGCTGTTAAATAACAGCAGGATTTTATCTTTCCTCTTAAGTTATCCTGTGCAAACCTAGATTAAGTTCTTGATACCAATGAGGAATATGAACGGTTAGTGGAAATGCTACCAGTGCTTCTGCATCCATACCTACGACCACACACATTTAGCATAAAGCAATTGAACAATTCCACTGTTATCCAAGTTAGAATTGAATCAAGGGCTGAATTTGAGATCATTCTGGTACATTCAGAATGAGATGCTGAAAAGACAGAACACTTCAGACCAAGGAAGGTGATGAATTGGCTGCAAATAATTCTTTCATTGGACAAGCTGAGATTGGTATAGACTGAAGATCAAATCTGCAACCTTTTTGTTTTGTTGCCCTTCATCTATTTGATGAAAAAGCTCTTCTCAGCTCTTCCGGGAACTGAAGATTTCAATAGTTATTTTGCAGTTATTGGGAACAGTTACAGCAACTGGAATAAAATTAAAGGAAACAGGGGTCCCTTGAATAGAGTCTTTAAATTCAGATTTCAAATAAATTTAAAATTGGATTTTACCCAAGGTTGTTATCTCACCAGCTTTTTCATTTATGCCATCAAAATATTTTCATATTTTATGTTGGTATATAGAGGCATTAAACAAATCATAAAACACCTATGATTTAACTGCTGTTTTAAACAGGCTCTTCTATGCATTTCTTTAAGCATCTGAAGTAAGGTATTATATCCAATTAACCATAACTAACATGCAGCAGTGTTGGATTTAAGGGAGGGAGGGAGAATCTTATGTACTAAGATTCCTGCATGTTTGATATCCTGTGGCTTCGACTAATGCAATGGTCACTTGCATGTAAAAATTGCAAGGATGGTACATCTGATATTACAGTGCAATGCTATTTGCTCACAGCTATTTGCAGAGGAGTGTAGCCCAATGGATTTAACTTTGCAGGAAAATCCTTAAATTTCACCCCTATTTTATGTCACAATAATGAATATCACATTCGTGGCATGCAGACCCATCACCTAGAGCCTTGAAAAAGGAATATTTTAATCTGATAAACAACAATTCAAAGTTGTACTTAACGTTCAAGGTAAAGGTTGAAGCATCAATATTAGTAAAATGGTAACTGCATTTTAGATGTACAGTTCAACCAAACAATGTTATTTGGGATGGGTTAATGGAGGCTATCTCGTGTTTGTCATGTTGACATCTGAAATATAATCATTCTGGAGAATATTTGCCTTTCATAAATAGCTTTTCTTAGAGAGGTTTATGCCATCTCCATTTATATTAAAGCCAGCAGCTGGTGTGATTGATACAAGATCACATTTCAATATTGATGCCCATTCATCTATTGTAGGCTGGATTTTTGTGACCACTGTTTAAATGGCACCAGCAGGAGTACTGTTGTGAAAAGGCATAATTAACCATAAAATCATGATTTTTATGCTGAAAGTAAGAACAAGACAAAAGCAAAGGAAGTTGGGATTTTTATGAGAGTGATATCCGATTATCTTGTTTACATTAAGTAGCCATATGTTTCAGATCAAGTCAAATCCATCTTGATTTGGCAGACGTTTACCTTTTTTAATTTTGTGAGCAATTTTGTGAGAAGCCTTTAGCAGTAAATACCTTATTTTTACTGTAAGAGCTATATCATTTACAACAAAGAAGGGTTTATATTGCTAAAGTCTTAACCTGATTAAAAACAGGCCGTTCTCATTCTGCTGGAGGAACGCATCTGGTCAGGCGGCATCTGTGGAGGGAACAGGCAGGCAACGATTCCGCACCCTTCTTTAGACTGATCATAATGTGGGGGGAGGGGGAAGAAAACTGGAAAAGAGAGGTGGTATAGGATAAAGCCTGGCAACTGAGAGGTGGCCATACGTTCGAGGGATTGGCAGAGTGACAAAGATTAGATGTGATAAAGAGACAAAGGGATATCAGATTTTTTGCCAAGAAAGGTAAGGCTTGGGTGGCTTTCAACTCAACAGTATAACACTGAATTCTCCAACTTCAAGTAATACCCACCCCCCTGCCACGACTCTCCTGTCCCGTCGCCCCCCCCCCCCCCCCCCGGTCCCTGCTTCTTTTCCTGCTTTACACATATTTCCCATCCACATTTTCCTTTTATCCCACTTCATTCCTCCCCCTCTGTCCTCTTCCACCTATATCCCCTCCTCTGACTTTACATTTCACTCCTCTTACCTCCCTTATCTGACACCCTTTTGTCTTCTTTTCACCTCTACCCTTTGTCACTTACACCACCTATCTGCCAATTAAATCCCCCTCATCTATTCCCACCTATAACTTGCCAGGATTTGTTCTGCACCCACTTCTTTTCCAGCTTTCTCTCCCTCCACTCCCTCTCCCAACTAACATCACTGAAGCAGGGTCCTGAACAAAACTGTCCATTCCCTCCTCAGCTGTGACCTGATCTGCTGTGTTCCTCCAGCACTTTGTGTTTTGCTCAAGATTCCAACATTTATGATTCCTTGTGTCTCTAAAAAGACGTTGTGATAAATTACCTGCATGCATCCTCAGTGCTCTTAACACTGGATGACTTTACTACGGTTTTCAGATTTTGTTTTTCCCCCGTAAAACATTCCTCAACAGTTGTTGAAAATATACTTGAAAGAAGCAGTATTTTAAAATGTAACTGGGGCATTTTTGATTTTCTTTATTTTTTATTGAAATTCTAAAGAATCCCATGTTAATCCATTCCCAGTACACCAAGGTCTCTCAATGCTGCATTATGAATATATGAAACTGAATAATTAGAAAAGGGATGTTGCAGGGTATTAATATTTTAAATTTCTGCAGTGCTATGTTTGTAAACATAAATAATACAGTTTGTACACACTGCTGGCTATGTCCATCTGCCAGGCATTTGCAGTTTCCTAAATGCTTCAGACTTATGACATTATTTATCAAATTTATTGTATGTTGGTTCATGGCTTAATATTGTAAGACCTGTTAATGCAGCTGAACTAAAAGTTTTGTTTAAATTTGTTTTGATCTGTGTATTGCATTTATCTACGAAAATAGAATGAAACTGGTCAGAATGTTTGCAATTGGAAAATTGGATGTAGAGGAAGGTTCACAGTTCAACCTATCAGCCCTCAAGAAACAAGCCTAAAGTTCTTGTTAGGCTCCTGGGCACCTATGTTAGTTAAGGTTTTGTTTAAACCCAAAAATTATAAATAGTTAGCTGATATCTCAGGTCAGGTTATTTAAATTCATCAACGATGACCAAAATTGAAAATCTGACTCCTTGTTTGACTGTTGCTCAACATAGCAAGATTTTGATGCCATTTTTAACTTACTAGAGGAGCTTGAAAGACAAAACAAAGTGATAAACTAGGTGACAGAGCTTGGACAAATTTTTAGGCTTTTTTATTTGCCTAGCAGATCGATTAGTCACCAAAGAAATTCCTCTATTTAAGGATAGGTTGCATTCCTTAGTAATGTTTTATTATGGAAGAATCCATAAATCATAACAATATTATCCCCTATGTTTCAATGTTAAAACTTCTGGTTGAAGCACAATAATCTTGGTCAAATATCTTATTTATGAGATAATGTATGTGAAATAATGAATTATTTTATGTGAAATAATGAATTATTTTATTAACAATTATAGTTATATGTTGAGATATTTTGTTGACACAGTTATGTGCAAACGTTATTGTCGTGCTAAATTAGATTACGCCAGTAATGCACAACAGAAGCAAAGTAGAGACTGCTGCCCTATTATTAGCTTCTAGACCTTGTCTGTCTTGTTAAACGGAAAATAGAGATATACAGTGCATTCAGAAAGTATTCAGACCCCTTCACCTTTTTCACATTTTGTTGTTACAGCTTTATTTAAAAATGGATTAAATTCATTTTTTTATCATCAATCTACACACAATAAAATACCCATAATAAAAACAAAAACATGTGTTTAGAAATTTTTGCAAAGTAATTAAAAATAAATAACTGAAATATCACATTTATTCATAAGTATTCAGACCCTTTGCTCAGTACTTTGTTGAGGCACCTTTGGCAGTGATTACAGCCTCGGGTCTTCTTGGGTATGACGCTACAAACTTGGTACACCTGTATTTGGGTAATTTCTCCCATTCTTCTCTGCAGATCCTCTCAAGCTCTGTCAGGTTGGATGGGGAGCGTTGATGCACAGCTATTTTCAGGTCCCTCCAGAGATGTTCGATCGGGTTCAAGTCCGGGTTCTGGCTGAGCCACTCAAGGACATTCACAGACTTTTCACGAAGCCACTCCTGCGTTGTCTTGGCTGTGTGCTTAGGGTCATTGTCCTGTTGGAAGGTGAACCTCCTCTCCAGTCTGCGGTCCAGAACACTCTGGAGCAGGTTTTCAACAAGAATCTCTTTATACTTTGCTCCGTTCATCTTTCCCTCGATCCTGATTAGTCTCCCAGTTCCTGCCGCTGAAAAACATCCCCACAGCATGATGCTGTCATCACCATGCTTCACCGTAGGCATGGTTTATTCACAAAATGCTGGAGTAACTCAGCAGGTCAGGCAGCATCTGAAGAAGGGTCTCGACCCGAAACGTCACCCATTCCTTCTCCCCCAAGATGCTGCCTGACCTGCTGAGTTACTCCAGCATTTTGTGAATAAATCGATTTGTACCAGCATCTGCAGTTATTTTCTTATACCGTAGGCATGGTATTGGCCAGGTGATGAGCGGTGCCTGGTTTCCTCCAGACGTGATGCTTGGCATTCAGGTCAAAGAGTTCAATCTTGGTTTCATCAGAACTGAGAATCTTGTTTCTCATGGTCTGAGAGCCCTTCAGGTGCCTTTTGGCAAACTCCAAGCGGGCTGTCATGTGCCTTTTACTGAGAAGTGGCTTCCGTCTGGCCACTCTACCATAAAGGCCTGATTGGTGGAGTGCTGCAGATATAGTTGTCCTTGTGGAAGGTTCTCCCATCTCCACAGAGGAACTCTGGAGCTCTGTCAGAGTGACCATTGGGTTCTTGGCCACCTCCCTAACCAAGGCCCTTCTCCCCCGATTGCCGGGCGGCCAGCTCTATTAAGAGTCCCAGTGGTTCCAAAGTTCTTCCATTTAAGAATGACAGAGGCCACTGTGCTCTTCGGGACCTGCAATGCTGCAGAAATTGTTTTATACCCTTCCCCAGATCCGTGTCTCGACACAATCCTGTCTCGGTGGTCTATGGACAATTCCTTCATCTTCATGGCTTGGTTTTTGCTCCGACATGCACTGTCATCTGTAGGACCTTATATAGACAGGTGTGTGTTTTTCCAAATCATGTCCAATCAATTTAATTCACCACTGGTGGACTCCAATCAAGTTGTCTAAACATCTCAAGGATAATCAATGGAAACAGGATGAACCTAAGCTCAATTTTGAGTGTCATAGCAAAGGGTCTGAATACTTATGTCAGTGTGATATTTCAGTTATTTCTTTTTAATTACTTTGCAAAAAATCTAAACACCTGTTTTCGCTTCTTGATTCTGATGTATTGTATGTACTTTGATGATAAAAAAATGAATTTAAACCATTTTAAAATAAGGCTGTATCGTAACAAAATGTGGAAAAAGTTAAGGGGTCTGAATACTTTCTGAATGCACTGTAAATTGATATGTACCCTAAAGAATAATACCGTTATAGTGAATATTTGTAAATCAAATATGCAAAAGTGGAGAAATATCTTATTTCAAACAATTTTGTTTAAAGTTCAGATAGATGAAAAGCGTATAGGTATAGACAAAGATTTAATATTCATTGTGTAATTAATGTCAAGATAATGACAGGCCTTGATCTTGGATTAGAAAAAACATTTAGTGGAAAATAATTATGTTTTCCAACTTTTTACTTCGAGCTATAAAGTATTTTTAGACTTTTAGGAATTTGTTTTCCCTGCTATTGTTTTTCATAAACACAATTGACATAGACCAAAGATGCATAAGAATCTGGGCCTCTGAATAATTAACAATTTTTCATTTGTCAAAGATGTTGTGACCCATATGAAAGATATGAAAAAAGCCTCAATGTGATCTAAACACGCAGTGTAATGAAGTTGGGTGTGTTCAGTTGGACTCGTAAGTCCTGTACCTGGATTAGAGCATCCTGATACTGGAAAGATGACTTGAAATCAAAGCACATTAGTAGACATGCCAGATATGACCTTCATCTGTGTGGATGTGTACTCTCCTGAAGTGCTTTGACCACCAGTCAAATACCTTTCACTGCCAAATATCCTTCTAATGGATTGTTGCACAACCCATCAATTTGGCTGTCTCTAAATAGGAGGGTCCGCTGTCATGTATTTTCTCCTATGGACTGAAAAGAGGTCTAAAGTACTACATGCATCACTTTTACTTTGAACTGAAGACTAAAATTATAGTTTACAACCTTGGCACAGGACAGGTTTCTTATCATATCATCATATCATATACATACAGCCGGAAACAGGCCTTTTCGGCCCTCCAAGTCCGTGCCGCCCAGTGATCCCCGTACATTAAGTATTTTTATCCCATTGCTTAATAATAGGATATTGAAAATCTTCATTATATAACATAAAAAAACTAAACACTACAATTGTTTTAACCAATTATTTGTCACCGAATTACAGAAATTATGATACAAAAGGATACTATTTAATTCTGTGGTGGTAGTTGCTCTGTAAATGGAGCTTTCCCCACTGTTCCTTTTCCCCATATCATTTTTTCTTAAGAGCCATTACTTTGTCTTTGATCATGATATGACTTACACTGCCCTTGAAAGAAGTTCCCAAGACATCCTAGTGATTTGTGAGGCTTGGGGTTGCCCCTCTCCAGTGTCAGGCTGCCAGGGATCGGTTTGAGAGTGTTTCTGCCTGTTTGCCCAGTGACACTGACTGCAGGATGCCAACCGCTCTGGAGAAACCTCATAGAGAGCAAGACAGAAAGTAAATAGCATCATTATGAATTGACTTTTAAACATTTAAATATGAATTAAATGTTAGATGATATAAATGAGGTTTACTGGAAACTAAAGCAACATTTAGCTGTAGTGGAATCTAAACTTTAAAAAATAGTTTTATTATTCTAAAACCCATGAAATTTTGAAATATTTGCCAATGGAATGACAGTCAACCAGATTTAGTTTAGACACAAGGAACTGCAGATTCTGGTGTACAATAAATAAATAAGTGTCGGAGTAAGTCAGCGGGTCAGGCAGCATCTCTGGTTTATTGGGACCCGCAGACAGTTTTGATGAAGACCCTTATGATAGGCTGACCCAAAAGATTAAGAAGCATGGGATCCACTGTAGCTAGGATATAAAACTGGCTTGTGCATAGAAGACAGAGGGTTGTGGTGAAAGGGTATTGTTCTGGCTGGAGGTATGTAACCATTAGAGTTCCACAGGAGATCTGTGCTAGTATGTGCGTGTGCATGTGTGATGGAAGGAAAGCTGCAGCTGTTTGACTTTCAAAATAATTTTTTGAGAAGATATTTGTATTTTTGAAATTTGTATTATTGAAACATTTCTGTATTTTTGACCAATTGTTCGTATTATGGGGCAATTATCTAATAAGTAATCTAATAAATTGATGAGGGCAGAGCTGTAGACGTTGTATGTCGTAGTTGGCAAGAACAAGAAGGCAGATTATTATCTGAATGGTGTCAGAATAGGAAAAGGGAAGGTGCAACGAGACCTGGGAGTCTTTGCACATCAGTCACTGAAAGTAAACATGCAAGTACAGCAGGCAGTGAAGAAAGCAAATGGCATGTTGGCCTTCATAGTGAGAGGATTTGAGTGTAGGAGCAAAGTAGTCCTACTGCAGTTGTACAGTTGAGACCGCACCTGGAGTATTGTGTGCAGTTTTGATCTCCTAATTTGAGGAAGGACATTCTTGCTATTGAGGGAGTGCAGCATAGGTTCACCAGGTTAATTCCCGGGATGGCGGGACTGACATATGATGAAAGAATGGATTACCTGGGCTTCTATTCACTGGAATTTAGAAGGATGAGAGGGGATCGTATAGAAACATATAAAATTCTTAAGGGATTAGACAGGCTAGATGCAGGAAAAATGTTCCCGATGTTAGGGGAGTCCAGAACCAGGGAGGGGGGGGGGGGGTCACAGTTTAAGAATAATGGGTAGGTCATTTAGGACTGAGATGAGGAAAAACTTTTTCACCCAGAGAGCTGTGAATCTGTGGAATTCTCTTCCACAGAAGTTGTGGAACTTTTGAGGACTTTTGATTTTAAGTAGACTGAAATAATCACTTTATTTGAACAGCTAACAAGCTGGTACTGTACCACCCAAACCAACCCCTCCCCAAGTACCTTCCCCAGCTACTGCAGAAGATGCAACACCTGCCGCTATACCTCCTCCCTCGACTCTGTCCAGGGACCCCGACAGTCCTTTCAGGTTAGGCAGAGGTTCACTTGCACCTCCTCCAACCTCATGTACTGTATCCGTTATTGAAGATGTGGACCAAACGCAGACTGGGCGATCGTTTCGCGGAACACCTTCGCTCAGCCCGCGTGAACCAACCTGGTCTCCTGATTGATGGACACTAATTCTCCTTCCCATTCCTCACAGATCTTTCTGTCCTCGGTCTCCTCCTTTGTTAGAGTGAGGCGAAAGCAAATTGGAGGAACAGTATCTCATATTTTGCTTGGGCAGCTTACAGCCCAGTGTATGAATATTGATTTCTCTCACTTCAGATAGCCCCGGCATTCCCTCTCTCTCTCTCTCTCTCTCTCTCTCTCTATTAATTCCCCACACAAGTTGCACTAGCTTCTTATTTTCACCCTACAAACAGCTTACAATGGACTGTTTCCTTTATCATCGTTACTTTTTTGCATATCTTTCATTCATTGTTCTTTATCTCTCCACAACACCGTCTATATCTCTCGTTTCCCTTATCCCTAACCAGTCTGAAGAAGGGTCTTGACCCGAAACATTACCATTCCTTCTCTCCAGAGATGCTCCCTGTCCCGCTGAGTTTTCCAGCTACTCCAGCTTACTCCAGTCTATTTTCTGTCTGAAGGGTTACTTCTCAGAAGCTATTTCCTCACACTTTGCATTTTCTGCTGCATATTTGGATATTTTGCAGCTGTCATGTGATTATGCTTAATAGAAATTGAGCGGACAGGGATAAAATTAATTCCAGATGGGAAATCACTTACTTTTAATTTAAAAGTTGTTGTTTTTTATTGGTGACGACACACCAACTAGAACGAAAGTTTTTTAAAATTAAGTGTATATTTTAATGTAGGGTAAAATATTTTCATTAAATTGCAATTCAAAATAGTGCTTATGGGACATGAAGAGCTGTTCACTCCCTTCCTGAAACTGTCGTGACCCTTCAGCTTCTACCAAGAGAATAGAAGCGAGGGGAATTGATAGGAATTATGGAAGTCTTTACTTTCCATTTACAGATGTTACATTTTACGCCCCAAGTATGCTGTCTTGCATAAAAATTTGACACCTAATTCTCTTTTATTAAACATTGTTAATTGGTGTTGGGAGAATGACTAGCTGCAACATTGCTTGAAACTTGTAGCAACCTGTTCCGGTTACTGAATGTATTTAAAACTCTTTGTTTTCAACAATGAGCCTCACAACTTTAGATTTTCAGAATATTGCAAAATTGCAAGTGTTGAGTATTGAGAAGTGAAAATCCACACTCTTTTTTATTTGTGCTGTATAACTTCAATCTATAGGGTTGATTACCAGAAAAAAAGTCTTAAGCTTATCTTCCATTCATATCAAATTAATACTGTCAAACCTGAGAATGAATTCATTTTGGAATCACAAACAGAACATTAATGCATTGGTAATTGCCTGGTGCATGCCTTGTTTCAGAAGAGAGATGACCAAAGGGAGTGATTAATTACTCATTTATAGGGGTATAGGTGATATTAGTTAATCCCTTGGCAATTGTTTTGAGATTTCTGGTGTTTTTTGAATTGGCAAGTAGAGATGGTCCTATTCTCGTACTACATGTGCATCGAGCTATCTACATGAAATTTGAGACTGTACAATGGGGAGAAGGAGCATGTACAAATTAAATTTATTTAATAGATAGAGAAATGAATCACGTACTTGTACCCTGCAGCAGACTGAAAGATGGATTTTTATTAAAATATTAGTGTACAAAAGAGCAAAGTGAAAATTGATAATTCCTTCACAGTTGTTGATTCCTGGATTGTGAGAACAGGAGATGTAAATGCACAACAGTTGCATTTCCTGCAGTTGCATAGGGAAATGCCACAAGAAAGAGAGTGGTTGATGGAGATGTAAGAGCCGATCAGGGATCGCTGAAAGGAATGCTCCTTCAAATCGTGCAGTTTTGTTCAAAGTGGCAGATATTGCAAAGGGTTGACATTGAATGTCAAGGTCAGTGGGGTGAATAGTAAGAACCAGGAGAATGTTGTTGCGCTTTTTGGAGGGCTGTGAGAGGAGAGGTGTGAGTACAAGGGAGAGCACAAAGCTTGACCTACTCTTACAAAATTAGGAAGGGCAAGTGACTGTCAGTGGGCGACTCTTATGGGACCGGCGACCACAGTTCTATGAGGTTTAAAATAGTTATGGATAAGGACTAGACGGGCCCATAAGTAAAAGTTCTGAATTGGGCAAGGACAACTTTGATGGTATTAGACAGGAACTTGCAAAATCTGATTGGAGTAGGATGTTTGCCGTCTAGAAAGTGGGATCCTTTTAAATGAAATGGTAAGAGTTCAAAGCATGCATGTTCCTGTTAAAGTGACGGGCAAGCCAGCTTGGGGTAAGGAACCCTGGATGGTGAGAGAAATTTAGGCTCTGGTCAGAAAAAGGATAGAGGCATGAGCCAAATATAAGCAGCTGGGTTCGTGCATCCCTGGAGGAGTTTAGGGGACTGAGGAGCATACTTAAGAAGGAAATCAGGAGGGCAAAAAGGGGGGAGGAGATGGCTCTGGCAGATAAAATTAAGGGGAATCCAAAGAGATTTTATGTACATTAAGGAACAAGGGTAACTAGAGAGAGAAAAGATCCTCTCAATAACCAAAGTGATCATCTATGTGTGGAACTGCTGGAAATGGGCAATGTTGACAATGGGTTTTTCTTCTCTATTTTTACAGTGGAGAAATACATGAAGGGTTGGAAACTTGTGGCGCTTTATGACGATGTCTTTAAGACAGTCCATATTACAGTTGAGGAGGTGCTGGACATCTTACGGCATATGAATTTCCCAGGCCTGGTCTCCCAGGATGCTGTGGAACACTAGCGAAGAAGTTGCGGAAGCCCTTGCTGAGTTACGTAAATCATTGCTACACACGACTGTGGTGGCAGATGATTGGCAAGTGGCTAATGTCGTACCTCTATTTAAGCAGGGCTGCAAGGAAAAGCCTGGGAATTAGAGACCAGTGAGTCTAACATCTGTGGTAGGTAAGTTGCTGGTGAGGATTCTGAGCAACAAGATATCTATGCATTTGGATAGATTAGGGATAGTCAGCATGGTTTTGTTTGTGGGAGATCGTGTCTTACGAATTTGATTGGGTTTTTTGAAGACAACACTCAAAATGTTGACGAGGGCAAGGCCAACGTTGTTTATATGGACTTTAGCAAAGCTTTTCATAAGGTTCCACATGGTATGCTGCTCTGCAAGGTTAGATTGCATAGGATCTAGGGAGAGCTAGATAACTGGATAGAAAATTGGTTTAATGGAAGGAAGCAGAGGGATGTGGTGGAAAGCTGTTTATGGGACTGGAGGCCTGTGATGAGTGGTGTGCCTCAGAGATTGGCGCTTAGCCCATTGCTGTTTGCTATTAATATCAACGATATGGATGAGAATATATATGGCATGATTTGTTAGTTTGCAGATGACACTGAAGTGTATAGTATCATAGATAGTGAAGATGGTTTTTGAAAATTACAGCAGGCTCTTAATCAGCTGGGCACGTGGGCTGAGGAATGATTCATGGAGTTTAATGAAGAAAAGTGCGAGGTGCAGCATTTTGGGAAGTCAAAGCAGGGTAGACATTCATAGTGAATGGTAGGGCTCTGGGGAGTCTGTAGAGTGGAGAGATTTAGGATATAGATACTTAGTTCCCTCAAAGTGGCCTTCATCACTCAAGACTTGGATAGATACATGGATGGGAAAGAGTTAGACATGGGCCAAATGTGGGCAAATGGGACTAGCTTGGATGGGGCATCTTGGTCAGCATGAATTTTCTGCCGGCTTTCACTATTATGATGTTTTGTACCAGATTGAAAACAGTTTTATGGTCTGAAATTGAACCTATTTGATCTGGATTTAAAGCTTGTTCCCCAACGTGCAGGGTGATGATACATTTGCTTTAGTTTCCTCTCTGTTTAATCCTGATTATGCAGCTGCCTTTGTCCCTTTGTGGTGGAACAGCAATTCTCACGTGTATAAGTATAATCTCGTATTTAAGTATGAAACATTAAAAATACCCATATCTTTATTCTGGGTTCCTAGCACAATAAGTACCTTCATCCCGTGGACCTGAAAATTGATTTGATGTCCTTTTCAAGCAACTTATGAGCACAATACTTTTAAAATATGGAAAAAAAAAAAAAATCTTGTCAATTTTGCGAGTACTAATTGTCCAATCAAAGCACTTTTGTCATTGAATCGGACGCCAATTGACCATTCACACGCTTTGTTTCAGGCTAGCTAGGTAGGGAGCCCACTGGGATCATGGCGGAGAGTATTTTGTCTATCTTCGGTTTAAACCAGCATCTGCAGTTCCTTCCTACACACTAGCACAAAGGAAGATGGTTGTGGTGACTGGAGGTCATCTCAGCCACTGAACATCTCTGCAGGAGGACCTCAGCTTTGTGTTCAGGGCTCAGCCATATTCAGCTGCTTCATCAATTACCTTTCTTAAGTCGTAAGATCAGAAGGAGGGATGTGCGCTGATGATTGCACAATGTTCAGCACCATTTATGACTCCACAGATACTGAAGCCATTCTACGTCCAAATGCCGAAAGACCGGAACCATGTCTAACAATAGGCTGATGGGCGGCAAGTAAAATTCACCCGCACAAGTGCCAGGCTGTGACACTAACAAATGAGAAAATCCAACTATCATCTCCTGACATTCACTGGGATTTACTTAACTGAATCTACAATATAGACATTTGGGGATTATCGTTAACCAGAAACGGAACTAGATTAGCTATTTACACGAAGTGGCTAAAAGAGCAGGTTAGGGGCTAGTAATCTTGCAGCAAGCAGGGTGGCATGGTGGCACAGCAGTAGAGTTTTTGCCTTACAGCACTTGCACTGCCAGAGACCCACATTCAATTCCGACTAAGGGTACTGTCTGTACGGGGTTTGTACGTTCTCCCCGTGACCTGTGTAGGTTTTCTTCAAGATCTTTGGTTCCCTCCCTCACTCCAAAGACGTACAGGTTTGTAGGTTAATTGGCTTGGTATAAATGTAAATTGACCCTAGTGTGTGTAGGATAGTGTTAATGGTTTGGTATAAATGTAAATGTAAATTGTCCCTCGGGTGTGTAGGATGTTGTTGAGGAGCTGGGATTGCTGGTCGATGCGGACGTGGTGGGCCGAAGAGCCTGTTTCCACACTGTATCTCTAAACTAAACTAAAGCAAGCAACTCCTCTCCTAACTCCCCTAAACCTGTCCCCCATCGACAAAGCTCAAGTCAGGAGCGTGATGGAATACTCTCCATTTGTCCAGATGAGCACATCTTCAACAATACTCAAGAGTCTTGATACCAAACAGGACACAGTGGTTCTCTTAATTGACACCCATTCATTCATCCACTCACCCCACCCCTGACACAGAGTGGCAGCAGTTTGCATCATCTACAGGATGCTCTGGAGCAAGTAATTGAAACTCTTGAGAAGGCACCTTCCAAATCCATAAGAAGGATTAGGGCAGCCAAAGCACGGGGACACCACCACCTGGAAGTTGCCCTGCTAGCCAGACACTATCCCCACTTGGAAACATGTCGCTGTTCCTTCACTGTTGATAGGTCAAAGTCCTGAAACTCACTCACTCACTCACAACACAAGGATTGCAGCGATTCAAGAAGGCAGCTCACCTGCACCTTCTCAAGAGCATATAGAGATGAGTAATTCAATGCTGGCACAGCCTGTGATGCTCACATCCCTTGAATGAATTTTTAAATAAAGAGTGCATTCACCGATACCAATTTAAGAACTCAAATTCACAGACTAAGAAGTTCTCTGTCCAATTTAGTTTTCATATCAATACAAACAGAATATCTCTGCAGTAAATCCTGGCAAAACCCTGCAGTGCGTGTTCAGAATTCTCTCTCTGAGCACCCGGAAAGCCACGGAGAAGCCGGGACCGGAGCAGGCCAGAGCGGGGTCTCGCAGGTCGGGGCCTCGCAATTTTCTAATTGGCTTAATTAATTAGTGTGCAATGTTTTGCACTGACGAGTTATGAATTCCTTCTTAATGATTTTTTATTTAAATCTGTGCCAAATTTCAAGTAGATACCAGAGACGGGACACGAAAGTCAAAATCTAGACACATTTTTCGATGTTCGGCCCGCAGTCTGAAAGGGATAGGAATGAAATGCCCTCATCATGGCTCCCAACACGATGATAGATCTATTTAAGGATTGGGAATGAAGTGACAAGTCATCATGAGTTGATGAAAGTAGGCTCTTAAAGGTTAAATATATTCAGGCAAGGTAAAATTTTGGGAGATACCCAAGTTTCAGGTGTTGATTTTTGAACAGGTTTAATACACAGCATGACCAAACTCTCACTTTATTACTTTTGTCTCGTTGAAAATTGGGTCAAAAATAATATGTTGTTCAGCTAATTTATTTTGAGTGATAGACCATTATGAAAAGATGTGTATTCTTTCTGTTGTTCTACGGTAGTTTCTTTAGAAATTGCATATACACTCTGTAGCAAAAGGGATCCAGAAAAATAAGGATGAAGTTTCCATCTCCCTTCTTCAGGAGACTGCAGATTTTCCACGTGGAACCCACAAGTGATTTAATGAGGGGATTATAATACCATTGGGTTTTATCCAGCCACATCTACCTTCAAGCATGTATTTTTTAGAAATCTTTTTATGCAACCCTTTTATCTGCACATCAACAACATAATGTCATGATTAAGAAGCAGATGTTATGTGCAAGGTATTTTCATTAAACTTTGTGGCATGGTTTAAACCTAGCCAGAATAAAGACACAAATGCCTATCTCTCATCATCTGAAAGAGATGGACTAACTTTGGGAATTTGCAATTCAGAAGTGAGTAAGTAAATATCCAGAATCTTTAGTGAAGTGTATTTTTTAATTTTTTTCTTCAATAATTTCCCTGCCACTGACATAAAGCTCCCTGTAGTTACCTGTCTTATCTCTGCTGCCATTCTTAAGTAGAGGAACAATGTTAGTCATAACCTATGTGCCAGAATATTGGAGGATAGCTAATAAAATTGCAAAGGTCGCCATCAAGGCTCTACATAACTATCTCTTCCCAGGCTTCCTACTGCAACCTGAGATAGGTCTCTTCCAGTCCTGGGAATTTATCAACCTTCTGAGTTACGAGACATCTCAACTTCTACTTGATACTGCCCTGCTCAAGATTATCCACATACACGTCCCTGAACTTGCCATCTTCCATGTCCTCCTTGGTGAAACCGGTGAAAATTATTCATTTAGGATCTCGCCCACATCACCAGGCTCCACACGTAAGGTTTACATCTTTGATCCCTGACGAGACCCAGTCTTTCCCTGGCTACCCTTTTGCTCTCAATATGCTCAATTCATGTGCAAACTGTCACTTTTGCCATCAGTGCATTCTATAACTGAAACTGGGTGCAACTTGTGAATGAAGAGTGTTGTATCTAATTGTGGAGATCTAGCGGATGATCTTAGTGAATTTGTGCTTCTCTATGAACAGTGAATTGATGGGAACTTCAAGTATTTATGAAATACTCCAATGCAGTTTTATGGATGAGATATGAGGTTCTTATCACATGCCAGGCAATAATTACAACTTCTAGCTGTAAGAAAAAAATACTTTCTATATATGGATCTATAATTGCCTCATAAATATTTCAAATGTGATAGATTTTAATTTTTTCACTTTTACTAAATCCTGTTCATATGTATGTGAACTTCTTCCCACCATAACCCTGAAAGTATATACAGATCATTATCTCACTCTATAAAATTATCAAATGTGAATGATAAAAAACTTTTGATTATTTCCTGGTCCGTAGACAGTGAGAATTTTCAGTGTAGCATGCAGCAGCATGATGCAGAGATCCCCCTGGAGTTGAGAACTAACACTGGTAAAGGGGGAATCCATGTCAAAGATCAAGATCTTTGTGGGTATTCTTCCTCAAGGTTAGCAGCAAGAGCCATCGCTCTACCACTGTGGGCAAAATACATCCATTAATCTCACGAGCCAGTTAATTAGAATCTTTACTGTGTGTGAATCGTTCACCAAAACACTACATAAATTACATTTATATTGCATTGCGATGTATTGTCAAGAATGCTTCTTTCTCATAGCTTTTCGTTTCAATATTTGAGGGGTAGTTTTGTTGAATATGTGTGAAATTGTAATATGCATTGTTGTATGATTGGAAGAGAATATGTTTGTAAAGTTGATATTAGTCCTACTGAATGAAATAATTTTTTGATAGGAATTGAAGGAATTTCAAAGAAAGCTACTCTCTCATTGCTGATAATGCATCCTGTATAATAGTTATTAGTAGAGTACTAGAGTATAGAATCGTGAGCTGAGTTACACATCAAAGGCCCAGGCTGCCAGGTTTTTCTTCTCAACAGCCTAATTACTTCAGTAAAACAGCAGACGTTCGTAAATGAGAGATAAGATGAATAAAATCAATTGTACCTGAGGATGCAGCATATATAATGGTTGTGTCTGATTAGAGCCTTTGAGAATTGAAAAATTCAGTTTTATTTTAGACTTCTTTTTAAAGTGTAAATTTAGCACTCAACCCAAGAAAATGAAAACTCTACTACATAAGAAAGAAGGAATTCGCATTTACATACTGCATTTTACAAATTTAGCACTTCCCAATCATTTTGCTTTTATAGTGCAGTTATTGTTATAATGTAAGAGTAAAAAGAATATAGTAAAAAATGTGAACAATTAGTTTGCATGACAGGGATTCAGTTAAAGGTAGATTACTATGGTGATAATGATGGCGAATGCTTTACTCGTGAAAAGAGCTTCGTGAGCTAAAGATACTATTATTCCTGACTTTGCTTATAATTTTTATCTGTTAAAATATGGAAATACTATTGATGTCATGCAGTATGTTGCTTTTCTTATACAAGTTGCATTTTCCATCGTGACAAACTTAATCTACGGTTCAAACATAGTCTCTTAATCCAGGTAATCAATCATTAAGCTAATTTTGCAAAAAAACAAAACCAAAGTCACAAATTACATCAAATGTGACTATAACCAAGATTATTTTTTTAATTTAATGGACCACACCATCTTCCACCTCCAACTTTTCCTCATTGTAAAGCTCTGTGTGATTGCTTATATATACTGTTTTTGTAAGAAAATAACTGCAGATGCTGGTACAAATCGAAGGTATTTATTTCACAAAATGATGGAGTAACTCAGCAGGTCAGGCAGCATCTCAGGAGAGAATGCTCAGTTCATACATTGTTAGTGCTTTTGCTCAATGATTTTAAACTTCTGCGATATTTCACCACTTAATACAGGAACAGAGAACAGGTACCTTTTTAGTAGCTAAGATAATTGATGGAAAGAATATCTGTTTTTCATGCATGTATTACTGAAAGCTTGCCTTGATGTCAAGGTTAGTGCTGATACATTTGAAAGCTTTGGGATTTGGGGCTTGCTTATGAAAGTAATTTGAGATATGGCAGCTGGTAAAATCTAAATTTAATGCCAGAAAAGATCAGAAAAATGCATGCATCTTCTATTGTATTGCTTTTGAATGATTGGGGTTTTACCCCTTGCATTTTGAGACGAATGTGCAGTTGACACCATTGCGGTGCTGCACACTGAGAACCCTTAGATTTATTCCTTAGCAGCTGAGGAACTGCCTCGTCTATATCAGGATCCTTGTGTTTATTTATTTTTTGTTTTTTATGATAATTTTCATAACTCTTCTATTTTCTCCCAATGAAAAATCATTGTTAAATGAATTAGGTGCTATTTTTACATTGTTTTGTTTTACCTCCAGATATGTAGATGATGTTATTGCACGCATTGACAGAATGTTTCCTGACATGTCCCTTCACTTATCCAGACCAAATGGTTCCTCTGCAGTGCTGCTGGTAAGATCTTTACAGTCATAGCACGGGCATTAAGATGCATGTCATTTTATATTTTTATGTGTGCAGTGCCTAGTACTCTTCAGGTTTGGTCCAATGTAGTGGAAAGATTTGGCCTAAATGTGAGAAATGGGGGAGAAAACTGAATGGTAAATCAAGAAGGCCGACAGAAAAATGTGATAAAGAATTGTGCTGATCTGCTGCTTCCAACATGTTCAGTTTTCATTGCTGAATGGAGGTTTGAAATGTGCAATTGAATACTGAGAAAATAAGAATTTCCTTTACATGAAAATATAAATAAACTTCACAGGACAAAAAAATCATGAAAATCATCAAAATATAATGGCAGTTTATTTAGAATTTATTTCAATGGCCATTTATTTCTTTTCAAAAATGCATTATGGTGATGTAGAATTTATTGCCTGGTGTTGCGCTCATGCTAACTTGCAAAGGGTTGTTTGATATAAAACAACGTTTGCAGGACCATAGGGAACAAGACCAAAGGAGCCAACAAAGGTAGGATGGGCCAAATAGCTCATTTCTGTGCTTTATTACACAATTCTATATTATTATAACAGCAAAACATGGGAGTTGGGCCTAGATGTACACACTAGTACAGGATAGATCACAAATTATTTCGTAGAGATCCCCCTCCCCTCCCCCCCACTCACCATCAACAACACCATAGTCATATCTGTGGAGTCATTTAAGTTCCTTGGAACCATCATCTCCAGGGACCTTAAATGGGGAGCCATCATCAAAATCAGAAAAATGCATGCATCTTCTATTGTATTGCTTTTGAATGATGGGGTTTTGCCCCTTGCATTTTGAGACACTGAGAACCCTTAGATTTATTCCTAAAGGTTCAACAGTCAAACTCCACAGTCAAAAAGGCCCAACAGGGGATGTACTTCCTGCGGCAACTGAAGAAACACAATCTGCCACAGGCAATGATGGTCCAATTCTATACTGCTATCATTGAGTCCATCCTCACCTTCTCCATCATGGTCTGGTTTGGATCAGCCACCAAGCATGACATCCGAAGGCTGCAACGGATCGTTTGCACAGCTGAGAAGGTTGTTGGCTGCAACCTTCCCCCCATTGACGAACTGTACACTGCAAGGGCCAGGAAGCGAGCGGGCAAGATCATCTCTGACCTCTCTCACGCTGGCCACAAACTCTTCGAAGCACTTCCCTCTGGAAGGCGACTCCGGACTGTCAAAGCAGCCACAGCCAGACATAAAAACAGCTTTTTTCCATGAGTGATAGTTCTACTCAATAACCAAAGTCTGTAGTCTCTTTTTTGCTCTGCTTTATTTTAACCCACATGTTTAGACCTTAATGTTGTATCCTTATTGTTTTGATGTGGTTATGCTTTATTCTTAATTGTCAACTGTATGTTTGTGTTGTCATTTGTGAGCGGAGCACCAAGGCACATTCCTTGTATATGCATACTTGGCCAATAAACCTATTCATTCATTCATTCATTCATTCATTCATTCATTCATTCATTCATTTGTTAAATGAAACTTATAATATAATTTTTTTTTTAATTAACTCACCATGGTAGTTTTACTATAAAAGGTTGTATTGTGCACAATAAAAATATTTATTTCAGTGTGATGACCTGAGCTATTTATACCTTTCATTGGCATTGTATAAATATTTTATTAAAAAAAACAAATTCAGCCGTATTGCGTTATTACTAGATCTCAGGAGGAAGCATCATTACTTGGAATATAAAAACATAGAAACATAGAAAATAATTGCAGGAGGAGGCCATTCAGCCCTTCGAGCCAGCACCGTCATTCATTGTGATCATGGCTGACCGTCCCCAATCTATAACCCGTGTCTGCGTTCTCCCCATATCGCTTGATTCCACTAGCCCCTAGAGCTCTATCTAACTCTCTCTTAAATCCATCAAGTGATTTGGCTTCCACTGCCCTCTGTGGCAGAGAATTCCACAATTTTCACAACTCTGGGTGAAAAAGTTTTTTCTCCCCTCAGTTTTAAATGGCCTCTCCTTTATTCTAAGACTGTGGCCCCTGGTTCTGGACTCGCCCAACATTGGGAACATTTTTCCTGAATGAACAAATATTACTTTCACATTTTTGTGGGTTTACGGCAGCTTATCAAGCTGCTTTGTTCATGTATTCCCAAGGCAAACGGTGCCAAATATATTTCTTCTCTTTGCTCAATCTATTGTACTTGAGTTTGAACTGATTCTATCTATGTTTGGAATATCTGATCTGTTTGGACAGCATGCAAACCAAAGCTTTTCACTGTACCTTGGTACATGTGACAATAATAAACCTAAACCAATTTCTATGTGACTTATTTTTATTTTTATTTATGGGGAGAAGGCAGGCATGGGTTACTGATTGTGGACGATCAGCCATGATCACAATGAATGGCAGTGCTGGCTCGAAGGGCCGAATGGCCTCCTCCTGCACCTATTTTCTATGTTTCTATGTATTTCAACCAGATTCCAGAGTTATACATTGAAGTGAAATATTTGAGGTAAAATTCTGTCTTGTTTTCGCTGCAAACAATTAAAGGCCAAAAATTTGGAAAGCAGTGAAGCTGATACACTAAACTATATTTTGATCTAGTTGTTTCTGGGTCAAGGATGCTCTATTGACTGCTTTTGAAGTACAGTTAGATGGAGAACTGAAAATAGCAAAGCAAGGGCATGGATTATCAATAAAAACTATTAGCGTTACTGCTGCTTGAGTTAATATCTAGATTTGTGAATAATGTGCTTCTCAAGTAACCAGGGTATACAGTACTTGTGAGAATGAAAAACAAAAAGCTTTTTAAGAAGAAGGAAATTATGTAGCATTTAGTGATTATGCATTCATATTGTAAATATATTTTTTATTTGCTTGTCATTGAAGAGACCATAATTACAGCTATTTATACCACAAGAGCACAGTCATTTAAGGCAGTACATTCTGTCCCACAAATCACTAAGTTTCCAATCTCAGCTGCGAAAAGGAGTTGCATTGAACAACCTAAAAAGAGAATTTAGGAGACTTCAAGGAGAATTGTTCATGATAATACGGTGGTGTGTCTTCTAGCAAGTGACTGGTGTTAGCCCAAAGAAAGTGGTATTTGTCCTGGCTCTCACGGTGAAGTAAGGAAATAAAAGAAATGTATATGCACTTGAATAGAATCATGGGAGGGATGGCACAGAAACAGGTTCTGTTGGCCCACCTCATCAATTCCAATCACGAGCCTATCTATGCTACTCCCATTTGTCCATATTCGGCTCATATCCCTCCTGTCCTTTCCTGTCTAAGTAACTGACCAAATGCCTTTTTAAACATTGTGATCATATCTGCCTCCACTACTTCATGTGGGAGCTCATTGCAGATATTCATCACCCTCTGTATGAAAACCTTACCCCATAGATCTCCTTTAAATTTCTGCCCTCTCACTTTAAACCTGTGCCCTCTAATTCTGGACTCCACTGAATTTCAGAATGGAAATGTTTGTGCATATTGTATAAAATAGTCATTATGAATAAAACAATCTAGTAACAGAATGGGGCAAATCTTAACGAAATTATTCCGTAGACTTTTATTCCGTAGAATCCAATATGATTCAGTATGGTCAAATGTGGTCATTTAAAATATTGATATCACCATCAATTGGATTGTGCAGTATAAACATATGTAGTAGCTCCATCAGAGTAAAAGACATAAATGTTTGAAAAGCTAATTCTACTATTAATTTGCTATATATTCAGTTTTGCACACAAATATAGCAGGGCACTATACACCTACAGAGATGGGCTCAACCCCCCCCCCCCCCCCCCCCAAATGTTTTTCTCCTAAAACTTAGCAAATTATGTCCGTATAAACATACCCATAGAGACCCACAATATCCAAACCCAATTTCTATTCGTTGTAGAGGTACAGCATGGAAGCAGGCCCCTCGGACCACCAGGTCCGTGCTGACCATAGATCATCTGTTAACACTAGTTCTATCCTGCACACTAGGGGCAATTTACAGGAGGCAATTAACCTACAAATCTGCATGTCTTTGGAATGAGGGAGGAAACCGGAACACGGAGAAAATTCACATGGTCATAGGTAAAAAGTGCAAACTCCGCACAGACAGCATCCGTAGTCAGGATCGAACTCGGGTCTTTGGAGCGGTGAGGCAGCAACGCTATAGATTCGATAATAAATTCGGCATTGTTCATTTGACACCTTATATGGGAAGTTATCAGTTTACTCGGTTTTTTAAAATACATTTACATAAGCTATTAATTTCACAGTTAACTTCAAAATTGTCAAGAGCAAGCTTGAGTTTTTTTTAGTAATTAAATTTTGTACATTTGAATGACATAAGATAAACTATAATGTATCAGTGGAAACATGCACTTCCTATTGTTTTATCACTCAGAGTAAATTTTCACTTTTGATGAAAATAACTGCAGTTACATGTCTTTGATTAATCTGTCCATTTCTAAGTGATCACTTAAATTGATCTTCAGATAATTTACCATTATAATTGATTGCTACTCTTTAATATTAGCCCTCAGTGATTTATGCACACACCACCTAGGTCCCTTCGGATGTTACATTGTCATCATTCTAAAAATATGCTGTTTGTGCATGGAAATGGACATTCTCATTTTTCTCATTGCATTGAATCTTTCCTATTCACTTTGCTTGCCTATGTTTGCTTGATGTTCCTTTATATTCTTTTCCCTGCTCACAGTCCCATAGCAAATTTGGAAATCTGACGTTTGGTCCTCTCAATCAAATCCTACAGTACTCATGTAGTCGCAGCCTTTCAACCTGAGAAAGACTAGTTTATTTTAACTCTAATTATGTCACTTAACTAATTCTCATTGAATGTCATTATATAACCCCCAATTCCATGTTCTATAACCTTATTGACAAACATATGTGTGAATCCTTTGTAAAAGTATTTTTAAAATCTAACTACACCCCATCTACTGGTTGCCCATCTCTCTATTCTATTTGTGATCTCCTTCAATTTTATTAGTCAAATCTGATTTTCCTCTTATATATCCATGTTGATTCTGCTCACTCCTATTATTCTTTTCTGGGTGTTCTTTTACCACATCCTTCGTTATAGATTATTCATAACTGATCTCAAACAAGTATTTGGTAGTTGCCGTTTCCTACCTCGCTCACTTTCTCTAATAGAAGGTTGTGATTACTATTCTCTAATCTACAATAGTGGTTTGTGATTACTGCCTTCTAATCTCCAATAGTGGGTTGTGATTACACCCTTCTAATCTCCAATAGTGGGTTGTGATTACACCCTTCTAATCTCTAATAGTGGGTTGTGATTACACCCTTCTAATCTCCAATAGTGGTTTGTGATTACTGCCTTCTAATCTCCAATAGTGGGTTGTGATTACTACCCTCTACTCTCGAATAGTGGGTTGTGATTACTACCCTCTACTCTCCTAGAACTATTCTAGATTCCAGAATTTGGATAAATGATAACGATTTGGAAAAATGATAAGCATCCCTTTCTCTGTAACCACCTCTTTCAAAACTCTGGGATGTAGAGCATTCAGCCATAGGTATATAGCAGCTTTCAGTCTCGCCAATTTCTCTCTTACTTAAGTATACAATAATTAACATCCCTAATTCTCGCTAATCTCTTGCTTCTCAGGCATTTATGACATGTTTTATGGGCATTCTTAGGTGAAAACAGATAAAAGATATTTGTTCAGTTATCTGTCATTACCATATTATAAATTCTGATGTCCCTGTCTGTTAGGAATTCTTATTTGCTTTTGCTAGTCTTTGCCTATTTTATCATTTAAGGAAGCTGTCATGGTTCATTTAAAATTTATTTTATATTTATATTAAAATCAATCTTTATATTTCTTGTCAAATTTCTTTATGTTGCATTAAAAAATGTTTTAGGTTGATTGAGTTAATATAAAATGAAAATTGTAGAAATAGCATAGATCTGAACAGTGCAAACCATGGTGTTACAAAGGATGCTGCCATGCAAGTTCTATGCCATGCAATGTTCGAGTGCTGCATATTTGTACTTTGTCAAAAGGAATTTATACCTCCCAAGGAAAAAAATGCTGTTGAAATAGTCTTTGCAGACTGGCAGTTTGAATTGTATTTACTGCTTCAGCACTTGTCAGTATGCTTTATTGGTATCTAAATGTGTAAATTGGAATTCCATTCAACCTACTGCACAATAAATAGTTTTACCAATTGCTCCATTAATTATTCTGTCAGTTTATAAGCAGGGTGCAAGTCTTCACTTGAATGGATAGACTTGTTCTTTTCAAAGAGTATACAACCAGAAAATAATTTCTTATTTCTCAAGTATGTTAAATATCCAAAAGCTTTTGTAATACCCAATAACTCACAGGTTGGTACAGTTATAAACGGGGATAATTTTTGGTGACATTTATATATATTTGTTCACAATTAGGATATTTTACATTAGAAGGGAGCATTGTGAATTTACGGTGCATGTTTATTACATGGAGAAACATCTAAAGACCAAGGATGGCACATAGTGGGTGTGATTATGACCCTCTAATCTCCAGGAACTGCTCGTAAAGCTGCTGCCTCACGGCTCCACAAACCACATCCAGTCTTTAATGCCGACTGTGAGGAATTTGCACATTCTCCCTTTGATCATTTTTTTTCTTCTCTGAGTCGTCCAGTTTCCTCCTCATTGCAAAGTCTGGCATTTTAAAACATTATTTGGCCACTGTGAATTGTCCATAGTGTGTACATGAGTGATACTATCTGGTTGGGGGGAGTTGATGGGAACTCGCCCAATCTTGGGCAAGTCCAGAACCAGGGGCCACAGTCTTAGAATAAAGGGGAGGCCATTTAAAACAGAGGTGAGAAGGAACTTTTTCACCCAGAGAGTTGTAAATTTGTGAAATTCTCTGCCACAGAGGGCAGTGGAGGCCAAATCACTGGATGGATTTAAGATAGAGCTCCAGGGGCTCGTGGAATTAAGGGATATGGGGAGAAGGCAGGCACGGGTTATTGATTGTGGATGATCACAATGAATGGCGGTGCTGGCTCGAAGGGCCGAATGGCCTCCTCCTGCACCTACGTTCTATGTTGCTATGGAACCTGGGGAAAATAATGTGGATTTTGTGTGGTAATACTTTAACTGATGCTTGCTAGTCAGCATGGACTTGATGGGTAAAAATCCTGGTTCTATACTGTATGATATAAACATAGCACAAAAAGTAAGGAAATTTGTGTTTGGTAGATTATTTCTTTGTTGTAACAATGCTTCTTGGCAATAAATCTTATACCGTTGGAAAGCCTGTTTATTTCCCTTTTAAATGGTGCCACATTTGTAAGGAACATGCATTTGTGGGATGAGCAGCAGAGCTGAGTATATGGGTTGCGCCCATGAAAAATTTGCCAAATCTTCTCTGCCAATGCCAAACAGCTTATTCTGCTGTTGCTATTGACTCTTGTTTTGAGCTTCTGGTACCCCAGGTGCTGACAATCAGGTGCCTGATTGGCACCTGATTGGCAGCATCTGTGAGCATGGGCCCTGCTACAGTGGTCAGTAGGTGTCTGCTCCAAGAATCAGCATGCCACGTTTGACTGATCTGGATAGGGCCCGTGCGATAGGGCAACTTCAAGTTGGTGTTCCGCAAAACCAAGTTGCGGCATTATTTGGAGTGAGCCCTAGTACCATCTCCAAAGTGAAGGCCAAGTTCCATATAACGGGGGATGTCAGAGACAGGGCGCGAAGTGGGCGTCCTAAGAAGATGACACCTGAAGAAGACCATTTCCTCACCCTGTCAGCACTTAGGAACCGTAGGCTGTCTTCTACAGATTTGCAGTCAAGGTTTGCAGGACGATATGGCCGACGGCTCTCTGCCCAGACATTTCGGAACAG
This sequence comes from Rhinoraja longicauda, assembly GCF_053455715.1. Lineage (NCBI taxonomy): Eukaryota > Metazoa > Chordata > Chondrichthyes > Rajiformes > Arhynchobatidae > Rhinoraja > Rhinoraja longicauda. The sequence continues at coordinate 14,801,600 of NC_135983.1, forward strand.
ACTGCACGCAGCCGATCTCCGGTCTCATAGGGCTGCCAGGAGGCCTGCCATGACTGCCCTTCACCGTCACTGGAAAAACGAGGCTTGTCATCATTGGAGGCAATCTCAATGCAGAGAGATATCGAGATGAGATTCTGCAACCAGTGGCAATCCCATATCCCACAGTCTGGGACCGAACTCTATCCTCCAAGATGACAATGCTCGCCCCCACAGAGCAGGGTTTCTCAGAGACTACCTCCAGAATTTGGGAGTGGAGAGGATGGAATGGCCTGCCAGCAGTCCTGACCTCAACCCCATTGAACACTTGTGGGATCAGCTTGGGCGTGCTGTTCGTTCCAGAGTGACCAACACAACCACGTTGGCTGACTTGCGACAAATGCTGGTTGAAGAATGGGATGCTATCCCACAACAGTGTGTGACCAGGCTGGTGACCAGCATGAGGAGAAGGTGCCAGGCTGTTGTGGCTGTGTATGGTTCTTCCACACGCTACTGAGGCTCCTGTTTATTAAATGAATAAATTGTTAAATTGCCAATATGTCTTGTTTCTTCAGACTTCAATCATCCAATCCACCAAACAACACCGAACAAGAGTCAATGGCAGAATAAGCTGTTTGGCATTGGCAGAGAAGATTTGGCAGATTTTTCATGGGCGCAACCCACATACTCAGCTCTGCTGCTCATCCCACAAATGCATGTTCCTTACAAATGTGGCACCATTTAAAAGGGAAATAAACAGGCTTTCCAACGGTATAAGATTTATTGCCAAGAAGCATTGTTACAACAAAGAAATAATCTACCAAACACAAATTTCCTTACTTTTTGTGCTATGTTTATATAATTCTATGGTAATTGAATTCAGCAGCGTAAAATACTGATTAGAGGGGAAACATGGGCAGAAGCATCGGAGGATAAGAAAGTATTATTCTGATAAAAGTAATTGACCAGAAATATTGGCTCTCTTTCACCCTCCACATGCAAATTTATCATATTGAAGCCTTGCTGGCTCATAAAGAAGACTTTAATCTGAAAAGAACTGCAGATGCTTGTTAATACACAATAGGACATAAAGTGCTGGAGTAACTCAGCAGGTCAGGCATTCCTTCTTTCCTTCTCCAGAGATGCTGCATGTCCCGCTGAGTCACTCCAGCATTTTGTGTCTATCTCCAGAGAACATGGATATGCAATGTTTTGGGTCAAGACCCTTCTTCTAACTGATTGTTGGTGGTGGGGGAGGGGGGGGGGCGAGAAGAGAGCTGAAAAGGGGGAGAGGCAGGACAAAGTGCGGCAGGTAACAGGCTGAAGCAGGAGAGGGGGATTTTTTGACAGGCAGATAGTTGGAACAAAGTCCAGAGATAAAAACAATAGGTGTGAGGCAGATTTGAAGTGTTGCAGATTGTTAAAATGGGGAGGAAAGTAGCAGGAGGGGGGGGGGGGGGGGGGGGGAATATGTTGGAGCCCTAGATTTTGCAGTTTAATGTCAAGGTTTACAGCCCTATCCTCAATCTTTTTTTCCAATATATTGATAACTGCATCAGGGCAGCCTCCAGCACCCATGCAGAACTCGTGTATTTCATTAACTTCACCACTAACCTCCACCGTGTACTCAATTTCGCCTGGAATATCTCAGACACCTCACTCCCTTTTCTTGATAGCAACTGATGTCTACTATAAACCTACCGACTCCCACAGTTATTTGGACTACACTTCCTCCCCACCCTGCCTCTTTGAAAGATGCTATTCCCTACCCTCAATTCTGCCGTCTCCACCGCATCTGCTACCAAGATGAGACTTTGCATTCTAGAACATCTGAGATGCCTTCTTTCTTTAGTAAACGTTGTTTTCCACCTTCTGTCATAGACGGATCTCTTACCCGTGTTTCCTCTGTCTAGTATTCTGCTCTTGCTCCCCCTGCCCAAGGATAGTTTCCCTGGTCCTCACCTTTTAGCCTAACAGCCTCCACATCCAACGCATCATACTCCAACATTTCCGAGACCTCCATCATGATTCCACCACCAGTCACTTCTTCCCATCTTCACCCCTTTCCGCCTTTCGCAGAGACCGCTCCTTCCCATCCAAACCACCCTCTCCCCAAGTACTTTTCCCTGCAACCGCAGGAGATGTAACACCTGGCCCTCTACCTCCTCCCTCGCCACCATCTGGGGACCACAGCAGTCCTTCCAGGTGAGACAGAGGCTCATGTGCACCTCTCTAACCTCTTTTACTACTGCTGGTGTTCCCAATGTGGATTCCTGCACATCGGCAAGACCAAACCTAGGCTGGCCCTCAACAACTTCTCCTTTGAAACCCTCAACAACTTCTCCTTTGACTCCTCCCACTTCCTCCAAACCAGAGGCGTAGCTATGGGCACTCGCATGGGCTACGCCTGCCTCTTTGTCGGGTACGTCGAACAATCCCTGTTCCAGACGTACATTGGCCCCATCCCCGAACTCTACCTCCGCTACATCGACGACTGCATTGGTGCTACCTCTTGCACCCATGCAGAACTCACTGACCATACACTTCACCTCCAATTTCCATCCTGCCCTTAAATATACCTGGACTATCTCCGACATCTCCCTCCCGTTTCTGGACCTCACCATCTCCATCACAGGAGACAGACTAGTGACGGGCATTTACTATAAACCCACTGACTCGCACAACTATCTGGACTACACTTCTTCCCACCCGGTCCCCTGCAAAAAGTCTATCCCCTACTCCCAATTCCTCCGTCTACGCCGCATCTGCGCCCGGGATGAGGTGTTTCACACTAGGGCTTCCGAGATGTCCTCGTTCTTTAGGAAACGGGGCTTCCCCTCCTCCATTATAGATGAGGCTCTCACTAGGGACATCCCGCAGCTCCGCTCTTGCTCCCCCTCCCCCCACTTGCAACAAGGACAGAATCCCCATCGTTCTCACCTTCCACCCCACCAGCCAACGGATCCAACATATCATCCACCAACATTTCCGTCACCTACAACGGGACCCCACCACTGGCCATATCTTCCCATCCCCTCCCCTCTCTGCGTTCCGCAGAGACCGTTCCCTCCGTAACTCCCTGGTCCACTCGTCTCTTCCTACCCAAACCACCCCAACCCCGGGAACTTTCCCCTGCAACCACACGAGATGCAACACCTGTCCCTTTACCTCCCCCCTCATCTCCATCCAAGGACCCAAACAGTCTTTCCAGGTGAGACAAAGGTTCACCTATACCTCCTCCAACCTCATCTATTGCATCCGCTGCTCTAGATGTCAACTCATTTACATCAGCGAAACCAAGCGCAGGCTCGGTGATCGCTTCGCTGAACACCTGCGCTCGGTCCGCATTAACCAAACTGATCTCCCGGTGGCCGAGCACTTCAACTCCCCCTCCCATTCCCAGTCTGACTTTTCTGTCATGGGCCTCCTCCAGTGCCATAGTGAGGCCCACCGGAAATTGGAGGAACAGCACTTCATATTTCGCCTGGGCAGTTTGCAGCCCAGTGGTATGAACATCGACTTCTCCAACTTTAGATAGTTCCTCTGTCCCTCCCTTCCCCTCCTCCTTCCCAGATCTCCCTCTATCTTCCTGTCTCCACCTATATCCTTCCTTTGTCCCGCCCCCCTGACATCAGTCTGAAGAAGGGTCTCGACCCGAAACGTCACCCATTCCTTCTCTCCCGAGATGCTGCCTGACCTGCTGAGTTACTCCAGCATTTTGTGAATAAAAAGAGTTATGCTGATCTTGCTTTTATTTGGGGGAAGCACTTCAATGTGTACTCTGTCTTGCTGCTATCAGGGAAACTGCCCTGAACAACAGATGAGAAGTTCATGATATGGGAGCTGAGAACAGGAACTGAATTGAAGCTGAGTGAAGGAACTTGAAGTCAGCTGAGTGCGACTATTGATTGTACTGATGAAACAGGATCAGATATGGTTTGCTGGGAATATGTTTAGGCCATTCACAAACTTCAGCTCGACTTCAACTTTGAGCTTTAATGCAGAGGTGAACAAAAAACTAATGCAAAACGTTCCCTTTTTGTTTGAACCTGACAGTTTACCTATGAAATAGTGCAGAGGCATTTTTAGAACCGAGGCTATGAAAAGAAAATGTGATGACTGATGAGTTATGGTAAGCGCTTCAATTTGGGCTATCTGAGGAACATGCCAATGGTTTAGGCAGCATCAAATGAGACTAAATGTGTGGCAGGAGAAACGATGTTAAGTTCAGATTCATCAGATCTTGTGGTTTATTCTGAGCTTGGTGTAATATGAATTACACAATGGGCTGGTTTTAACTGATGAGGGTTGGGAATCTGTGCCCATATTTGGAGTGTAAATTGTACAGGTTGTTCCCCAGGTTACAGTAGGGTTCCACTCCTGTGAATTGTTTATATCTCAGAGATGTGACCGTGGATCAAGTTCCCACATGGCAGAAGATGCCTGCAGACCTGCAGCAGCTGACAAATCCATCCTGCTGTGTGTATATATGTGCTGTGCATAAGTCGAGTGATAAGCTGGGGAGGACCTCAATGGTACTTTCATGTCATGTATACCTAGGTACAGTGATTTTTTTCAGTACCAATCTTTTTATATATTTGGCCCAATAATGCTTAAAGACAAGAGTATAATATAATAGATTACCATGAGGCAATGCACAGGAGTCGCCATGTTCCCAGCGCCATCTTGTACCCTTCGAGTTCAGAACTGTCAAAAATATTAAGTTTTAACTTGGCCATAAAGGCCCATTTTCCTGGCAGCTGCACTGGGTTTCAAGGGTTGGCTTTTCTAGGCCATGCTGTCGATGTCCTCCACCGCTACTCCGCCGTTTCGTATGTTTGCAGGCCGCTTTTGATCTACACGCTCGGCTACTCTGAGTCCAGTCGAGTCCCAGGCTGCTGCGGGGCCTCTGAGGCACACTCGGCTGACTCCTCGATCTGGACACATCTACCCACAGATGTGCTGTCCTTCACCCCACTGCTCAGCCTCTGCCCCAGGCACCTCCTGCAGCAGACCTTGGAGCGCCTCTGAGGGTGCAGCAAGTAAGACCCCAGCCTGCACTGGCACCGTTGTTTACCTCCGTCTGCGGCTGCTGCCGTCTTGCGTACAATAAAGAGAAGGTTGAGCATAAAGGCATATCAGCACAATGAATAAAGTTGAACTTTTGACAGAAAAACAAAAGTGGGTAAATGTAAAGCAGAAGAAAAATGAAGAATAAATTGAGTGTGCGTTTAGTGGTGCCATCTACAAAGAGAAAATTGAAGGCCAGTGAATTGAAGTAGTGAAACTGTAGAGCGCGACAGACGTACAACCTCGGTACACTGCCACAAAATGTACAGTGTGTAGCACAAGCTAAAATTCCTAGGATAAACAGAGAAATTAACATGCTGAGCTATGAAACAAATTTAGGCATCGGAATAGTAAATTTAATGGGGGCTATCAACGATATGATGAAGGCAACAAAGAAAATTACATAGATTATGACTGCAGATGATCTCCAAGAAAACAATAAAGACATTTATGACTACAAAACATTAAAGACTAAAACAAGATAAACAACAAACATCTATTTTTTAAGACATAAAAAACTAGCAGAAAAAGTGTTCTATCCAAAGGTTACAAAATAAATTACATTTGGTATTAGCTCAAGGGAACAGGCTTATAATTTTGTCAAAATTATCAGTAGAACATAGACCAGTACAGGACAGGCCCTTCGCCCAATTATGTCTGTGCCGAACAGAATAATCCCTTCTGTTTGAATGCGTTCCATTTCCCTCCATTTCCTGCGTATCTATTTGAAAACGCCTTAAATGCCCCTCCACAGTTACCCATGGCAGCACATTCCAGCCACCTTCCACTTTCCGTGTAAAAAAAAAATTGCCCCCAAAATAGTATTTAAACTTTCTCCCTCAGACCTGATAGCTGTGCCCTCCAATATTTGACCTTTCCACCTGGGAAATAGAATCTGACATCTATCCCAATGCCTCTTACAATTTTATTAACTTCTATTAGCTTTCTCGCTCCAGAGAAAACAGTTCAAGTCTGTCCAACTGCTTTTTAAAGCTAATATCCTCTACACCAGCAGATTCCTGGTGAACCCTCTCCAAAGCCTCCACATCCTGCCTGTACTGCAATATTCCAAATGCAGCTTAACCAAAGTTTTGTAAAGCTGGAGTAAATCTGAGCATTGTAAGTATTTCAGAATTCAGCAAAGGAGGAACAAGATATTGATAAGGAAAGCTGAGGCAGGATACAGGAGTCATCCAGCAATTATAGAACATAGAACAATACAGCACGTGAATAGGTCCTTTGGCCCACAATGTCTGTGCCGAACATATGCCAAGACCAGCACTTACTTGTCTGCACATAATTCATATCCCTCCATTCCGTGTGCATCCAGGTGCTTATCCAAAAGTCTCTTCAATGTCAGTATCATGTCTGCCTCCACCACCACACATGGCAGCGTGTTCCAGGCACTCGTCACCTTCTGTGTAAAAAAAATACTTACACCGCACATCTCCTTTAAACTTTGCCCTGCTCACTTAAAGCTATGCTCCTCTCACCTTAATGATATGGCCTCTAGTATTGATATTTCCATCTTGGGTAAAGAAGGCATATGATAGGCGTAATTGATCGGGACATTGTATAAGAGTCAGGAAATCATATTGTCTGACTGTCTACACTATATATACGTCTCATAATTTTATATACTCTATCAAGTCTCTCGGCAACATCTGGTATTCCAAAGAAAACAATCCAAGTCTGCCCAACTTCTCCCTGTAGCTAATACCATCTAATCCAGGCCTTGTAACAAAAGCATACACAAAGTGCTGGAATAATGGTCAGGCAGCATCCCTGGAGAACATGGATAGGTGACATTTTAGTTTTGGACTTCTTCATATGGGTGAAGTTTCGTATCAGTATCTACATCATTCTGGTAAACTGCACCCTTTCCAAAGCCTCCACATTGTTCCAGTAATGGGGCGACCAGAACTACACACAATTTTCCAAATGCAGCCTAACTAAAGTCCTATAAAGCTGCATCATGATTTCCTGACTCTTATATTCGATTGTCCCAATTAATGAAAGGAAGTCTATCATATGCCTTCTTTACCACACTACTTGCATAGCTACTTTCGGGGAGTTATGGACTTGGACCCGAAGATCCCTCTGTACATCAGTGCTCTTAAGGGTCTTGCCATTAATTGTATATTTACCCTTTACATTCAACTTCCCAAAATGCAACACCTCACACTTGCTCGGATTAATCTCCATCTGCCATTTCTCCAATCATTTCTGTAGCTGCTCTATATCCCGCTGTATACATTAACAGCCTTTCTCACAGTCTGCGGCCCCAGCAACTTCAGTGTCATCTGCAAATGTACTAAGCAACCTGTCTACGTTTACGTCCATTTATATATATTGCAAACAACAGAGGTCCCAGGACAGATCCCTGCAGTACACCACTGATCACAGATCTCAGCCTGAATAATATCCTTCCACCACAACTTTCTTTCTTTAGTAGTAAGTTATAAATCCATACAACCAAGTCATTTGGAATTCTGTGCATCTTAATTTGCTAGATTAGCCAACCTTGGAGGATTTTATTAAATGCCATATCAAAATTAATGTAGATAAAATCCACCACCCTATCCTCATTGATCACTTTTGTTACCAAGAACATAGAACAAACCAGAATAATTCTATAAATATTTCAACAGGAAAAGGGTAACAATAGTAAATGTGGCACAATTGCAGATTGAAATGGGAGAAATTATATCAGGAAGTTAATAAGTGGCATGGAAATTAAGCAAATATTTTGTACTTGTCTGCACGCAATAAGGTCCCTAAAGTTTTCTGGAAACAGTAGACCTGAAAGAAAATAGCACTAATATAACAGCTATAAGATAAATTAATGCGACTTGATGATGTCAAGTCCCCAGAACCTGATGACCTGCAAACGTAGGTTCTGAAAGAGGTAGTGAGTGGATCTTCCAAAATTCTATAAATTTTACAACAGTTTCTGTAGTTGGGTAGGTTGCAAATATAAATACATTATATAAAAAAAAGAATGAAAATGAAATATTTACCAATTGGCCTAACAACAGTCGTTGGGAAATTGCTGGAATTTATTATTAAGAAAGTGGTAACAGGGCAGATAAAATGCACATAGAGTTGGGCAGAGGCAGCATTGATTGATGAAAAAGAAATTATTTTTGACAAGTTAGTAATAGTCATTGGAGATATAAGTTGCAGAATAGATAAGGAAGGGCACAGTGGACCTGGTGTATCGGGACTTTCTAGAGGCCTTAAATTAGGTGTCCTGCAAGCAGTTTTTAAAGAAAACTAGAACACTTGCGATTTGGGGTAATATATGGATTGGCACTTGATTAATGGACAGGAAACAACAGGAATAAAAGGGGTATTTTCAGGTTGGGAGTTCATGGAGGTCAGAAAGAGGGATGGCTGACAAGAGCACATAAAAAATGTCATTACTAGAGGTAACAAGGACATCAGTGAAGGTTTCTACAGTGGAAGAGCTGGTCAGTGATAGAAATAGGTGGACTTGATGAATTATGTTGTTTAAAAACGATAACATGCATCAGAGGTGAACTGTAAGATAGAAAAAATACAATTTTCTTCAGAATAGTGACATTTTAAAACCATTGCATTCATTTAGCTTTGTATACTTGAATATATAGTCACAAAATCCAGATGTGGTTCTTAGCTTCAAGCAACTAATTTCTACAGTATATACAGATTGGTCTGGTCCCAGGACAAGGAGTTGATAATTATGGTCAATATAGAGAGTATATTTCTGCAAATTTCTATACTTCAAAGCTTGTGAATCTTTTCAAATTTCCTAAGAAGGCTCGAACTGTTCAATTATTCAATGCCAAAATCGATAGTTCTTTAAACACAGAGGGAATCGAGAGAGGGGATAAACCATTATCCTGTTGAATGCGGGAGGAAGCTAAGGGGACCATATGGCCTACTTTTGCTCTATTGTTAATATTCCTTATGACTTTGGTAAATTTTAATAAAATCTGAGAATTCCAATGGGAAGAGGGTACAAATCCAAGGAGAGCAAGCTGACTGGATAGAGAATTGGCTTCCTGGAAGGAAGCAGACGATGGTGGTAGAAGGTTGTTTTCGGATTGGAGGCCTCCAAAATCTGTGCTGGGCCCATTGGTGTTTGTGGTTTATATCAACAATTTGGATGAGCATGTACAAGGCATGAATAGTAAGTTTGCTAATGACACCAAAGTGGGCGCTATCGTCAATAGCGAAAATGGTTATTGCCATTAGACATAGGCTACGGATCACCATTATTCAGTCATGATTTATTTGAATAACAGGAATAGGTTTGAGACCCAAAGACCTAGTCCCATTCATAGTCATACAACATGGAAACAGACCCTTCAGCCCAGCTTGCCTATGCCGACCAAGGTAACCCTATCTACACTAGTCCCACCTGCCTGTGTTTGCCCCCTATCCCTCTAAACCTTTCTTCTCCGTACCTGTCCAAATGTCTTTTAAATGGTGTTATAGTTTCTGCCTCAACTACCTCCTCTAGCAACTCATTCCATATACCCACCACCCTCGGTGTGTAAATGTTGTCCCTCACATTCCTATTAAACCTTAAACCCATGTCCTCTGGTTCTTGTTACCTCTACTCTGGATTAGATAGTCTGTGCATTTACCCTATCTATTCCCCTCATGATTTTATACACCTCTATAAAATCACCTCTCATCATCTGACTTTCCAAGAAACCTTGCCCAAACTCTCCTTATAGCTTAGGTCCTCGGTCTCTGCAATATCGTCCTAAATGTTTGCACTCTTACCATCTTAACAACATCTTTCCTATAGCCAGGTGACCAAAACTGAACACAATATTCCAACTGTGGCCTCACCTGTGCCTTACATAGCTGTAACATAACATCCCAACTTCTACAATCAAAACCCTGACTGATGAAGGCCAGTGCAGAAAGCCTTCTTGAGCACCTTATTTTCCTGTGACCCCACTTTCAAGAAACTAAGTACCTGTACTCTTTGATCCCTCTGTTCTACAACACTCCCCAGAGTCCTGTCATTCCTTTACCTTGCGTTCCTATCAGCTAGTGGGAATGTTAAACATTTTCAAGAAGGCTTTGACAACATCCTGTGTCCACCTGGTAATCTCTTGCCATGATGGACCTTAGAGTAGAGTGTTTGTTTCAGGGCTCTGGTGTTGGACATTGGAACAATATAGCCTGCCCATTGGGGCTAATTGAGTGTAATTAAACCCTCGATGCTCGGATGTTGGCTTGGGAGAGAACGCTGATGTTTTGTTGTCTACATTTATTGTTGGGATTGAGAGGTAAAGGTTTAGTCTGTGCAATGCAGGAGTGGGTTGGAAGAGAACCTCTGTTTTGTGCATGATTGGTCCCATTCGCTTGTAAACATCACCCAGTCTATAAATCAGTGTGAATCATAGGCTTCATTTTACTTTAACATCCTTTTTATGGAGCAAGTTAAAATCATGAATGGGATAGAAAGCAGTGTATTTCAGATTGTGTTCAGGATGAGGATTTTTAGCTACTAAAACAGATTTAAAGGATGTCTTGGAGAAATGTTCAAAATTGTGAAGCTTAGTTAACGTTAATAGAAAAATTATTTCTACTTATTAATGAGACATTAGCCAAAGGGGGTTAATGTAACTATTACTGATGGTTAATGGGCGATAGTAGTTAAATGTCGTTTTATGTTTTTAAAAAAATCTATGTTCTCCAAGAACATTTAAGTTGGTAAAATCCACAGAAACTTTTAGAAAGAGTGACTAATAAAAAGAAAGGACATGGACTAAGGACTGGACAGACAGATTAAACAGATAACCTTTTCAGATAGCCAGGCTAATTCACCTCTATTGTAATAACATTAATATTCTACATGTGAAGAATTAACAGACCATTTTTAATTGGGTGTGTCATCTGAGCAGGCTTCATATAACACTATGAAGATCTTGAATCAAGTTCAAAACTACCATTACACACCAACTTGGAGAAAAGAACTGATGGACCATGTCGTTCAAAATATTACGGGAACCAAAGAATAAAACCAGCATCTAAGTGACGAGATAAAACAGTTTACGAACAGTAATGAAAGGCATTACAAAAAAGGAATTTTCACATCTAATCCTTGAGTAACTCCCTGGGGTTCCCAGGGAAGGGATTGATGAAATGTGATAGTTGTCTGCTTTGAAAATACTGATGAGATGGAGGCCTGGATCCCTGTGGACTGCTGGTGCTATTGATTGAGAAGGAATGACAGCCTAATCTACGTTTGAAAGCTATGGCAAGTTTAAAAGTAAACTGGCACTGAGCAAAAAAAAAAAGCCCATTAGCGCATACCTTCAAGAATGATGTAATTATTTTCAAGCTCGCCTTGTTAGAGCCATCTCAATGCAACATTCTTGTTAAACCTTAAAAAGAGAATTGGAATCTGAAACTGTTCAATTGGGTTATGTCAAATACATTCATTAAATGCATAAGAAAATAACTGCAGATGCTGGTACAAATCGAAGGTATTTATTCACAAAATGCTGGAGTAACTCAGCAGGTCAGGCAGCATCTCAGGAGAGACCCGAAACGTCACCCATTCCTTCTCTCTTGAGATGCTGCCTGACCTGCTGAGTTACTCTAGTATTTTGTGAATAAATACCTTCGATTTGTACCAGCATCTGCAGTTATTTTCTTATACTACCTGTTGCTCCACTGGGATTTCTCCTCAAGGTATGTCCACTTTGAAGAAGTTCTCCTCCTCTCTTCGACGAGAGTTTAGCAACATGCTCTCTCGCTGCTACCCCTCTGTGATTTCTCCTGCCCTCCTATTCTACGACCACATTTTGACCCAGACTCGCGACCACAGCCACATCTGCTTTCTTGGGACTTGCCTGCACCTCCATTTTCATTAAATGCATGCTTTATATGCCTCTGAAAACCTCTACCTGGTCCGTGTACATCAGCAAGCTTTTTATCCCAACTCAGACAGAAAAATAATCAACTTTTTAAAAAAAAATTTTTTATATTTTATTTTTGAAAAGCATATGTACAAATCGAAATAAGAAAAAACACATTTGTTACAAAGTTCTTACATAGCTTCAATTTTAAAATTTTTGAAGAGAGAAAGTAAAAATAAAAATATAAAACTATAAACTTGGGGAGAGAGAGTAAGAGGGTTAAAAAAAAAAAAGGATCTAACAATAAAAATTAACGGGAGTAGATCCGGGAGACAAAAACCACAGCTGTACATCCAACCCCCAACTCAAGTTTCAACTTTTTATTTAATTTTTTTTAAATTTTAGTCCTGTGCCAAACCCATTTACTTTTCTAAAAATTCAATAAATGGAGACCATATTTTAAAAAATAACTCAGGTTTGTCGATTAAGGCAAACCTTATTTTTTCCAAATGCAGGGTCTCTGTCATTTCCATAGTCCACATTTTAATTGTGGGGGTTATTGGTTTTTTCCAAAATTTAAGTATTAGTTTTTTCGCAGTTATTAGACTGTAATCAAGAAAATGTACCTGACTTACTGTAAAATTTGTAGTATGTTCTGATAATCCTAATATAATTAATTTTGGGTCCATATCTAATTTTTTATTAATAACTTTAGAAACTATTTTAAAAATCTCCAATCAGCAAGCTTTTTATCCCAACTCAGACAGAAAAATAATCAACTTTGAAGTTCCACCCTGCCATTTCTGGCTTGTCAACAGCGTTTGACATGTGGACTACACAAATCCCCCCAAGACTTCTCCATCATTGTCCAGCCTGGAGAGGGCTGTTCTTACCCAGTTCCCCCTTTATCAGTGCAGCCATAGCCAGAAACATGGCTTCTCCTGCACCAGAACTGTTACCTCATTGTCCTCCAAGTAGTTTTCCTTACCCCTTCGTATTTCCCATTTACACACAGTTCCATAACAATACCTGGAACACGGTGTAATGTTCCACAAGTACACTGGTAATACCCTTCTCCACCTCCAGTACGCCTCATGATCTCCCTCCTATTTCTGAATTGTCAATTTGTCATCCAGTTACTGAAAACGCTGAAATTTCTTGTAATGGAAGGCTGGCATGTCCAAAGCCATTACCTTCAGTCCCCATCGCTGATTGCACTTCCTTGGGACCAACTCATAAATGACCCCAAATTAAGATTTGCACCACAAATTTTAGGCATCTTCTGTTTCTGCCTTTGTAACTGGCCTTTGCTCATCTCATCTCTTTGCTGAAACACTCATCAATGCTTTTATTGTTTCAAGATAATTTTCATAGATCTAGACCACTTACCTTATCTACTTTCCATAAACCATCCAAGCTCAAGCATGGTGGGTGAACAGAACTATGTCCCAATTGGCACAGTTCTCTTGCTTAGTTCTGTTCACCCATCATTCTTGAGCTTACTGACACGTTCTCAGTTAAATAACATCTCCTTTTTGAAATTCTCTCCCATGATATCAAATCCATTTGTAGTCTTAAGCACCCACCCCCTCCTCTCCAAATCTCCGTAATACCTCTATCCCTATGACACTCTGAAATATGCAGTCTTTTAATCCTGCCCTCTTCAGCATCCCCAAATATAATCAATTTACAATTGTAGCCACTCCTTCAGTGATCAAGAGCCGAAGCTCTGGAAATCCTTCCATATACTCTTGTTATTTTTTTAATTTCTTATGACGTTGATTAAACTATTAAAAAAAGACCTAGGTGCATTCTTCCAGGAAGAGGGTATTGAAGCAAAAGGGTGAGACTAAATACACAAATCATCATCAGCTTCTTGAGCACTCCCTACACTTCATCCCTCTAACATTCCTCCTCTAAAATCCTTTGACCAAGTTTTGGTCATCTACCTTATAGAATTTCTTAGCTGGTTAGAGAGCATCTCAGAAGGATATGGATAGGTGACGTTTTGGGATGGAACCCTTCTTCAGTCTTTGTGTATTCTTGTTGAACTAAATCCCGCAGTTCTAGTTACTGCAGGAACGAGGGAGCCAGTACTAGAAGACCAACAGAAAAGCAGCTTCTGGTAATTCATTTTATTTAGTACCAAATTGATATTTTGCCTTGGTAAAACAAACTGACAGTTATAATTACTGCAGAACCAGGGATACCGTGCCATTGGCTCAGATTTTGCTATCAGCTGTAAAGTAACGCCACTTGATGTTTACCTCCAAAAAGAAGCTGCCACAAAGATTGGGTGAAGTCTCTGGTGTGGATATCCCAGTTTCCTATCATTTGATACGAGTATCTATTCAAAGAGATCCTGGATAGCCATAAGTTTTGATATCATAAAGCTGGCTGAGCAGTTAACCACGACAAACCAGGAAAGACAACTCAGAACATTTCGTTAACGTTTAAAATATTTTTCTAACTAGTGATTACAAGCCTGAAATAAACATAGAACCCAAATACCATATGAATGTAAAATTATTATTATTATTATTACTTAAAAATCTATCTAAGTTTGCAGATGCTATAAACATTGGTGTGAGGGCAAAGCTGAAAGGAGGGTGCAACCAGTTTACAAAGAGATGCACAGATATTAACAGGTTAAGTATGCGGGTAGAAAAGTGGCAAGCGGAATATAATGTTGAAACAAAGAAATGCAGATGTTGGTCAATACACAAAAGGACACAGAGTGCTAGAGTAACTCAGCGGGTCAGGCAGCATCTCCGGAGAACATGGATGGGAACACCTCTGGATAACACATTTCGAGTTGTGACAATTCTTCAGTCTCAATGTATAATGTGCACTTCGGCAGAAAAAATGGTTAAGCCAATATTATTTAAATGGAGAAAGATTGCAGAAATGTGCAGTAAAAAGGATTTGCGGCAGTCCGCATATCGAAATACAGAAAGCTAACAAACAAGCGTGCTGTTAATAGGGAAGATTAATAGGACACAGATGTTTATTTCAATAGAGTAGAGGTAGAAGAACAAAATAAGTCTTACTACAACTGTAAAGGCAATAAATAGTGAGATCACATCTAGAGTACTATGGACATTTTGGTTGCCTTATTTATGGAAAGATATGTTATCGTGGGAGGCAATTCAAAGACAGTGATCCTGGGTATGGCGGATTGCCTTTTGAGAAAATGTTAAATAGGTTATGTTAGGACTTAGTGGAGCTTGGAATTATGAGTGGGGATCTTATTGAAACATGTAAGATTCTCAAGGGTACCTCAGGGTATGTGATAAGAAGATGTTTCACAGTGAGTGCCCATTTAACCCTGATATGAGGAAGAATTTCTTCTCTCATATGATTGTGAGCCTTTGTAATTCTTTGCTCTCAAAAGCTGTAACTAAATCTTTGACAATACTCAAGGCTGATTTTTAATTCGTAAGGGAATCAAGGCCTCTGGAAAGAGAGTGAGAAAGTGGCTGAGCAATGTTGGATCAGCCACAACCTAATTGGATGTTGGAGCAGGTTAAAGGAACCAAACGGCCTACTCCTATTTATTTTCCAATTTCCTTCGGTGTTATGATAATCTTTTCCCTGAATATAAATTAAGGGCTTTGACAGGCTAGAGGTTGAGGTGTTTTCACGAGTGGACGAGTCACAAACGATGGGACATCGCTGGAAAATGAGAGGTCGGTCATTTAAAGCTAAGGTGCAAAGCAATTGCATTTTCAGGGTGGTGAATCCCCGGAAACTCAGAGGGTGGTGGAGACAGATCATTAAATAGATTTGAAGTGGAGATAGATAATTATTAGAGGAATTAAAAGTTTATGGGGAACTGGCACAGAAGAGGAGATGAGGTCAGCATCAGCACATGGAATGGCAGGGCAGGTTTGAGAGGCCTGGTAGCCTATTCTTTGCCTGTTTGCTTGTGTTCAGAAGGAAAGAAGCTGCATTTTATAAAAAGGTTCTGCAATGCTCTGAATTTAATCTATCCCATAAACAATCTGGTTGGATTTCCAAAAAATGGAGCTAATAAAAAATAAATTCCAGTTATTACTTATTATGAAAGAACACGGCAGCCATATGTTGAACTTGGCAAAGCTGTAATTGCTATAGCTCGTGGGAAAAAGAGTCATAATTAAAAGGCCCATTAACCCTGTCAGTGTAGTGGAAGCCTGTTGTCTAAACAAAGCTGCTTCATTCCCTTCATCTCCTATTGGCACTGCCAAAATTGCAACAGCAATGATTATGAATAATCACTCGACTGCAATCAAAAACTGGCCTCATTGCCAAGTAATTAAGCACAGATTGAGCTAAAGTCACTTGTGTGAAGAAGCTATTCTCCAGTCATAGCGAATGATGCACTTTTTGATTGCTTTGCGATGAGATATCTCCAAATTTTAAATCTGAGGAAAACCACATAACAGATCTGTAGAATTTGGCTCCAGGATATCGCAATTTAAAATTGCGTATTGCGGAACAGCAATAACTTGTACTATGTAGCGTTCTCACGTTAACATAAAATCTGGAAGGCTTTAAAGGTTGAAATTTGTGATTTATGTTTTATTTCCGGAATCTGCGTTGTATTTTCAACTTTATCTTTTCAATTTGCTTCCCGATCCGGTAGTGACAAAATATTGTTGCTTTCTACAACACAGTTCACTTTTAAATGACTTTCAGATGCTATTTGATATAGTTGAGTTAAGGATTTGTAGTGGAAATAGTTTACATCTGATTGAGGTTAGCATTCAAAACATATCGTTTCAGTATGGTTTATGTAGCAGTTAAGGTCCAACTGAGAGGGTTGTTCAGCTATTGCAGACATTTAAGAATCGGCCACATTAGTGGGTCTGGAATCACACATGTAAGACAGACCAGATAAGGGTGGCAGATTTTTTTCTCCTTAAGAGCTTTAATGATTGAGATGTTTTTTTGTAATAATATTCTGGTGCTTTTGTGGTCAAGTTTAGTGATGACTAATTTATTTTTAAATTCCAGATTATTAACTGAATTTAAATTTCAGAACTGCTGAGGTGAGATTTGAACCATGTCTCTGGAGATTTCAGTTGAGACCTCTAGATTACTATTTTAATAACAATTGTCTGTGTGGTTCATAAGCATTGGAAAACCCCAATTGAGCCAAATGGCATATTTCTATCCTGCAAGTTCTGAATAATATGCATGTATGAACCTGGAGATATGAAGTTAAATGTCGCAGATCTTTTCATTTATTAAGGTAAAGGCCCTCTCGATTTATCTGTTTACCCCATTTTGCACTTTATTTATAAAAAGACTACTTTGACCGATAACTTGTCCACCTACATTTCATAGAAATTCAGACAAATCAGCAGTTGTTACTGCCTCAACTACTAGATTAAGTGTGATTGAGAGGTTTGTGGATCTAAACATTAAATAGTGGTTATCTTTAGGGTTGCTAAAATATTGTGAAGGAACTAGGTATCATGTTTTTAAATAGTACAGCAAGATGTATTGGTTATGTGTGTTGGTTTTGAAACAAGCTTCCATTGTTTTTACTGATGACTCAAGTTTTCGTGATGTAATCAGCAATAGTTTCTAAAGAAGTAATCTATCTGAAAAGTAATCTGAAGAAGGATCTCGATCTGAAACATCACCCATTCCTTCTCTCCAGAGATGCTGCCTGTCCCGCTGAGTTACTCCAACATTTTGTGTCTACCGATTTAAATCAGCATCTGCAGTTCTTTCCTATACATTGTTTCTCAAATGACTGATCACAATATCAAATGTTCCTGTGCCCCTCAAGCGAGGGAAACTGCAAAGCATGAATGATGTTTTGTGGATTTTTCTATGAGCCCGAAATTGTGTAAATTCCCCAAATTTCTGTTTTGTTGGATGGTTAGAAACTGCTCAGTAAAATTGGAATGATAATCAAAATATATCAAGTGCATTTGTACATGAGGTAAAATTATTGATTAGTAGCTTTGTGAATAACACATTTAGCATGTAAAGTGAGATTTTCATGATTTTAGTTTCCTACTGTGTTTAACTTTTAAGCCAAAGTTCTGTAAGCACTTTCAGGTGGATCTAAAAAAATCCTATGGAATAAGGAAAGTATCCCGAGTGTGCAGGCTAATAGTTATCCTTCCATTAGTTACCCCAATAAATTAACTGGTCATGTATATCATTTGAACTTGATATGCTATACACCATACAGATCAAAGGTGCCTCTAAAGTTGTGAAAGATGCAATAAAAAAAAAAATGTTCTCTTTTTCTGTTTGCATGTACTGCCAAAAGAAGTTTGAAGCAGAAAACTGATGTTTCATTTTTAATTTCTAAGAGGCACATTGCATTAGGGTTAGGGACAAAATCAAAATACAAATCTTCCTCTCTTTCTGTTTGTACATACTGCTGCTGAAAGTTTGAATTCTGATGTATCATATTTAAATTTTATGAGTTGCATTGCAGGCATTGACTGTCCCAACATTTTAAAATCAAATGATGAGAACCAAAACCATGCAAGGTCAGAAGTTCTATCCATTTCAAAAGTGCTCATTAAAATCAAAGTTTCTCAATAAAATACTGTTTAGTTTTGAAGTTACAGCATTAAAAATGATCCTGCTGGCTGGTAAAGGTCTTTTTGTGAAACTAGCTTGGGCAGCCTTAAACTAGCTCCTACTTGGCATGAATCCACAGCACAAAACTGTCACTAATTGGCACTAAATTGGCAGCTTCGCTCTGTGAGACCACAGTGCTGTGATGAAAGTATCGTTCTGGTGGAGTGGATGCTGTGGACTACTGATTGTGATTATTCAATAAAACTTTCTTCAATGAACCTGTGCACTTTTGTTCAACTCCACCACTGCAGAGGCTGTAAAGCACACCATCCCAAAAGGCTACTTCAACAGCATTCCCAGACCTTTGAGGACAAGGATAGCAGGTGCTCAGCAAATTTCCCTCCAAGCACAACATTTTAATTGGGGCGATATTTTGGAATTCCAGACAGTTTGGGGGTACTAGAAATCTGGAGCAGTTCAAGAAAGTAGCTCAGCGCAAATTCTCAAGGGCAACTATTGATGACAATAAAAGGTGGCCTTGTCAGAGAAGCACAAATTCCACAATGGAACAAAAATATTTTTCAAGTGTGTGTGTTTTTTTAAGTTTGTTTTGTCTTCTTTTAAAGTGTATTGCTATCTGTTAACTATAGCCATCTTAAATAAGTTTAAGAGAATGAAGATTGCATGGAAGAAAGCTACGTGGGGCATTATAAACTCGGTGGACCCAGCTTTCACACGTCCACCGTTGCATGGGAGACACTGAATAATGATCAGAAATTATATTCTGGCCAATTTTGTTTTTCACGGTTTCTTCCTATTTTAACCTATTATCATTTGTCCTTCTAATTCATAATATTGTTCTGATGAAATCTTTATTAATAAAGATTCTCAACTAGTTATTGTCAATAAGTAACTCCATTATATATACATTAATATTGGTAAATATATTCTGAATTTCCAAGCAAAGTATGATTTATTTCTGGGATTTGTATGGCATGGGACGATGGTGATAGAAGTTTTCAGCCTTGCTTTAAATTTTAAATAAAAATATGCTGGAAATAGCACATCAGTCAACATTTGTGAAAGTTAATGTTCTAGGTTGAAGACCAGAATCTGTTCTGAAGAAAGATCATTGACCAGTAAGTTTAACTCTTTCTTTCATCACAGATGCTGCTTGACCTGCCAGTATTTCCATTTTCTGTTTTCTGAATTAAGATGTTTTTGTTTGTTTTTTGTCACACTGGTATATCTTGTAAGCTCATCTCAAAGTAATATTCGGGAATACTCACTGAAACTCCTGTGCAGTTTCCTGCTGGTGTAAGTGAAGCGCAAAACCCACAAATAGAATTAATAAACAAAAACAGTTGGATTTTACATTTATAAAGGGTCTACAGTTCCAAAGCGAGAGGTTGCAGTGGATCAGAAAAGTGAAAATGAGATTGCAATGTTTGTGAGATACATTTGAGGGTCTATATTGATTGAAACAAATATGATTGAGGTAAAATGCTTAATGTCCCCTGCCTACGTTTGACTTTGGTTCCTATTCTTCGCCTCTTCTGAAAATGTTATGTCTGTTTGGCTGCAGTTTCATGGACAACATCAGCCTTCAAGTACCTCTTCACCCATTTAGTGTTCTTAATTTTGAGCCTTGGCAGTTGGTATTAGCTGGCTGTTTGACAACATATGTCCATTTTATAGCAGAGAAGACCGCATACCAATCCAGAGATGTCCCCATTAACCCAGGATACTAAGAACATTTATCTCACCCTTTAGACAAGTTAAACACAGCTAATTCTGCATAGACATACGATTAGGTTTTGGTTTTTATTATTGTCGCATACAGTGAAAAGTTTTGTTTTGCATGCCGTCCAAACAGATCAGAGATACCATGCATAGATATAATCAGTACAACCTCAAGTACAATAGATAGAACAGGGGGGAGGATACAGAGTGCTGAATATAGTTCTCAGCATTGCAGCACATCAGTTTCTTAAACTGAGTCCAATTTCCTCAAAGGGGTAGAGGTGAATCACAGTAACGTAGGAGGGAAGGACCGTTCAGAAGCTTTAACAGAGTGGAAGAAGCCATCCTTGAGTCTGGCATGCTTTTAAGCTTCTGTACCTTCTGCCAGACAGGTACAGGGAGAAGAAGGAATGATGGTGATTGGACCAAGTAGATCCGGATCCATTGGCTCCATTAATATTGCGTACATTAATGAATGAGTGCGCTGTGATTCCTGATAATATACAATGCATATGCTGCACCAACTCAGACAAGCTACTTTTATATCTTTTGTCAACTTAATTCTTTATGCTGTACCTTCTGCTTTGCAATGACTGTTGGCAAGCTCATAAATTTAATGTTACCCAGACCTCAAGTTTGCTTCATAGGTCTGGAGAGCTGGCCAGCAACAAAGACATTGTTTCTGAATCCAAATGTTGCTTTGCGCAGGAAAGCATGGGAAGACATGGCTACCAACTCTCTAATTGCATTTCCTTTCCATAGTAGTGCCACAACAAAACACTGATACCAAAGAATTTACTATTACCTTGAAGAAATATTTAATATTTGAATGGCAAGTAAGATTCATCCATCAGTGGAAAGCTGTATAAAAGTGAAAATTATAGAAAAGTTGAATTGGTGAACAAAAGGGATTGTGTTAGCTTATATTACTATTACTACTGTGTTTGCTTATATTGCTTTAATGTGGCAATATTTCTGATTTTATTGCTAAGCAAAGTGAATATTGATTTTAATAATTTTATTTCTCAGAGTGAAGTGTCAATTCACTGGACTGAAAATTAACAGTAATCATTAGCATTAATGAAGCAGCTTTTCCTATCCTTCGTTCAGAAAGAAGGAATCCAATTGACTATCTCATATCTTTTGTTGAGATGAACATATATTAATTCATTTTCATAGCAGTCATACCATGGGTTGTATTTATTGCTATCGAATAGTTCATTGAAACAATCTACCTGAGCACACCCTATATCCTTGAGTGGAATAGGTAAATGACATTAGATAATGCTCAAACATTTGCAATCAACAGAAAATTTAGTCCAGAGATTAAATAACAAAGGGATGATGGTGCAGAGTGTAAAGGATGTTGTAATGGTACTAAACGTTAAAAAAATTGTTCTTTACAAATCAGGGAAATCTTGGGGACTTTAGGCAATCATTAGTACGAGTCATTCATCGTGCAGGAAATAATTATGTGCAAAATGGTTATAACATTTGCCTAAAGTGCCAGGGACAGTACTTCAGAAAATATCATGTTTTGCGTGTGAAGCACTTGGGGATATTTTGAGAGACTTTATAAAAATCACATGCTGCTGTTTGATATTTTTTACTCCAAGATACATTGGTGGATTTTAGATCCGATCTTACCCAAGACTCTTCATGAGGCCTGGCAGAGTTGAGAAGTGTCTCGAGGACATTATGAAACTTGCTCAAGTAAAACAAAATGTCCTGTCAACATTCATGCAGAAGCAGTTTCGGCAGATGGAGGTGTTGAAATACTGAGTAGAGGCATAGACTACCGTGTAGTAAGAGGCGTTCTGATTGTACAATGTGATGTGTTAATTTTGAATAGAAAGGTGCTACATTTTGTTAATTTAGACAAAATTGCTATCATTTTTCAGTTTGTGAATGTTCTGTTCCACTAGCTTGGTGAAAAGAATTTAGTGGAAGACGGATTAATTCTGCAGAATATAAATGAGGAATTAAACACATCTATAAATTCAGTTTCTCAGAATACTGTATACATTTTTTAACAAATACAGAATATGATTTTCCTTAAAATTAACCCTGTAGTCTTTCTGTTTTGATTACAAAAGCTTGCATTTTGAAAACTGGTTTTACAATTACCACCGCCTTTCTGTTTTTATTTGAAATATTACATAAATAGGTATTGTTTTCCACATTTTGAAAATATGCCATCTTGAAAGCTTTATTTTGGATTTTGATCTATTTTGGGCATCTATAAGGCCCTATACCTTTGTCATTCTAGAACTACAATATATTAAAAACTTAGCTTCATAAGGCATGACATGAATAAAGTGTATACATGTGTGGGTATCAGAATCTGTACTGATGACTGTGTTATTACCATTTTGATACTTGCTGGTTTAGACATCACTGGTAAGTCACCAGAAGTGTAACATAGAGTAGTTTAAAAATATAAAAGAGGATAGATTTTGCAGCTACTAATGCTGATCCCTTGCAGTTCTAGTGAACTTGGTCCAATGCTGACCTGTGGTGCTGTCTGTGCAGTTTGCATGTTCATCCTATGACCTCATTGTCTCATGACTTTCTCAAAATTTTCGTTTTTTTCCTGCAACCCAAGCTCATGCTATTGGCTAAGTGGCTACAGTAAATTACGTTAGTGTGGATGGAAAGTAGGAAAATTGGGGAAGTTAATGGGCATGTGGCAAGAAATTGTTACAGGAAATTAGGGAATGCGATTGAGTGGAATGCCAGCATATATTCAGTGGGTCAAATGGTCACCTTCCATATCAGAGGAAAATATGGGATATCTGAGTTCCATTGCTAAATGTGTGAAAGCTAAGTGGAGTGTGCCACCAACACTTCCTTTCTGCTATGGCTATCAGATCTTAAGGAGACTGTTGAAGACCTCGAAAGCAACAGTTGTGAGGAAGATAATAAGCACAAATTCCACTCACCAATGACATGTAAGTAGCCTCTAAACTCTACAGGCTTCAGAGTATTATTAAAGTGTGGTCTGAGGTTGCCTGGTTTGGGCAATAAAACATTTTTGACCAGGATGAGTTCATTCTAATGCCTACTGTAAGGGGTTTCTGCGCCGAGCTTTCGCCCGACCTAAGGTCCCCGTGCCTTGCTCCGATCCCTTGACCAGGCCGCGCACACTGGTTCCCCGTGAGTGGTTCGACCCACTCACCCCTTACGGTTCTAGACACTGGACTTAGATGCAGGAGCGTTTATAGTGCAGAAAAATTCCACCAGACCAGATTTTAAAACCAGGGTTTAAATGAAAAAGGCTTTTATTCAGCACTTGGGACTATTGTCCATGAATATATTTATACAGTTCTATAAGACATATCTATAATACACATACCGAATGCATGAATACCTTTGATTTATTAATCACAAAACGCACAGTTCACAAGACATATACCCGAATACCCTTTTCGCTGAAAACTTAAAAACACACAGTTCCACGAGACATATATCCGAATACCTTCTTTGCTGAATTCTTGAAACACACAGTTCCACAAAACATATACATGAATACCCTTTTACTTATGAATTCTTAAACACAGTTCTGCAAGACACATACACGACTGTAAGATGGGGAATGTACGACGCATCGCAACCTTGACCAACACATATTTTAATACACACCCAACGTTTATTCACAACCACCCTCCCCTCTACACTAAACTATGTCCAGGATATGTAGGATTTGGAGTGCATGCTCACCATGGGGCTATTACTGGGGTTACTGGCTGTTCGTTTTGCAGTATTTCTTCTCGAGTTGCGTGCCTGTTCCTCTCTCTTGCATCCGTTCTTCTTTCCGACTTTCTTCTTGACTTCAGTTGACTTCGAACCCGGTTTTCTCTGCGCTTCTTGACTGTGTCCGTCTTAACTTTTTCACCCAAAAGTAGTGGCCAGTTATACTGTTTCTGACCCGTCCTATCTCCCGCCAGATCTTGGAATCTCTTTGTTCAAAAAGATATGTATGAGGTTTTCTTCTGATCTGCGCTTATGTTCGGGGATACCGGGGATGGCCAGACGGTGTAAATTGGGATTTCATTGTGAGGTGATGGGTGTTAACTGGTTTCCCATCACCTACCAGGTAGTTTTCTATGGGCTATTGTGCCCCCTCACTGAGATGAACTGTTTAGGTCGGCTTGGGGCATTGTGAGTATGCTGATGTCAGCGCCCCAGTGTCTGGACTCCGACCTGGTTTCGTAGGTCTCTGCATGGCCAATACCCATCCTTTGTTCTGGCCATGGCTTTGCAGAAAACCTAGAGACTGGGATGTAAGGTTTTTACCTTTTGTGGCTGGTCACGAGGTCCTGCGGCCATTTTAGGACCCACGGATTGTGACATCCTTTGTTAATCTGACCGCAGCCTTTCTCCGCTATCAGCCCCAGTCTCTTGTTTAAAATGTCCAAACTGCAGCTCTTTGGTATTGTGTTGCTTTCCAAATGAGGGAAAACTTCTCAAATCTTACACTACCTCAAACTAAATCCAGTCTGACTTGCTGGAGTTTTATTGTTGGAGTCTGCAAAGCAGTTTTATTTCTATGATGAGATAATCCAGATCTATATCTGTCAAAGCTTCCAGACTTTCTGTCTGGGAATACTTAATCTCAATGGTCAGAAGCTGTCAGTTTATATAGATTGGACTGGTGTTTTTTAATTTATGTGGTCAAATGCTTGTGTATTTCTTTTCCACTCCTTTCACAGTACACTAATGATCATTCTTAACGTTGCTCAATTTGTTTATGATTTGGAGAAGGTGGGAAAGGGGATGTCAGGAACATGCTACAGTTCTCAGCCAGTGGACATCTACATTTCAGCACCAGGACTTTCCCACGTTCTTCCAACGCACATGAACTGTGGATTCTATGTTTCTGCATTATACCCCACCGACAGCAGAAGCTAGGACTCAAAAACAAATGCAAAACTGACTCATTTGGCATCAAGAGATTGCTTTACTATTGGTGCAATACTACACCAATGGAAAATATGAAAACATTCCATAACCTGAAACAATTAAAGGTAATGTTATTGTTATTGAAGAGCACAGTTAAGAATTCCAAATCATGGAGATCTTTGTCAGTGAAGGAACTTCCACGGGAAGTGGGTGTAGATGCAACTGAGAATGGAGTAAACATTAAGACTTGATGTGATCTTCGCATAAATGGCAAAGGATGTCTTCTAAAGATATGAAAGATCATTGAATTATGAGCAAAATATTCAAGCGAATATTAATGAACGGCATAAAAGGTCATTGATTTTTCTCTCCAGAGGTGTAGCCTGTTCGGAGTATCTCCAGCATTTTCTGTTTTCTTATCAATGAACAAACTGTAATTTTTTTTACTGAAAGCTGTTGTGGCACTTTAATTAAAAATCTACTCTTGTTTTCCAAGAAACTATATATTCGGCGTCAAGACAATGCAGAGTTCTCGGCACAATGTTCAGTTTATAGTTTAGTTTCGAAGTACAGCCCACCAAGTCTATGCCGATCAACAATCCCCAGTACACTAGTTCTCCACACTAGGAAAATGTTTTACAGAAGGCAATTAACCTACAAACCTACACGACTTTGGAAGGTGGGGGGAAACCTGAGAACCTGGAGAAAACCCACGCAGTTTTTGGAGAACGTACTCACTCCCTACAGATGAATGTATGGAGAAAAATTAAAGATTTTTTTTCCCCAGAGTGTTAAATTCTCTTCTGTGCTATGAAATTCTATGATCCTATTGTATGATAACATAATTGTTAAAATAGGAAAGAAAATTACAAACTTAAGGGATTATAGTTATCTACGTGTGTGTTAGATTGATTGTGCAACAAGCTTTATTGACACCGCTCGTGGAGCTTTCATCCCTGGTCCACCCTCTCCCACAGCTGGAGTTGGAAACCCTGAGTACCCAGGACCCAAGGGAAAATCATTGGGCTACAGGGGAAAGAGGGGTTCATTAAGTACTTTTTGTTTATTGGTTGTAAAAGTCATCAGATGGCGCTAGAACATGGCGACTCTCTGCCTACTGTCCCAGAAGAGGATCCATTGTACTTGTGTATGATATGATTTGACTGGATAGTCTGCAGAACAAGCATTCTTGGTGCACATGACAATAGACTAATTAGTTAGGAGGACGTATGGCCTCCCGAGCACCTCTTAAGATGGCAAAACACATTCCAGAGCTCTACATTTGCTGAATTACAGTGAAGTCCATCTTTGCATTATATTCTTGAAGCTGCTGTCTGCATTTTCCCCACTCTACTCCAGTCATTTCGACATCTAGATCATTTAATCGTTTGATGCCAGGTGCTTGACAATACACTGTACTTTGTTAAATATTCTATTTTACCTAGTGCCTTGTTGAGCTATTACTAATACCAGTCTTTATGCTCTGGAACATCAGATTTGTATTGACTGAGAAGGAAGCAAAACTGTGGCACAATAATATGTTCGCTCAGCTCGTGGATGGAAGCTAAATTTAGCTAAAGGTTTCGAACATATAATGCCACAGTGTTGGCAAGTTTCTGGTGATCGTTTGGACAAACTTTGACATTGCATATAGATATCAATGGAACTTTGAGGGAGACATTCAATTTTATCTACTTTTTTGGAATTGATGCTTTGTTGATATGTTGCTATCGTTGATAAAGTTCATCATAAATTCTGATTTAAAAAAAAATCATAGTTGAACTTGGGACCTTAGTGTTCTCCCTTACAGTATTCCCCCTTCTTGCTGGTCATCTTTTTTGTCAATAAAATTAAATTCCGAAGTTATTTTGAAGCATGGGTGTAGAAATGTTATGAATCTCCTTTGATTTAATTTCAAATTTAAACATATTTAATTTTGATGTTCTCTGCTTTGAGCACGCATAAATATTGGATCAAAAGCAAAATCCTACATGTGAACCCTGAGAGGTTTGCTGTACAGGTTCAAAGAAGTCGATATCTACAAACTGAACCCTTAATGAATCTCATGAAAGACAGAATTGAAAATGTGCAACACGCATATTTGCATATTTAAAACTGCATGGCTGCCATACCTCATTGTGACATACAAGTGACTGGCATGTCAATGAAGAAGAAGGATGAAGAGTCTGAAGAAGGGTCTCAACCTGAAACATCACCTGTTCCTTCTCTCCAGAGATGCTGCCTGTCCCGCTGAGTTACTCTAGCATTTTGTGTTTAACTGGCATGTCGATGCTGAGAGAATATTTTTGCTGATTGGAGGACCTTGGATGATGTACAGAGTCACAGCTTAAGGAGCTACACAGAGTTGAGAATTCTTTTCTTGCCAAGCACTTGGTAACTCTTTTGAATCTTCTTCCCCAGATGTTTGTGGGTCTGTGCTTAAGAATATTAAAGGCTGAGAGAGATTTTTAAGCATCAATGGAATGTGGTGATCAGGCAGGAAAATGGACATCATTAGCCATTGTCCTATGAAAGCTCAATCCATGAGATGTCTACTTCATATACGCATAAAAACTGTTAACAAACTTGAGATACAGGACAAACTTGAGGCACCAGGTGGCGCCGTACAATGCCAGCCTCGCCAACCTTTTCGTCTTTTGTTGTTTTTAGTCTGTTGTTAAATGTATGTTTTAGTGTATCTTTAGTTTTGTATTATGTGGGGGGTGGAGGAGACTTTTTAAAATCTTTTTCCTCGATGGAGATGCGACTTTTCTGTATCGTATCTCCGTCCGCACTGCGACCTAACATTGTGGAGCCAGCGGTCCCTTTGTCAGGGATCGACTTCGGGAGCTCCAACCGTGGGTGCCTGTGGACTTAACATCGTGGAGGATGTTGCGGTGGATGTTTATGTTAATTTTTATGTAGTTATGTGCCTTGTTGCTTTTTTGGTATGACTGTATGACAAATCAAATTCCTTGGATGTTTTTACATAATTGGCTAATAAATTAATTACAATACAATACAATGCAATTGCAGTACAAGAATGCCTGATTCTGGGTCACAGTGATAATTCTGCCAATGTGTATCAGGCTTGTAGGTCAAAGTAGCGGTAGCGCAGCGGTAGAGTTGCTGCTTTACAGCGAATGCAGCGCCGGAGACTCAGGTTCGATCCTGACTACGGGTGCTGCACTGTAAGGAGTTTGTACGTTCTCCCCGTGACCTGCGTGGGTTTTCTCCGAGATCTTCGGTTTCCTCCCACACTCCAAAGACGTACAGGTATGTAGGTTAATTGGCTGGGTAAATGTAAAAATTGTCCCTAGTGGGTGTAGGATAGTGTTAATGTACGGGGATCGCTGGGCGGCACGGACTTGGTGGGCCGAAAAGGTCTG
Organism: Rhinoraja longicauda; assembly: GCF_053455715.1. Taxonomy (NCBI): domain Eukaryota; kingdom Metazoa; phylum Chordata; class Chondrichthyes; order Rajiformes; family Arhynchobatidae; genus Rhinoraja; species Rhinoraja longicauda. The sequence continues at coordinate 14,830,083 of NC_135983.1, forward strand.
TTTCCGGCTGTATATATATGATATGATATGATATGATAAAGTAGCTGGAACTACGCAATAGTGTCATCTGAGATGCATAATGACTGTGAAATGACAAAACATTCAACAATTTTTCACGTCTCATTTTCTTGGTGTGAAAGTTCCTCTTCATGAAGGCACAGAAGGACTTTAAGGATTGTCTGCCTAAATGGGAAATTTTTAAACCAGTTCATGCAGAGCACACCATGCGTAAAGTTAATCAATTGCCCTCCTTTTCACTTGCTGTTGCCAAGGCTAATTAGTCAGCACATTCAAATGGCTTATTGCCACTAGCAATAGGTTACTGTAAGTGAAGTTAAATTGCACAAATCATTTATACCATTTTAGCTGGTTTTATTAGCAGATTTAAAAAAAAAGCTTTTCTATGGCTGTCCATTTAAAATGAATGAAACATACTGAGTATAACTCTTTTGATAGCCTGAAAATAATGACCAGTGTCAAATAGTTTCAGTGTCAGTTTTTTCTACATTATAGAATTGAGCCATGTTGCAACTAACCTTAATGTCTATAGGCCATGGGAGAAAACATGATGTGATGGCAACAAAATGCTGGAGTAACTCAACGGGATAAGCAGCATCTGAAGGGATGGAATGGGTGACGTTTCGTGTCAAGACCCTTCTTCAGACCTCATGTCCTGACCCGAAACGTCACCCATTCCTTCCCTCCAGAGATGCTGCGTATCCTGCTAAGTTACTCCAGCATTTTAGTGTTTATCTTCGGTGTAAACCAGCATCTGCAGTTCCTTCCTACACATGATATGATAACACATATGGTAACTTACAGGACTAGCAAAAGTGTTCCAGAGACACAAATTCAGTTTCCATCATGGCAACTCGGGAATTAAATTTAAACAATCAATAAAGAATGGGGTATGGGGAGATGGCAAGAACGGGGTACTGATTGTGAATGATCAGCCATGATCACATTGAATGGCGGTGCTGGCTCGAAGGGCCGAATGGCCTACTCCTGCATCTATTGTGTATAATAGAATTAAGTAAAAATCTGGTCATAGTAAAATCAGCTATTAAACTTCCCAATTATTGTAAAATCTCTAGTTCAGCAGTGTCCTTCAGGAAAGGAAATTTGACATGCTTGATATGTTTTCATAAGTCAAGAGTCAGAGTTTTTAATTGTCATATGTTCTGGCAACAGAGCAATGAAATTCTGACTTCACAGGCTCATCACCAAAATAACACACACAAAAATATGCAATAATTAGTATTCCATAAATTAATAATCAGCAATACCAGATAACCAGACCAAGATAGTGCAAAACTGAAGTAGTACAATCAAAACAAAGCCTTGCGAATATCATAGTTGCTGAGGTAAGGTTGTGGTTAATGTTGTGTAGTGTTCAATTGCCTGATGGTTGCAGGGAAGAAGTCATTCTTGAACCTGGTGGTCACCTACTTCCCGCTGGTAGTACCAGATGAGAGCTTGGTCAGGGTGGTATGGGTCTTTAATACTATTAGCTGCCTTTTTGAGGCATCCCCACCTGTAGATCCCTTCAATGGTAGAGAGCTTAGTACCTATGCTGCAAAGGGCCATGCCTACCATTCTCTGCCGCCCTTTTCCTTCCTCTGTGTGTGAGTTACCGACCCGTACATTCCGACATGAAAAAAATCCTCAATCTTTGAAGAAAGTAGAGGCATTTTTTAGCTTTCTTAGTGATTGCATCAATGTGCTTGGCCAAGGAGGTCTACATCTTGTGACTGAATAGAAAATATAAATTAAGTTATGTGTATATATGGTACATGAAGAGCATCGTCGAGAAGTATTCCGAATCATCAGAAGTATCCAGAATTAACACTTGAATCCTAAGTAATAATTCTCTTCTGCATTTCCTGCGTGAAGCCCATTTCAATTTCATGAGTCTGGAAATAGGAAGGCATCAATTCTTAGCTCATTTGCTTCAATAAGGAATGTCTTTATAATAAAACTTGGGAGAGAATCAATTCTTGGCTAATTTTGAATTTGGAAACTATTTGTTGAAACAACTTTAGAAATTGTGGCATGATGAGTTTAGGTATGATTTTAAAAAGAATTAACAGAAAGAACAACTGAGGAAAGTAAAACTACTTTTTAAATTTTTTGAAATTAAAACAGCAGAAAATCATTAAAATTGCAGACTGATCTGTAATTATTGCAGGATTTAGATTAGTGCTTCTGCAGATCCTTCTGTCTGTTGTCAGACAGTCCTGCCAAATTCTGTGCAGACCATTTGTGGTCCAGGAGAACGAGCAGAGAAACGATATTATCATAAAAAAAGCAATGTTAAACATCTTAGAATTTATAATAATGGCAAGAAAGAAACCTAATTGGAATTAGGGTTCCATTGGCATGCAGGAGTAGAAGCAATCCTATATGTAGATGACCAGGTAAATAAAAATGGCAGAACTGTTTTTTGGGGCACTGAGGGAATTGATTCTTTTTTATTTGTATCTCAAGCCACAGATTTAAAAACACAGAAGGTATTGTTGAATTTGAACATGCCACTGACTGTAATGGAATTGGATGAATATATCACATCATTGAGAAATATACAATTTTGACAGGGCTCCGCAAGCTGGATAAAGGGAGGGATGGGAAGAAGTCAGGGATCTGGGGTCACAATGTCTGGAAACCAGGTCAGATATTCAGGACTGAGATGGTGGTAAATTTCTACACTCGGTGAGTGGTGAATTTGTGAAATTCTCTACTACAGAAGACTGTCGGGTTCAAGTCACTGAATCTACTAAGAAGAAGATGGATGGATTTTCTTGACACAAAAAGCATTAGGGAGTAAGACGAGGGAGTGGGAATATGATACTGAAACTGATGATCAGCCATGATCAGATTGTATGAAGGAGCAGGGTCACAGGGTGGAATGACCTACTCCTGCAATTTTTCTGTGTTTCTTAAAAACAATCAAAGAAGATGCATTGTGGATTCTCTGATCTAAACCCAAGGGTGGATGCACCTTCAGAAAAGGCACCTTTGAACCCTTGATTTAGTAGTTAAATTGCAGGAAACGGCAGCATGTTGTAACAATGTGAAACCTGGAGAGCCTCTGTCTGCTGTGGAACAGATGTGACCAGATGATGTGTTATGTTGAGAGATGAGTGAAAGGTTCAGGCCGAGTCTCCATTGCTTTTTATTGTTTGATTAATTCGTTATCACATATCCCACAACCAACAATGGACCATTGTGGGCTCCATGTTTCCTTGATCATCGTTACTTTTTTGCATATCTTTCATTCATTTGTTCTATATCTCTCTATATCACCGTCTATATCTCCCGTGTCCCTTTCCCCTGACTCTCAATCTGCAGAAGGGTTTCGACCCGAAATGTCACCTATTCCTTTTCGCCTGACCTGCTGAGTTACTCCAGCTTTTAGTATCTATCTCCGTTGCTGATGGATCCTCATGACAGACTTTTTTACGTGCCCTGTCTTAACTTAAAACGGACTGGCAATCACAGTTGGCGATTCAAATATTATTTCACCGGGAGTTTGTACACCTGTGATCCAGTCAACATTTATTGATAAATTGGACATGCATTAATCACACTTCTGTGCTCAATTCATTCATCTGCAAACCTATAATGAATCAGGCATATTAAGGACAAGGCCTCACCCACACTAAAGACTGCAGCTGTTGCCTGACTTCTATGTTCTGTTTCAATGTAGTACCCTGCTGTTTCTCCTTTTCTGATGTTTCCCAAAAGACATTGACAATAATCATTCCCTGATTTTTTTGTTATTTTGCATATACTAAGACAGCTAACTAGATAGGTGGTTTTCATACACTAGAAAATTATACTTTGATATTCTGGTTCTTTGTAAACAGTATTACTTAGTAATTTTCACAGCATCCAAAACAATAGAGTTTGTAGAATCTTGATCCTGTATAATTATAAATCATGCGTTAATACTAATTTTTCCTCACTGCAGTATCTGCTAAGGAGAGCACAAGGAGAGTATATCAGTAAGAATGGCAGTCTCCTTGTGTGATGTCTGTGCTTCTATCAGGACTGGTGCTGTCTCTGCTAGTTACAATGGAACAAGTTGTTTCATTAGCTGTCAATGGCGATGTGATAAATTGAATGTATGAACAGAAAGACTAATAGGACAATGTAGCAAAACTCAAGACAACTCAGAGTTTTGTGGCATTATGAAAAGCCCAATGGAACCAAGAGTAAATACTTTTTTTTTGAAAAGTCTCAATTGCATTGAAACAAAAAAAAAAACATTTGTGTTTCAATTTTACTTTGCTTTGCGGTACAAAGTTACTTTGAAGTATCATTCCTCAGTCCATGCTGAGAATATTTTCTGTGTGTGTTTTGATTATTGTATATAGACTTGCTGTAATAGGCAATTTGAAGAATAATTGGAACCAGCCTGCTTCATTCTCCAAGTACAGGCTTTACCAGTTCTCAAGATTTTTTATTCTAGGCGGCCCAATTCTACATAGAGTCATGACTTGATAGGAAACTTAGAAGAATTGTCATTAGAAAGACAGTAGGGGCTTAGTTTAGAAATTGCAGCATGACAGGTCATTCACACCAAAACATGCACATGTGGCAGTAGAATTCCCTAGCACCCCCAAACATTCCTCACGTATCACTAAACCTTGTGAATTGAAGCCAAGTTCACAACAGTTTCTTGTAACAGAAGCTAGTAAATTGTATTGTTTTATTTCCATGCAAAGACCAGGAGTTCAGTTGTACCCCAACCAGGTGACTCCTGCTCTTCTTGTCCAGGCTATTTAGGGTTCAGCCTCTGTCCTTTAGCCAGTAGATGCAAGTCCCGTTATAAAAATCATCTTGGCTTCAATAAAATCTTGGCTTCAATCAAATTTCCTCAAACTCAACTGCAACAAATCTGAAATCATCATCATTGGTCCAAAAACGCTCACCAAATCCACCCAAAACTTCATCCTCAATATTGATGGTCTCCCAGTATCCACCTCCCCTCACATCCGGAATCTTGGAATCATCTTTGATCAAACCCTCTCCTTCGACAAACACATCAAACACATCACAAAGACAGCCTTCTTCCACCTCAAAAACATTGCTCGTCTCCGTCCATCCCTCTCCTCCACAGCTGCAGAAACCCTCATCCACGCCTTCATCACCTCCCGTCTGGACTACTGCAACAGCCTCCTCTATGGCGCACCTTCAAAAATCATCAGTAAACTTCAATGCATTCAAAACTCCGCTGCCCGTCTACTCACCCACACCCCGATCCGTGACCATATCACCCCCGTCCTTTACAAACTCCACTGGCTCCCCACCCCCTAGAGAATCCAGTACAAAATCCTCCTCATGACCTACAAAGCCCTCCATAACCTGGCCCCATCCTACCTGACTGACCTCCTCCACAGGCACACTCCCACCTGCACCCTCCGCTCTGCTGCTGTCAATCTCCTATCCCCCCCCCCTCCGGACCAAACTCAGATCCTGGGGGGACAGGGCTTTCTCCATCGCTGCTCCCACCCTATGAAACTCACTACCCCAAACCGTCAGGGACTCCTCCTCACTCACCACATTCAAAACATCACTGAAGTCTCACCTGTTCAGTACTGCCTTCAACCACTGAAGGTCACCTCACCTTCTGTCTCCTTTCTCTGTTCGTTTACTTATTTATCTATTTATTCACTTCCCTATGTTCTTTAAATCCCTGTAAAGCGTCTTTGAGTGTATGAAAAGCGCTATATAAATGTAATGCATTATTATTATTATTATTATTATCTTTACAGAATTAAAGGTGCAAAGTATTTATTGCACTCTTTCAAAGTCAAGACAATCCTAACTTGCCTCCCCTACAAACCAATGAGTCTTTCCTTAAATCCCAATGAAGTCTGCACAAAGTCATGTGCAACCAAAACTTTGCATGCCTCTGTATTCACCATTGTCCTGATAGAGCCAACATTTAATTAGTCTATAAGAAAATAACTGCAGATGCTGGTACAAATCGATTTATTCACAAAATGCTGGAGTAACTCAGCAAGTCAGGCAGCGTCTCGGGAGAGAAGGAATGGGTGACGTTTCGGTTTGAGACCCTTCTTCAGACTGATGTCAGGGGGCGGGACAAAGGAAGGATATAGGTGGAGACAGGAAGATAGAGGGAGATCTGGGAAGGAGGAGGGGAAGGGAGGGACAGAGGAACTATCTAAAGTTGGAGAAGTCGATGTTCATACCACTGGGCTGCAAACTGCCCAGGCGAAATATGAGGTGCTGTTCCTCCAATTTCCGGTGGGCCTCACTATGGCACTGGAGGAGGCCCATGACAGAAAGGTCAGACTGGGAATGGGAGGGGGCGTTGAAGTGCTCGGCCACCGGGAGATCAGTTTGGTTAATGCGGACCGAGCGCAGGTGTTCAGCGAAGCGATCGCCGAGCCTGCGCTTGGTTTCGCCGATGTAAATAAGTTGACATCTAGAGCAGCGGATGCAATAGATGAGGTTGGAGGAGGTGCAGGTGAACCTTTGTTTCACCTGGAAAGACTGTTTGGGTCCTTGGATGGAGTTGAGGGGGGAGGTAAAGGGACAGGTGTTGCATCTCGTGCGGTTGCAGGGGAAAGTGCCCGGGGTTGGGGTGGTTTGGGTAGGAAGGGACGAGTGGACCAGGGAGTTACGGATTTAAATTAGTTACTAATTTAATTAGTCTAGTTGATTACACTCAGAATCAGAATCAGAATAACCTTTATTGTCGTCCAAAAAAACAAGTCTTTTGGACAAAATTCCGTTACCCACAGTCCAACAATAAGAGCAATAAAAATAAGCAATAACACACACGATCACAAACCAACACAAAACAAAAAAAAAGAAACATCCATCACAGTGAGTCTCCTCCAGTCACCTCCTCACTGTGATGGAAGGCCAGAATGTCTTTTCTCTTCCCCTGCCGTCTTCTCCCGTGGTCAGGCTGTTGAAGTTGCCACGTCGGGGCGGTCGGGGCTCCCGAGATTGAAGCCCCCGCCGGGCGGAGAAAATCCCGCGGCCGGTTCCAGGCCGCGCCGGATGGTGAAAGGTCCGCAGCGGGCCGACCCAAGCCCCGCAATTCGGGACGGGCGAAGACGCTGCCGCAGCCGGAGCTCCCGATGTCGGCCCCCACCCAGGGCAGGGCCTGCGAGCTTCCAATATCCACGCGGCCCACGGCCGAAGCCTCCGGAGCCTCCGAAGGTGAGTCGCAGCCGCACTCACAGCGCCACCACAGCCTCCGAAGGCAGCCAGCTCCGCAAGTGGTGAGTACAGTCCACGGGCTCTGCGAACCAGAGCCCAGGTGGTCCCAGCTGGAAGCCGCCAGCTCCAGGTGTTTGGCCGATGGTAGGCCGCAGCATGAACGGAGACACGACCCAGAACAAAAAGGTCGCGTCTCTGTTCGGAAGAGACAATTTTACAGTTTCCCCCCCCACACATAGTACACAACCACAAAAAGCACTACATCACATCTAAATACTACAATTAGGACAAAAAAACAACAAAAAACACAAAAGACAAAAGGACTGCAGGTGAGCCGCAGCTGCTGTGCAGCGCCGCCATTTTGAGTTGCAGCTCCCTGTGTTCCAGCTACAGTAACGTCTGTGATACATCTGTTCCACTATTCTCATTGAGGCCCTAAATTATCAATTGATCTTGCCTGGAACCTTTTCCAGCCATGCTACCCTCCAAGATTATATGTTCCTCAAGATGTATTCCATTTGCTTCCTCGTCCTTTGGCCGACCATTGGCATCACGTTTTTTGCTTTTTTCAGATCAATAACTTGGGCACCCTGAAAATCTAAAAACTGCAGATACTGGAAATCTGCGACAAAAACAGAAAGTGCTGGAAGCACTCAAATTCAGACTGTTAACAGTTCATTTGAAAAATCCTTTGTCAGAACTGGAAGGATCATGGATCATAACTGAACTGCTGGCTGACCTCAGTGTTTTCAGAATTTCCTGTTTCCATTTAGGCATCTTGTTACACTTGCTGCAATTCTAGTCAGATTATGTTCCAACTAAGATGGAGACTTCGTGTTATACAGTTTTAAAATAAATAGTGTTAAAGTGGATTTTGGACACACAAGAAACTGCAGTGCTTGAATTTGGGGCAAAAGTAATCTGCTGGAGGATCCCAGTGTGTCAAGTAACATCTGTGGAGAGAAATAAATTGTTGATATTTCAGGTTGAGATCCTGCATCTAACCCTGCAAAATGGAATTTGCTTCCTTAGCAAATGTCTGGCTTGTTTTGTAAAGCTATGGAAGTGGTGTTATAGTTGCTATTTGATGTCACAGTACCTGGACATGGAGAAATTAGGCAGTTTATTCACTATAATATTCATTTGGTTTGAAGTGAAGATATGGAGTTCACGTATTGTCATATGCAAGGTGTTGAATAGGCTGGTGAAATAAATGACTGTTATTCATCCATAACTGCTTGGAATAGTATATTCCCTGATGACTGCTCTTAACCTTCAGTCTGAAATTATTGAGATCTAAGTACTTTGTTTTTTATAGAACATTGAGCTCAATGGATTGGTCATTCAAGATCATTTCAGATCATTAATGTCTTTGCAAAATTATTATAAGTGCTGTTACTTATTAAACTATTGACAAAATATGTTTTAACTCTTTGTGAATCGATTCTTCTTTATTGGGATGAATCTTCCTAGCTGCAGCCAACATTTCCAAAGGAAACTGCATGTTTTTAGCCATTCAAAATGAAGTCAATTCTGAACTTAATATGATCTCAATATAACTGTGATATCAGTTGTGACAAAAGCAACCGGATCAGTCAGAACACTGTGTCACTGGATTTCAAATGATCTTGTTAAGATTCCCCAACATCAGGCTTCAGAATTAACCTGGAGTCACAAGGAACCTCAAATCCAGGAATCTTGAACCAAAACACAAAGTGTTAGAGGAAAAAAAAGTGTACAGTGGGTCAGGGAGTATCTGTGGAGGGAATGGACAAACAGTGTTTTGGGTCAGGACCTTTCTTCAGATTGATGAGAATTTCATGTGTTTTAATGAACCTTTTTAATGTTTTACTAATTATGTAAATTATGTACAGCAATTATAATAGTTATTAAAGGTCTCAGAATGCAAAGAGATATTTGAAAACCTATTAAAATTGTTTCATACTTTAATAGAAGCAATTACTTCATGTCTAGCCATGTCTCCCGTCAAAGACTCTGCTTCTGTTTTGGGGACAGAGCCTCAACAGTATGCTGTCTCAGCTGCTGTTATGACCTTACCACCCATCACCTCGACACATCAAGATTGAGCCTCCTTTTCTGGTCCAGGTAACTGTAGGCAGACGAGGATTGCAGGTGGTGAGATAAGTCCAGCGAGGCTGGCCCATTACTGTTGCCCTTTCTACGCATATCTTTAAATAATATAAAAATTCCTTTAAACCATTGTATCTGGTAACAGTGATGTGAATCTACTCTGTAATCTGGAAGACTCCATGGAGGATTTATTTTCTCCATGAGGCCCAATGTGGTTAATTATTCTGATCAACAGAGGCAAAAGGAAAATCTGTTTTATGTTCTAATTAATTTTGTTTTATGTGGTCACCATTGGAAAGTCCCAGGTCATTGATTCTTAATTTCACCTGTTGGTCTCATTAATAACTGTTGCCTCTTAATTGCTGCTCAGGTTCCTCAGGCATTGAGCCAGGCATTCCATTCTAACTTCTCTTTTCCCTTGGGGAAAAAAGACTGAGCCAGTCTTTGCCAATAATAATGTTTTTCAATATATTTTCTTTTACTCATGTGGAGCTCAAATGAACTATGACACATGAATTATATAGATATGTAGTCAGCATGCCAATATGGTTGACTCCAAAAGAAAAAAAGTGCAAACCTAATTTTCCTTTAAAAACAAAAGGAATATTTTTGTCTGACTTTATTCTTGCCTGTTTTGCTCTGTCTGTTGCACTTTAGACTTCTTCAGTTTGATACAAACAAACCCCTACTACACACGATGTGGAGAATGCTTTTGCTATGTAAGCAAGAAGAGCGGTTGAAGAGCGATCTCTTATCACCATCCCTGGGATTCTTAGATATGCTGCACAGTAGTAGTGAAAACTACTGCGGAATACGTTCATTATTATACAGTACCTGCAAACTGCTGGAATCGTGATGTATATAAAATGGCCCGCTGACTATATATGGGCTTTTGGGGTCTTGTCCGATTTGCTGTTATTATCCCCTTATCCCCACTATCCCAGTTTCTGCTGCTACTAACCTCACACTATGTACCTTGGCTGTATGGTCCCCAGCAGTCCCAGGGAAGCCTCAGGATAATATCGTACCCTTAAAAGAAGCAACCCATTACATAATGATGGGAAGGATGTGAGGATCAGGAGGAGCACTGTGGTGATTGTTGCAGAATTCACAACTCTGTCCCTCACTGTGCACAAGGTCCCTAACACGCACCCAACACAATCTGGATCCAAATCCTGATCCAGGTTCCTATGGTGCCACAGACTCCAGTGTTTCTCCAGTGACTCTTACCAACTTCTACTAACGCACCTATACTATACTTACGTATGGCGTGCACAGCCTAAAGTTGTAGGTCAAGGGTAGACATCCAGGCCAGGGCAACATCAGTTGCTGGGTGGATGGCCTTGATGCCACCAGGGAAAAGCCTCAGTGAGCAGTCATTCACGATGTGTGGGATGGTCTGGTCTGGATATCCGCAGTCGCACCATAGAAAGCATACCGTCAGGTTGCATCACAGCTTGGTTTGGGAATAGCTCTGCCCAACATCGCAAGAAATTGCAGAGTTATAGATGTAACCTAGTCTATCACAGAGACCAGACCGCGGATGCGCTACAATGCTGAGAACTGCATTCAGTATCTTACTCGTTGCTCTATCTATTTTACTTGAGTATGAACTCATTGTATGGTTTTCTGATCTGTTTGGATAGCATGCAAAACAATGTTGTAATAATAAACCTAAACCTAGATAGGTAAACTACCAATCTAAGCAGGTCTGTCACTGCATACCTTAGGTCAGGTATTGTAGGGTACAGATCTGATACTGTAAAACACAGATATTGTACTCACAGCCTGAGACGAGGTAGAAAGGAGCACTGGAAATTGGACAATGAAGGAACAAGAAGGGAGCAAAATGGCAATGAGAAGAGCACCAAAAAACGAGAGAGCTGCGCCATTTGGCATTTGCATCTTTAAACATGATTAGAAGTATAAATGTCTGGCATAAAAAACAAACTATGTTTATTAAATGTAATTTAACTTGTCTAGGACATAATAATGAAAATAAGATGGCAGCTGAATTAAACATTGGCCCTTACTGTAAGTTATACAAGTAACATCCCAGAAGTAGTTGTAAATTGGAAGGGATGTAGGAACTCCAGAAAATTACATTCACCAGGGCAATTGGACTGGGTAAATTGTTGGAGCTGTGACCAAGGATTTAGGTCCTGAAGAGTCCATTCTAGGGTCTCAAAAGAAGTAGATATTGAGATGTTTGATACATTGGTTTTGATTTTCCAAAATTACCTGCATTCAGGAACAGTTTCATTTAACTGGAAAATAGGAAATGTAACCTCTATTTACAAACAGATAGAAGGCAAAAAATTACAGGCCACTTAGCTGAATAACTGTCACAGGGAAAATGTTATTATTGATGATGCATGGCAGGACTGCTGGAAAATCCAAGGCGATCAGGAAAAGTCAGCATGGTTTGGTGAGAGGGAAATCATGTTTTACAAGTTATTGCAGTTCTTTGAAGAAGCAACATGTGCTACATATAAAGGGAAGTGATGGATGTACCATACTTAATTCGCAGAAGCTTTTGATACGGTACCACATCAAAGATTACGATGCAAAAGAAGCTCATGATCTAAGAGCCAACATATTGGCATGAATAGAAGGTCGGCTGCCAACAGTGTGCACAGGGACACAAATGAGTGCATTTGCTGAGATCCGGAGATAGAAAACAAACTGCAGGATGAACTCTTGTTGGAAAGAACTGCAGATGCTGGTTTAGATCGAAGGTAAACACAAAAAGCTGAAGTAACTCAGCGGGACAGGTAGCATCTCTGGAGAGAAGGAATGGGTGACGTTTCGGGTCGAGAAGGTTCTCAACCCGAAACGTCACCCATTTCTTCTCACCAGAGATGCTGCCTGTCCCGCTGAGTTACTCCAGCTTTTTGTGTCTACCTTGCTGGAGGAATTCAGCAGGTCAAGCAGCATCTGTAGAGGCAAAGGGACGGTCGATATTTCAGATCGAGACCCTACATTGGGGTTGAGAGAGTAGGCTTAGGTTTATTATTGTCACATGTGCCGAGGCACAGTGAAAAGCTTTGTTTTGCATGCCATCCAAACAGATCAGATATACCATACACCAATACAATCAAGGCAAACTCAACCACAATAGATAGAGCAAAGGGTACAGAGTACTTCATATAGTTCTCAGCAATAGGCAAGGGACCTTGTGTAGATGGGAAAGGAACACGGTTACTTGAAATTAGAAAAGTAGATGTTCAAACTATTGAGCTGCAGACTACCCAAGGGAAATATGAGGGGCTGTTCTTCAGTTTGTGCTTTGGTTGCAGCATGACAGTGGAGAGAGTTGAGTACAGGCATGTCAGTGTAGGCATGGGAAGGGGAGTTGAAGTGTCATGCAATGAAAAGCCCAAAATGGCTGATGTAGACTGAGCGCAGGTAATCCATCCTATCCCTCCTGGTCCAATCTCTCCCGACCCATGTCCAAGATACCTCACATGCCCTTCGTCTCTTTAATGACTTCCGCTTTCCGAGCCCCCACTCCCTCATCTTTCCTATGGACGTTCAGTCACTCTACTCCATCCCACATCTGGAAGGCCTTAAAGCCCTCCGCTTCTTCCTCGGACGCAGAACCATACAATTTATCTGGGCGGCACGGTAGCGCAGCGGTAGAGTTGCTGCTTTACAGCGAATGCAGCGCCGGAGACTCAGGTTCGATCCTGACTACGGGTGCTGCACTGTAAGGAGTTTGTACGTTCTCCCCGTGACCTGCGTGGGTTTTCTCCGAGATCTTCGGTTTCCTCCCACACTCCAAAGACGTACAGGTATGTAGGTTAATTGGCTGGGTAAAATGTTTTAAAAAAATTGTCCCTAGTGTGTGTAGGATAGTGTTAATGTACGGGGATCGCTGGGCGGCACGGACTTGGTGGGCCGAAAAGGCCTGTTTCCGGCTGTATGTGTATGTATGTATGTATGTATGTAACACTCTATTCTGCGTACCGGAGCTGGTCTTCATCCTCAACAACTTCTCCTTTGACTCCTCCCACTTCCTCCAAGTACAAGGCGTAGCTAGGGGCACCCGCATGTAGGGTACATTGAACAATCCCTGTTCCAGGCATACACTGGCCCTATCCCCAAACTCTATCTCTGTTACATTGATGACTGCATCAGTGCTAGCTCCTGCACCCATGAAGAACTCATGGACTTCAACTTCACCACCAATTTTCATCCTGCACTCAAATTTACATGGACCATCTCCGACACCTCCCTTCCTTTCTTGATCTAACAGTCTCCATCACCGGAAATAGACTTTTGAATGACGTCTATTACAAACCCACAGACTTCCACAACTATGTCGGCTACACTTCCTCCCACCCTGCTTCCTGAAAAGACTCTATCCCCTACTCCCAATTCCTCCATCTACGCTGCATCTGCGCCCAAGATGAGGTGTTCCATACTAGAACATCCGAGATGTCCTCATTCTTTAGGGAATGGGGGTTCCCCTCTCCCATCATAGATGAGGTCCTCACTCGTGTCTCCTTGGTACCCCGCAGCTCCACCCTTGCTCCTCCTCCTAGTCGCAACAGACAGAGTCCCCCACCTTCCACCCCATCAGCCGTCGCATACAACAAATAATCCTCCAAAATTTCCGCCACGGGATCCCACCACTAGCCACAATTTCCCATCTCCACCCCTTTTCGCCTTCGCAGAGACCGTTCCCTCCACATCTCCCTGGTTAACTCGTCCCTTCCCACCCAAACCACCCCCTTCCTCAGGTACCTTCTTCTGCAACCGCAAAAGATGCAACACCTGTCGTTATACCTCCTCCCTCGATTCTGTCCAGGGACCCCGACAGTCCTGTCAGGTTAGGCAGAGGTTCACTTGCACCTCCTCCAACCTCATCTACTGTATCCATTGTTCAAGATGTGGACTTTTATACATCGGCGAGACCAAACGCAGACTGGACGGTTGTTTCGCAAAACATCTTTGCTCAGCCCACGTGAACCAAGCTGATCTTCCAGTTGCTGAACACTTTAATTCTCCTTCCCATTCCTACACAGACCTTTCTGACCTCGGTCTCCTCCATTGTCAGACTGAAGCTAAACGCAAATTGGAGGAACAGCATCTCATATTTTGCGTGGGCAGCTTACAGTGTTATGAATATTGATTTCTCTCACCAGATTTTAGATTTTTTTTTTAGATTTAGAGATACAGCCTGAAAACAGGCCCTTCGGCCCACCGAGTCCCTTCGGCCCTTCGGCCCACTGAGCGCCGCCCAGCGATCCCCGCACATTAACACTATCCTACACACACTAGGGACAATTTTTACATTTACCCAGTCAATTAACCTACATACCTGTACGCCTTTGGAATGTGGGAGGAAACCAAAGATCTCGGAGAAAACCCACGCAGGTCACGCGGGGAACGTACAAACTCCGTACAGACGGCGCCCGTAGTCAGGATCGAACCTGAGTCTCCGACGCTGCATTTGCTGTAAGGCAGCAACTCGACCGCTGCGCCACCGTGCCGCCCCAGCATTCCCTCTCTCTCTATCCCTCCCCACCGAATTCGCAATTTTCACCCTACAAACAGCTTACAATGGCTGAAAATGTGGTAGGGCACGAGCACGTCGTCCCCATCGTCCAACGTTGGCTTCTGTTAGGGGTCAAACGATACCAAAACAGCCTAGGCCGCCAGGGCACCAAGATTCGACCCGTAAAGTCGGCCTCAGAGGTCGGCTATTGGAATGAATCTGCCTGCTTTGGCAGGGCCGGACTTCCAGAGCCCCAGCTACACGAGGCATATTTGACCCGCTGATCGGATGACCGGCCACATAAGTCTTGATGAGGTCCAGATCGGCTACCTCACCTGGCCAAGGCGCCACATTTCTGGGGGACTTCCGGGGGATTTCAAATGTGCTCTTGTAATTTTGTCCATATTAAAGGAGGTGCCGGACCATCAGTTGCCAGAAAACTAGTGTGTTGGAAGGTTGGTTTAAACTGAAGATAGACAAAATGCTGGAGTTTATACTGCATCACGGAATGCTACAATAAGGTTTTATATTTCGACAAACCATCAGAATAGGTAGACTGTGTCTAGATGTTTAATAAAATATGTCAGTCTCAGCAACATGGCATTTCTCAAACATATGGCTAAATACTAGTGCCCTTTGGTTATTTTATTCTCAGCTGTCCAAAGAGTCAAACCGCCACTTATGTATTCATTTTAACCATCATGTGGCACAGCTTGTTAGAAGTCTTAGAATCTGCTGAGAATCTTTGATGCCCACTGTCTTTTATCTAGCTAGGAATTTAATGATTCACATAACAGAAATCGTTCTGTTACAGCATATAGTGGTTCATGAAACGCCATGCAAACGTTCCTTCACCATCCAAACTGGAAAATGTTTTTAAGTCAACTCTTTCTTGTCAGACCCCACACTATCTTTTGGACAAAACTTCTGTTTAGAGGTTGTTCGTTCTATGGTCTTCCACACAATAATTTAACCGTTAATTTCCATTGCTGCAAAGGATAAGTTGGTCAGCTGCCTTATTCGAATCTTTCATTTTAAATAATTACTTTTGGCTCCTATGGTTCCAACAGCGGGGCTGTTAATTTGCCCTCTTTTTGAGCGGCTTTAGTAATTTGAGAATAAAACTACAACAGACTTTGATTCATATAAAATAAGATGCTCACATGTATATGTTACCAAAGGTAATCAAAGGAAGAATAAATTGTTGACATTTATTCAATGGATTGGAAAATTATAGTGGGGAAATGATTCTTGCATAAACCCCGCATCCAATATTACATAAAGTACCTATAGTTTTTGGCACTAGACCGAAGAAAATATGTTTTGGTAATGGAGGGATTGCAAATCAGATTCACCAGAATGATACCAGATCTAAAGGGATTAAAACCAGAGGTAGATTACATATGCTTGATTGTATATTCTGACATTAAGAATGCTCGAGTGATGATCTGATCAGCATGTTTAAAAATTATAGAAGAATCCAGAAGATAAATAAAAATAAACCTTTTCCAAGAAAATACAAAAAGCTGGAGGAACTTAGCGGGTCAAGCAACATCTGAGGAGGGAATGGACAGGTGAAGTTTCGGGTACAGTGCCTTCTTCAGGTTGAAGAGTTTTGCCCAAGAGTCCAGCTGTTCCTTGTGTCTCCTTGTATTTACAAGGATAATTTATAGTGCACTTTGCCATGAGGAATGTAGTTGATGAAGTATTGAATTACACCGTGATGGTTCATAGTTTTACCATGAAGTATTGAACCACACCACGATGGTTGATAGCGTTACGCTAAGTATTGAACCAGACCATGATGGTTCATTTGTTGGCACCTGTGCCTCTACTGTGGCCATGTCTGAAGAAGGGTCTCGACCCGAAACGTCACCCATTCCTTCTCTCCCGAGATGCTGCCTGACCTGCTGAGTTACTCCAGCATTTTGTGAATAAATCGATTTGTACCAGCATCTGCAGTTATTTTCTTATATTAACAAAGATAATGCAGGAATGGACAAGAACGTACTCCAGGATCAAGAACATTTGGGGAAAGTAAAAGTCCTAAAATTATGTCTGATGCCGTGCAATTTTGCATACTTTTGGAAATGTGCTGTTTTATTTTTTTCCTCTATTGTGTGATAGAATTGAAATATTTTCATGTTAATGTACTGGCATTCTCAGGAGAGCAAGCGTACATATCTAAGGATAAATGTTGTGACTTTTCACCTGCAGCAGGCACCATCAATTAATTAAACTTGATGTTGACAGCCATACGTCTAATTTTATTTCTGTAA
The DNA here is from genome assembly GCF_053455715.1 of Rhinoraja longicauda. Lineage (NCBI taxonomy): Eukaryota > Metazoa > Chordata > Chondrichthyes > Rajiformes > Arhynchobatidae > Rhinoraja > Rhinoraja longicauda. The sequence continues at coordinate 14,847,156 of NC_135983.1, forward strand.
TAGTAATAACTGATTAAAAACGTTGATTAATTGTTAACAGTTGTAAGAATATTGGCTGCATTAACTCGCAGTAGAAAGATTCTCAGAACTCTGTAATTATTATAGCCTCTGGCTGTGCGACCTGGTGTATTGAGTAACTTTCTGAAGTGTTCTTTGGGATTAAAAGCTCATTATAGCCTGCAGCCGTATTTCACACAGCTAATGCACAGAGCTAAGTGTAATATAGTGCATGTTAGACGGGTTTGACAGCTTTCCAGAAGTTTTCCCCACAGTTGATGTAGCTGATTACTAATAATGCCTTTTTTTCATTACTGTACTGCTGCTGGTAGAAACTATTGTTCTTCACAATATTTCCGAACTGCAGGTGATATGAAGTCCATCACCAGATTCTATAGCTTTGGTCATGCAGGCAATTCACACATAGCGAGTTGTGGGTTTTAACCAAGTCATTTCAGAGGGGACTTAATTCAGACCATTGCTTCCCTAGAGGCAGTAAGAAGAATCTTGGTGATTTGAAGATGTTTTGATTCCTTAGTTTCTGAAAATAATCACAGACACGGCCTTTTAAATCACAGCTTGGAATGCACAGGCCATTTAGCCCACGCGTTTTTCTTGTGCTTCTGTTGCAATTCCCATTACAACAGCATACTCAGCCTTTATGTGTAGCGGTTTTCTGTCTGTTTCCAACCACTCCCCCCCCCCCCCCCCCCCCCCCCCCATGGAAATGAAGATGGTGCTTTCTTCTGACTCCTCCAGTAATTCAGGTTTGATCTTCTGATGCAGAGTGTGTGAAATTTATAGTTTTTCTGTGACTCGTTAAGTTCCCTCCAGTTGCTCCAACACCTACATCACCATCCCCTCCCCCCCCCCCATTCTAAAGATGCTGTTTAGTAGGTTAAATTATCCCCAGTGTAAGCAGATTGTGGGAGAATCAAGGTAGAGTTGATGAGCACATGGGTGCACATGAGAATCAAGATAGAGTTCATGAGCGAGAAAGAGGTTATGAGGAATGAAGTTGGAGAATGATGTGTATAATGGCAGGATATGCACTGCACTCCATGCTGAGCCTCACCAGAGCCCTCCGTGACATGACAATACTGAGATTGCTTTTGAACTACATGCTTCCAGAGATGAATCCCAGGTCTTTGGTGGCACATTCAATGAATTTCCTTACTTATAATGCCACTTTTATTGAGTAGGAAAATAACTGCAGATGCTGGTACAAATCGAAGGTATCACAAAAAGCTGGAGTAACTCAGCGGGTCAGGCAGCATCTCAGGAGAGAAGGAATGGGTGACGTTTCGGGTCGAGACCCTAGTGACCGACAGACTAGTGACCGACATCTACTACAAACTGACTCATACAGCTATCTTGACTACACTTCTTCCTACCCTGTCTCCTGCAAAAAGTCTATCCTCTACTCCCAATTCCTCCGTCTACGCCACATCTGTGCCCAGGATGAGGTGTTTCACACTAGGGCATCAGATATGTCCTCATTCTTTAGGAAAGGGGGTTTCCCCTCTTCCATTATAGATGAGGCTCTATATCCCGCAACTCCGCTCTTCCTCCCCCTCCCCCCATTCGTAACAAGGATAGAGTCCCCCTTGTCCTCACCTTCCACCCCATCAGCCAGCGTATACAACATATTATCCTCCAACATTTCCGTCACCTCTAATGGGATCCCACTACTGGCCACATATTCCCATCTCCTCCCCTTTTTGCTTTCCGCAGAGACCGTTCCCTCCGTAACTCCTTGGTCCACTCGTCCCTTCCCACCCAAACCATCCCTCCCCAGGCACTTTCCCCTTCAACCGCAGGAGATGCAACACCTGTCCCTTTACCTCCCCCCTCGACTCCATCCAAAGACCCAAACAGTCTTTCCAGGTGAGGCAGAGGTTCACTTGCATCTCCTCCAACCTCATCTATTGTATCCGCTGTTCCAGATGTCAACTCCTCTACATTAGTGAGACCAAACGCAGGCTCGGCGATTGTTTCGCTCAACACCTTCGCTCAGTCCGCCTCAACCAACCTGATCTCCTGGTGGCTCAGCACTTCAACTCCCCCTCCCACTCCCAGTCTGACCTTTCTGTCATGGGCCTCCTCCATTGTCATAGTGAGGCCCACTGCAAATTGGAGGAACAGCACCTCATATTTCGCTTGGGCACCTTACACCCCAGCGGTATGAACATTGGCTTCTCTAACTTTAGATAGCTTCTCTGTCCCTCTCTTCCCCTCCACCTTCCCAGTTCTCCCACTGTCTTCCTGTCTCCTACTACATCCTTTCTTTGTCCCGCCCCCTCCCCTGACATCAGTCTGAAGAAGGGTCTCGACCCGAAATGTCACCCATTCCTTCTCTCCTGAGATGCTGACCCGCTGAGTTACTCCAGCTTTTTGTGATGCCACTTTTATTCATTTATTCATCTGTATTTATAGACCATATGCTCGTAACCTTTAAGACATTACCAATGGTCAATATTAAGGTTTAATCAGCCAATGTACAGATTGACACGTTCTCCTGACACCCAAAAAGAATGCTTTTTATGTGTACATTACAATGAAATAGAGATAAAGGCATCTTTGATCATTGTTATGTGTAAATGTTATAAGTGAAGATTACAGTTTATGAGTAAATGCCCTAATGTTTAGTCAAGATACAGTGATCACTATCCAGCAAGTTACTTCATCCAGCAAGTAATGAATAATCCATTTTGGTTTCTAATTGTGCATCACAGGTTACGCTTGGAAAGGTATTAAAGGCAATTGTTGTAATGAGGAGTCTCTTCATCGATCGGACGATCGTTAAAGCTTACAATGAAAACATCCACACAGAAGATGGGAAGGTAAGGACACTTGAGCCATGAACAATTAAAAAAAACATTTATCCCAAACAATTCATGAATATACTTCTGTAGATGAGCAAAATATTAAAAACTGGAGAAATTTACTGAAGTATTATTTTGAATTGCAGAAATGGTACAATCCCAACAATGGTACAACTTTCATTGTGCTTACCGAGAAAATATTTAATATTGTATGTGTTTACTGGAAAAGATAATGGTAAAACATCAAATACCCTGTGGGGTTACACTTGGAAAGGTATTAAAGGCAATTTTTGTAATGAAGAATAATGATAGTTGAAAATCCAAAAGCCAGGCAGAATATAATTCACAATACTGAATGAGACTGGAAAGAGGCATCGTTTGTCATAATGGAGAAGCCATTGAGCACCGTTGCAACTAATGTGGTACTTAAGTTTAAAAGGGTAAGAAATATGATCCGTATTCATGAACAACAATGGACCACTATCGATAACAGGTAAAATAATGCATGTGTTTCTGAGGAATAGATGGAAAGATTCTGCACATAGATAAAACACATTATTTGAAGATTCAACAATGTGAACTTGTTGAAAGGTATGTCTGGTCCACACTGTGAATCTATGCAGTAGGCGGGCCTTTTGCAATATAATACATGGTGCGCAGAACATCCTCTGTCAATAAAATGGTGGGTTGATTCAATGCTACCTTGTTTGAATAAACTGACAGACTGCAATGTTGTACTCACAAATTTTGCAAGATATTAAAGTTGTCTTTCCTTTTTAATGCTTTAATCCGTGAAACTAAGAAGCAAAAAAACAAATTTAAATTGATTGCATTGTACCTTTTGGTAATTGTTCTTCCATGGAGCTGTGCTGGCATGTTCTAAAACTGGGGGTTCTTGATCTTGACCAGGTTTCAGCTGGGGTGGGAAATTTTGCAGTTCATGCTTTGGTGCAGGTCTCCAGAGAGTGAATCCCAACAATTCTGCATGGAACAGCTTGAAAATTCTTATATTTCACATCCATTGTACTTTCTGGCACCTCCTTAAGGCACAAGTAACGACAGGACTTTATTTTGTTTTTTGGAGGACATTTTCAGTTTTCCAGTGAAGATTTCCAGTTGAGCTGAAAGCGTGGGGAACCCATTACAGAACTCTGAAGATATTTTAATTTTAATGAAGAAATGAAGAGAAATTATGAAAAGAGTGAGGGAGATAGGGGTGTGTGGAATCTCACAACAAATGGTGCTTGGAGTTAATCTTAGAAGACATTTAAAAAAATGGAGAGAGCAGTGAAGACAGGTGATGATGCCTTTAAAAGACTTAGATAGTTTGGTTCTGTTTCATAGGCTTGAAAGCTAGTGCTGACACTGAAGTATTGCAAATTGGGAGAATATGTGAGTTCTCCATGCCCTTGTGTTGTGCTTTTTTTGTCTTTGTGTTATTCAATACCGCAAAGCAATTGTAGTCTATTGATCACATGAATGTTTGAAGGGTATCCCTGGACTATTTGTTCATTGACATATCAGCTTATTCACCCTCTTTGATGTATTAAATATGACACATTCTATATCCTTTCATACCAGAGTGCATCTTTGCAACTCTGGCAGTTAAATCATTGATTCTGAGACGCCTGGTTGCAAATTTGAGCTTTCATGTTCTGGGCCTAACTGCTGTCAAGTTGTTTCTTCTGCTATGTGAACCACTAAGTGGATCACTTTGAAAATTAAATGTCTTCCACAAGCCTCATGGCAAAAAGTTAAATAAATATAGTGTAGTTGTTCATCCATGTCATTGTCACTAATTTTACAGCCCTAGAAACCAGGCACCAAAGAGCAACTCATGCTTTAAGTCGTTGCATTATCAACTTCCATTTAAACATTGACTATTGGCCTTGCACAGTGGACTCTGATGTTTCTCTGCTTTGTATCAAACAGTTCCAGGTGCTACTGACCAAACTGAGTGCAATTTCAAGGTGGTTTGATTCAATACTAACTTGTTTAAATCTTGCAACATTTATTGTACAAGCAATTTATTCTATAAAATCATGAGAGAAATAGATCGGGTAGTTGCACAGTCTCTTGCCCAGAGTAGGTGAATCAAGGACCAGAGGACATAGGTTTAAGGTGAAGAGGAAAAGATTTAATGGGAATCTGAGGGGTCACTTTTTCACACAAATGATGGTGGGTGTATGGAACGTGCTGCTAGAGGAGGTAGTTGAGGCAGGGACTATCCCAACGTTTAAGAAATAGTTAGACAGGTATATGGATAGGATAGGTTTGGAGGGATATAGGCCAAATGCAGTAGGTGGGCTAGTGTAGGTGGGCCATGTTGGCCAGTGTGGGCAAGTTGGGCCAAAGGGCCTGTTTCAAAGCTGTATTACTTTGACACTATGACACTGGCATATGACACTATGACTCAATATGATACAGAGAAATATTCACTGGGTAGAGATGTAATTACTTTCATTCTTATCTCACTCCTCCAATTGCAAAGGAAAAATTATGATCTTTTTAAATTCAATTTATTCAAATCTGTTGTTACAACTTTGATTCATTATGGTGTGATGATAGTTGTTTCTTCCATCAATTTCTCATTATTTTAGTCTGTAAAACACTTAATACGTAATTATAGGCTCCACTCTTGGCTGGAGGACACAAAGCTTTATTAAATCTATATATACTAAAACTCTCGTTTGTTATCTTGTTTGTGACTGAACTTCAGCCAAAACGGTACACGATAGCGCAACAATTTTAGGCCCACCTTACTCACCATTGTCACTTTAGTGATAATGCAAGTAGTTTTATTCAAATCGGTCTTATATATTTAAAGTTATTCACATTTTAAAGTTTAAAAGGAGGGGAGGGGAGGAGGGAGGGAGGAGGGGAGGGGGGAGTTGAGAGGGGAGGACGGGAGGACAGGGTGCTGCACCAATGCAGGAGAGGTTTGGGCCCAACGGGTCCACTTGGTCTAGTAACCTTTAAATAGTATGTCTACTAGCTACAAGTCAAAACAAAATGTAAATGTCAACCACACGAGGTCAAACCAATGTGCAATTTTGGAAGAATCTGCTATTTAAAGTATTTAAACCTATTTAAATATATTTACAAGAGTGTATTGTCAGTATTGCCACAGTATTTAGTTGCCTTCATTGACAATATAAAAAAATAATGTAGCTCTCCCTCTCACCTCCTCTTTCATACTCAAAGAGAGGAGGGAAAAGGTGATGACATTTGGATTGAGGACATCTATCTATCTATATATTATTATATTACTAAAACTCTCTGTCCGTGTGTATATGTGTTTGTGCACACCGTAACTTTGGTGCTTCGCACAGCTAAAACGGTACACCATAGCGCCACAATTTTTGCACCACATTACTCACCATTATCCTGGACATATTATGTAACAACTCTCATTCAAATTGAAGCTACATTTTTAAAGCTACAGACATTTTAAAGTTTAAAAATTCACTTTCTCACCCATTTCCTGAAACTCCTCAGCGTATGTCATCACAATGCTCCACGTTCGACATCATTTGCTCCTCTCGCCAAAACAAGATGGCCGCCACCACACTGCCGCCTGCCCGCGCTCAGTCATTCCCTCTCCCCTCTCCCCTCCCCCTCGTCCCTCTCCCCTCGCACCTCCCCCCTCTCACCTCGCCTCTCGCCCGGCCCCGCCCCTGCAGAGACTCGCACGTCAGCAGTCAGCGTTGAACGCACGGGCACTGGTAAGTGCCTTTCGCCACCAACAGCTCCACGGAGGAGAGTGGGCGTGGCGGCCGTGTGGGTGGAGGGGAGGGGGGGTGGGGGGAGGAGAGAGTGCGGGTGGGGGGAGGGGGGTCAGGAAGGGTGGGGGGAGGGGGTGGGGGAAAGAAAGAATAGGGTGTGAGGGAAGGGGGACAGTGGGGGGCAGGAGAGAGTGGGGTTGGGAGGAGGGGAGTGGGGGTGGAGGGGAGGGGAGGGAGGTGGGGGTCAGGGGAGGGGGAGGGGGGAATAGGGGTGAGTAGGGGGGAATGGGGTGGAGGCAGGGCTGGGGGACTGGGGGTGGGGGCAGGAGAGGGGCAAGTTGGGGTGGGCTAGGGGGGATGGAGTGGGTCAGTGGGGGAGGACGGGGCATAAGGGGGATTGAGTGCGGGGGGGGGAATTGAGGGTGCTACACCAATATAGGAGAGACTTTGGGTCCAGGGTTCACCCTCTCAGTCACACCCTCTCCCCTTCCCTCCCCCCCCCCCCCCCACGAGGAATGGACCCAATGGGTCCACTTGGTCTAGTCTCACTATAAAAGTGAGGATAGATTATATAAGCAGCTGAAGGACAGTTCGGACGTTTTCCTTGTAAGGGACATGTCTTGATTTTATGGTAAACATACTGAATGGCATCAAAAGCCCATAGATAAGAAAGAACAATGACTAAACTGGAGAGAGAAACCAAGTTTGCCATTCAGAGGAACAAACATTTGTACATAGTTCAGCCTTTTGAATTTAATAATCATGGTGCTTGTTCGCATGTAGGGGTGTCCATTAGTTGGCCATTTGTAACCCAGGGACAGCCTGTATATAAAGACTTTTACATTGTTTAAACTTGATCATAGATCACATTTTGTGATATATGGTAAATAACGAGAAATAATCTATATATTTTTAAAACTCCCATCTTGTTTGTTCCGTTTGTTTATTTCTTTGTGTCGTAGTTTCTTTGTGTGGTTGTTTGTGCGCTTTTCAGCCACAAAAAAAGATACACGATATAAAAAGGTATACGATAGCACGACAATTTTAGCACCACCGTACTCACCTTTGCCCTGGGGACACCTTCATCCAAGTTTCATTCAAATTGGTCTTATAGTTTTAAAGTTAGAGAGATTTTAAAGTTTAAAAATCACCTTATTAAACTGATGCTTGCCAAATTCAGTATGACGTCACAATGGGACCCGCCCGAGTGATGGCCAATGAGGGAGGGGGGGGCCCCAACGATGACCGCCTTGGGCGGTACCCGCCAGAGTGATGGGAGTTGCGGCCAATGAGGTGGGGGCAAACTTTAATAAATGCCCTCCCCTCCCCCGCCTGGAGGACGAGCTGTGTTTTTGACGTCAGTCCGCGTGTGCGGAATTGGGATCCCCGCTCTCCCCCCCCCCCCCCCCCCGCCGGGAGGACGGGCTGTGTTTTCGACGTCAGTCCGCACTTGCGCAGTTGGGGCCCATCCATCTATTACAGATGCTCCCCGACTTAGTGAGTGAGTGGAGGTGGGGAGAAGGGGGATGGAGTGCGTGAGTGGGGGGGGGGGAGGAGAGGAGGGGGGTCCAGGGGGGGTGGAGTTGGGTGAGTGGGTGAGGGAGGGGGGGTGAGGAGAGGGGGGATAATGGGGGATGGAGTGGGTGAGGGGGGAGTGGAGGTGGGGGGTTGAGGGGGTGTGGAGTGCAGGGAGAGGAGGAGTGGGCAATAAGTCAGGGGGGATGGAGTGGGTGAGTGGGGGGGAGGGGGGATGGAGTGGTTGAGTGGGGGGAGGAGAGGAGTGGGGGATAAGGGGGGATGAGAGGGGATGGACTGGGTGAGTGGGGGGAGGAGGAGATACGGCGGGTTGAGGGGGGATGGAGTGAGTGAGTGGGTGATGGGGAGGAGGGTAAGGGGGGGAGTGGGGGAGGGGAGTGTGCTAGACCAATGCAGGAGAGGTTTAGGGGGTTGAGGGGGGATGGAGTGGGTGAGGGAGGGGGGGATAAGGGGGGTTGAGGAGGGTTGGAGTGAGTGAGGGGGAGGGGAGGAGGAGGTAGAGGGGGGATCGAGTGCGTGAGTGGGGGGAGGGAGGTTGAAGGGGGATCAAGTGCGTGAGTGGGGGGGAGTGGAGGAGCGGGGGTTCAGAGGGGATCGAGTGGGTGAGGAGGAGGGGGGGATAAGGGGGGAGGGAGAGTGGGGGAGAAGAGGGTGCTGGACCAATGCAGGGGAGGTTTGGGGCCAATGAAGGGGAGGGGGCTGCTGAGCCCACAAGTTGCCGCTAACCTTAATAGATGCTCTTCCCCACCCCCGCTGGGAGGACCGGCGCCCGTCCCGGCGTGCCCCGCGCCTGACCTTCCTCCCGTGGTGCAGCGCAGCGGCAGAGAGTCCAACAAGATGGCTGTCGCCGCTGTTCACTGACGATCGTCGCCGTGCTGCAGGAAAGGCTTTGGGTCCACGGCTCGCTCTGGCTGCAGTGGTGGCGGCACAGGGCCGAGGTGAGTGGCTCCCTCTCCCCTTCATTGTCCCCCCTTGCCCTGGGGGACACTCCCGGCCCAGCAATGGGCTTCGTCAGTTGGAGAGGGTTGCTAGTCCTGCAGCATCGTCAGTTGGGGGAGGGTTGCCCCAGGAGAGGCCCGCACGAGAGATTTGGACCCAACGGGTTCACCTCAGTCTAGTAATTAATTAAAACGTGGTAGTTTACAAAAGATTCAATTTAAATTGTTAATTACATTCTTTGGAGAAAAGCAAGCATTATGATCTTATAATTCAGCAGCATATCTTTTTCTTTCTTGAAGCATTGCCTGATTGTTGTTTAACAGCACAGAAGACGTGCATGCAGCCATGATTTGAGTTTCAGCTCAAATCACTGGGGTTGTGTTTGTGCCAAGACATTGTTAATTACACAGTTACATGGGCAAGGAAGCACCTCCCAAAGTGGCTAAGACAGAGGAATCCTTTCAAAGGAAAGGTTCACAGATGCTTAAATCTGTCTCCTGGGTAATTTCTGATCCCCGATCCTCCTGACTTCAAAGTGCGATATGTTTAGAGGGGGGTTGTTGAATCTGGGTTCATTAATCAGTGCTGACATGAGCCCTGTTTGATATTGGATACAGGGAACAGTTTGATTTGTTCTATCCTTTTGAAATCATTCTGATGACCTTCAGATACCTTCGTTACTTGGCTTGCCAGGAAGAAAAACCTGCAGCAAAATAGCTTCGATTTAATTTAGATGCAGAAAGCGCCTGAAATTGCAGTTTCAGTGATTGAAGTGCATAAATGAGCAATACCGTACAAGTGAAAGTGCATTATTTATTGTGTTGCCTTTTGATCTATTGCTTGAAGGTGTGAGAACATTGCAACAGGATTACATGATCAGGAGAAACTCCTGCTCAAAAGGATTATACCCGGTTCAGTCGAGCAAATTTCAACTATTTTTCCTGTGCTGCTCTAACCTATGACTCTGTTAACATAATTTATACCTGAGTCATCTTAAAATGATTTAATCTACAGTTTCTTCAATCTGCTTGTTTTCCTCCTTAATTGTCAATCAAAGCGAATAAATATTGTAGCAATACTGTTACTGGCAGAGTGTTGAAATTTTTTTTTGTTTAGATATTAGTTAGCTTAGTTTAGTTTAAAGATACAGCATGGAAACTGACCCTTCGGCCCTCCAAGTCTGTGCTGACCAGCTATCCCCTCACACGAACACTACCCTACCACACTAGGGACAATTTTACAATTATACCAAGCCAATTAACCTACAAACCTGTATGTCTTTGGAGTGTGGGATGAAACCGGAGATCCCGGAGAAAACCTACGCCGGTCACGGGGAGAACATACAAACCGTGCAGACAGCACCCGTATTTCAGGATTGAACCCGGTTCTCTGGCGTTGTAAGGCGGCAAATCTACTGCCGTTCCACCCTGTGAAGCAACTTGGGATAAAACAGAAAATGTCTCAACATATCACACAGCATATGTGGAGACAAAACCAGACATAGAAACATAGAACATAGAAAAATAGGTGCAGGAGTAGGTCATTCGACCCTTCGAGCCATTCAATATGATCATGGCTAATCATCTAAAATCAGTACCCCGTTCCTGCTTTTTTCCCCATATCCCTTGATTCCTTTAGCCCGAAGAGCTAAATCTATCTCTTGAAAACATCCGGTGAATTGGCATCCACTGCCTCTGTGGCAGTGAATTCCACAGATTCACAACTCTCTGGGTTAAAAAGTTTTTCCTCATCTCAGTCCTAAATGGCCTACTCCTTATTCTTAAACTGTGACCCTTGGTTCTGAACTCCCCCAACATCGGGACCATTTTTCCTGCATCTATCCTGTCCAATCCTTTAAGAATTTTATATGTTCCTATAAGATTCCCTCATCCTTCTAAATTCTAGTGAATACAAGCCCAGTCGATCCATTCTTTCATCATATGTCAGTCCCGCCATCCCGGGAATTAACCTAGTGAATCTACGCTGTATCACAAAATGCTGGAGTAACTCAGCAGGTCAGGCAGCATCTAGGAGAGAGGGAATGGGTGACGTTTCGGGTCGAGACCCTTCTTCAGTCTGAAGAAGGGTCTGGACCCGAAATGTCACCCATTCCCTCTCTCCTAGATGCTGCCTGACCTGCTGAGTTACCCCAGCATTTTGTGATACCTTCAATTTATACCAGCATCTGCAGTTATTTTACTACGAATCTATGCTGTACTCCCTCAAAAGTAATAATGTCCTTCCTCAAATTAGGAGTCCAAAATTGCACACAATACTCCAGGTGCGGTCTCACCAGGGTTCTTTACAACTGCAGTAGGACTTCCTTGCTCCTGAACTCAAATCCTCTCGCAGTAAGGCCAACATGTCATTAACTTTCTTCACTGCCTCCTGTACCTGCATGCTTACTTTCAGTGACTGATGTACAAGCACACCCAGGTCTTGTTGCACCTCCCCTTTTCCTAATCTGATACCATTCAGATAATAATCTGCCTGAAGATATACACAAAATGCTGGAGTAACTCAGCGGGTCAGGCAGCATCTCGAGAGAGAGAGAGAGAAGGAATGGGTGATGTTTCAGGTCGAGACCCTTCTTCAGACTAATGTCAGGGGAGGGGGCAGGACAAAGATAGAATGTAGTCGGAGACAGTGAGACTAGTGGAAGAACTGGGAAGGGGGAGGGGCTAGAGAGTGAAAGCAAAGGCTACCTGAAGTTAGAGAAGTCAATGTTCATACCGCTGGGTGTAAACTACCCAAGCAAAATATGTTTTGCTGTTCCTCCAATTTGCGCTGGGCCTCACTCTGACAATGGAGGAGACCCAGGACAGAAAGGTCAGATTGGGAATTGGAGGGGGAGTTGAAGTGCTTAAACACCAGGAGATCAAGTAGGTTAATACGGACTGAGCGGAGGTCCGCTTCCTTCCTGTTCTTGCCACCATAGTGGATAACCTCACATTTATCCACATTATTCTGCATCTGCCATGCATCTGCCCACTCACAAAACCTATCCAAGTCACCCTGCAGCCTCATAGCATCCTCCTCGCAGCTCACACTACCACCCAGCTTTGTGTCATCCGCAAACTTGTAGATGTTACATTTAATTCCCTTGTCTAAATTGTTTATATATATATTGTAAATAACTGGGGTTCCAGCACCGAGCCTTGCAGCACCCCACTAGTTACAATAGACAATAGACAATAGGTGCAGGAGTAGGCCATTCAGCCCTTCGAGCCAGCACCGCCATTCAATGCGATCATGGCTGATCACTCTCAATCAGTACCCCGTTCCTGCCTTCTCCCCATATCCCCTAACTCCGCTATCCTTAAGAGCTCTATCCAGCTCTCTCTTGAAAGCATCCAACGAACTGGCCTCCACTGCCTTCTGAGGCAGAGAATTCCACACCTTCACCACCCTCTGACTGAAAAAGTTCTTCCTCATCTCCGTTCTAAATGGCCTACCCCTTATTCTTAAACTGTGGCCCCTTGTTCTGGACTCCCCCAACATTGGGAACATGTTATCTGCCTCTAATGTGTCCAATCCCCTAATTATCTTATATGTTTCAATAAGATCCCCCCTCATCCTTCTAAATTCCAGTGTATACAAGCCCAATCGCTCCAGCCTTTCAACATACGACAGTCCCGCCATTCCGGGAATTAACCTAGTGAACCTACGCTGCACGCCCTCCATAGCAAGAATATCCTTCCTCAAATTTGGAGACCAAAACTGCACACAGTACTCCAGGTGCGGTCTCACCAGGGCCCGGTACAACTGTAGAAGGACCTCTTTGCTCCTATACTCAACTCCTCTTGTTACGAAGGCCAACATTCCATTGGCTTTCTTCACTGCCTGCTGTACCTGCATGCTTCCTTTCATTGACTGATGCACTAGGACACCCAGATCTCGTTGAACTACCCCTCCTCCTAACTTGACACCATTCAGATAATAATCTGCCTTTCTATTCTTGCTTCCAAAGTGAATAACCTCACACTTATCTACATTAAACTGCATCTGCCATGTATCCGCCCACTCACACAACCTGTCCAAGTCACCCTGCAGCCTTATTGCATCTTCCTCACAATTCACACTACCCCCCAACTTAGTATCATCTGCAAATTTGCTAATGGTACTTTTAATCCCTTCGTCTAAGTCATTAATGTATATCGTAAATAGCTGGGGTCCCAGCACCGAACCTTGCGGTACCCCACTGGTCACTGCCTGCCATTCCGAAAGGGACCCATTTATCCCCACTCTTTGCTTTCTGTCTGTCAACCAATTTTCTATCCATGTCAGTACCCTACCCCCAATACCATGTGCCCTAATTTTGCCCACTAATCTCCTATGTGGGACCTTGTCGAAGGCTTTCTGAAAGTCGAGGTACACCACATCCACTGACTCTCCCTTGTCAATTTTCCTAGTTACATCCTCAAAAAATTCCAGTAGATTTGTCAAGCATGATTTCCCCTTCGTAAATCCATGCTGACTCGGAATGATCCCGTTACTGCTATCCAAATGCTCAGCAATTTCGTCTTTTATAATTGACTCCAGCATCTTCCCCACCACTGATGTCAGACTAACTGGTCTATAATTACCCGTTTTCTCTCTCCCTCCTTTCTTAAAAAGTGGGATAACATTTGCTATCCTCCAATCCACAGGAACTGATCCTGAATCTATAGAACATTGAAAAATGATCTCCAATGCTTCCACTATTTCTAGAGCCACCTCCTTAAGTACTCTGGGATGCAGACCATCAGGCCCTGGGGATTTATCAGCCTTCAGTCCCATCAGTCTACCCAAAACCATTTCCTGCCTAATGTGGATTTCCTTCAGTTCCTCCATCACCCTAGGTTCTCCGGCCCCTAGAACATTTGGGAGATTGTGTGTATCTTCCTCAGTGAAGACAGATCCAAAGTAACGGTTTAACTCGTCTGCCATTTCTTTGTTCCCCATAATAAATTCCCCTGCTTCTGTCTTCAAGGGACCCACATTTGCCTTGACTATTTTTTTCCTCTTCACGTACCTAAAAAAACTTTTGCTATCCTCCTTTATATTATTGGCTAGTTTACCCTCGTACCTCATCTTTTCTCCCCGTATTGCCTTTTTAGTTAACTTTTGTTGCTCTTTAAAAGAGTCCCAATCCTCTGTCTTCCCACTCTTCTTTGCTATGTTATACTTCCTCTCCTTAATTTTTATGCTGTCCCTGACTTCCCTCGTCAGCCACAGGTGTCTCTTACTCCCCTTAGAGTCTTTCCACCTCTTTGGAATAAATTGATCCTGCAACCTCTGCATTATTCCCAGGAATACCTGCCATTGCAGTTCTACCATCTTCCCTGCTAGGGCCTCCTTCCAATCAATTTTGGCCAGCTCCTGCCTCATGCCTCTGTAATCCCCTTTGCTATACTGTAATACCGACACTTCCGATTTTCCCTTCTGCCTTTCCATTTGCAGAGTAAAACTTATCATGTTGTGATCACTGCCTCCTAATGGCTCTTTTACCTCTAGTCCCCTTATCAGATCAGGATCATTACACAACACTAAATCCAGAATTGCCTTCTCCCTGGTAGGCTCCAGTACAAGCTGTTCTAAGAATCCATCTCGAAGGCACTCTACAAACTCTCTTTCCTGGGGTCCATTTCCAACCTGATTTTCCCAGTCTACCTGCATGTTGAAATCTCCCATAACCACCGTAGCATTACATTTTTGACACGCCAATTTTATCTCCTGATTCAACTGCCTGCCATTCTGAAAATGCCCCTTTAATTCCTACTCTTTGCTTCCTGTCTGCCAGCCAGTTGCCTAACCATTTCAATACCCTACCCCCAATACCATGTGCTCTAATTTTGCACACTAATCTCTTGTGTGGGACCTTGTTAAAGGCTTTTTGAAAGTCCATATACACCACCTCCACTGGCTCTCCCTTATCCATACTACTTGTTACTTCCTCAAAAAATGCCAGAAGATTAGTCAAGCATGATTTCCCCTTCATAAATCCATGCTAACTTTGACTAATCCTGTCACTGCTTTCCAAATGCGCTGCTATAACATCTTTAATAATCGACTCCAGCATCTTCCCCACTACCGATGTAAGGCTAACTGGTCTATAATTTCCCATTTTCTCTCTCCCTCCTTTCTTAAAAAGTGGAGTTCCATTGGCTACCCTCCAGTCCACAGGAATTGATCCAGAGTCGAGAGAACATTGGAAAATGATCACCAATACATAAAGTCTCAGGTCAATAACCTCGAACTAAAAGATTACTAACCTGAAGCATTAACTCCTGAGCTGTGTTTCCAACTTGTTATGTTTTCTTCACAAAATGCTGGAGTAACTCAGCAGGTCAGGCAGCATCTCGGGAGAGAAGGAATGGGTGACGTTTCGGGTCGAGACCCTTCTTCAGACTATCAGTTTTCCAGTATCTGTAGTATTTTGCTTTTTGGCATTTTGGGGAGCTTTATTGCTTTCAGGTGAAATCTAAATTTGTGTTGCTGTCGTATACATTTACTGTGTTCTTTTTGCCTTCCATTTGTTTTGATTTTAACTGACAATGTGTTTTGTGCATTTTAAACATGAGCAAATGGTCATATGCAGAAAATTGAATATTTTTTCAAAAGCATAGAGGTTTTCTCTTTGAAGTATTACAGACAACATTGTAAATCACTCTAGAATAATCAAGCTAGTCAGGTTTAACTCTTTTGCTCAGGTGCTGATATACATTAACTGCGGTTTAAGTGATGTTGGACTTAGGAGTGTAACAACTCAGCTTGACTTCGTATTTTTGATTCCCCTCCCATTGTGATAGCTGGAATCTCAGCTAACAAACTAAAGGAAGAACCAGAGACCTGCAGCTTCCTGACAAGCTTTTATCAGCATGTGTTGTCACCTTAAAAAAAAATAGACTCATTCTTGCCTGAAGGCAGAACAAATTTATCCAATGTGCAGCTGAGCAGGAAAGGTCTGGATATGTTTCTGCCATTATAAATACTGCTGATTTGGGACCCGTTCTTGTTATTAGGGGCTTCCCATTCCCAGTCTGACCTTTCTGTCATGGGCCTCCTCCAGTGCCATAGTGAGGCCCACCGGAAATTGGAGGAACAGCACCTCATATTTCGCCTGGGCAGCTTGCAGCTCAGTGGTATGAACATCGACTTCTCCAACTTTAGATAGTTCCTCTGTCCCTCTCTTCCCCTCCTCCTTCCCAGATCTCCCTCTATCTTCCTGTCTCCTTCCTTTGTCCAGCCCCCCTGACATCAGTCTGAAGAAGGGTCTCGACCCGAAACGTCACCCATTCCTTCTCTCCTGAGATGCTGCCTGACCTGCTTCAATATGGTCTGTGAGGGATCAGCCTAATAAAAAAAACAGAACAAATTCCCTGATTCCAAACAATGTTCCAAGTGCTTCCTCTCAATCTATGCAGAATTGCCCTCATTCCATGAGAGGATGAGAGCAAAAGCAGTGAGTGATGTTTTCTAACCCATCGCATTGGTTATGATTACACTATGCAATGACTTGATACATCCAGGCAAGGAGACTCGACCCTATAATCCAGGCGAGGACACTTGATCGGGGAGACCAAAGTCAGGAAGAGCCATAGTAGTGGGTAACTCGTTGTCCGAGGTACGGACAGTAGATTCTGTGGCGGCAGGCGGGACTCGAGGATGGTCTGTTGCCTCTCTGGTGCCAAGGTTCAAGACATCACAGACCGGCTTCAGAACATCCTAGCGAGGGAAGGCGATCAACCGGAAGTAGTTGTGCACGTGGGCACGAACGACGTTGGGAGAAAGGAAGAAGATACTGCAACGTGAGTTTAGAGAGTTAGGAAGAAGACTGAGAAGTAGGACGTCGAGGGTGGTTATCTCTGGACTGTTACCTGTACTTCGTGCTGGTGCGGGCAGGAGCAGAGAGATCGGGGATATGAATGTATGGCTGAGGGGCTGGTGCAGGGAACAGGGATTTAGATTTCTAGACCACTGGGATCTCTTCTGGGGTAGGGGTGACCTATACAAAAGGGACGGGTTGCACCTTAACAGCAGGGGGACCAACATTCTGGCAGGCAAGTTTGCTAGTGTTACACGTGTGGCTTTAAACTAAGTAGTGGGGGGGAGGGGTTGACAAATTGGGAATATGAAGATGGAGTTAAAAGGGAAGCGAATACAGGAGAAATTGCAAAGGACTGTCGAATAAATGGGAAGGGAAGTTCTAGATGGGATAAGAGAGTAAGGTCGGCCAATTGTGAGAGGGGAGGTGAATATCAAAGTGAAAGTGTTGTATTTAAATGCGCGAAGTATGAAAAATAAAGTGGATGAGCTTGAGGCTCAGTTAGTCATTGGCAAGTATGATGTTGTGGGAATCACAGTGACATGGCTACAACAGGACCAGGGCTGGGAACTGAATATTCAGGGGTACACAACGTATAGAAAAGACAGACAGGTGGGCAGAGGGGGTGGGGTCGCTCTGTTGGTGAGGAATGATATTCACTCCCTTGCAAGGGGTGACATAGAATCAGGAGATGTAGAATCAGTATGGATAGAAATGAGGAATTGTAAGGGTAAAAAGACCCTAATGGGAGTTATCTACAGGCCCCCAAACAGTAGCCTCGACATAGGGTGCAAGTTGAATCAAGAGCTAAAATTGGCATGTCGCAAATGTAATGCTACGGTGGTTATGGGAGATTTCAACATGCAGGTAGACTGGGAAAATCAGGTTGGTAATGGACCCCAGGAAAGAGAGTTTGTGGAGTGCCTCCGAGATGGATTCTTAGAACAGCTTGTACTGGAGCCTACCAGGGAGAAGGCAATTCTGGATTTAGTGTTGTGTAATGAACCTGATCTGATAAGGGGACTCGAGGTAAAAGAGCCATTAGGATGCAGTGATCACAATATGATAAGTTTTACTCTACAAATTGAGAGGGAGAAGGGAAAATCGGAAGTGTCAGTATTACAGTATAGCAAAGGGGATTACAGAGGCATGAGGCAGGAGCTGGCCAGATTTGACTGGAATGAGGCCCGAGCAGGGAAGACGGTGGAACAGCAATGGCAGGTATTCCTGGGAACAATGCAGAAGTTGCAGGATCAATTTATCCCAAATAGGAAGAAAGATTCTAAGGGGAGTAAGAGGTACCCGTGGCTGACAAGGGAAGTCAAGGACAGCATAAAAATAAAACAGAAGAAATATATCATAGCAAAGAAGAGTGGGAAGCCAGAGGATTGGGAATCTTTTAAAGAGCAACAGAGGATAACTAAAAAGGCAATACGGGGAGAAAAGATGAGGTACGAGGGTAAGCTAGCCAATAATATAAAGGAGGATAGTAAAAGCTTTTTTAGGTATGTGAAGAGGAAAAAAATAGTGAAGACAAATGTGCGTCCCTTGAAGTCAGAAGCTGTGGAATTTATTATGGGGAGCAAGGAAATGGCAGACGAGTTGAACCGGTACTTTGGATCTGCTTCACTAAAGAAGATACAAACAATCTGATTGATGTTCTAGTGGCAAGAGATCCTCGGGTGACAGAGGAACTGAAGGAGATTCACATTAGGCAGGAAATGGTTTTGGGTAGACTGATGGGACTGAAGGCTGATAAATCCCCAGGGCCTGATGGTCTGCATCTCAGGGTACTTAAGGAGGTGGCTCTAGAAATTGTGGACGCATTGGTGATCATTTTCCAATGTTCTATAGATTCAGGATCAGTTCCTGCAGATTGGAGGGTAGCTAATGTTATCCCACTTTTTAAGAAAGTAGGGAGAGAGAAAACTGGAAATTATAGACCAGTTAGTCTGACATCAGTGGTGGGGAAGATGCTGGAGTCAATTATAAAAGACGAAATTGCGGAGCATTTGGATAGCAGTAACAGGATCGTTCCGAGTCAGCATGAATTTACGAAGGGGAAATCATGCTTGACTAATCTTCTGGAATTTTTTGAGGATGTAACTAGGAAAATTGACAGGGGAGAGCCGGCGGCTGTGGTGTACCTTGACTTTCAGAAAGCCTTCGACAAGGTCCCACATAGGAGATTAGTGGGCAAAATTAGAACACATGGTATTGGGGGTAGGGTACTGACATGGATAGAAAATTGGTTGACAGACAGAAAGCAAAAGTGGGGATAAATGGGTTCCTTTCAGAATGGCAGGCAGTGACTAGTGGGGTACCGCAAGGCTCGGTGCTGGGACCGCAGCTATTTACAATATACATTCATGACTTGGATGAAGGGATTAAAAGTACCATTAGCAAATTTGTAGATGATACAAAGCTGGGTGGTAGTGTGAGATGTGAGGAAGATGCTATAAGGTTGCAGGGTGACTTAGACAGGTTGTGTGAGTGGGCAGATGCATGGCAGATGCAGTTTAATGTGGATAAGTGTGAGGTTATCCACTTTGGTGGTAAGAATAAGAAGGCAGATTATTATCTGAATGGTGTCAAGTTAGGAAAAGGGGACGTACAACGAGATCTGGGTGTCCTAATGCATCAGTCACTGAAAGGAAGCATGCAGGTACAGCATGCAGTGAAGAAAGCCAATGGAATGTTGGCCTTCATAACAAGAGGAGTTGAGTATTGGAGCAAAGAGGTCCTTCTGCAGTTGTATAGGGCCCTAGTGAGACCGCACCTGAGGTACTATGTGCAGTTTTGGTCTCCAAATTTGAGGAAGGATATTCTTGCTATTGAGGTCGTGCAGCGTAGGTTTACTAAGTTAATTCCCGGAATGGCGGGACTGTCATAAGTTGAAAGACTGGAGCAGCTAGGCTTGTATACACTGGAATTTAGAAGGATGAGAGGGGATCTTATCGAAACATATAAGATTATTAAGGGGTTGGACACGTTAGAGGCAGGAAACATGTTCCCAATGTTGGGGGAGTCCCGAACCAGGGGCCACAGTTTAAGAATAAGGGGTTAGCCATTTAGAACGGAGATGAGGAAAAACATTTTCAGTCAGAGTTGTAAATCTGGAATTCTCTGCCTCAGAAGGCAGTGGAGGCCAATTCTCTGAATGCTTTCAAGAGAGAGCTAGATAGAGCTCTTAAGGATAGCGGAGTCAGGGGTTATGGGGAGAAGGCAGGAACGGGGCACTGATTGAGAATCATCAGCCATGATCACATTGAATGGTGGTATTGGCTCGAAGGGCCGAATGGCCTACTCCTGCACCTATTGTCTATTGTCTATCACATATTGTGTTGTGTAATGAACTGTAATGTCATAGAGCTGTACCGTACGGAAACAGGCCCTTCAGCCCACCTTGTGCATGCCGACCAAGTTGGCATACTGGGCTGGTCCCATTTGTCTGCATTTGGTCAATCGGCTTCGCCAGTTATGTATAACCATTGGAAAGTTCTGATTTTGTGAATACTGTCCATCTTAACTCTCAACTTCACAACTGTTGCTAAGAAGGTTTGATGTCAAAAGTTTGATTTAGTGTAACTTTGTAGCTTCCACAATCTGTCTGCTCAAGGACAGCCACTACTGCTGAACATTCTGTGGTCGATGTTTAAAGGCACACAGTTTCATTTCAGCTTACCCACTTGGATGTGAACTTGACTTTACAACATATGGGTTGGTCTGGGTTCGGAATAGTCAAACTTTGCACCTGGTTTGAGTGTACATTGTTTTATTAATTAAATAACAACAGTAACAGAGACCGTAGAGGATCCTGTTAGGCCTGATAGTCCTGATTCCTCTCTCTTTATTTCCATGCTCGTCTTTAATACTGTTTTGATTATTTTTGCCATAAACCTACACTGGAATTATTTAAAGTGGCCCAAGCTCCCAGAGGGATGCGACCTACAGGGGGAAGCTGCTGATCCGGTCCCTCACGCTGAACGCAAGACCCAGCAGACCGCGGCCTGGAAGGGGGAGACCGCAAGTCAGTCCCCTGCTTGGAGAACCCAGTGGACCGCAGCCTGGAAGGGGGAGACCGCGAGTCAGTCCCCTGCTTATAGGACCCGGCAGACCACGGCCTGGAAGAGGGAGCCCCCTGAGCCAGCCCCCGGAGACCAGCAACTGGGAGGTTGGAGCCAGTGACGACATCCAACGGTACAGGCGAGGAGCAAGGCCGGTAAGAGAGGGACCAGGGGTCTGGCCTACCGCGCCCATGAGATCAGCCGCTGGAGGTGCCCCCGGGGATCATTGTGGGCAGGCAAGGAGAGGGTCATCGGTTCGCTGGTTGATCCACATGCCCAAGGAATGGGACGGCTGGAGGCTCGCAGCAGTCTGGGGCTTGCCTGCACTGGCCCTGCTCATAACAACTAGAGCGTAGACTGGACTTTGAAAATGGCGCCTGTCACATGCGGGATCAGTAGACTATTTCTGTATAATTTGCTAATCGTGGATGTGCTTTGTAAAGCACATTTGTAACTCTTTGTAAAAAAAGAATTTCACTATGCATTTGCACTTCTCAAATGTGAGAACACAAAGCACCATTGTATTTTATTTGAATTTAACTTGATTGTATTTATGTATGCTACAGTGCCCTCCATAATGTTCGGGACAAAGACCCATCGTTTATTTATTTGCCTCTGTCCTCCACAACTTGAGATTTGTAATAGAAAAATCACATGTGGTTAAAGTCCACATTGTCAGATTTTATTAAAGGGTATTTTTATACATTTTGGTTTCACCGTGTAGAAATTCCAGCTGTTTATACATAGTCCCCCCATTTCAGGGTACCATAATGTTTGCGACACATGGCTTCACAGGGGGTTGGAATTGCTCAGGTGTGTTTAATTGCTTCCTTAATGCAGGTATAAGAGAACTCAGCACCTAGACTTTCCTCCAGTCTTTCACTCACCTTTGGTAACTTTTCATAATCATCATAATCATCATAATCATATTCATACTTTATTAACCAAGTATGTTTTGCAATATACGAGGAATTTAATTTGCCATACAGTCATACCAATAAAAAGCAACAGAACACACGATATACATTTTAACATGAACATCCACCACAGTGACTCCTCCACATTCCTCACTGTGATGGAAGGAGAAAAAAAGTTCAATCTCTTCCCTTTTTTGTCCTCCCTTGGTCGGGGGCCTCGAGCCTTCCGTTCTTACTCCCGTAGCCGGCTGTCAGGCCCTCTGCATCGGGGAGAATCTCAGCTCCCCCGCACCGGGCGATCTGAACCCGGGTCGGGGCTGGTCAAATTTCCGCGTTCTTTGGAGCTCCCGACATCGGTCTCTACCCGAGACTGCGAGCTCCTCGATGTTGAAGTCCGCAGGCCGCGGTTGGAGCATTGATTCCAGGCAAGGGATCACACTCTCTGATGGTAAGTCCACGGCCCCGCGGTGGGGCTCAAAGTCCATCCCGAGCAAGGCCTCCAGCTCCAAGATGTTAGGCCGCAGAGCGACTGGAGATACCATCTGGAAAACAATCACATCTCTGGCAAGGTAAGAGTTTGAAAAAAAGTTTCCCCTGACCCCTTGTCCCACCCTCCACATAAAACAAACCAGAGAACATTAACACATACTTTTAAAACACACTAAAAATAACAAAAAAGACGGGGGAAAAAACAGACAGACTGTTGGCGAGGCTGCCATCGTGGCGCCACCCGGTGGAATTGCTGTTTATCAACATGAGGACCAAAGTTGTGCCAATGAAAGTCAAAGAAGCCATTATGAGACTGAGAAACAAGAATAAAACTGTAAGAGACATCAGCCAAACCTTAGGCTTACCAAAATCAATTGTTTGGAACATCATTAAGAAGAAAGAGAGCACTGGTGAGCTTACTAATCGCAAAGGACTGGCAGGCCAAAGAACTCCTCCACAACTGATGACAGAAGAATGCTCTTTATAATTAAAAAAATCCCCAAACACCTGTCCGACAGATCAGAAACACTCTTCAGGAGTCGGGTGTGGATTTGTCAATGACCACTGTCCGCAGAAGACTTCATTTACAGAAATACAGAGGCTGCACTGCAAGATGCAAACCACTTGTTAGCCGCAAAAATAGGATGGCCCGGTTACAGTTTGCCAAGAAGTACTTAAAAGAGCAACCACAGTTCTGGAAAAAGGTCTTGTGGACAGATGAGACGAAGATTAACTTATATCAAAGTGATGACAAGAGCAATATATTGAGGAGAGAAGGAACTGCCCAAGATCCAAAGCATACCACCTCATCTGTGAAACATGGTGGTGGGGGATTTATGGCCTGGGCATGTATGGCTGCTGAACGTATTGGCTCACTTATCTTCATTGATGAAACAACTGCTGATGGTAGTAGCATAATGAATTCTGAAGTGTATAGACACATAATATCTGCTCAAGTTCAAACAAATGCTTCAAAACTCATTGGCCGGCGGTTCAGTCTACAGCAAGACAATGATCCCAAACATACTGCTAAAGCAACAAAGGAGTTTTTCAACGCTAAAAATGGTCAATTCTTGAGTGGCCAAGTCAATCACCCGATCTAAACCCAATTGAGCATGCCTTTTATATGCTGAAGAGAAAACTTTAGGGGACTAGCCCCCAAAATAAGCATTAGCTATAGATGGCTGCAATACAGGCCTGGCAGAGCATCACCAGAGTAGACACCCAGCAACTGGTGATGTCCATGAATCGCAGACTTCAAGCAGTCATTGCATGCAAAAGATATGCAACAAAATAATAAACATGACTACTTTAATTGCTGTGTCCCAAACATTATGGTGCCCTGAAATGGGGGACTATGTATAAACACTGCTGTAATTTCTACATGGTGAAACCAAAATGTATGAAAATGGCCTTTATTAAAATCTGACAATGTGCACTTTAACCACATGTGATTTTTTCTATTCAAATCTCAAATTGTGAAGTACAAAGGCAAGTAAATAAATGATGGGTCATTGTCCCAAACATTATGGAGGGCACTGTATATCTAATTTGATTTTCACTGTACCTTGTACACATGACAATAATAAACCTAAACCTAAAGAGAACGGGCCAGCTCCACACAGACAGCATCCAGGTTCAATGTCCAATGACCTGGGTCAAAGGATGTAAATATGGAGCAACAAAGTGCACATAGTGAAGTCAAGAAAACCTGTGGAGGTAAAGATCCCAGTCTGAAGAACGGTCTCGACCCGAAACATCACCCATTCCTTCTCTCCAGAGAATTGCCTGTCCCGCTAAGTTACTCCAGCATTTTGTGTCTACCTTCAATTTAAACCAGCATCTGCAGTTCTTTCCTACACATTTTGTCCGCTCCACTGCAAAATCTCCTCAAGGTATGTTTACTTTGAAGAAGTTCTCCGACGAGAGTTCAGTAACATCCTTTCTCACTGCTCCCCCTCTGTGATCCCTCCTGCCCTCCAAACAAACAGTCTAAAGAAGGGTGTCGATCTAAAACGTCACCCATTCCTTCTCTCCAGAGATACTGCCTGTCCTGCTGAGTTACTCCAGCATTTTGTGTCTACCTTCGAGGTAAAGATCACATTGTTCATTATAATCCTTTACACAACCCGAAGTTGGCATGTAATGTAATCGCAGTGTAGTGTGATTATAATTTATGTGATAATTGGAAATCCATGGGAGGCAACGGCATTAACTGGTTTATAGGTAATGCCCAGGTTACGACAGGTTTCCTTACCTGCGTGCTGTTCATAACCTAAATTTGTTCATTAGTCGTAAGTGGGTAGAAACAGTATGTGGAAGAGGATCACAGGAATAGCGGTGACAGGAGAGCAAGTAGGTGGGGGAAGGTCCAGGTACTGCTGACAGAGAGCACTCCCCACTGAAGTTGGCCCTGCTTCTGTAGTTTGCCGCAATGTTGGTTGGGTAACTACAATTGATGTATGTATGGCACATGATGTTCTTCAATTCCCTTAACAATTGTAAACTCACCAGAGCAGCTTTTCAGTGTGACTATCCTCTTTGTCAGCAGTACCTGGACGAACCAGTGGAATATTATTGGTGACTCTGTGACAGTGTCAATTGCATATCAATGCACTGGTTGCAAATTAGCACATTCGCGCAAACATCTGTTTGTTTGCTGCTGTTGTTGCTTGTGACTTATTCCTTGTCTTCAACCATTCCTCTTTGCTAAGTTAACTTCCAAATGATGAAGTCTCTTCTGTGGTTGTTTTGAATTGCTTCTCATATTTCAATTGTTCCTTAGTATAAGTTGAAATGTGACCTTTCTTTTGACACCTGAAACAGTGGCTCTTCTGAATTGACAATAATGTGATGAGCGTCATTCCATTGCAGCAGTAACAGTAAACTAGTATGCTTCAGACTTTGTTTTGTAGCCTTAGACTTTTCTACAGTTCTCTCATGAGACTGTATTATCTTGGCTTTGCTAAATTTCTCCAGCATTTTTTATACAAATTCTAATGATGCAGCAACCCTACATGTAAGGTTTTACGCTCTGAATGTCTTTGGCTGAATTTATTTTTGCATCAGTCAACAGATGACCGAAAAAGGCAACAAAATTACAGTGAATGGTTAACAATATGATACGATACGATAGAACTTTATTTATCCCAGGAGGGAAATTGATCTGCCAACAGTCATGAAAAACAAAATACACGAATCACGAAATTAAAGCGATGAGTGGAAAGGATTGGGGCTGTGCAAAGATTGGGGTGCGGGGGAGGGGAGTCAGTCTCAGTCTACCCCATGACAGAAGGGGGAGAAGTGGTACAGTTTGTCCATTAAACAACGTATTAACTGATAATTTCACCCCAATTCAGACGCCTTCTCTCAAAGGTATAGCTTTCAGCTTTGACCAACATCTTTGGATGAAACTATTCTTCCACTTTCTACTTCTTTCAAGAGAGGATTTGTCAACGCGCCATTTGTTTCGAGGACATTCTCTGTCAGAGGTTTTTCTTCTCTTGCTATATCATATAATTTTAGGTTCTCACAACAAAGCCTCTTTCAACCACCAGTATATTTGATTATAAGAATATTTATATTCATTCAGTTACAAGCAGCATGTTTTTTGAGGTTCATTGTCCAGGTCAAGACACCTGACATAGATGTTGGGCAGCCATGTGATTCCACCATCATACAACAGTGTGACAGTGAAACGGTGCATGAGATAGTCCAGTGAACAATCCGAGCCATGGCGTCCTGCCGTGGTGAGTACTTCTGTCCTATATGTAGAGGCCCTGGGCAAGCTTGACTCCATATGAGTAATCACTAGAACTGTTTACATGTTGACACGTAGATTGAAAGTTCCATACTGTCTGGGAAATTGTTACATAGCTTCAAAGCAGGCCCACCATGAATCTGAGCTCCAGTAGGATGGCAGTATGATCATTCAGACAATTACATACAGATACAGATCAAACTGCTTTAGACAGGCATGTGAATTTTCTGCGTTTCCGCGGATTTCCGCGTTTTTAAAATCCATTTCCCTCACTTTTTGCATGGTTTCCGTGTTTTTCACTTTGCCAAATAAACGGAGAAATCGGATCGAAAAAATGAAAGAGAAAAAACGATGTATAGACTTGTAATGAACCCTAGGGTTCCATGAGAACGACCGTTGGCTGGACTTGGTGAGTCTTGAGTGCAGGTTTAAAAAGAGGGCAAACAGCAGGTTAGCAGTCTTTGAGTGCAGGTCGGGCAAAGCACATACCTTCAAGCTCATCAGAGAAAGGAAGGTTAGGAGTGAGTGTGGGGATTGGCTGAACAATCAGATTTGAAGATTGGTAAATTGGACAATTAGTCAATTTAGCAACTGATATAAGCAAGGCTTGCTCAAGGGGTGCGGCCCTGTCGAGGCACGTACCCTGTGAGAAAAGTGTGAGTCTTCGGCGAGGAGGCTGAGGGAGGACGCCATATCAAATGCTGGAGAGGGCGAGACGCAAGAGCGAATTGTCAAGCAAGTTGATTCAATGTGATGCATGCAGGATGTGGGAGGTCAGGGACACTGCTGGTGCCTCTGGTTGCTACAAGTGTGAGAAGTGTATCCAGGTACTGCTCCTGAAGGACCGTGTTGGGGAACTGGAGAAGCAAGTGGATGACCTCAGGTTCTTCCGAGAAACTGAGTCGTTCCTCGACAAGTCCTACAGTGAGATTGGTACACCAAAGGTACTGGAAGAGAGAAGGTGGGTGACGGTGAGAAAAAGAAGGAAACTTGGAGTGCAAAGGTCCCCGGGCGTTGTGCCTCTTGAGAACAGGTTCACCTACTTGGAAGCTGTCGGGGAAGAAGCTGTTACCACGTTGAGCGGCAGACCGGCCTAAGAAGCAAAAAGTGCTGTTAACCCAAAACCAAAGAGGCCGACGTCAGGCAACGCCGTGGTAGTAGGAGACTCCATTGTGAGAGGTACGGACAGGGGTTTCTGCGGCAACAGGCGGGATTCGAGGATGGTGTGCTGCCTCCCTGGTGTCAGGATCCAGGATATTACGGACAGAGTGCAGAAAATCCTCAAGGGTGAAGATGAACAGCCGGAAGTGGTAGTGCATGTTGGCACAAACGATGTCGGAAAAAGGGGATGAATATTCTGCAGCATGACTTTAGAGAGCTCGGAAAAATGCTGAAAAGCAGGACCTCCAGGGTGGTTATCTCCGGTTTGCTTCCAGTTCCTCGTGCTGGCGAGAGCAGGAACAGGGAGATACAGGACCTGAATGCGTGGCTGAGGAACTGGTGCAGGGGGCAGGGATTTAGATTCTTAGATCACTGGGATCAGTTTTGGGGTAAGGGGGAATTGTACAAAAGGGACAGATTGCACCTTAACAGGTGGGGGACCAGCATTCTGGCAGGCGGGTTTGCCACTGCTACACAGGTGGTTTTAAACTAAATAAGGGGGGGGGGGTGCCAAATGGGATAGTCAAGGATGGAGTTAAAGGGAAAGAGAGTAAAGGGATAGTTAATGATCCCAGAATTAACGGGAAAGAAAGCTCACAAAGGGATAGGAGAGTATGGCCAAGTGTAATAGAGATCGATGTGAAGGGTGAGATGAGTAAGGAATTGAAAGTATTGTATATGAATGCGCGAAGTATAAGAAGTAAAGTAGATGAGCTTGAGGTTCAGTTAGAGGTTGGTAGATACGACATTGTGGGGATTACAGAGACGTGGCTGCAGGAGGATCGGGTCTGGGAACTTAATATTCAGGGTTATACATCCTATAGAAAGGACAGGCAGGTGGGCAGAGGCGGTGGGGTAGCTCTGCTGGTGAGGGATGAAATTCAGTCCCTTGCGAGGGAAGACTTAGGGATTGACGAGGTAGAGTCACTGTGGATTGAATTGAGGAATTGTAAAGGCAAGAAGACACTAATTGGTGTTATCTACAGACCCCCAAATAGTAGCCCGGGTGTAGGGTGTAAGATGCAGTCGGACTTAAAACTGGCATGTAAGAAAGGTAATGCCTCTGTGGTGATGGGGGATTTCAATATGCAGGTAGACTGGGAAAATCAGGTGGTTCTGGACCCCAAGAAAGAGAGTTTGTAGAGTGCCTCCGAGATGGATTCTTAGAGCAGCTTGTAATGGAGCCTACCAGAGAAAAGGCAATTCTGGATTTAGTGTTGTCCAATGAACCAGATTTGATAAGAGAACTCGAGGTAAAGGAACTGCTTGGAGGTAGTGATCATAATATGATTAGTTTTAAACTGCAATTTGAGAAGGAGAAGGTTAAATCGGAAGTGTCAGTGTGGCAGTTGAACAAAGGGGACTATGAAGGCTTGAGAGAGGAGCCGGCCAAAGTAGATTGGAAAGGGATCCTTGCAGGAATGACAGTGGAAAGCAATGCAGGAATTTCTGGGCATAATCCGAAAGACGCAGGATCATTTCATTCCAAAAAGGAAGAAAGATTCTAAGGGGAGTAGGAGGCAACCGTGGCTGACAAGGGAAGTTAGGGATGAAAAGAAAAGATGTATAACACAGCAAAGAATAGCCGGAAGCCAGAGGATTGGGAAACTTTCATAGGACAACAGAACGGGCATACGAGCTGAAAAGATGAAGTACGAGGGGAAGCTGGCCAAGAATATAAAGAAGGACAGTAAAAGCTTCTTTAGATATGTTAAGAGAAAAAGAGTAGCAAAGTCAAATGTGGGTCCCTTGAAGGCAGACACGGGTGAAATTATTATGGGTAACAAGGAAATGGCAGAAGAGTTGAACAGGTACTTCGGATCTAACTTCTCTCAGGAAGACACAAACAATCTCCCAGGTGTACTGGAGGACAGAGGATCTAGGGGGGTAGAGGAACTGAAAGAAATTTTCATTAGGCGAGAAATAGTATTGGGTAGAATAATGGGACTGAAGGATGATAAATCCCCTGGGCCTGATGGTCTGCATGCCAGGGTCCTCAGGGAGGTAGCTCTAGAAATAGTGGATGCATTGGTGATCATTTTCCAATGTTCAATAGATTCAGGATCATTTCCTGTGGATTGGAGGATAGCTAATGTTATCCTACTTTTCAAGAAAGGAGTGAGAGAGAGAAAACGGGGAATTACAGATCAGTTAGTCTGACTTCGGTGGTGGGAAAGATGCTGGAGTCAATTATTAAAGAGGTAATAGCGGTGCATTTGGATAGCAGTAAAAGGATAAGTCCAAGTCAGAATGGATTTATGAAAGGGAAATCATGCTTGACTAATCTTCTGGAATTTTTTGAGGATGTGACAAGTAAAGTGGATGAAGGGGAGCCAGTGGATGTAGTGTATCTACACTTTCAGAAAGCTTTTGATAAGGTCCCGCATGCGAGATTGGTGACTAAAATTAGAGCACATGGTATTGGGGGTAGGGTGTTGACATAGATAGAAAATTGGTGGCGCAACTGTTTACCATATATATTAATGATTTGGAAGAGGGAATTAGAAGCAACACTAGCAAGTTTGCGGATGACACAAATCTGGGTGGCAGTGTAAACTGTGAAGAGGATGTTAGGAGGTTGCCGAGTGACCTGGACAGGTTGAGTGAGTGGGCAGATGCATGGCAGATGCAGTATAATATAGATAAATGTGATATAAGAAAATAACTGCAGATGCTGGTACAAATCGATTTATTCACAAAATGCTGGAGTAACTCAGCAGGTCAGGCAGCATCTCGGGAGAGAAGGAATGGGTGACGTTTCGGGTCGAGACCCTTCTTCAGGTCTCGACCCGAAACGTCACCCATTCCTTCTCTCCCGAGATGCTGCCTGACCTGCTGAGTTACTCCAGCATTTTGTGAATAAATAGATAAATGTGAGGTTATCCACTTTGGCGGCAGAAACAAGGAGGCAGATTATTTTATCAATGGAGTTAGGTTAGGTAAGAGGGAGGTGCAGCGAGACCTGGGTGTCCTTGTACACCAATCACTGAATGTTGGCGTGCAGGTACAGCAGGCAGTGAAGAAAGCTAATGGAATGTTGGCCTTCATAACAAGAGAATTTCAGTATAGAAGTAAAGAGGTTCTTCTGCAGTTGTATAGAGCCCTGGTAAGACCACATCTGGAGTATTGTGTACAGTTTTGGTCTCCTAATTTGAGGAAGGACATCCTTGTAATTGAGGCAGTGCAGCGTAGGTTCACGAGATTGATTCCTGGGATGGCGGGACTGTCGTATGAGGAAAGATTGAAAAGACTAGGCTTGTATTCACTGGAGTTTAGAAGGATGAGAGGGGATCTTATAGAAACATATAAAATTATAAAAGGACTGGACAAGCTAGATGCAGGAAAAATGTTCCCAATGTTGGGCAAGTCCAGAACCAGGGGACACAGTCTTAAAATAAAGGGGAGGCCATTTAAAACTGAGGTGAGAAAAAACTTTTTCACCCAGTGTTGTGAATTTGTGGAATTCTCTGCCACAGAGGGCAGTGGAAGCCAAATCGCTGGATGGATTTAAGAGACAGTTAGATAGAGCTCTAGGGACTAGTGGAATCGAGGGATATGGGGAGTAGGCAGGCATGGGTTATTGATTGGGGACGATCAACCATGATCACAATGAATGGCGGTGCTGGCTCAAAGGGCCGAATGGTCTCCTCCTGCACCTATTTTCTATGTTTCAACGGAACTGTGATGAGTAAATATTAAATTTAAGTGCAAGATTATATAACTAAATTAATTAAGACAGGGTTAAAATATAAAACAGCAGAAAAGCCAATTACCACCTTTTTGGGCTGATTATCAATTAATGTGTGAATTTACTTCAAAATGTTATTAGTGTACAGTGACATATTCACATGATTTTGTAATGTCTGTTTTTACTTTGAAATGCACTAAAAGGGGCTTGAAACTGGTAATTTTGTGGGTAAATTTTCAAAAATGCTCCAATTTTTTGACCCCATTGCGCTCGGCTCTTTTCCTCTTTTTTTTTTACCACACTCACTTGCCTGTTCAGAAGTAACACCTTGATTAGCACAATTTCACTCGTAAAAGAAACAATTTGGCCCACTGATCTTTGATAGGTGACTAAGGTTCATATTTTAGGTTGACTAATGGTAGCTTGAGGAACAATGAGACTGCAATAGCATGCTGTTTGTTACACTAATACAGCTAAGATACACTGGGTCACCAAAATGCCAACTAATTCTCAGCATGATTAGTATATTCGATCTCTGCAAAGATGTTATAAATCACAGACACATTATGGACAACCTGCTTGTACAAAGAGAATGAAACATTTTTGAAAACATAGCAAATCAATACCACAGAGCAAGTGCTCTCTGCATTGGAGTAGTCAGTATTTAACTACTCTCTTAAATTAAGCTGCTTGCAATAGGAAACTAAGCAATCTAAATAGCTGATCCCTGCAGTATTATTTATGGTGTAATGAACTAATAAAATCAAACTGAGGAAAATTAAAACTGCTTGTTGGCATATGAGGGGATGGTTGTGAGTGAGCTGGATTAGGAGGAAGTCTACCTCTGAATTTGGTGATTTTTATTATGTTAAAGTTGCAGTTTCCATAATTTAATGAAATAATAAACAGGCCCTTTTGACCCACTCCATCCAAACTGATTAAGATGACCCTCTAGATTTCTCCCATTTGCCCGCATAAGGCCTATATCCTTCTGTAACTTCCTATCCAAGTATCTGTCCAGATGCCTTTTAAATGGTGTAATTGACAGCCCCCTTGTCTATTTAGGACAAGTCACAGATATCGAGCAGATAGTGGGCAAATTAGCACAAACCGCAAGTGGTGGCGGTCCTTGTGGGAATTAGTCTCATTAAGAAGAAGCAACCAGAAATGCTTAATGACATATAAAAGCAGATTGACTGGAAATCGAAATGGATTGGCTGGATTGTTAAATCCTCAGAAGAGGGAGAGCATTTATAAAAGGAATTGCAATGATAATGAATGGATGGCTATGAATATTAATTAAACATATCAAAAGAGGCACCAAAAGTACAAAGTACATTAAAAATCTTTTGTGTCATTTTACAAGTTTCTAACAATATTGCAACAAGAAATGAGTCATTAGACGTAATTAATAGTTCCAAGACAGAATATTAAAATTGATAAAGTCACACAATGGTTACAGCATAAGGGAACATCTAGGAAACAGCAAGCAAAAAGGTGTACGTCAACATTTTGCCATGACGTGAAATGTCGGCTTCTTTCTTTTACCTCTGCAGATGCCGCTTGAATTGCTAAGTTTTCCCAAATGTTTATTCAATTTTTATTCAAGATTCTAACATTTGCAGTCCATATTTTTTTCTCATCTCTTTCTTAAATAGGTGACCCCTTATTTTTGAACAGTGATTCCATGTAACTCTATGCTCCCGCAAGAGGGGATATCCTCTTCATATTGACCATGTGAAGACGCTACAGGATCTTGTATCTTTCAGTTAAGTCGCCTCTCACTCTTTTGAAACACCAGTGAGCCTTATTTACTGCCCCTTATCAAATAACTTCTGAAAATTAACTCCCATATATTCACTGGTGCCCCTTATCCACAGCTCACATTTCTTCAAATAACACAAATAAATTGGTCAGACATGATTACACTTTCACCATACCATATTGGCTTTATCTGGTTAAATGGAACTTGTCTACTCTCGTTTGTTTGTTTGTTTGTTCCTAAACTACAGCCAAGACGGTACACAATAGCGCGACAATTTTAGGCCCACCGTACTCACCGTCGTCCTTTTGGTGCTAATGTAGGAAGTTTCATTGAAATCAGTGTTATATTTTAAAAGTTATTTACATTTTAAAATTTAAATCTATCTCCTAGGGGGGAGGGGAGAGGAGGGAGGGGAAGAGGGGGGTGTGGGGAATGGAGTGGGGGAGAGAGGGGGGAGGGGGTGGGAGGGAGGGGAGGACGGGGGGAGAAGGGAGGGGTGAGGAGGGGGAGAGGGAAGTGGCAGGGGAGGGGGAGGGGTGAGGAGGGGGAGAGGGAAGTGGCAGGGGAGGGGGAGGGGTGAGGAGGGGGAGAGGGAAGGGGAGGGGGAGGGAGGAGAGGGTGCTGCAGGAGAGGTTTGGGCCCACTTGGAATAGTTTCATATTTTCTCTTTCATACACATTAAGCTAATTGCGTCATGGTTTTCTTATTTCTTTTGCTCCCTTTTTGTGATTCAAATGGAACTTTCCCCCAAATTTAAGTAATTTGGGAAATTTAAAGCTAACACACGTACGATGTCACGATCCACTTATGTTAAGCCCGCAACTCCCAACAGTTTGCTCAGCACAATTTACTGGTGATTACAGTGTTCTCCAGATCTCTGTTTCTAACACATTGCTTGTATATATACTCTTGTGAAAATTGATGCAAAATAGTATTTAATTCATCTGCCATCTCTTTATTTTTTAGTAGTAATTCTCATTTCACTTTCTAAAGGACAAATGTTCACTTTCTTAACTGCTCTTTTTAAATAACTATCGAAACTCTTTCTGTTTACCTTTGCATTGCTAGCTATAGTTGTCTCATTCACTGACCTATTCTTTTTTATATTGTTCCTTAATGATCAGCACAGGCTTGATGGGGCAAATGACCTATTTCTGTGTTCAATAAACTCAAAGTCATTCAACAAGGAAATTCATCCATGCTAACCAAGGTGTCTATCTGGGCTGGTCCCAATTGCCTGTATTGGCCCATATTTGTCTAGACCATTTCTAATCTATGTACTTGTCCAAATGTCTTGTCCAAATGTCTTTCACAGCCTGCCTCGACAGCTTCCTCAGAGTTCATTCCACTACGCTCTGATTACCCTCTCATTTGCCCCACCAAGCCTGTGCTCATCATTAAGGAACAATATAAAAATGAATAGGTCAGTGAATGAGAGAACTATAGCTAGCAATGCAATGGTGTGTAAATGTTGCCATTCAGGCCCTTTTTAAATCTTCCAAATAATTCTATAATTCTGACTGCTGCCTTCCTCTGTGTTTTTCTTCTGATAACTAACCAGAATACTGAACAAAATGGGATAAATTACATGAATTACTGGATGTCTTTACAGCAGTGTGTACTATTTGTTTGCTCTCCAATTTCCGCATCTGAAGATGGAAATTAGAACCATTTGCATACACCTATTATGCATTAAAAGGCAACATGCCTCACTGAAAGTAGGGTAAAGAGAGCATTTAAAAAGGAAATAGCTAGGCATTGCTAGAAAGCTATGAATAGTGCAGCAAAAAACAGTAGCAAAGTTGACTTAGTGGGGCAGGTCCAGTTGGCAAACTAGCACAGGTAAAGTGAGTCAGATGTGTTAAAATTTGCTTTTATTCTTGAAAGACTGATAAATATTTGAAATAATTAGTCAGATTGGATCATTGGTTTGGTTGGAAGATTTGCTCAGAAGTTAGATTGCTGAAGAGGGTGATATTTCATGGGGTGAATGGCAGGTCTCGTCCAGAGTACATTAAGATTTCATTCATGCAGAAGAAGGGAGTGGTTCAGAATTTCATACTAGTTCCTGCACATGAAGACTGCAGATACTGGAATCTGGAGCAACAAACAATCTACTGGAGGGACTCAGCAGGTCGAGCATCATCTGTGGAGAAATGGAACTGTTGATGTTTTGGGTCAGAATCCTTATACTCGTGAGTTGGGGAATAGGGTCATACATGACCAACACTTCTTGTGTTGCAATTTTTCCCACCCACCTGGGATGTGCCTGAGTAAGCTGGAGCTAGACTAGGATAGTACAGTGAAATGGAAGCAATAGACAATAGACAATAGGTGCAGGAGTAGGCCATTCAGCCCTTCGAGCCAGCACCGCCATTCAATGCGATCATGGCTGATCACTCTCAATCAGTACCCCGTTCCTGCCTTCTCCCCATACCCCCTCACTCCGCTATCCTTAAGAGCTCTATCCAGCTCTCTCTTGAAAGCATCCAACAAACTGGCCTCCACTGCCTTCTGAGGCAGAGAATTCCACACCTTCACCACTCTCTGACTGAAAAAGTTCTTCCTCATCTCCGTTCTAAATGGCCTACCCCTTATTCTTAAACTGTGGCCCCTTGTTCTGGACTCCCCCAACATTGGGAACATGTTTCCTGCCTCTAATGTGTCCAATCCCCTAATTATCTTATATGTTTCAATAAGATCCCCCCCTCATCCTTCTAAATTCCAGATTTTTAAGTTGCATTAGTGAATTATTCTTAGTTTTGCCTAAATATTTTTGGTTGTTTGACACAATCTCACTTTCCAGCAGATTTCTGCTAGTGCACAGAAGAGACTTCTCACACTTTGATTTTTGAGCTAGAGTCCAGTATTATGCACTTGGCCTGCAGCTGTACCATTCCAGGAAAAGCAATTCATCATGAATCAATAAAAATCCATAAAAATAAATCTAGTTTAAACCAAAATGATTATAGGTGAAATTAACATGTTTGCAAGGCCCTCTAGCTATGGGAAAGGCTGACTTTTCCCTGACTAAAGTTTTTTCGCACATTTGAATGAGAGCTGCAACTTAAAAATCTGAAGAAGGGCCCAACTCGAAATATCGCTTTTCCATTCCCTCCACAGTTGATGCCTCACCAGTTGACTCCCTGTAGCACTTTGCATTTTGCTCAATATTCCAGCACCTGCGGTTTCTCATGTCTCCATGTCTATGAAGAGTACTTGTTAGAAGAGTGTGTAGACCTAGGAAAATTTGCTAAAGCCAGTTAGCCTTAAGACCAGAATGTAGAAACAAGGAACGGCATATGCTGGTTTACAAAACAAATACAAAGTGCTGGAGTAACTCAGCGGGTCAGGCAGCATCTCTAGAGCATATGGACAGGTGACATTTTGGGTCAGGAAGGTTTTTCAGACAGATTATAGTCCTCCAAAGTGGAGGGAGGTGGAACAGACAGTAAAGCGGGCAAGAGCATCTTCAGCCCCAGGGCCAAATGGGGTTCCGTATCGACTCTACAAGAGTGCTCCTGATGTTCTTCGCTTCCTGTGGAGGCTAATGAGAGTGGCTTGGGAGAACAGAATTATACCCAAAGCATGGCGCAGGGCAGGTGGAGTCCTGATTCCGAAAGAGAAGAAGACCAATTCTGCCCTATCAGTCTCCTCAATGTAGAGGGTAAAATCTTCTTCAGCATCATAGCTCAGAGGATGACCAGCTATTTAGAGAGAAACAACCTTGTGGATACAACAGTCTAAAAAGCAGGCATCCCAGGGTTCTCTGGATGTCTCGAACATACCAGCATGATTTGGCACCAAATCCAGACTGCAAGAAAAGAGAAGAGAGATCTGCATGTTGTTTTCCTTGACCTTGCCAATGCGTTCGGAACTGTCCCTCACAGTTTCCTGTGGGCATCCCTTGACTTCTTCAGGATACCAAAGATTATCGCAAGCCTTGTCAAGGCTTATTTTCAAGATCTGCAACTCTGTTTCACCACGCCAGACTTTACCACCACATGGCACTGCATGGAGATTGGCATACGGGCAGGGTGTACCATCTCCCCATTGATTTTTACAATGGCTATGGAAGTCGTCATAAGGGCCTCCATGTGGGTGGTGGGAGGCGAGCGGCTGAAGTCTGGAGTCCGTCTACCACCCATCAGGGCCTACATGGATGACATGACAATCATAACAACAACAGCACCTTGCACCAGTCGCCTTTTAGGGAAGCTTCAAGAGAACATCACCGGGGTTAGAATGAAATTTAAGCTATCCAAATCAAGAAGCATTTCTATAATCAAAGGCAAACTGACAGATCAAAGGTTTTTCATTGATCAAGAACCAATCCCAACTGTGTCAGAGAAGCCAATTAAAAGTCTGGGAAGATGGTATGACTCTAAACTGAAGGACACTGATCAGGCAAATGAGCTTAGGCAAGAAATCATCAAAGGCCTAGCGAACAACGACCGATCCATGTTCCCAGGAAAGCTGAAAATCTGGTGCCTGCAGTTTGGGTTACTACCTCGCCTTATGTGGCCACTAACCATGTATGACATCACCCTCACAAGAGTTGAGAAGATGGAAAGAACAATCGGCTCTTTTGTGAGAAAGTGGTTAGGTGCCTGAGCAGTGTAGGCTTGTACAGTCAGGGGGTACTTCAGCTGCCTCTCTCTAATCTCACAGAGGAGTTCAAGTGCACTAAAGTCAGGCTAGAGATGACCCTGGCAGAATCGAGGGACACTGTCATCCGAGCTGCTGTCCCAACCCTGGCAACAGGAAAGAAGTGGATGACTAAGAATGCGACACAGCAGGCAAAATCTCGCTCTCCACCAAGGCGACATGATTGGGCAAATCCAACACGGAAGAAGTGGCTTGGGGCTTGGCGGAAAGCGACCTTGCTGGAACAAGGCATCCTCACTGGAGCGCCGGAAGTTGGCCACGGCCGAAGTCTGCCGACAGGAGGAGTCGAATAGGTGTGCCAAGGCTGTGTCGCAAGCTAAACA
The DNA here is from genome assembly GCF_053455715.1 of Rhinoraja longicauda. NCBI lineage: Eukaryota > Metazoa > Chordata > Chondrichthyes > Rajiformes > Arhynchobatidae > Rhinoraja > Rhinoraja longicauda. The sequence continues at coordinate 14,884,823 of NC_135983.1, forward strand.
GGGCCAGTGGATGAGATGGGAGAGTGTGGAAAAGCGAAAGATCAGCTGGAAGGACATGTGGGAGATGGAGGCGAGCAGGATAAGTTTCCTCATTCGGGCAACCTATGATGTCCTTCCTAGCCCAAAAAATCTCAACCAATGGCTGGGCGAAGATCCATCATGCCCCCTGTGTTCAACACCAGCCACGCTTAAGCACATCCTCACTGGGTGTAAAGTAAGCCTCTCCCAAGGACGGTACACCTGGAGACATAATCAAGTGCTCAAATGCTTGGCAGCGACTCTGGAAAGCAGGAGAACAACCAACAATGCCCTGCCGCCCAGAACAACCAACCCAGTTATCCCAATTGCCTTTGTTCGGGAGGGGGAACAAAAGCAATGGAAAATTCCACCAAGGACAAGGTTTGGACAGCTGGAGGCAGCCCGGGATTGGCAGATGCTGGTGGATGTGGACCAATGGCTTACAGTTCCATCAGAGATAGCCATCACCAACTTGAGGCCTGACCTTGTCTGGTGACCTTCTCTCAGCGCATGGTGTATTTTGTGGCGCTCACAGTCCCTTGGGAGGATGCTGTGCAGGAAGCCTTCGAAAGAAAGAATCTGCGATATACAGAGCTTGCAGTGGAGGCAGAACAGCGGGGCTGAAGAACAAAGATCTGCCCGGTAGAAGTTGGCTGTTGAGGATTTGTGGCAACATCTACCAAAAGACTGATGAAGGACCTGGGGATCAACGGACAAGCCCTACGCCAGGCTATCAAGGAAACATCACGTGTGGCAGAGCAGAGTAGCCAGTGGCTCTGGCTGAAGAGGAAAGACCCCATCTGTTCTCCCAAATAAGCCAGCTATGCAGATGCAGAGGGGGTGGATCTGGGACGCCAGAATGCACTGCTGAGCCTACTGGAGACGTCGTGGGTCCAATCAGCGAAACGTCGATGAAAGTAGGTGCCCACTTGATAACCCCAATGACGTGTCTGCCTAGCCTTTCTCAACATTGGGGGAGCATAGGTGAGTGCATAAGCCTCCCATCACCACCGGGAGCAAGTTGACATTTGGCACTTTGGATTTCTAACATCTTGTCCTGTGTATTTGGAAACATAGGGCGGGGGGAGGATGACAGCTGGTAGAGAGGAGGGGCTGGTCTGGCAAGTAATAGATGTACTTTAGTAGAAGAAGGGCCTCGACTCGTAATGTCACCCATTCCTTCTCTCCAGAGATGCTGCCTGGCTCGCTGAGTTACTGCAGCATTTTGTGTCTATCTGAAATAATAGGTGGACACAGGTGAGGGAACCAAACACTTGCGCATGGTCCACCAAGGTCTCTTGGATTTTCCTGTCACTAATCATTTTAACTCTTCGTTCCATTCCCATACTGACCTTTTAGTCCTGGGCCTCCTCCATAGCAAGAGTGAAGCTAATCCAAACTGGAGGAAAAGCACCTCATATTCTGCTTAGGTAGCTTACAACCCAATATTGAAAGAACATTGAATTCTCTAATTTTAGTTTAACTAACTAAAACCATGCCCCCCCCTCCCTATTCCTCTCTGCCCTGTGCCCCATTTGGACTTACACCTATTTTCGCCCTCCATCCCCACCTTTCCACCTATATTCACAATTCACAACTCTTCAATCCTTATCTCACACTTATCTCACACTCACTCTCCAATCCTTACCTTGCAGTATTTTTATCTCTGACTGTTGGCAACCATGTGCCTATCAACACCTCCCCCCCCCCCCCCACCCCCCCACCCTGTATTCACATATCATTTGTCAGGCTTCCTCCTTTCAGTTTTCATCCTCTCGCACCATAATCAGTGTGAAGAAGGGCCCCGATTCAAAACATCACCTGTCCATGTTCTCCAGATGCCATCTGACTCGCTGAGTTACTCCAGCACTTTGTTTCTAGCCTCAAGACTAGATTTTTTTTAGATGTAAGTCTCTCTGAAACAAATTCAATTGCACTCAACAGCATGTTTAGTGAATAAGCAGCTTTCACTGAATATATTTCCCACATTACTTGTCAGAGTAAGTAAACTGTTCATTTGAAATGCTGCTTTAACAGGTTACATACACTGCTGTTAGAAATATTCCAGTGATGCAGTAGGAATATTCCAATGTAAAAAACTTGTTCAGTGAACTTCATTACTCAAATGATTGGAAAACAAACTTCGCTCCACCGGTGCAGCAAGTCAGCATTTTCCCAATTAGAGTACATTGCAAATGTGCTAATGTAATCTGTATGGCATGAATGATGGTTCTTTTATTTAGTTTCTTGGCATGCTTTTTGTAAATTCATTCATGCCAGATGGTTATCACTGGCAGGCTAGAAGTCATTGTCCATCTTTAATTACCCTGAGAAGATGACAATGAGCTATCTTCTGGAACTGATGCATTCATCTTCATTAAGACATTTCCACCATGGTGCTCAGTTGAGAATTCCAATATTTAGACGTGACTACAAAGAAAGGATGATGCCATTGCTAACCAGGAACATATGTAACGTGGAGGGAAGAGACTAGAGGGTGCAGTCTGTGAGAGTCTTGTGTTTTGGTTTAGGATTCAGTATTAGCCAAGGCGGATAGTGTGGCTGTAGGTGTACCCCTTATGATCAGTTCCTTTACAGGAATAATCTCAAAACTCGTAGAACCCCAACTTTGTCACTGATTAATATTACATTGGGATTATCTACTTAACATAGCTTTTTATATGAATATTACTTCTAGACATTAAGAATGGAAGATTTGAGTAATCTTTGCACATCAGCAAGCTATAGAATTTACATACAGCACTGATGTCTAAGTACGGAGGCATGTGGTGCTCATCAACTCGATCTCTAAGGAGCACTCAGTATCTCGCCATTATTCAGGCATTAATCAGTCTTCTCTTGAGTGAATTGGTTTTGTTTAAAAGCAGATAATTCTGGATGTTTCATTCTCTTGGAAATTTGGTTGAACCTGACTGGTCTAGTTTCAAATAAGATTCACCAGTTGTTAATCCAAACCATCAGTAATCTTGTGGGATTGGATTCTCTGGTCCGCAGTGATAAATTGGTAGATTTCAAACTTGCGATGACATGCATGTTTTTTGTTCATTTGTCTCCAGATTTACTACGGCTGTGTTTTGTAAAATGATCTTCCAAGATAATTAAATATTTCATTTTTCATGCAAGCATCAAGAAATTACTTTGTTTATATTTGACAATTTAAAGTCTTTACAATTCTAATTGTTGCCTCTTATTTCACAGCTGGACATTTGGTCCAAGTCCAACTACCAAGTCTTTCAGAAGGTGAGTGTCCTATTATTCTTGTCATTAAATTATGCAAATCAATGGTGCTAATTTCAACTCTACAGCTGCAAGGAGGTGAATTTCCAATTGTCCCACTGGGATGAAGTCAGAGATGTGTAACACAACTGTTTTTTTCTTCTTGAAATCAAAAAAGGAATAACGGAAATAAAACGATTAAAGAGATAGTCCAACCTGAGAAGGTCCAACCTGAAAAATGAACAGACTGGACCTTGTGTTGGGAAATTAGCCTGGCCAGGTGACTGATGTTTGGGGATAGAGATCACAACTCTATAAGTTTTAAGATTGTTTTGAATAGGGAGAAGGTTGGACCTTGTTGGAAAATACTAAATTGCAGTCAGGCAAATTACAATGCCTTTAGGCAGGAGCCCAGGAGGGTCTACTGGGTGCAGTTGTTATTGGGGAAATCCATTCAATTGCCTCCCAAAAATTCCCTTCACCTTATTCACCTGTCACTCGCCAGGCTTTGTCCTGCCTCTCCTCTCTTCCAGCTTTCTCCCCATCACTGCAAACAGTATGAAGAAGGGTTCTAACCCGAAACATCATGTACCCCTATTCTTCAGAGATGCTGCTTGATCCGCTGAGGTACTCCAGCACTTTGTCTTCTTCTGACGTGGCAGTCTTTTAAAGATCAGGTGATTAAAGTTCAGAACTGGCATGTTCCAGTTTGGAGAAGGGATATTGATGGCAAAGTAAGTGAACCTTGGATGACCAAAGATGTTATAAATTTGGCCAAAAAGAAAAAGGAAGCACATGCAAGATTTAAGAGGATTTAATAAGACAGGGCCTTTGAGGAATATAAAGATAGAACTCGTGCGGGTGATTAGAAGGGCCAAAATGTGGACTCCTGTTCATTGGCGAGACAAAAGCGTAGACTCGGCCACTGTTTTTCTGGACACTTACGCTTGGTCTGCCAAGGCCTAAATGATTTCCCGGTTGCTAGTCATTTTCCCTTCCTATTCCCACACACCGACCTTTCTGTCCTAGGATTCCTCCATAGCCAGAGTGAGGCTGTTCTTGAGCCTGGAGGTCACGGTTCTCAGGCTCCTGCACCTTCTTCCCGATGGTAGTAGCACGATGGGAGCATTGCCAGGATGATGCGAGTCTTTGATATTTGCTGCATTTTTCTGGCAGCACCTCCTGTAGATTCCTTCGATGGTAGACCGGGCAATGTTTACTACTATCTCCAGCCTTCCTCGTTATTTGGCCTTCCAATTACTGAATCAGGCTGTGATGCAACCAGTTAGTTTGCTCTCTACCGTACAACTGTTGAAGTTTACATAGAACATAGAATAGTACAGCACAAGAATGGCCCCCTCAGCCCACAATGTTTGAGCCAAACATGATACCCAGTTAAACTGTTCTCATCTGCCTGTACATGATCCATCATATCCTTCTATTCCCTGCACTCCCATGTGTCTATCTAAAAGCCTCTTTAACACCACTATTATATCTGCCTCCACCGCCACCCCTGGCAATGCGTTCCAGGCCCCCACCACTCACTGTGTAAAAAAAAACTTGTCCCACATATCTCTATTAAACTTTCTCCCTCTCACCTTATAGCCAAGCCCTCTAGTGTTGGACATTTACACCCTGGGAAAAATGTTCTGACCATATACCCTATCTATGCCTCTTATGATTTTATATACTTCTATCAAGTCTCCCCTCAACCTCCATCAAAGTTTTATACAGTATTCGATGATATAACAAATCACCTCAATCTTTTACGGAAATAGATTCATTGATGAACTTCCTTTGTGATTGAGTTGATGTGCTGGGCCCAGGACAGATCTTCAGAAATATGCATGTTCAGGAACTTGAAGCCATTGACTCTCACCACTCTCTTGATGAAGACAGATTAATTGATTCCTGAAGTCAGCAATCAGCTCTTTGGAGAAACAAGGGATTGCAGATGCTGGATAATACACAAAACAACACAAAGTGCTGGAGTAACTCAGCAGGTCAGGCAGTATTTCTGGAGAACATGGATAGTAACGTTTGGGTCCAGACCCTTCTTCAGCTCATTGGTCTTGTTAATGTTGAAAGCGAGATTGTTGTCTGGCAACATTCATTCGGATTATCAATCCCTCCTGCACTCTAAGTCATCATTAACCTGTTATTCTTCCAACAACGATGGCATCATCGGCGAATTTAAAGATGGCATTTGAACTATATCTAGTTACAATCATTGGTATAGCGGGAGTAGAGTAGGGGACTGAGCACATAGTCTAGGTACTCCTGTGTTGATGGTTGTCGAGAAGGAAGTGTTGTTGCCAATTCATTCTGAGTGTGGTCTGCCGAAGAGGAAATCGAGAATCAAAATGCATAGGGACACTTTGGAGGAGTTGATCATGTTGAATAGCGAGCTGAAGCTGATGAACAATTTTGCATTTTCTTGCATTTAGTTTTTATATTGTGAGTGCCAGGATCAAGATCAAACAGATTTTTTAATAAACAGAATAAATGGTCAAGATATCTTGGTTTCAACATTAGAAAAACGAATACCCCCCAGCGGACCATTAGCACTTTCACTCTTACAACAGACACGAGGGCTGTTATTTTCTCAGTCCAAGATAGATTAAAAAATAAAAGCAAAATGCTGGAAGAATTCAGTCAGCTGAGCAGCATCCATGGGAAGAGAAACCAGTCAACATTTTTGTTGAGGATCCTTCCTCAATACAGGGGGCAGAGTGGAGGAGTTTCATTTTTGAAAGCAGAGCTGAGGGGAGGTTTGAGGTGCAAGACAAAAGAAGATATGGAAATTGGTTAAAACTGAGCAGGAGCAAGAGTAGACATTTTATACAAACAGGGAGAGAAGGGGATAAGAGCATGATATGGGAAATAATGGGAGAGCACTTTACCTTAAGTTGGAAAATTCAACATTCATTCCGGATGGCTGCAAAGTGCCTAGAAGGAAATTTTGTTCCTCTAGCTAAAGTTGAACCGCAGTGGAGGACGCCACAGACTGGCAGACAGACTGGAATAAGAGTGGTATTAACAGATAAAGTTACATGAAACAGGAAGCTACAGACTGAGCACAGGTGCTCCACAAAGTGATTGCCCAATCATAAGATTGATTCTAAAGCAGTTTCACAATGTGCACAAAATGCTCAGAAAGCCAGACAGAATCTATGGAGGAACAGAATTATCCCTCAGATCTAACGAAACATTGACTGCTGCAGACTGCTGGCTGAACTGCTGAGTGTTACAACAGCCACGGTATTTTACTTCCAGCAGTAAATGGTTCAGTTCCAACTCAATGGGGCAAAATGGTGATCAGATGATGCAAACTTTTGCTGAAATTTTTAAAAATCCGGCCATTTTCTATTAAACCCATGAGGCAGTATTTTAACGTCAAGATCCCCAGATGGGAAAGTTAGCAGTGATCCCTTTGTGGCTTTCCCCACTGGAAGTGTTTGTTTTTTTTCTCTTTCAATTTACACAAGGGTTTGCTCTGTAAATACTTTACAGGATCTGCCTTATAAACATGCCAAACCTCGTGAAAGAGCATCTACCTCAAATGAGAAAACCAAACAGATTTATGCGCATGTTTTGCCTGCCTGTAATTTTGCAATTAACTGAGTCTCTGCACATGAGATTAAAGCAATGCTGGTGTGAATGGACACCTAGAAGGGAACATGAGACTAAGAGAGTTAGATATTCTTAAAATAGAACAAAGTTACTTCAGAAGGTCCAGGAATGTGACTGAAATTTACAGGCGAGAAATAATTTTCATTGAGCATCAACTGCAGGCGCAAAATATGAAGTTGCGGTCAGACAGAGAGAAGAATTATTTTGGAATGAGTAATAGTAGTTCCTGAATCAAAAACAACTTGTTCCCTGTTTGTGTTTTGAAAAGGAGTTCAGGTTACAGGTCTCATTAGATAGTTTCATGAGGAATTCAATAGATGATGTTCCTTTCACTCTCACATGTGCAACAACTTGTTTTTATAAGTTGGTATTCCCATTTGCCCAGAAACTGGAATGCATCCTATTTTGGTAAACTAAACATTGTGTTTAGTGCTGCTGTCAGCAACCTAAGCCAATGCTTGTCTTTATGGGCTAATGCTTTCACTGATTGCTGCAGCAGGGTTGCAATGTTTCAACACCTCTTTCTGGGTGTAAAACACTTAATGCTGTTGTATACTTGTTTTTGTTTAATTCTATCCAATTTGATCAATTTTAATCCAGTGAAAAACTGCAGAATCTATCAAAGCAAAAGTGCAACAGTATTTAGAGTGTTTTACACCAAGAGAGAAATTATAAAACATTGCAACCTGTTGCAATAATCAGACAAAGGCATTAGACTTTAAAGGTAACACATGGTGTATATTGTTGGCCCGCTGCCACTGAGGAGAAGAAAACTGCAGGAGAGAGGCCGCATGGGAAGAAGGAGTCAGCACAACAATTTATAGATTTGTACAAGACAGTGTTTGTATTGAGGCATATTCCAGGATGGAGGTCTTGTCTACCAGGCTGACTAGGCCATAGGTGCATGGAGGAAATGAGGCCATTTACCTCCTCCAGGCGAGAGGATCTCCGTTCATTGGAACAGTTTCACAAGAAATGTCGCCTCCTTAAAACAGTCTTTTGGGTTAACCTCAATGTTAAGACGAGCTGCTCTTTTTTCAGTATACTGTTCTCTCTCACTAACAGACCAAAAACACACTTGGTTATATAAACTATCCTCTTTCCACTCATGCTCACACACAATTCATCACTCCAAGTTCCAGCTTGAGAACCATTACCTCCAGGTTCAAGAACAGCTTCCTTCCCGCAACCTTCAGATTCTTGAATCACACTGCACAACCGTATCTCAGCACCAAATTACTGTGGACTTTGCAGTATCACGGTTGCACAACATACTTTGCCTTGCACTTTTACAGTCTGGTTTGCCTAGGAAAAAAAATCAGACCTTCCAACATTTGATCAACAGGCTAGTGCCTTTGATGTCTGGATTTTACATTGCAGCATTTCAGAAGACACTCCTCATTTTTTTTTATCTGTCAGAGACTCAACACAAGGTCTGCTGCCAGATTTAACTTTTGGAATTGTGCAAGTGTTCTAGAAACAGCTTGACAGATTTGTACAAGTCTACAGTGCTGGTTGAAATTGCCACTTTTGAATCTTGAAGAAGACAGAGACAAGGAATGATCCATCACAGTGGTGAACAACTTGGCTGCCAGTGTGGAACTGAATGGGTTTACTGTGGTTCGCTGCACTTCACAAGTACATTTTTGTTTTGTGGCTCGGCCTTTGTTGCAGTTATATACTCGAAGGATCAGAGTTTTTTAGCACAAACATGTTTCTGGTTCTCTGAAACAGTGACCCATTTGCACTCAGTTTTTAAAGTGTCAACAATGTTTTCATTTTCGTCTTAAAGCCCATATAGATACTGCTGCCATCAATGGGGTCTGTGTGGAAAGGGTACCAGCTTTCAGGTTCCTGGGTACGCACATCGCAGAGGATCTCACCTGGTCTACCAACACCATCACCACAGTAAAGAAGGCACAGCAGAGACTCCACTTCCTGAGGATCCTCAGGAAAACCAACCTGCAGGAGAAGCTCATGTTGTCCTTCTATCGCTGCTCCATCGAGAGTGTGCTGGCATACTGTATAACCACATGGTATGCCAGCTGCTCAGAAAAGGACAGGAAGGCCCTTCAGAGGGTCATCACGACGGCCCAGAAAATCATCGGCTGCTCACTGCCCTCCCTGGAGCACCTGTTCAGACTACGCTGCCTCAGTAGAGCAGGCAAAATAATAAAAGATCCATCCCACCCCGGCCACCGTCTGTTTGTTCATCTGCCCTCTGGTCGACGTTTCAGGTCGATAAAATCCCGAACAAACAGACTTAAGAACAGTTTTTACCCCAGGGCCATACGAGAACTGAACACTACCTTTGCACTAGGCAACACTAAAAAATCTTTGTACTTAACATAATTGTATTTAATTGTATTTATGTATTTATTTGTTTTTGCATTTATTGCATATATGTTTGTACGCACCGTCAGGATTGGCTATTTTTTAATTTCGTTGTACTCGTTGCAATGACAATAAATGAATATTATTATTATTATTATTATTATTATTATTTTGGAAAACAATACAAATTCTAAAATCATTCAGCAGAAAGAAACGGTCAGCAATCCTTCTATTGCTCTTTTGACCAGCTTAAAATTAGACTCTCCAGTTACCAACTCACTGACCTATTTGTAATTTATTTTTTGAAACATATCTTTATAATAACATTTAAAAAAATATTTACAGCAATGATGATACTCTTTAAATATGTGAATTATTATATATGCAAAATATATAAATTGTATGCACACATCTTGATGGTATCAGATCCTGTCAAAGGCTGCAATGCATTTTGAGGATGGACAGAAGCAATAGGGCCTCAAAAATCTTTCACAGGCCAACGTACTCCCAAGGCCACACTGCAGCCTCACTTAAATCAGTCCTCTTCAACTGGACCAAGCAAGTCTGAATACACAAAAATTGCAGGTGGTGAACTAAATCTGAGTGTTATTGCACTCATGAATATATGGTGCTCATTAAATTTATCACCAAAAGTTAAGGTTTGCCCATTTTAGTGCATCGGATTTTATTGGAATAATAATTATTGCTAAACAATCTCACTGGAACTGAAAATTAACATTTACAAGTATGAGATCCTATTCAAATTTTAATTAGCCTGGATTTTTAAATTTTAGTTTCATCTTTTCAATGTCTCCTCAATCTCTTAATATTATCTATATTTCATTTCCTGTTAATGACTTGGCATTGAATGAATATTCTGACTACTTCTAATGGGCACAAATAATACATTGACCAAATATGTTGACTGCCTGTCATGCAGAGTGTTTCCAGTATCTTCTGCTTTTATTTCAGACGGTCATGATATGGTAATTATATGGTGATCAAGTGCAGGAGACTGGAGGAGATCATCTGAAGACCTTCCAATGCTTTCCCATCTTACATTATTGTGTTTACTTAGTATTGAGCTACAATTAAATGCTTTTTGAACCACAACAACTTTGCGTCTGAGAGATATTTGATCGTTAAAGTACAATGAACAGTGAATGACATTCATTCAAGTTAACCGCAAAATATTGGTTAGTGTGCATCCTGGTTGGAAGGGCTTTGTAAAACAAAATGGTAAAGTTGTCAGAAGCTAGGATAATACTGTTTACAAGAAAGAAGAGAAAATAGGAAGGAGATTGAAAAATTATATCAATGAACTGATAAGATGGATGAAAAGTTAATAAAAATTTGGGGGACTTTTCTGAGTAAGTTACTTTTTATACATGTGTTAAGCAATTTTGGGAATGTAATTGTGTCAGTAAAATGACGAAAAATGAGAAATCAATCATTTTTCCTAGGACATTCTTGGATACTCTTATGAGCACTTTTGTTTAGAATTTAATAGCTGATTTCATCAATGTAACTATTGTAAGTTATGGTTGGTTTTCTCAATGGCTATTATTCTGACTTTCATTTCTTGTCACTTATCTCTCAGGTGACAGATCATGCCACAACAGCATTGCTGCATTACCAGCTGCCTCAGATGCCAGATGTGGTGGTCAGATCTTTCATGGTAAGTGATACAACGTCAAAAATTCAACTGGGATCTCCATCCCTCTGCATGCATGTCAGTCTCCTATCTATATGACATATATTTAAATTTCATGCATGTAATGCAACCCAAAGTGGGGCTTTGTACCTCTGAAAATTAAGCACTTTACACAAACATTGAAGATATTGAGCTCTCGAATAAGTTCACCTTTTGTCAGTCACCATTGTGGTATTTTGCTACATAATCTCACTAAAGACCTATGGGTGTTGAAGAGAGATTAGCGTCACCAGAGTCTCCATTCCTCCCACTCAAATTAATGACGGACCGTAAAACGCTCTGACAGAGTGTACAAAAAATCTGCTGTCATCATCACATTACCTGTCCAGTGCTGAGTAACCCCAGTGAGAAATTAAATGTACCAAACGAAGATGCGAAGTGCTGGAATAACTCAGTGGGTCAGGCAGTATCTCCGGAGAATATGGATAGGTGACGTTTGGGTCAGATCCCTTCTTCAGACTGGTTATGGGGGGTTGGGGGAGAAATAGATGCAAGTCCAGATGGAATACAGGGGAGACGGGGTGGGGGAGGGGGGTTAGGAGGGGAAGAATAGAGTCGGTGAGGGTTTGTAGTTACCCAAAATTGGAGAATTCAATGTTTATACCGTTGGGTAAGATATTAGGACAGGTGTTACATCTCTTGAGGTTGCAGGGCCAAGTACCTGGGGAGTGGGTGGTTTGGGTGAGAAGGGATGAGTGAATTAAGGAGTTGCAGACGGAGCAGGTTTTGCGGAAGGCGAAAAGGGTTGGGGATGGGAAGTTATAGCAGTCTTCCAGATGAGTCAAAGGTTCAAGAGCACCTCCTCTAACCTCATCGACTAAAACTAGGGTTCCACCTGTACATCAGCAAGACCAGTGTAGATTCGGTGACTGTTTTGCCAATACATGCTCAGATGGGCCAATGCCAAAGGGAATCTGGGTTGCTAACCATTGTAACTACTCTTCCCATTCTCATGCTGACCTTTCGATCCTGGATCTCCTCCATTAGTAGTGTGAGGCCGCATGCAAACTGGAGGAACACCTCATATTCTGCTTGGGTAGCTTAGAACCCAGAGGTATGAATACTGAATTCTCCGAATTTAAGTAACTTCAAACCCCTCTCCCTTCTTCCCACCTCTTTCTTACCGCCCTCCCCAGTTCCACTGTGCCCCACCTGGACTCGCACCTGTTTCTCTCCTTCCACCTCCATTCTTTCCTCAAGCTTCACAATTTGCAACTTTATTCCTTTTGACTCGGTCTCACTCATTCTGTTTTCATTTCTGGCCTCTGTCCACTATTGACCTATCAAAACCCCATCTCACCTGTATCAACCTATTACCTGTTGGGCTTTGTCCTGCCCCCCTCTCTTCGAGCTTTCAAACCACCCCCCCCCCCCCCCCCCCCACAGACACACACAATCCGTCAGAAGAAAGATTCCTACCCAAAACGTCTCCAATTCATGTTGACCAGAATGCTGCCTGACCCGCTGGTATTCCACCACTTTGTGCCTTTATTTGTAAACTAGCATCTGCAGTTCCTTGCATCCTAATTAAATGTACCAGTGGGTACATGATCATTTTATGGTAGCTGTAATTACCAATTAAACTTAACGTTTTATATATTGAAACCTGATGCTTCGCTTTTTACTACTTCACTTTAAAGACAACCATTAATCTTTATGGCAACTGTTTGATGTTTGACATCCAAGCGAGTAGTTCATGGTAGTGTCATTTTAGCGTCTGATCTCAACCATTAGTTCTGCATTTTAAACTTGTGACAAAAATGGTTCACTAATTGCTGATACTTTCTTGATTATCCAGCATAGAGTATAAAATGATTTGATTTGTTGATGTGAGGGATGGTTTGGGCAGGGATACTGAATTAACTTTATTGCAGATACCCAAATCAAAATAACTTGGAGAAATGAAGTGCAAGGAATGTTTCAAGACTGTAAAGTTCTAAATGGTCACCTTTAACTACGGTTCCTTTTGTTTTCTGAATTTATGTGGTTGGATCAGAAAATTATTTTCTATTTTAAGTCAAATTTAAATCATCTCATTGCAAATTAAAGAACGGGCTGACTAGTTTGTATTCTGGAAGTCTCTCACCAAAATAGTTGCTTCTCGTTTGCATCGGGATGAGCATATCAGCTGCCAACAAAGTACTACAGATTAACTAAATGTCCTCTTGCTGAGTTACATGGTAGCATAGAGCTGCTTTACCCGGCTGCATACTCCTTTTGTTACTATAGATATCTCCAAAATTCCTCAAGGAAAGCTGCAGGCTGGTTTTAGTTTAGATATACAGCGAGGAAACAGGCCCTTCGGCTCACCGGGTCCACGCCGACAAGTGATCACCCATACACCAGTTCTAACCTACACACTTACAGAGACAATTTACAGAAGCCAATGAACCTACAAACCTGCACGTCTTGGAATGCGGGAGGAAGACAGAGTGCCTAGAGAAACCCCATGCAATCACAAGGAGAAAGTACATACTTCGTATGGACGGTACCCATAGTCAGGTTCGAACCCAGGTATCTGGCGCTATAAGGCAAATCTACTGTTGCAACACTGCGCCGCCCCCACAATTTTAAGATGTGTTTCTCTCTTTAGGCCATTCAGTAATAATTATCCTAATTATCCTATTCTGCTTGGACCTTGCTGGATGAATACAGCCACAAAAAATAATTTTAATGTGGGGATGGGGTTAATATATCTTTCCTGATATATCAAAGCTAAAACCTTCCTCAGATAATTTAATTGACAGCTTTAAAAAGATATACAAGGTATAAGATGTGTGTATCCATCAGCATCTGGTGGAGAGGTTGGTCATGGTACAAAACAGACAGATAGATTATGTTCCTGTTCTCATCTTTAATGAGACCATGTTGCTGTACCCAGTGACATGGCTAATGCAGGCATTCAATCTGAGATATTTTAAAGGAAAACACGATTTACTTCATCCTATTTTCATTTCAGTGGCTCCACATTTAATAACAATCTCATCTGCAAGATTAAATCATAGTAGTTTCAAGTCTTTGATGACGTCCCTCTTTTACCAATGGGGTCCTTAAGGGCTTTAGTGAAACTTATCTTTTCACTAGCATTTTGCTTCAGAAGAATATATATGTTATTAATTAGTTTTTCAGCTGAGTCCCACAGATAAAACAATTAATTAAAAACAGCTTTATAAGTAATAAACACCCCCAAAGTTTGAACCCAAATGGGATTTATATTTTTCAGCTGTGCTGGCTCTGTTATATTGGGTATTTATGGACATTAAATATAAAATGAATGTCATATTTTATAAATTTTCACCAATATCTGCATCAATACAACACAGTACGCCGATTTTGAAAATCAGTGCATAGTAATACATTTGAAATTTTTAAGACCAAGCCCATTTTGTTTATTATCCTAATTAGAGAGATAGATTGCAGGAAGGAACTGCAGATACTGGCTTAAACTGAAGATAGATACAAAATGCTGAAGGAATGGGTAACGTTTCGGATCGAGGCCCTTCTTCAGACTGATATTGTGATTTAGTGTTATGTTTGACTCGCTCGCCAATGTTTGGGAAATACTATGTTTCATCATGACAGATTGCTGCTTCCCGGACAATTAAAAATCTAATCTCATCACAACAGTAGATTTCCCATCCACAGTATCCAACCCCATGATGCCTCAATCCCACACTGCCCGCTTCTGCACCTTACCTGAGCTCCATGAACAGGATTGCCCTGATAGGCCTGTGGTTTCAATCTTCTCATGCCCATCTTTGTACCTGGACTCCATCTCGTCTCCCATTATCCATTCCTTTCAATAGACAATAGACAATAGACAATAGGTGCAGGAGTAGGCCATTCAGCCCTTCGAGCCAGCACCGCCATTCAATGCGATCATGGCTGATCACTCTCAATCAGTACCCCGTTCCTGCCTTCTCCCCATACCCCCTCACTCCGCTATCCTTAAGAGCTCTATCCAGTTCTCTCTTGAAAGCATCCAACGAACTGGCCTCCACTGCCTTCTGAGGCAGAGAATTCCACACCTTCACCACTCTCTGACTGAAAAAGTTCTTCCTCATCTCCGTTCTAAATGGCCTACCCCTTATTCTTAAACTGTGGCCCCTTGTTCTGGACTCCCCCAACATTGGGAACATGTTATCTGCCTCTAATGTGTCCAATCCCCTAATTATCTTATATGTTTCAATAAGATCCCCCCTCATCCTTCTAAATTCCAGTGTATACAAGCCCAATCGCTCCAGCCTTTCAACATACGACAATCCCGACATTCCGGGAATTAACCTGGTGAACCTACGCTGCACGCCCTCCATAGCAAGAATATCCTTCCTCAAATTTGGAGACCAAAACTGCACACAGTACTCCAGGTGCGGTCTCACCAGGGCCCGGTACAACTGTAGAAGGACCTCTTTGCTCCTATACTCAACTCCTCTTGTTACGAAGGCCAACATTCCATTGGCTTTCTTCACTGCCTGCTGTACCTGCATGCTTCCTTTCATTGACTGATGCACTAGGACACCCAGATCTCGTTGAACTCCCCCTCCTCCTAACTTGACACCATTCAGATAATAATCTGCCTTTCTATTCTTACTTCCAAAGTGAATAACCTCACACTTATCTACATTAAACTGCATCTGCCATGTATCCGCCCACTCACACAACCTGTCCAAGTCACCCTGCAGCCTTATTGCATCTTCCTCACAATTCACACTACCCCCCAACTTAGTATCATCTGCAAATTTGCTAATGGTACTTTTAATCCCTTCGTCTAAGTCATTAATGTATATCGTAAATAGCTGGGGTCCCAGCACCGAACCTTGCGGTACCCCACTGGTCACTGCCTGCCATTCCGAAAGGGACCCATTTATCCCCACTCTTTGCTTTCTGTCTGTCAACCAATTTTCTATCCATGTCAGTACCCTACCCCCAATACCATGTGCCCTAATTTTGCCCACTAATCTCCTATGTGGGACCTTGTCGAAGGCTTTCTGAAAGTCGAGGTACACCACATCCACTGACTCTCCCTTGTCAATTTTCCTAGTTACATCCTCAAAAAATTCCAGTAGATTTGTCAAGCATGATTTCCCCTTCGTAAATCCATGCTGACTCGGAATGATCCCGTTACTGCTATCCAAATGCTCAGCAATTTCGTCTTTTATAATTGACTCCAGCATCTTCCCCACCACTGATGTCAGACTAACTGGTCTATAATTACCCGTTTTCTCTCTCCCTCCTTTCTTAAAAAGTGGGATAACATTTGCTATCCTCCAATCCACAGGAACTGATCCTGAATCTATAGAACATTGAAAAATGATCTCCAATGCTTCCACTATTTCTAGAGCCACCTCCTTAAGTACTCTGGGATGCAGACCATCAGGCCCTGGGGATTTATCAGCCTTCAGTCCCATCAGTCTACCCAAAACCATTTCCTGCCTAATGTGGATTTCCTTCAGTTCCTCCATCACCCTAGGTTCTCCGGCCCCTAGAACATTTGGGAGATTGTGTGTATCTTCCTCAGTGAAGACAGATCCAAAGTAACGGTTTAACTCGTCTGCCATTTCTTTGTTCCCCATAATAAATTCCCCTGCTTCTGTCTTCAAGGGACCCACATTTGCCTTGACTGTTTTTTTCCCTCTTCACGTACCTAAAAAAACTTTTGCTGTCCTCCTTTATATTATTGGCTAGTTTACCCTCGTACCTCATCTTTTCTCCCCGTATTGCCTTTTTAGTTAACTTTTGTTGCTCTTTAAAAGAGTCCCAATCCTCTGTCTTCCCACTCTTCTTTGCTATGTTATACTTCCTCTCCTTAATTTTTATGCTGTCCCTGACTTCCCTTGTCAGCCACAGGTGTCTCTTACTCCCCTTAGAGTCTTTCCACCTCTTTGGAATAAATTGATCCTGCAACCTCTGCATTATTCCCAGGAATACCTGCCATTGCTGTTCTACCGTCTTCCCTGCTAGGGCCTCCTTCCAGTCAATTTTGGCCAGCTCCTGCCTCATGCCTCTGTAATCCCCTTTGCTACACTGTAATACCGACACTTCCGATTTTCCCTTCTGCCTTTCCATTTGCAGAGTAAAACTTATCATGTTGTGATCACTGCCTCCTAATGGCTCTTTTACCTCTAGTCCTCTTATCAGATCAGGATCATTACACAACACTAAATCCAGAATTGCCTTCTCCCTGGTAGGCTCCAGTACAAGCTGTTCTAAGAATCCATCTCGAAGGCACTCTACAAACACTCTTTCCTGGGGTCCATTTCCAACCTGATTTTCCCAGTCTACCTGCATGTTGAAATCTCCCATAACCACCGTAGCATTACATTTTTGACACGCCAATTTTATCTCCTGATTCAAATTGCACCCTATGTCGAGGCTACTGTTTGGGGGCCTATAGATAACTCCCATTAGGGTCTTTTTACCCTTACAATTTCTCATTTCTATCCATACTGATTCAACATCTCCTGATTCTATGTCACCCCTTGCAAGGGAATGAATATCATTCCTTACCACCAGAGCAACCCCACCCCCTCTGCCCACCTGTCTGTCTTTTCTATACGTTGTGTACCCCTGAATATTCAGTTCCCAGCCCTGGTCCTCTTGTAGCCATGTCTCAGTGATCCCTACAACATCATACTTGCCCATGACTAACTGAGCCTCAAGCTCATCCACTTTATTTTTTATACTACGCGCATTTAAGTACAACACTTTAACTTCTGTATTTACCTCCCCTCTCACATCGGTCACAATTGGCCCTGCCCTTAATTTCTTTTCCCCTCTAGAACTTCTGTTCCCATTCTTCCGAGAGTCTTTTGCAATACCTCCTGTATTCCCTTTTACCTCATCTTCATATTCACAATTTGTTAACCCCTCCCCCCACTACTTAGTTTAAAGCCACAGGTGTCACACTAGCAAACCTGCCTGCCAGAATGTTTGTCCCCCTGCTGTTAAGATGCAACCCGTCCCTTTTGTACAAGTCACCCCTAGCCCAGAAGAGATCCCAGTGGTCCAGAAATCTAAATCCCTGCTCTCTGCACCAGTCCCTCAGCCATAAATTCATTATCTCTCTGTTCCTGGCCTCACCACCACGAGGTACCGGTAGCAGTCCAGAGATAACCACCTTCGACGTCCTACTTCTCAGTGTTTTTCCCAACTCTCTAAACTCCCGATGTAGCACCTCCTTCCTCTTCTGCCCGACGTCATTCGTGCCCACGTGCACAACGACTTCAGGTTGATCGCCTTCCCTCACTAGGATTTTCTGAAGCTGGTCTGTGATGTGCTGAACCCTGGCACCAGGGAGGCAACAGACCATCCTCAAGTCCCTCCTTATACCTACAAATCTGCACGTCTTGGAATGTGGGATGCTCTCCACCTTTTCAATTCCAATTCCAATTCCACTGTTCCAACGGGCTCATCTTTACCATGGATGTCTAGTCTCTGTACACCTCCATCCCCCTTCAGAAGGGTCTTAGAGCCTTTCATATCTTTCTTGAACAAAGACCTGTCGCTAAACTATCTCTAAACTAAACTAAACCTAACCAATTCTCCTGTATGAACATTCTCATCTGCTTGGCAGAACTTGTCCTTGCCCTGAATAAGATTTTTTTTGATTCCTCCCACTTTCTGCAGATCAAAAGATAGCCACGGCCCTCACATGTGCTTCAGCTAGTCCTGCCTTTTTGTTAGCTGCAAGGAACTGTCCTTCTTCGCAGCCTGTTTTGTACAGTCTCACCCAATCCTAACCCCACCCCAGCTCTTCCCCACCACATCGACAACTACATCGCTGTTGTTTACTGCACTCAACAGCACCTACTTCCTGATATCAATATGCCCGTAATGTTATTATACCCACACTGATCTCACAATCTCCATTCCTTATCCTTGATGAGTAATGATACAAAGTACTCTTTACTTTGGCTCCAGGCGTAAGTTCTCACATTTATTCTAGAGTGATCCTACCTTTTCCCTAGCTCTCCTCTTGGTTTTAATGTATGTATAAAATGCCTTGAGATTTTTCTTAATCCTACTCACCAAGGATATTTCATGTTTTCTTTTGGCCTCCAGATACCCTATTTCAGTTAATTCCTGCTATCTTTATATTCCTTAAGGACCCTGTCTGATTTCACCTTCCTCAAGCTTATTTTCCTTTTTATAGCATCTTGCACATTTACAACATCTCTCATCATCCAGGGTTTTGCTGAATCTTGCCATCCTTGTCTCCTTTCCTCACTGGAATATGCCAGACCTGAATTCTGATCAACTGGTCTTTCACCTTACCTATCCCCTCCACCACCCTCCTCCTAGCATCTGATTCTATCTGTCCACCATCCCCTCCTATCTGGTTCCACATATCAACTAGGAACCTCTGTCCCACATCCCTACTCTATCTGCTGGCATTCCTTTCTCCTCCTGTACAGTCCCGATGCAGAGTCTCAACCCAAAACAGCCACATACACATTTTACCTCCACAGCTGCCATTTGACCCACTGAGTTCTTCTAGTGTTCTGCTTTTTGTTCCAGATTCCAGCAACTGCAGTCTCCTTTGCCTTCAAGTTTCACACAATCCACTGTACTGAAGCCATAAATTCCTTTGGAACTAGGTTCACTTTTTTTTAAACTTGCTTTACTGGGGAATGTTATGCATTTTAACATTTTGATTAAGTAGCTTTCCTGTGGAGTTGATTAAACATTGTGTAATGAGCAAGATGATTAATGGACCTTGTTTGTACCAGCAAACTTGAACAAAATAAAAATCACCTTTTTGATTACATATCAATCTTCACCACTTTTGTGTGGTACCAGAATAAAACAGAATCTTTAAAACACAGCATTTTAGTTGTGTTCACATAAATATTGAAGCATGGGCCAAGTCCTTCCTCTGACCTTTCACGCTGGGAAAGTAGAACTCATCATGGGTGCTGTGAGCTGGGATTTTATAACAAGACAGGTGTGGCAAATGGCATCTTCCAATTGATCCTGGGTGAATGCTGTATTTTAATTTGTGATATTTCAAAATTGGAGATCTGTAACAGAGCTTGAGTGGAAGCTGTTATTCCTGTCTTAATGTTGAGAAGCTGGAGGTTCTCATTTTGAGTGAAGCGTAACAATCAATGTTACAATTGTAAAATTTAAATACAATGATATATTAAAAATACTGATCATGTGTTGCTCTGATTTTTTTTTCCAGACTTGGTTGCGAAGTTACATTAAGTTATTCCAGGCTACGTGTCAGCGGTGTGGAAAATTTCTTCAGGATGGATTGCCTCCCACGTGGAGAGACTTTCGCACGCTAGAGGCCTTTCACGATACTTGCAGGCAGTAACGTCCGACTCCTGGTCTAGTTATTAAGGATCATATCGGGAAATTGGGACGTGTACAGCACAGGAAATGAAGGACAGTCAGTCAACAAGCCTAGTTTAAACAAATTCCTGCAGGGTAGAATGATTCTTCCAACATCTTTCTATACAGGCAAATTTATTTTATTATAAAATACCTCAAAATGGTAGAAACAGTGGGACATTCAGATAAGGTATGTAAATGATTAGATATAACATTTTTATGGGTAAATTTTAAATCATGGTTTTCATGTGTGCATTAGGACTTTTTGAATGCATTTTGTTTTTTCTGTTCCCACATTCACATCACGTTCCTTTATTTGAGAGAAGGGTCAAGCTGTCTTACCAGTATTCTTGGTTGTCGCAGTGTAAGCACTGATCAAATAAGAAATTCATAAAGCTCTCCCATTTAAATGTCCAATCATTAATGTTTACAGCAACATGTTGCCTAGGGTGATATCCTCTTGTTCTTTGCTCCTTTGCTTTTTGTCAGAAATGTTTGGGTCAGTTCTTGTTCTCACATCTCACCATGAAATTGAAATTCATTTCATTTCTCTGTAGTATTTTTATTTCATCAGCTAAACTAATTATAATATATACCATTCTGGAGATTGCAGCCTTGCCTGTTGTAAAACTCAAGTTAACATCTCATCCTCAACTTCAATTTCAACACCATCCTATTAAAGATATTTGAGGGAGGGGAGTACAAAACTGAAAAATAGCTGAAATCTGATCAGACGTGATCAGATGTTCCTGTGGAACAACAACCATTCTTCATTTGCATTTCATAATTAGGTTGTTAAATCTTAACATTTATTGGTGCAAACAAAAAGGTGAAGCAGCTCTTATTAGGAAACATTAACACCATTTCCCTCTCCACCAATCTTTCTTTGTCATAGGGAGCGTGTGTTTCTAAAGGTAGAGGTGATTAAATAATCCAATGGACAGTTGATAGATGATGAATAAAGAATAACTGGGTTTGTTTATTCAAATGCTATTTTTGTAATTAAAATTCCTTACATTTTGGTTCTGAGATGAAATGTTTGATTTTATTGACATTTTAAACACATCAATACCAGCGAATGCAAATAAATCAAAAAAAGCCTTTCCCCACAGTGTTTTTAAGAAATATTGAATTGAAGATAAATATTCCAAAATCTCAATTTTACTTAATGAAAACAAGTTAGGTTGATGCAACATTGGTGTCATCTATTTAGAGAGCCACCAAAACCACACAACCTTATTTCCAATTACATAAACGCTGCAGATGCTTGGCACATTGAACAATTGAAAGTGGTAGTGATGTTCAAACAGGTCAGGCAGCATCAGCAGAAATAGCCAGAGCTGGTGACCCTTCATTCAAAGAGTTTGTGTTTTACAGATACCAACCAAAATCTGCAGCTGCTCGCCCCAAGTATAGATTCCAATATCACAACAGTGACCCTTCACTGAGTGTTCCTGTTAAGCATTTTCTGCTGCAGTGATACCAATCAGTGTTGTTTGAGGATTGATGTTACTTCCAATATTAAAGAGATCAGTTTCTAATCAAACCTATATCTGCAGTAAATAACTCTTTTCATATCTCTAATATCTCTTTTCTGTGTCAATCAAAGTCAGTGCAGATTTGTGGATATATTGTGTACTGTTTAGCATTTGTGCATAAAGAGTAGTTCATGTCATATTACTCATTGAAATCCAGTGGTATGAGAAGCACTTAAGTGAATATAATGATGATGACTTGTTTCCTTAATCGGGACAGCTGCTATTAGTCTGGTTCAGACATGGTCTGTCACTTGAACTCTCAATTAATTGAATGTGAAACATTGGACCATGATTGCATTGTCAGTCACGGGTGTCAACAGAAGCAGCTTGGCTGTCTCCAGTACTTGTGTACCACAATCAAGTCCCTATGTCCTCCCATAGGGAGAATGTACAATTATTGTAATAACATTATTACATCAACGAAGACATCTGCTCAGTAAAATTGTAGAGGATAGAAAATGATCCAAATCTCTTGCGTTTCAAATTCGTAATCTTCTGATAATTAATTTTGGCAATAATTCAGTTCAATTCCTGCCCATAGTTTAATAATCTCTGTACGAAATGTCAGAAAAAGGGTAAAATCCATGGGATTTAATTAGCAAACTGACCAGAGGTAAAAATTACAATATGGAATAATGCCTCAAGAAGCATTAGATTCAGTTAATTCAGCTCAGAAGTTCTCTGGATGGAGTGAATGCAATTAAGACGATAGCCCTACAATTTAGTTTTATTGGTATCTCCCTGACAGGTTTTTCTTTGCTAACATTCATTGGAAAAATGGTTCAGTGCTAATAAATCTGTTACAGGTATAAGCAAGTAACTGCAAAATCAACAGCGCCAATGTTATTAATCAGGAATTTTGAATCTATCTACCTGGTTCTGTAGGCCTGTGCAGACATTTCAGGGTTTTATGTTAGTATTGTTTCAGCACCAACCCTCTCCCGTACAGCTCTGATTCATTGGTGCAAGTGACCAACGTCTCTAACTCCATTGGAAGCAGAATTTGAAGGTCCCAGATTTTGCAGTCAAAGTGCTTGTGAGACTGAAGGAGCACTAGCAAACGCACAGCACTGCAATGTTAGGCAGATGCCACTTTAAAAGTGGAAAGTTGTAGCACTCTGGTCTACAAGCATCTTGCTGTTTGCCATATCATTATTATGCTTTGACCAGCATTATGTTTACACGGTCGAAACAAGATGAACCTGCTGTCAGAAAAGCTGTTATTTCCATGTCTAGTAATCCTTTAATAATGTGATAGTTTTTAATTAACTACTAATCAAATGTTTAATTGATGAAGGTTTCAAGATACTAAATTTAGAATTAAATTTTTAACTTTTGTCACCGCCTTTCATTCAATCCAATTTTCAAGATTCCTTTTTCTCTGCTCCTGATTTGAGATTAAATTCACCCAGAATAATAATTTTCAGTGCTGAGCCTTTGATATTTTGGTGAGGAGATGCAATACAATGGGTTAGAATGATGGGGCCAGCTGTGTTTATGAATGCTGCCTGCAATGTCCACTCTGGCTATGCATTAAGACGCCAACTATCCCCAGTGAGATACCAAATGTCCTGTTTCCTCGCATGATATCATCACTTGGTATGTGGGATTACCATCAAAGCTGAAGAGGGAAGGGAAAATAATTCATGTTCGGCATAGCATTTCTGTTTCTGTTTTGGGCAGTGATGTAAAGAAGTTGGAGTGGATTGAAGGGAAGGAGATTACAGGGTGTGTTGGTTACTGAGTGCAGTTCAGCAATATCATGTCATAGAGTAACCTTTCACTCTACGAGTGAAGCTTCTATCACCTCTGCCGTAAAAATATTCCATCATTCTATGAAAAAAGAAAGTCTCATCTCCTTCTTAATATGGTGATTCTGAATTCTGTTGGAGATTCATGAGACAGCAAATGCTGGAATCTGGAGCAATAAACAAACTGCTGGAAGAACTCAGTGAGCTGAGCATCTGTGAAGGCAAAGTGATGGTCATTGTTCAGGTTGAGGTCCTGATGCACGATCTCAACCTGAAATGTCAACCATCATGTTGCCTCCACAGATGTTGCTTGACCTGCCGAGTTCATCCAATGTATTTTTGTTTTTTTTATACCTAATTTAAATTTCTCTCACAAAAGGAAACACTTGATTGCTTTTAAATTGAATGTGATAAAAGGTAATTTTTGTTTTGGTGACTGTGGCAACTAGGAATCCTGGTAAATCTAAAATCAATGAGTATCAAGGGGCAAACACTGCAATGGTTGCAATGATACCTTACACAAAGGAAACTATTAGGTCAATCATCACAGCCCCAGGACATCGTGGCAGGAGATGCTCAGGTCTTGTAAAAATACTTGTGTTACTTTGTTGTCATCAAATCCATCTTTCAGAACTTTCTCCCCAAGAGCACTTCTTGATCCTTAACCAGGACAGTAAGAAAGCTTCAAGAAGGCCCAACTATATGAAGCTTCTTCATCAATGACCTTACTTGCTCAAATTCAGAAACGGAAGTATTCGCTGGTGATCACAGCACTCAGTTCCATTTGCAACTCCTCATTTAGTCCATTTCTGCATGCAGTAAAATCTAAACAACATTCAGGTGCAGAGTGACGGGTAATATTCAGGCTGCGGAGCTGCTAGTTAATGACCATGTCCATCAAAGGGATTTTTAATTACATGCTCTTGACATTCATTAACTTTACCATGGCGACGTACCCACCATCAACGGTCTGGGGCTCACCTATCAACAGAAATTCACTGGACCAGCCAAAAATATACTGCTCCTGCAAACGAGTAGGTCAGAGACTATATCATGGTGAGTAACTCAGCATCCAACACCCAAAACCTTTTCACTATCTACAAGACCAATGACAGAAGTGCGGTGGAACACTCCCCAGCTGCC
Source organism: Rhinoraja longicauda (assembly GCF_053455715.1). Lineage (NCBI taxonomy): Eukaryota > Metazoa > Chordata > Chondrichthyes > Rajiformes > Arhynchobatidae > Rhinoraja > Rhinoraja longicauda. Next base: position 14,909,527 of record NC_135983.1, read on the forward strand.
ATGGATGAGTGCAGCTCCCAACGTTGTCAAGAAGCACCTCACCATCCTGGACCAAGCAGCCCTTGTGACACATTCCATCGGGCACTCGAAGCATCCCTTTCCTCCATCTCTGGGGCATGGTGTGTACTATATTCAAAGCATACTACATTTGCTCACTTTGGCTTCTTGATAGCAGCTTACCAACATCAAGAACAACAAGGGATCCAGGAGCATGGGAGTGCCACCACCTCAATGTTTCATTTTGCGTTGGATATCACACTAACTTGGAAAAATAGTCACATTCTTATATTGTTGCCAGGTCTAACTTATGGATCTTTCTCATCAACATATTAGGCAGGGGTTCGGGAGGATACACTGGGAGCAGTTATTATTGGGTAAGTCCACATATGGTATGTGGCAGTTGTTTAAAGACAGTTGATTGAAGTTCGGAACCGGCATGTTCTAGTAATGAGGAAGGATAAGAATGGCAACATAAGGGAACTTTGGGTGACCGAAGATGTTGTGAATTTGGTCAAAAAGAAAAAGGAAGCTCATGCACGGTTTAAGAGGATGGAAGCAGACAGGGACTTTGAGGAATATAAAGGAAGGAGGAAAGAACTCAAGCGGGTGATAAGAATGGCCAAAAGAGGCCACAAAATGGCTTTGGCGAGTCGGATTCCAAATCTTATACCGACCTTAAAAACAAGAGAGTAACCAGAGAGAAGGTAGGATCGTTAAAGGATAAAGGAGGGAATTTGTGCTTTGAGTGAGGTAAGCAAGATACTAAATACGTGTTTTTCATCTGTTTTCACCAAGGATAAGGACATGGTGGACAGTGAGATCAGTGAAGAATACTAATATGTAAGGGATGCAAGGATAACAATATGTAGGGCCTGAAGAAGGGTCTCGACCTGAAACATCACCTAGGTCCTTTTCTCCAGAGATGCCTGACTCGCTGAGTTACACCAGCCTTTTGTGTCTATCTTCTAATACGTAAGGGCAATTTGAAATTATAAAGGTGTTGGGGCATTAAAAGCATTAAGGTGGATAAATCCCAAAGACCTGATGGGATCTATCACAGGTTACTGAGAGAGGTCAGAGAGGAGATTGCAGAAGCCTTGACGAAGATCTTTGCATCTTTAGCGACAGACAAGATCCCAAAGAACTGAAAAGCAGCTAATGTTGTTACTTTATTTAAGAAGGGAAGTAGGGAGAATCCAGGAAATTATAGGCTGGTGAGCCTCACGTCAGTAGTAGGGAAGCTATTGGAGAGGATTTTTCAGGATAGGATCTATTCCCATTTGAAAGAGAATGGGACAGTCAGCAAGGCTTTGTACACACTGGTCATGTCTAACTAACTTGACTGAGGGTTTTGAAGAGATAACGAAGGTGATTGATGAGAGTAGGGCGTGGATTTTGTCTACATGGATCTCAGTAATGCATTTGATAAAATACCCCATGGTTGGCTGATCCAGAAAATTAAGATGCAATGCATTAACAGTAACTTGGTCATATGTATTCACAACTGACTTACTGATAGAAAACAAAGAGATGTGGTGGAAGGATAATATTCAAGCTGGAGGCCTGACCATTGGAGTTCTGAAGGGATCTGTAGGAAGGAACTACAGATGCTGGTTTAAACCGACGATAGACACAAAAAGCTGAAGTAACTCAGAGGGTCAGACAGAATCTCTGGAGAAAAGGAATCGGTGACGTTTCGGGTCGAGACCCTTCTCTGAAGAAGGGTCTCGACCCGAAACATCACCTATTTCTTTTCACCAGAAATGCTGTCTGACCCGCTGAGATATTCCAGCTTTTTGTGCCTTATCTTCTGCAGGGATCTATTCTGTTTGTGATATATATAAATGCCTTGGACATAAATGTTGGTTAGTAAGTTTGCAGATGACACTAAGATTGTGCTGGGGTCACGGACTGTGAGGATGGGTGTCAAAGTATACAGCGGGATATAGATCAGCTACAGAAATGGGCGGAGAAATGGCAGATGGAGTTTAATCCGAACAAGTGTGAAGTGTTGCACTTTGGGAGGTCAAATGTAAAGGGAAATTTATTAATGGCATGACTCTTTACAGCATTGATGTACAGAGGGATCTTGAGCTCTAAGTCCATAATTCCGTGAAAATGGCAACATAGTAGATAGAGTGGTAAAGAAGGTATAAGCTATGATTGCCTTCACAGATAGGCATTAAGTATTATAGGACTTTGGTTAGGCCGCATTTGGTTAGTATTGTGTGCAGTCCTGGTCATCCAATTGCAGGAAGAATGTGGCGGCTTTGGCAAGTGTGCAGAGGAGACTTACCACAATAATGCCTGGATTAGGGAGTATTAGCTACAGGAAGATGTTGGATAGACTTATATTGTTTTAGATGGGATGCTGGATTTGCTGTGGAAACTTGGTAGAAGTATATTAAATTATGAGAGGTATAGAAAGGATAGACAGTCCCAGGATAGAAAAATCAAATACTAGAGGGTATAGCCTTAAGGTGAGAGGAGCAAAGTTTAAAATAGATGTGTCGGGCAAGTTTTTTTTACACAGAGAGTAGCATGTGCCTGGAACAAGCTGCTGGTTGGTTGAGACAGATACGATAGTGGCATTTAAGAGACTTTTGGATGGCATATGGATTATGTGCAGGCAGATAAGTGTTGATCTTGGCATCGTGTTCAGCACAGATATTGTGAACCAGGGCTTTTTCTTGTGCGATATGTTCTATGCCATATTTCTTAAAAACAGGCTGGAGTCAATTTGTGAGAATATTACCCTCACCTGTCTATGTTTTGCCGCATTTATGTGTGAGAAAGACACAGACCATCATGCTATAATGGCAGGGTAAAATGAGGTTCAACTGCTAACACGACTCACTGACAAGCAAAGCAGTCTCTAGTAATTGTACTTGTTCAAAGGCCTCTGAGGAAAATGTTATAACTCGAGTAAGTCAGCCATCGTGTTTATAGAATCACGTGACAAACAGATTCTAAGACGCATCATAAGGTCATAAGTGATAGGTATAGAATTAGGCCATTCAACCCATCAAATCTACTCCACCATTCAATCATGGCTGATCTATCTCCCTCCTAACCCCATTCTCCTGCCTTCTCCCCATAACTTCTGACACCTACACTAATCAAGAATTTATCTATCACTGCCTTAAAAACATCCACTTACCTGGCCTCCACAGCCTTCTGTGGCAAAGAATTCCACAGATTCAACACCCTCTGACTAGAGAAATTTCTCCTCATCTCCTTCGTAAAAGAACGTCCTTTAATTCAGAGGCAATGACCTCTAGTCCTAGACTCTCCCACTAGTGGAAGTATCCTCTCCACATCCACTCTATCCAAGCCTTTCACTATTCCATATGTTTCAATGAGGTCCCCCTCATTCTTCTAAACTCCAGCGAGTACAGGCCCAGTGCCGACAAATGCTCATCATAGGTTAACCTACTCATTCCTGGAATCATTCTTGTAAACCTCCTCTGGACCCTCTCCAGAGCCAGCATATCCTTCTTCAGATATGGTGCCCAAAATTGCTCACAATATTCCAAATGCAGCCTTACCAGCATCTTATAGAACCTCAGCATTACATCCCTGTTTTTGTATACAAGCCCTCTTGAAATAAATGCAAGCATTGAGTTTGTTTTCTTTACTGCCTATTTGACTTTAGTCTAGTTTAGTTTAGAGATACAGCGCGGAAACAGGCCCTTCGCCCCACCAAGTCCGCGCCGACTAGTGATCCACTCACATTAACACTATCCTACACACACTAGGGACAATCTTTACATTTATACCAAGCCAATTAGCCTATAAACCTGTACATCTTTGGAGTGTGGGAAGAAACTGAAGATCTCAGAGAAAATCCACGTGGTCAAAGGTTTCAAAGGTCTTTTATTGTCACGTGTACCAATTAAGGTACCGTGATATGCAAATCACCATACTGCCATGCAGAAAAAAAAGCCAACAAGACACACAACTACATAAAAGTTAACATAAACATCCACCACAGCGGATTCCTCACTGTGATGGAAGGCAAAAAAGTCCAATCTTCCTGTATATTCTCCCGCGGTCGGGGGAAGTCGAACCATCCGTCAGGACGATCGAACCTCCCGCAGCCTGTGATGCAGCTCCTGCGTCGGGGCGATCGAAACTCCCGCATTGGGGCGATCAAAACTCCCGTGTCGGTCCGGTCGAACCTCCTGCGGCTTGGAGTTCCCGATATCGGTCTCTGACCAGAGACCGCGGGCTCCATGATATTAAGTCCACAAGCACCCACGGTTGGAGCTCCGAGGCCAATCCCTGGCAAGGGGATCGTGGGCTCCATGATGCTAAAGTCCCGTAGGCTTCCCACGGTGGAGCTCTCAAAAGTCGGTCTCCAGCAAAGGCCGTCTACTCCTCAATGTTAGGCCGCAGTGCGGACGGAGATACGATACGGGGGAAAAAATCGCATCTCCGTCGATGTAAGAGATTAGAAAAAGTTTAAAACATCAAGCACAAAACATATCTGCAGTTTGACAACCAAGGGTAGTTCTGGCTCTGCTGAGTGTTTTGAAAGCGGTGGACCAAACATTTATTTCATTCCGAGTAGATGCTGACAACTAGACCCCAAAGGGTAGTCTTATTGGGAAGGGATCTCAGATCGTGATGTTTCATTGTTTTTCATGTATTCAACGAATTGTCCAATACTAGAGGGAAAAAAAAGTTATGCAATCATTCTTTCCTGATTGAGACTTGGATTCAACATACATTTCCAATCAATTTTCTAGATCGAATGAGTTGTGAAGAAATTATCCATTGGAATTAAATTCCAATTGCAAATTTCCCCGGTGTGGGACAAATAAAGGAATATATTATTATATTATAAAAGTGATGAAAAGATGTGGTTCTTGCATGGAATAGGTTCCTAAAACAGATATACTGTGTACTACTATGTTCGGAGATTACTGATATCAATTCACCGCTGAGTTTTTAACATATGTATTAAAAGGAACTGTGGATGCTGGTTTGTACCAAAAATAGACATAAAATGCTGGAGTAACTCAGCGGGTTGGGCAATATCTCAGGAGAAAATGGAGAGGTGCCGTTTCAGGTCGGGATCCTTCTTCAGACATTTTTAGTCCAAGCAGAAGGCATGGGACAGGGAGGAGATCCGCCCCAATAATTTCATGATCTTCAGCACCAGTGGAAGCTATCAGGCAGCAACTTAAACATCATTTGAATTATGTGATAAAAAGCAGCATCACAATCACAGTATGAAAAAAAAAAGAATCTCTGATTATGTACATCTGTATATCTACAAAAAACATTAAATTTTTGTCTAATATAAATCAAATTTTGGACATGCAACCTTGACCAGTTTAAAATGGCGGCACTTTACCTGTAAGTTTGTACTCCAGGGTGCAACGGTCACTAGCGATATATTCAGTTCATTTTTTAGCAATTTGGCAGAGCTCTGACAAAGCTCTGACTGAAAAACTCTACCAGAAATCACTCACGTTTTGACTTTCCACTGATGTCATTTAATCCAACAAAGGCAAGTTTATGCTTGCAAAAAACCTTGAAAGGCATATTGTCACCTAGCTCAAAGGAGGCACATTGCTCACACGTCGTGATGTCAATTTGCAAGACAATTTACGTTCCCTGTCCTATTTGTGCTTGGAGCGTTTGATGGAGAAGAACCTCTTTCCCTTGCTAAAGTCCCATTAACAGTTCAACTCAGAATTTAAACATTTCAATACAATTGGATTTGCATTTTATAGATCATCTCATTTAAAAGGAACAGGTGGCTAAGTGCCCTCGAGAGAATACAACTCCTTTTTCCATGAGCTTGAATTTTGCTCCAGTTAGTAGGACGTGTCTGGTGTATGCCTTGCTTTGAGAATAGAAGGACAAGTCTAGGTAAAAGGTTGCAGCGTGGTTAACTATCTCCTTGCTTTCCTCTGAATCTTCCCTCTCTTTCCCAATTTGCATTTATCATATCTATTTATTGCAGATAAACTCAGGGGAACAGTTACTATTGCATCAACTTTTGGGTTGTCATGTCATTCATTAATGAAAAAGGTTATCAAATCCTTTTTTTATTAGAAGGTGAAGCAAAACAAATAAGAGTTTAATTAAAAGGCTGAGATTGTCACTGAAAGAAAATTCTGCTTTATGATTTTCCTGGCAATATTAGCCCAATGTTGCAGTGGTGGTTTTAATTTTCTATTCCCAGTCCTGCCTGCAGACTCATGCATTTTTCATCGATGCTCACGGCTCTTTCTTCCAGTGCTGTGAATGGTATTGATTCCATGATTAAGTCATCAACCTTCAGTAAACAGCTTCATTTTCTGCTTTGAGAGTTTTGCCCCCCCCCCCCTCTCCACACACACACACAACTTTGCAAGACCAACACCCCACTACCATTCCGCAACTCCCTCCCAAGTCACACTCACTGGCGTGTTCTCTTAAGATTTTGAAGACTCAGCACTGCTGTGGTCAGTGCTTCAACCAGGATGATTTGTGCTAACGCATGTACATTTATGCAAGGTAAAACTGCCGCAGCGAATCTTTTCCACTCTCAATGCATGCTCCAGGTAGTGGCCGTTTGGCGACTGTCAAAAATATATCCAGCAAGGGAAAACCAACCTCAGTGTTAATCACGGAGATGACAGGTTTGTGAGTTTTAACTAATAAAGAAAACATCCATTATGTTTCTGCCTTCATTACAAGCAGCTGCATCTGGAAGTAATTCACTGTGTGAGGAGCCCTGACGTGTTGGTGAAATGTGATAGAGTGCTTTATAAACCCCTCTTTTTCCCATTGCACATAATTTTTCCTGTTTCCATATTTCATCGAGTTCAAGGTCTTGAGTTCAAACATGGAACTACAAAGAAAAACAGCAAATGTCCAAGTTCTGAAATGAGACAGAAAATACTAAGGAAGCACCAGCAATCTATCAGCGGAGAGGACAGGTTTTATTAGATCAGGCCCCAAACTATTTAGTATTTCTTCTATTCCAGACAGAGACCAGTGCATCGTTTTGTTTGGCAGCTGCTCCGTGTATCTTTCTGTAGTATTTATTATTGGACTGAATCAACACCTGTTACTCAAATTTCTACATATCACCTTACAAAGGATGAATTGCTGATCTTCCAATCTACTCCATTGCGGCACTTGGACTTTTTCTAATGTGCACTCTTTCTGTGTAGTTATAATACTACATTCTGCATTTTGTTTATTTTCTCTTTTGCATTGGCCGATATCATACGTATGGTATGATTTGCCTGGATAGCACGCAAAACAAGGTTTTTCATTGTATCTCGGTACATGTGACAATAATAAACCAAATACCAATATGTTGAGATTCTATCAGATTGTTTATGAAGGCCGAAGAATGCACATCTGCTGAAGAAATGTTATCTGTGGCAACATAATTCACACTGCTGCATGGAGACAACGTGCTACCTCAAAATCAATGGTATTCTGAAGATTTCCCTGGATATTCTTCCTCCACAAATTTCTACATGTAGACCAACATCCTGTGATCTCATGAATGTCTGATGACAGCTTTGAGAATTTGAAGCAGCCTGCAATGTCTCTGCTATCTGATGAGCAGTGTTACAGACCTCGCAATGAGAGTCCAAGGCAACTGAGGAGCATGATTGCGCTCACAATCCTGGATCCCGCACTACACAAACTGGCTGCTGAAAGGTCTGAAGCAAAGGCTGTCTTCCCCAAGGTATGTAAGCCAGATTGTTTTATCTATTTGTTTTGGAAAGCAGCCCAACAGAGCAAGAGGACTGAAGCAATACGTATGTTTAAAGGAAGGAACTTTTTATTTCATAGATCTGTGGAAATCATGAAACCTCCAGACATACTATGTGATGGAAAGCATTACATTCCACCTATGCATTTTGTGTTCAATGCAAGTATTTTGTATTGATATAAGTACTTTGTATTGAAGATGAGAACCAAAAAAGAGGGGAAACGAGCTATTAAATGGAAGTATTATGACTGGCGTCACAAGGTCAGAAGATACAACTGGACCTTGGCTGTGCTGCCACTGAGAATATGGCCCCTGCAATCAACTTTTTTCGCACCACGCATCCATTAATTATTATCACAGACAGAAATCAATTCGAAAAATATTTAATTAGGAAAAAAACTGCAGATGCTGGTTAAAATCGAAGGTATACACAAAATGCTGGAGTAACTCAGCGGGTCAAGCAGCTCTCTGGAGTGAAGGAATGGGTGACATTTCGGGTCCAGTCTGAAGAAGGGTCTCGACCCGAAATGTCGCACGTTCCTTCTCTCCGGAGATGCTGCTTGACCTGCTGTGTTACTCCAGGATTTTGTGTCTTCCTTAGAAAAATATTTCATGCATGTAGAATCATTTCAAGGGAAAGATTTGAACCTTTACTTAAATACTTTCAGCATGTGTCCTTTGCTAGTGATGGGACTGATATTTTTCACTGCCACATCAACCCATCCCCAATCTCTGCCACTGAAAATTACATAATGTGATATTTCTCTTGGAGACACAAGGAGCTGCAGATGCCTTTGATAAGGTCCCAAACAGGAGATTAGTGGGCAAAATTAGAGCACATGGTATTGGGGGTAGGGTATTGACATGGTAGAAAATTGGTTGGCAGACAGGAAACAAAGAGTAGGGATTAACGGTCCCTTTCAGAATGGCAGGCAATGACTAGTGGGGTGCTGCAAAGCTCGGTGCTGGGACCACAGCTATTTACAATATACATTCATGATTTAGATGAAGGAATTAAAAGTAACATAAGCAAATTTGCAGATGTCACAAAGCTGGGTGGCAGTGTCAACTGTGAAGAGGATACTATGAGGATGCAGAGTGACTTGGACAGGTTGGGTGAGTGGGCAGATGCAGTATAATGTGGATAAATGTGAGGTTATCCACTTTGGTAGCAAGAACAGGAAGGTAGATTATTATCTGAATGGTGTCCGGTTAGGAAAAGGGGAAGTGCAACGAGACTTGGGTGTCCTAGTACATCAGTCACTGTGAAAGTAAGCATACAGGTACAACAGGCAGTGAAGAAAGTTAATGGCATGTTGGCCTTCATAACGAGAGGAGTTGAATATAAGAGCAAAGAGGTCCTTCTGCAATTGTACAGGGCCCTGGTGAGACCACATCTGGAGTACTGTGTGCAGTTTTGGCCTCCTAATTTGAGGAAGGACATTCTTGCGATTGAGGGAGTGCAGCGTAGGTTCACATGGTTAATTCCCGGGATGGTGGGACTGTCATATGATGAAAGAATAGAGCAACTGGGCTTGTATTCTCTGGAATTTAGAAGGATGAGAGGGGATCTTATAAAAACATATAACATTATTAAGGGATTGGACACACTAGATGCAGGAAACACGTTCCCGATATTGGGGGAGTCCAGACCTAGGGGCGGCTGTTTAAGAATAAGAGGTAGGCCATTTAGAACTGAGATGAAGAAAACCTTTATCACACAAAGAGTTGTGAATTTGTGGAATTCTCTGACTCAGAAGGCAGTGGAGGCAAATTCACTGGATGCATTCAAAATAGTGTTAGACAGAGCACTTAGGGCTAGCGGAATCAAGGGGACTGGGGAGAAGGCAGGAACTGGGTACTGATTGTGGATGATCAGCCATGATCACATTGAATGGCGGTGCTGGTTTGAAGGGCCTAATGGCCTAGCCCTGCACCTATTGTCTCTATCTATACTGGAATCTGAAGCAATAAGCAAAGTGCTAGAGCAACTCCATGGGTCAGGCAGTACCTAAGGATCTGAAATGTCGTCTGTCATCCATAGTTGCTCCACAGATGTCTGATCTGCTGAGTTCTTCCAGCACTTTGTGTTTTGATTTTTCTCTTCTCCATTTCTGACGAAGGTGCTTGGACATGAATCATTAACTATTTCTCTCTGCGCATATGCTACCTGACCTGCAGAATATTTCCAGTATTTTCTGTTTTATTTCAGGTTTGCCAGCATCTGTAGTTTATTGATTCAGTGCTCTAACCCAAATCTGTTTCACATGTTAACCTGTTCGAACATTAGTTGGATATTGTAAATTCTATTGATTACATGCTTTTTACCTTTCGGGACATAAATTCATTTTGAGAAAGTTGCAGCAATTTCCAGGAGAAAGACATTTGAGTTTGAAAATTGAATTTTAAAGTAGAGAAATGTTGACTCCCAACATGTTAAACATTTGGCATTTGTTAATTCAAGAAGAAAGAGGAGCGTAAGTATAATTGCCATGTATAGGAGATTGCTATGTATGACATTGAAATCAGAATTGTTGAGTGTTTAAAATCACATCATGCGTTAGTGTTCTTGTTCACTACAGAAAAATGTGATGTCATCACCTTAGGGCTAACCTTGATCCTCAAAGTCCATTCCTGGATGATGGGGAAACTAATAATCCCAGTTTTGAATCTTGAAGATAGCATGGTGAGGATGTGCCCACTGCAATTTCAATGAAAAAAACAGCCATTTCTGAGGTGGAGTTTGTCAGGAGCTATGCAGGATCTAGATAGCTGCAGCCTTGTGACTTATGGGAAGCAGTCTGATGATGAGCTATTGATCTGTGACAAAATGAATATTTCAGTAGTGTAAGGTTGAACAGGCAAAACTAATCTTAAGTTGAAACGCAGATAAGTCAGTGGAACTAAACGTTCTCTCAGTGTAACACCACTCAAGCAGCAATGTTTATTTTTCCCATTACCCTGCTAACCTTTATCCAAAACTCCTTCACCCAAGCAAAGAAAACACTAATGATCAGGCGAAAGGTGAATCTAATACTTCTACCATAAAGGAATTTTTTAGTCTTTAAATGTTTTTTTAATAATTCCAGAAAATTATCCGCTTTTCAATATAGAAGCATATCCTCCCAGTTGAAATTCATCAGTCCTAACAATGTTCTATTACTAAAACAGTTAAATATCTCCAGGCAGACCACAGAAATCAGTAGCTGTATCATATACAAATTTGATTGAGATTTTTGAAGAAGTAACACAAAAGGTTGACAAGGCAGAGGCCTAGATGTTGTGTAAATGGATTTCAGGAAGGCATTTGATAAGATTCCGCGTCATAGGCTGCTCTGGAACATTAGATAACATGGAATCCAAGGAGAGCTAGCCGGCTGGATAGCAAATTGATAGGAAAAAAAACTGCAGATGCTGGTTTAAATTGAAGGTAGACACAAAATGCTGGAGTAACTCAGCGGATCAGGCAGCATCTCGGGAGAGAAGGGAAGGGTGACGTTTCGGGTTGAGACCCTTCTTCAGACTGATGTCAGGGGAGGGGGCGGGACAAAGATAGGATGTAGTAGGAGACAGGAAGACAAGTGGGAGAACTGGGATGGTGGAGGGGAAAGAGATGAACTATCTGAAGTTAGAGAAGTCTCCTCAAGGTATGTCTACTTTGAAGAAGTTCTCCTCTCTTTGACGAGAGTTTAGCAACATGCTCTCTCACTGCTCCCCCTCTGTGATTCCTCCTGTCCTACAACTCTACGACCACGTTTTAACCCAGACTCACTACCACAGCCACGTTTGTTTTCTCGGGACTTGCCTGATCTTCCAGTGGCTCAGCACTTCAACTCCCCATCCCATTCCCAATCTGACCTTTCTGTCCTGGGCCTCCTCTATTGTCATAGTGAGGCCCAGCGCAAATTAGGGGAACAGCATCTCATATTTCGCTTGGGCAGTTTACACCCCAGCGGTATGAACATTGACTTCTCTAACTTCAGATAGTTCCTCTGTCCCTCTCTGTCCCCTCCCCTTTCCCAGTTCTCCCACTAGTCTTCCTGTCTCCTACTACATTCTATCTTTGTCCCGCCCCCTCCCCTGACATCAGTCTGAAGAAGGGTCTCGACCCAAAATGTCACCCTTTCCTTCTCTCCCAAGATGCTGCCTGACCCGCTGAGTTACACCAGCATTTTGTGTCTACGTTTGATAGAAAATTGGCATGAGGCCTTGAGGCCTGTGACTAGTGGTGTGTCTCAAGGATTGGTGTTAGGCCCTTTGCTGTTTGTGGTTTATATTAACGATTGGATGAGAATGTAAAAGGCATGATTAGCAAGTTTGCAGACAACACTAAAGTGAGTGGTAGTGTAGAGAGCAAAGATGGTTATCAAAAAATTGCAGCAGGGTCTTGATCAGTTGGGCAAGTGGGCTGAGGAATGGATAATGGAGTGTAATGCAGATAAGCGTGTGGTGTTGCAGTTTGGGAAACCACGACAGTGAATGGCAGGGTTCTAGGGAGTGTTGTAGAATAGGGATCTAGGAGTGTAGGTACATAGTTCCTTGAAATGAACAGGTGTCAGAGATGAATAGGTTGGTCAAGAAGGCTTTCGCCATATTGGCCTTCATCAGTCAGGGTATTAATTACAGAAGGTAGGATTCAGGCCTTTTTGCCCACCGGGACCATGCCGACCATCGGGCACCCATTCACACTAGTTCTATATTACCCCACTTTCTCATCCACTCCCTACCCCTAGGAGCAATTATTTTCATGGGCCAATTAACCTACAAACCCACACATCTTTGAGATGTGAGAGGACACTGGAGCAACCAGAGGTAATCCACAAGTACACAGGGAAAATATGAAAACTCCACACTGAGAGCACCCAAGGTCAGGATCGAACCCAGGTCCATGAACCTGTGAGGCAGTGGCTGTACCAGCTGCGCCACTGTGCCATCTTCTGAAGGGCAGATGTTATTTTACAAGGTGTTGGTGTGGCCACATCTGGAGTAGTGAATTCAGTTTTGATCACCTTGCGAAAGGAAAATTGTTGTTAAGCTGCAAAGAAGATTTTCCGAGGTTATTTCCAGGACCTGAAGGTTGAGCACTAGGGAGAGGGGTGATCTTGTAGAGGTGTATAAGATCATGCGGGGAATAGATAGGTAGATGCACATTATTTTACCTGAGTAAAGGAATCAAGAACCAGAGGTCATAGATTTAATATGAGAGGGAAAAGATTTAATCGGAATCTGAGGGGCAACCTTTTCACACAGAGGGTGGTGGGTATATGAAACAAGCTGCCAGAGGAGGTGGTTAGGGCTGGTACTACAACAACATTTAAAAGACATTTGGACAGGTGCATGGATAGGAAAGGTTTAGAGGGAAATGGGCCAAACGTGGGAAGGTGAGACTAGTGTAGATGGGGCATCTGTGGGTCAGCTCACTCTGCAGTTTTTCAGGACCTCTTCGTTTGTGACATTTGTACAGCAACATTTTTGATCACATCAAATGTCATTAATTCTCTATTTCTGCTGGTTCACCAGACCTGTGCGTGGACTTGAATTCGGCCAAGTGAAACATCAGGTGGGCAAGGAAAAGCCGGCCAGCTTCCTTACTGCTGCTCACTGCAGTGGCACTTGGGGCAAAGAGATTAATTGGGCAAATGAGCTCCCAATACTTAATTGGTTCACACATTAACTAACAGGTTGAGAGACAGGAAAGGCCTTATAACTGTGGATGCAACGATCAGTAAATAATTTTCACAAGTGTTTGCAAAGATAACATATGCTGCAGATAATAAGTTCTTATTATTTTCCTGTTTCTTAATGAAAGCACATTATATAAATCTTCACTTGGCAATCCAAAAATGTAATCCGTGTCAGCAGCCTGAAATGACCACCCGTACATCTCAGCCAGAACTTTAACTTAAAAAAACATTTTTTGCTCCTGATATTTTCTTTAAACAAAATCTAAAACGAGACGTGACCTTTTCCTCATCACATGTTGTTGCTTCGTCACCAGAATAAAGGTGCAAATGAAGTGAGAGGAGGAACACAGCACCTTGCCGATCAGCTGCCTGTGGTGCTAATGCCACATATTAGGTTGCACACACTGCTGTCAAACGTGAAATCCCGAGAAGACATCGCCTGTGCAACCATGATGTGCTTTCATTTTAATAACTGTGCCCAGTAATGAGTTTTATTTGTCGGAAGTTAAAATGATTAAATAATTTGATTTCCGGCTGCAGTGTCAGCCTCCAGGGTGATGGGATGTGCCTATCATGTAAAGAGGTGACTGATAGGGTCCACTTATAACAAGCACAATTGGACTTGTTTATTTTTAAAGGTCACTTTAATTTAAGGAGAAACACAGGTTGCACTTTGTTATGCTTGTTTCATTGAGATGGTACTTACTTGAGCTGTTTTGGGAGAGTTCATTTCAATCCACACTGAAATTATTACACTGGTGTGGCTGGAGACCAAGACTGCACCGATCTTTCAGCCACTAAACATATTGAACCTCCAAGAGGGCATGAATGTGCTTGTCATGGCTCACAGCATCATCTGTAAGTCATTTTGAGGGTAAGTTGGTTACTTTCACTAGCAGTGCTGATTATTTTTCTACTGAGACCCAGCAAGACTATTGCCTGAGCAATTGCCTGGAAGAATCAGAAATTGGTGCAGAGCAAGGAAATGCAATTCAACGCATAACATCTCTGTTGGTTTTTACTAGACGAATCCAAAAATTAGTTGCACTCTCGCATTCAAAATCCATGCCCACCTGCTCTGGAGAACAATGTCTCCAACAGTTTTAAGTGTTTACCTACTTTTCTCTTTGAGATACAAATATTCTACCCTAGCTGCTGCCTGACGAACCATTTAACTGAAGAAATCGCAGGTAATTTTGGTCCCATCATAATCACTGCAAACTGTGAACCCATCATGAATCCAAGCAGATGGGTGACTTTCTAAAAACACTTCACCATGAGTCGCAGCATCAGAACTGGGAAATGAAAACCTTCCTTTCTCAATTTCACAAATTATAAGCTACCTTCATTCCACCCCTGCCCTTTACTGTGGCAGAGTGGTTTACCCCAACCCCCAGAGGTACACCTTGTAATGCTGGTGTGACATTTCCAATCCTCCTTTTGGACATCCTTATCGTCTCACTGTATGTGATTGCGCGTTTGTGCAGAGTTAGCAGTAATGTGCAGTGTTCGATCTGTGAGTACAGGGAGCAGGATTAGACCTGTCCAATATTACTTTATAAATGGCGGGCAGAAAGTACGACTGATTTTTCAATCAGTTTGATTGGATTCAAACCACAATGAAAACAGAAAATGGCAGCACATTTAACCCAATGCACAGCTGAGATCCCAGACATGATTGCTGTTTTCAGATCTCAACTGAGATATTATAGCGATTAGTGTTTTCTCTTGCAGTTTGGCACATAGGCACTGACTAAAGTATTGCCTCCTAATGAGACTTACTGCTATTTTCTGTTCTCCATAGTTATATATTTAGATATAAAGATGGAAAAAGAATTATTATAATTGGTGTCTCATTAGAGAAAAGTAACCCATAAGGTTAACAAATAGTCTAACATTAGATGATTAGTCTCTATTTATTCATTTCATAAATGTGAGGAATTCATCACAGCCAGTGCAACTAATCAATATAAATAAGCTGATTCTAACAACATAATGCAACACTTTCAAACGCTGTGTGGGTGAGATCACACGCTTTCACTCGTATGTGCTTCTCTCAATTCAGCTGCTTCATTTGTTAATTAATCACATTCCTACTTTATTTATACAAAGTTTGAGATGGCCTACTTACTGCGCGGGTAGACTCTCCTACTGTGTGCTGCCATGTATTAAACTCCTCAGATGATTTCTCATTAGCTGCATGTGATTGCCCGAGAACATCAGTGCAGATCATTAGCTCCTGTCTTCACAGGCACTGATAATGCAGATGAAAAACACTCTGGTGAAAGCAAGCAGACCTAGGTGTGGGTATTGTACCATACTGCCCAGGAAGAGTTCAAGTTCAATCCTTGATCTATACATGGTAACTGTTTATTGATAGGATCAGGCTTGGTCGTGGTCTTCTCTGTCTTGTGGAAAACTACTATTTAAACAAAGAGGGGAATTATATTATGATCAGTAACCTGATCCAATATGAGAGCTTTGGCTTTGGTAAAATGACAAAAATAATTTGAACTCTCTTTTTCACTCCTAACCTTCCAATATCAATCGTAAATGTTCTTTTGAAAAAGGTGTATCGAGGTTCTAGTGAATAAGTCCTAGGACACAAAAAGAGAATTAGGAATTCTGCTAATTAATAAGATCATCACTGATCGTTTAACTCTGCCCCATTTTCTATTACTAATCTTATATCCATTGATTCCCTATATCCATTGATCCAAAAACCTATCAAATTTTGCTTTGTAGTAATGGTGTCTATCGCAAAGACACTGGGTGAAGAAACTGCTTCTTGTTTCAATCTGGTCCTTTCTTTCGAGGTTATGATCCATGGATGTGGATATCCTGGCCAGATGAAAGATAATTTCTGCACCTACCCTGTAAACCTCAATAGGAATATTATAAATTTCAATGAGATTCCATCTCTTCTAAAATCTAGAGACCATAGGTCCAATCCGTTTAATTCTGCACATTTCCATACCTCCTGTGTCCCCCTCCCTGACTCTTACTCTGACAAAGGGTCTCGACATGAAACGTCACCTATTCCTTTTCTCCAGAGATGCTGCCTGATCTGCTGAATACTCCAGTATTTTGTATCTACCTTCCTCATTACTTGCTGTCCTCGCAGAGTGATGTTTGGTGGTGAATGTTCAAGGACACCCAATCGCCTGTGAACACCAACATTTATCAGTGTCCAACCAGTTAAAATATATTCTGCTTTCTCACCAACAGGATATCCTGTAATCTATTGAAACACTGGAACATTTTCAGTGATGTTGGTTCTGTGACTGATGATGGTGTCAGTGCGTGCACCACCATTAGATCCTGATGTGTTTTGTTTGATGTAAAGATGTATGGCTTTGAAATCCCATGCTGAGTTTACAGTTACATAATCAAGATTCAAGATTCAAGATTCAAGATATCTTTATTTGTCATCCAAAAAACAAGTTTTTTGGACGAAATTTCGTCACCCACAGTCCAACAATAAGAGCAATAAAATAAGCAAATTACACAACCCCAACCAACACAAAACCCCCCAAAAAGAAACATCCATCACAGTGAGTCTCCTCCAGTCCCCTCCTCACTGTGATGGAAGGCCAGAATGTCTTTTTCTCTTCCCCTGCCGTCTTCTCCTGCGGTCAGGCTGTTGTCGTTGCCATGTTCCAGGCTGCGCCGGACGGTGAAATGTCCGCAACGGGCCGACCCAAGCCCCGCTGCAAGTCGGGGCGGTCGGGGCTCCCGACATTGAAGCCCCCGCCGAGCAGAGAAAATTCCGTGGCCTATTTCAGGCCGCGCCGGACGGTGAAATATCCGCGGCGGGCCGACCCAAGCCCCGCAATCCGGGGCGGGCGAACACGCTGCCGCTGCCGGAGCTCCCGATGTCGGCATCCACGCGGCCCGAGCCTAAGGCGAGTCGCAGCCGCTCCCGCAGCCTCCGAGAACGGCCGGCTCCGCTGATGGTGAGTCTGGTCCGCGGGCTCTGCGAACCAGAGCCCTGGAGGCCGCCAGCTCCAGGAGTTGGGCCGATGGTAGGCCGCAGCAGGAACGGAGACACGGCCCAGAAAACAAAGGTCGGGTCTCCGTTCGGAAGGGATACATATTTACAATGTTACAGTTCCCCCCCTCCCCCACACATAGTACACAACACCAAAACACCACATCACAACTACAATTAAGACAACAAAAACAACAAAAACACAAAGACAAATGGACTGCAGGTAAGCCGCAGCTGCTAGGGCAGCGCCGCCATCTTCCATGCTATGTCACTGCTTTGGGTGGCAGGCACTGGCACAAGTTGCACCCACTGGTATTTCACCTCAAAATTGAACCAAATTTCAACATGCTTACCTGCCATTCAATGATCTACCAAGCCCATAAAGGAATTAATTTACCTACATGGTAACAATGTCAATATTTATATTCATATTCACAGAATTCAAGGGTAAAGTCAAATTAAGGTTATTGCCAGGAACAGTCACATTGAGTGTTGGAACAACTTTGGGGATCTGAAGACTCACAGTTTGGGAATGACATTTTGGAGCCATTCTTCCTGGAAAAAGATGTTGTATTCCACCTACACGGACCTAGATTACCTTCTGATTGCTTCTGCTTCTGGTGCCATGAGACTGTCAAGAAACATTCATTTACAAAGAAGGCTTCCCAGGAACTCGTATTCTCTCTCATACCTTTGTATGCCAAAACATGGAGAAATAGAAGCAACAGCACTGGACTGAGCCAAAGAAAGTCAGACAGCGATGAAATGAACCCTAATGAGTAATTTATTCCATTCCCTCCTCATGGATTGCAGAGGAGCATGGGTCATAAAGAGGCCTCGGGAGACGTGGAAGAAATGGGCATCACACCTAGAGGCAGTAATGGAGCATTGCTGCCCATCACATTACTCCTACAACCAATCAATCACTCCCTCACTGTCCTCACAGTGAAGTTGACAATAAGCCTTAACTTTTCCTTGGCATTGGAACAGACTGCAGAGCTCATACTGGGACCTGGTCAGACTGTGTGCTTTGATCAAGACTTTTATAAATCACTTTTTTTCTGCCACAGTGTTTTTTGGTTGCTGCATTGCACTATTTGAATGTTTAGCTGAGTCTGCAAAGTTCTGTAGCTTTCTAATTTTCTTTGATTTCAGGTGACATTTTCTTGCATTTTGGAAGAATACGTTACACACAACTTCTCCTTTATGCTGGACTTTGTTGGTCACGTTGTGTACATTTCACATCGGCTGTCCGTTATATGTGTGCTCACCCACTTTGTCCGAGGGAGACTATAATTGTGAGCTGTTCTTGATAACTCCAATTATAGAACATCAGCACAGTTGATTGGGCAATGTTTGTGTACTAATACATTGGAAGTGACAGAGAAAGTGTTTTGTAATAGTCATTTATAGTCATAGTGTCGCACAGCACAGAAACAGGCCGTTCAGCCCAATGTGCTCATGGCGACCATGATGCCCCATCGACTCTAGTCCCACCTGCCTGTGTTTGGCCCATATCCCTCTAAACCTTTCCTATCCATGTACCTGTCCAAATGTCTTTTAAATGTTTTCATATTACCTGCCTCAACTACCTTTTCTGGCAACTCGTTCAATATACCACCACCATTTGTGTGGAAAAAGTTGCCCCTCGGGTACCTATAAATCTTTCCCCTCTCACCTTAAACCTCTGTCTTATGTATCTTGATTCCCCTGCTCTTCATTCACTTAACATTAGCTTAATTTGGTTCTTCAGAAACCCTGGGGAAGAAAGAACAGTTGCTTATGCTCCATCCCTGTGGGCCCTAAGATGTTGCCAAGGCTCAACAACCCTGGTTCTGCCAGGAGGTGTGTCCTGGGGCAGGTGAGTGGGTAGTTTGTGAGCTGGTGCAATGCTCCTATCATTTACAGCAGGTTCCTTAACAGGCAATGACCCGAGGTACTCAGTGCTATCCTGTGGTTGGAGCAACCAGTGGCAAAGATTCACAGAAATCAGTACGAATACATTTCCTCAAGGTGCTTTTGAGTGTATCCTTGAATATTGACTTGATAATCCCTTCCCCTGACAAAGTTCAGACCATATAGTTTGTTGCTGTAAGGCAGGGAAATGGCGTGACTGCCCGCCCATTGGAGTGGCTGAGTGTAATTACAGCTTGGTTATTATTAGTCAAATTTGATTGTACATTTTGAAAAACTTTAACTTAAAAACCACAACAACTTAAAATTCACTTAAATTTTGTCACCCATTTTAATGATGTTTGCCTGTGGCTACGACTTGCAACGTGCAGTAGCTCACACGAGAGCAGGGCCAAGTTGCACATTAGTGTACCATATCAGCTCTCTTATTGTTAAATGTCACACTAAATAAGTGTTCGAGAACCCATCTACTGAGACTACGTATCTTTCATTTGGCACCAACTCGACCACTGTCTGGGGGAACCACAGGAAGATGTTAAGAAGTTGCTATTTCATGTCTCATGGGAATCAAAGTTCTCATCCTTGAGCTCTTTAGATGTTGTGTATTGGGCAACTGACACAATTGAAGTAAACATTTATAAACTCAATAAAGGAGAATTTAATAAAGGAGATTTTTCTTCAATATTTCCCAAAAATATTTTATAAAGGCCTCAACCAATAATCAGCGCTTAACTGTGCATGCTTGCCAAGATTTTTAATATTCAAGATCATACTTTTGCTGTGGACCCTCTTGCATCTATATCATTTTTTGTAATATTTATTGAGCAACAGCAAGATCTTGTATTCTTATAGCGCACCTATTGTAAAACATCCCATGACCCTGTGCAGGAACATCATCAAACAACATTTAACACTATGCCACATAAGGGAAGATTGTGGAAGATGCCAAATGTAAGTAAAGATGCCGAAAACATGATCCAAAAATTAGTGTTTAAGGGACATCTTTAGGGTAGAAAGAGAAAAGACAGAGGTTTACGAAGAATTCCAAAAGGTGAGATATCCAGAGACAGATAATGTCATAGTGTTGGAAACAGACATTCCCAGTGATAGTGTATGTGCCTGAAACTAGTATTAAGATATGGCAATGTTAGACGGTTCAATGTTAGACGGATGCTGAGGAGAGTGATGGTTGGCGAGCAAGGAGCAGAGTTTGGGCAACCAAAGACAGTGGCCTCAGTCTGCTCCACTTGTACTTGGATATTTGGTGATTGTCTGCATTTATGCTGAAGTTAAAAGGGTAATGAAAGATTTCAGGTGAACACTGCTGTTAGGATTGCAACATTCCCCGAATGTTACCAGGAGAATGAAAGTTTTTTTGCTCCAGGTTTGCACCATCTCCATTGTGGCACAAATTGATCCCCCCCCCACCTCTCCCCCCCACCTCTCCCCCCCCCCCCCCCCCCCTCCCCTCAAATAAAAATACAGAGACACAAGGAACTGCAGCTGCTGGAATCTTGAGCTAAACACAAAGTGATGAAGTAACTCAGTGGCGTCAGGCAGCATCTGTGGTGGGAATGGACAGGCAATGTTTCAGATCGGGACCCTTCAAAAAATTATATCTAGGTGTTCCAATAGTCCTGAACTCGAGCAATAGTTATTGTAATATTCACCTGTTTCAAGGCTCCTCGGTTTGTGAAAAGTGTCCACATACAAGTAGCTTTCTGAATATAACCACATCTCACAATGATAAACTTCAGCAAGTTGAATGTTATAACGACTCTTAGAATGCACTCCCTTTCGCACAAAGCCGACTTGCGGGAAGGCACATTGTGTTGGAGGAACAAGCCCTGGCTGGGGTTTCCCGACTTCTAGTTATATTGTGGAAGTGGCTTTTTATTTCACTGAACTTTAGCAGGATGGCGATCAATGCCCTTCGCCACTGGAGAGGTTTCTGGCATTTGTTGACTATCAGCAGGTCCTCTGCAGTGAAAAGGATAAAATGGAGACTGGCTGAGTGAAGGCATCAGCAAAGGGCCATTGTCTCTGAATGTTTCACATCCAACTCTTGAATCAGCAGGCAACTCTTTCTGAATGCCACCAGCACTGTTTTTTCAGTGTGAATTCTAAATTATTGCCGCGGAAGATTAACCCTTTCATTGGTAAACCGGACAGAACCAAAAACGGCCAATTAGCCAAAAACACTGAAAGCGTAATTACTCTAATGGATGAACCAGTGCCTGGGAAGGGGAAGGGACAGAGTAGACCAGATGAGTGCTGATGGCTGATTCAGACCTGGAATGTCAGTGTTTATCTTGAATGAAGGAGGTTTTGGTTAGCTCACTTGCTCTCTATTTTGCTCCATCTGATTACACTTTAACATTTATAATATTTATCCATTTTCCTCTTAAAAGGTAGTGTGTTCAGCTGTTTCCTCTATAATGTATTTATCCTTACTGCAGATTTTGATTGATCACAATTGTATTATTACAACTGAAAGGGTGATCACCCTTTCCTCTACCTTTTCGAATGTATTACTGTTACCAAAATACACCTCACCAACATGTGCCCATAATGTGTGTCAAAGATTCAAAATACAGGTTAACTTTCAAATAATTCTGTTTAAATGAACAGTTAAAGTAAACTTAGATTATACTATGTCATAAAGAAAGTTAAACTGAAGAGCTGTAAAAGTAATTTGAGACATGACATGCGGTAGAGGCAGCATGCTTGGCATCATGTTTGGCACAGGCGTTGTGGGCTGATAGGCCTGTTCTGGTGCTGTACTGTTTTATGTTCTATGCTCAGAAAATGAGGAGTTTGGACCAAGGGTTCCTCAAGATCTAAACCAAGGGTCACAACTGGATCAGGGTAACTGGAATGTTGCAACTGATTCATCTGATTACTCTGTAATCATTACATCATGTGGGGGTCAACCGGATGAACGGATGGGTGGATGATCAGGAACTGGATGGATAAGGATTGGAGGTGGTGCTAAATATCCTTCTGGACGTTACTGGCCACATCCCACAGCTCCTCCACTCCACCACTGCTTGGGCAACACCTTGTCTGGTGCAAGTAAGGCACGGGAAAGGGAGAAAAGGAAGTCCAGTACCAAATGGTTGAAATACAGATTCTGGAGCAGTTCACCAAGAAATTTTAAGCAAAGATTCCAGGCAAATGTTCATGCTTGTTACAGGCTCTTCAGATTTACAGTATCTCTGTCTAACAGTAAGTGGCAATGATTTAGGAAGCGCTCCGCAAACATCAGAGAGCTTTCGCCCTGTGGCAGACCTCTGCCATCCCCATCCATTTGCCCTGATATTGACTGTTGGGACTGTCATTTCTAGGCCCCACACTGAAATGCCCTCCCTCAAATGTTCTCACCTCCCTGACCTTATTTTGTCCCTCCTTAAAAATCAACACTTTCACAAATGTTTTGCTTACCTTCTGTAGGTTGGTGTCCATGTTAAAGGTGATATATAAATGAAAGTTATTGTTATATTTAAAGATTGATTACCTTCCCCTTTGCATCCACCACCCGCTGAAAATTAGACAGGAAAGTGTCAGTACCATGTGTTCTCGTGGGTTTCTGTCTGAATCTCACCAGATATTAGTCAGTGAATTACAGGAAACAAACAGTAAATTTCCACAACACCTTGTATAGGATGGTCAATGTGAGATGCTTATCTTTCTGAATTGCCATAGATCTCTTCCATTAATCTCAGTGACATTCAGCATTCACAGTGTTAACAGTGCTGTATTTATTCTGTCCTTTGAGGAGGTCAGTGAGGTGCAGACGCTGAACTCCGGGTGTTGCTGTACTTGTCAATACAATCTGCAGCAAGTGGAGAGATGCGGCTGGTTCTATGCAGCTGAGCTTGGACATCAACAACATGGGCCACTGCCCATTACCAGCCTACTGTCCTTCCACAGCCCCTCAGACTTCAGAAAGACATGAACCTTTTCTACAACACTCCTTTCTGTGAAACTGAGGGCTTTATAATTTGCTCTGATAAAACATTTAAATGCCTTCTATTTCTACACAGTCATTACTGCTAAAAATAAGTGAATTTAAATATTCAATTTTCAATTAACCACGTAAATGGAAATAAAATAAGAAAACAATATTTTGAAGATCATAGACTCATTTCAGAAGCAGGGTACTTTTTAAAAAAAAGATAGCACAGTTAAGCTAAATAATTCTCCAAACTATTCACATTGTTTACACATGCTTCATATTAATCAGGTTCCCATTTAGTCTTTTTTTTAATTAGGAAAAATGTTGATTGTTTTTATTTGGCATTGTGATGGATAATAAACAAATAGTGGAACATATGCTACAGCTGCAGTTATGCTCAGAGCGAACAATGCCTTTAACGTGTGATCTGAGTTAATGACCCTGGGCTGCGCTTATCGATGGAATTACTGTGTCACTGCTTTGATGTAAATACAGCTAGAAATGAAAGGTGAACAGTTAATGCTGTATAAAGAAAATGGCAATACTCCAGTTAGAGAGCCAGACATTATTAATGATTTGCCCCTCCAGTTCTCCCTGTCCATTATCTCACCTATTGTTGAACTTGGCAGATGATGATGTGGTGTGGCAGGGAAGGAGATGATTTCACCAAATGCATAACCTGCTGAAGAGGCTCCAATGTGCCTGAGGTGGGATTGTCATACAGCATGGAAACAGGCCCTTCGGCCCAACTTGTCCATGCCAACCAAGATGCCCCATCTATGGTAGCCCCATCTATGGTAGTCCTATCTGCCCACGTGTTACCTCCAGACCTCCAATCCTTTCTTATCCATGTACCTGTTAAAATTTATTTGAATTCTTATTATAGCACTTGCTTCAACTACCTCCTCTGGCAGCTCGTTCCATACAGCCACCACCCTCTGTGTGAAAGGGTGTCCCTCAGGTTCCTCATCCGACTTTCCCCTCTCACCTTAACCTATGTCTTCTGGTTCTTGATTCTCCTATTCTGAGTAAAAGACTCTGTGCATTCATCCTATCCATTTCCCTGTTTTTATACACCTCTATAATATCATCCCTCAGCCTTCTGCTTGCCAATGAATAAAATCTGAACCTGCCCAGCCTCTCCCGAGAGCTCACATCCTCGAGTCCTGGCAACATCCTTGTAAATCTTCTCTGCACTCTTTCCGGCTCAATTACATTGTTCCTATAGCAGGTTGACCAACACTTAAGACAATACTTCAAATGTGGTCTTGCTAATGTGTTGTACAAATGTAACATTACATCCCAACTTCTACATTCAATACCCTGACCAATGAAGGCCAATGTACCAAAAGCTTTGTCTGCCACCCTATCTACCTGTGCCACCACTTTCAGGAAACTATGTACTTGTATTCTTCGATCTTCTGCTCTGCAACACTCCCCGGACCCCACCATTCACTGTGAAAGTTCTACCTTGGTTTGACGTCCAAAAATTCAACACCTTGCACTTATCTTCATTAAACTCAGTGAGTTATTCCTCAGCCCACCTGCCTAGCTAATCATAATCTTGCTGTAATTAAGTTGTAGCCATGAGTCAGCTCAGGTGGTGCAGCAATGTAGCTGACTTCCTTCGTGGAGAACATGCAGCACAAGACCAAGCCATTCTGCACAACAAATCCATGCTGGTAATTAGGGTCTAATACATGAATGATGCTGTAGACAAAACACGCCACTCCTCCTACATCCGTGTTCATGCCTCACACCAGCTACTCTTCATCTATTCTTTCCAGAGTTTCCTTCAGTTCTCTTCTCCCCTGTGCATCTATCTCACGTCATCAACATTTTTACATCCATCTTGTCATAAAAATGTAGAATTAGAATAATTGGAATATGAAAAAATATTTCACAATCTACTAGATTAAATTGGGAAGTCTGGAAAACCATATTATTGGATACTTAATTTATTTAGGAATCATCTTATTGGACCTCGATCAGAACATTGATAGTCATGTTATGGCGGCTGTAGGGCATGGCCTGAGTAATAATTATTTATTTAGTTGTGAGTTTAGAAAAAGATATTCCACAATGCAAAACTTGTGTAATCTTCCTTTTTTGACAGATGTCACTTATTTGGTGTCTTGAAAGTGACCAACTATCAAATAAAGGATAAGTCAGTCATCTCTCTCTGGATCCCACACTATGCCAGGTAAGTTCATCAAATGGTGAGGTGTGGCAGTACATAAGGATGGTGTATTTATTTTGGCCCACCCCTCTTCAGATCGTCCAAGTCTCATTTCCCAACTCTACATGAGGTAATGCATTTTCAGAACACAGGCAGCATGAGTTAGTAACAATTATAAGAACCAAAATAATATGGGCATGTATAACCACAAATATAACATTAGTTTTCCTCTCTTCCACCCCCCTCCCCACCCTCCACCCCGTGATATTCACATGTACTACAAAAATAAATTATAGGGAGAAATGGAAGCAAAGTTGTATTTATTGACTCCTTTTCGGACTCCACACAGTTGTTTCATTTAAGCTAAAATTATATTTGAGTTAGAATCATTTGTAAAACTTCTCTGGTAATGGTTCATTGTTCCTCCATTTAGAGTGATTGAGCTGCACAATGTGGAAACAGACCCTTCGGCCCACCTTGTCCATGCCAACCAAGTTGGCCAATTGCCTGCATTTGGTCTATGGCCCTCTAAACCCTTCCTAATCATATATCTGCCCAAATATCTTTGCAAATGTCTTCCTTTGCACACTTGAGAAGAAACTTTGCTAAAATAATCCGATTTCTTTCTTTGGTCTTTTCTCGAAGCTCCAAGCATTTAGCCAATTTTTTTCCTTCTCACAGTGCAAAGAAATTACCTCTAATATTTCATGCTCTGAGTATTAATTTTACATTGATGCCTATTTGTCATTTCACTAAACTGTCAAGATTAGAACTCTCTTTTTACTCCATGAAAGTTTGTCAGACTTGACCTGGGGACCTGTTCTAAGTTGTGTTTTTAACTGACACCATAACAGAATGCCAACACAAAGAGATTTTATTTTTACACATTGATTTTCTGTAATCTGGAGTTAATTACTTGGTAGAACAATGGAAACAAATTCCACAGTAGCTTTTGAAAAGAAGTGTCATAAATTACTAAAGAAAATACACAAAGTACTTTGTCATTTTTTGTAAATCATTTCCTTGTTTCTCCAGAAAAGAAATGATGGGCAAAGTGTACAACCGTGTGGTTAGCACTTTGAAAGGACTGGCAGAGGTATGATGGGGCAAATGGCTACTCTCTAAACTGCATCATTCTCTGACTCCTGCTGGAGTAAGGTACGTGTGGGAGTTTTATAGACTCACGCATCAGCCTTGATGGACTTGGCGGACATTTATTGCTGAGGCAATGCAGGGTGAATGCATCCTTTAGGAAAGCAGAAACATTGTCATGGGAGGCTACAAGATCAAAGAAAAAGGACTAATGGAATAAAAAATGACCAAAATATTATGTTACACACCATCAATCTCAGTACTTCGGTGAACCTTGATTTTGTGCACAAGTATCAATAAAGGTTATACAGTCCACTTTCCAGACACATCTAACTTTTATCTTTTAATGCTTTCATGTTGATTCTCAGCAAATGAATTTCATAGAATAAATATCTCGCCATAAACAAGCTAAATATCTGTTTTCCTATTGCCCATTTAGCTGGGTGCTCTCTTTTTAATTTTGCCTCATTCATGGATTTCATTTAAAGTTTTACACCTTGTTGTATTCACCATCCTTTGCCCCGTCACCATCCATTCACTCCCACTCAGTCTACTCCCACCCATGCCTTATCTATGTAGCTTTTGAACTAAATTTCTCTGTCAAGTACTTAGACAAATTTCAACACAAAGCCTGACGTTAAGAAAAAGTAAATGAAGACTGCTCCCAGCAGAATCTGTCACCCCACTTTAGCCTTTTGCTCTATTTTTGTAATCAGTATCTGTGCACTTAATGCAATAGGGTTACTGGTTACCTGTTCCTTGAACCAGCGATGCTGGTTGCATATAAACATATTCACTTCTGCAAAATTAATTCCAGTCTATTAGGGATCACTAGAATCACCTTCATTGATCTGTGTGTTTTGTTTACACTTTTGGGTCGGTTCTTAAAATGGCTCAAATCTTGCCATTACTTGCTCCTATTCCATTTGACATTGCAACAAAATGCATTTATATAGCACTTGTTAACATTGTCGAATGTTCCAAGTTATTTCACAGGTGTGATATGAAGCAAAAACTGACACTGAGCCACCTTTATCAGGACTGATGATTAATAGCTCGGCCACAGAAGTAGATTTTAAATAGAGCCTTTAGGGAAGAGGCAGAGACTCTGGTTGGGGATCAGAGCTCTGGGCACAGGCAGTTCCTGGCCAATGCAGGAGTAATTATAACTGGGGAAACACAGGAGGATAGAATTGAACAATTCGTTCAACTCAGACGCCTGTCAGGCTGGATAGTGAGAGCAAACTTTGGAGCAATTTGAAAACAAATACAAGAATTCTAAAACTGAACCATTAATTTACTGGGAATAAGTGAGTTCATGTAACACAAGTAAAGGGTGAAGAGGACTCGGTGTGGATTGGCAAGCAGATAGCAGAGGTTAAAAAAGGGTGCGAGATGAAAGGTCATTGGAAAAGGGCACCGGAATAATTAATGCTAACTTCCCCAGTTTTGTCTGAATCAGATTAATAACGACCTAAAAACAGTTAAATTGCACCCACATTAAGAATTTGACCGGGAACGTTGCCCTTCAAAACTATATCCAATAGTTTCAACTTACCATGCAAGTCTTTGTAGATACCACAATCTAAGTCATCAGTGTATAGAGTGAGTGCACGGCAGGCGAGGTCACGGCCCCTGACCCGTACTGTTGCCACGCAACGCCAACTGGAGGGCACGCCGTGTACTGCAGGCAAGCACTCACTAGGGCAGGGGTTCCCAACTTTCTTCCCAGGCAATTTTTCAAAAATAAGTTTACCCCCACCATGTTTTGTTCAGTAATTTGAGTTTACACATAATAAAGCAACCGACAAAGAGGAATTTTTAAAATACTGTTTTTAACATTATTATTTTAAATTCAAATAACAATAGGGCTTTCAGTGCAGCGGGCCCGGCTGGTCTTCTCCCATCAGCGCGTCTCCAGCTCCCTCCCGGCGCTCTGAGCATCCCGACACCTCTCCCTGTTTCTGCGCTCCTCACTCCTCCAGGCTCGGCGCCCCTGCGCCGCGCCTCGCTGCCTGTGGCTCTTCGACTCCTCGCCGCTCCTGTTGGGCCTCCAGCCCTTCTCCCCGCTCGCCACCTCCGTCAGCCGGGGTCTGCTTCCACTTGGCTGGCGCTCAACACCTCGAGGCTGGGGCCGCTCTTGCTGCTGCTCGGCCTCCGCCACCGATCGGCCTCTTCCTCCTCCTCTTCTGGCTCAACACTCCGCTCCTCGCCTTCCACCACCTTCTCCTCCAAGGCCGTCGAGCCTTTCCTCCCTGGGCCCTTCGCCCTCAGGCAGGTCGCCGACCTCCAGCGCTCGCTGCTTCTGTCCCTGCAGACTCTAAAGGCCCCTCAGCTCGGATTCTTCTCGCTGCTCCTCTCCCAGCTCGCTCCATTCTTTCCTCCTCCTCCTCCTCCTCCTCCACCTCCTCCTCTTCTCCCCCCACCGGCCGGTCGGCGGCCCTCTGCTTCTCGGCCTTGCTCTCTTGCCTCCCTTCCCGGCCGCGTTTCCCCTTCTCCCGACGGCTGACCAGACGTCTTCCCAGCTGCTTCTTGCATCCGCGGGCTTCTCCTGGTTCCTCTTTCTCCGCTGGATCCTCCAGCTTCTTGCTCATTTTTAACAGCACAAAAATTGGCCTTTTGGCAGCTTTTTAAAGGTAAGAATGTACCTGTTGCATGTGTTACTCGTGTATGCCATGTCTTCCAGATGGCTTGAGCGACTCCGTGCGTCACGCACTTTGACCTTACGACCTTACGTGCAATCCCCTGATACCCGCCTTGCTTTCTATTAAGCAATGGTCAACTGGAATTATATTTTTGGAGGAGGGATAAATATAAGAATATAACATGAATGGCGGGGAGACGCATTTCATCTTAGTTATTGCTGAGAATATCACTTGATTGTATCAGATGGAAGAGGGGGATTAACAGGAAACAGAATTGGCATAAATTGGTCTCTCTCTACTTGGCAGGATTCACAAATCGTGCACCACAGGATTGGTGCTGAAATCTCAACTTTTCACCATTTACTGAAATGATTTGGACGAAGACACAAAAGGTACGAAAGTAAGATGTAAAGACGATGTAAAGAGGCTACAGGGGATGTGGAAAGGTAAATGAGCTGCAAAGATATAGCAAAAGGACTATAACATAGGTGAATGTGAAATTGTAATTTTGACAGAAAATATAAAGTGAAAGGTGAAAGATTGCAAATCAGAGGGATGTTGATGTCAGAGTGCATGGTCCACAGCAAGACAATATCCAGGGAGAGCAAGTAATTAGTCAAGCTGGTCATGTTTTGAACTCTGGGAACTGAATACAAAATTAGGAAGGTTGTACTTCAGTTATACTGGGCACTGGTGAGACAACATCTGGATTACTGTGTACAGTATTGATCTCATAATCTAAGGAAGGATGTTAATACATTGGAACTAGTCAGATAAGACAAATATCTGGAATGTGCAGACAGTCTTGTGAAGAAAGGTTGGACAGTTTGATTTTTATTTGTAGTGTTTAGAAAAGTGAAAAGAGATGTGATTGAAACACAGTGACAAACGGATGTAGAAAGAATAGAACCAGGAGCCACGGTTGGAAATAAGGGGTTGCCTGTTAAAAGGCAGAGATGAGGTGAATTTTTCCTCTCTCAGGCTTGTGAGTCTTTGGAACTCTCTTCCTCAAAAGCAGATGTCCCTGAATATTTTTAAGGCAGATGTAGATACATTGTTAAGCAAGAGAGTCAAAGCGTACTGAGGGTAGGCAGGAATGTGCAGTTGAGCTTACCCTCAAATTAGGAATGATGTTATTTAATGCTGAGGCAACCTGATGAGCAGATTGGCTTCCTCCTGCTCCTAATTGTAATGATTGTGGCTTCTTGCTGAAACAGTTAATTAAAGTTTAAAAGTTCCAGGACGTGTTCCCAAAGTGGACTACAATTCTCTGAAGCTTTACTCTTGAAGCACAAACCCACAGCCCTTGACTAGCGCAGTGACCTGCTAAATCATTTTAACATCAATCTATAACTTCGGATGAGAGCTGTGCTAAAACTGAAATGATTAGTCAATCGAAGGAAAAGCTTTTAAGTGTGGTGGATACCTGGAGTGTAGCAACCTCCCTCGGGAAGCAGCAAGCGTTCAGTCAGTGGAATTGAAGGAAAGAAAGTAGTGCAAAACCCAGAAACAATGTGGCTTTCAGTAGCTCGTAATACTAAAGTAAAGAGTTACTCAAAATTAGGTAGAAAGGGATGATGTAATGGAGTTTGAAAGTATGAGGATGGATGATAAATATATTGTGACTGTTTTATTGAGAAATGCTGTATCCATTGGCAAGGCAAAGTCACACTTTCTGTTCCGTGTTAAGGATTTGCCAAAGTAGTTGAGTAGGATTGTGTGGCTGACTTGGTGTGAACATGGATCACATGCAGATCAGACCAGGTCGGAAGAGTTGAATGTCATTAATGGGGTATTCTGACAATCCAGTTGTTTCTTTGTCTCCAATAGCAATGTATGACACCTTTATTAAAATCTCAGTGAGTTTAAATTCCTTGGTAGCTAAAAAAGGGAGCAGCTGGAGGAACTCAGCAAGTCAAGCAGCATCTGTGGAGCAAAATAGACCGTCTACTATTTAGGTCAGGACTCTTCATCTGGATTGAAGGAATGAAGGGGAAGTAGCCGGTATTAAGAGTTGGTGGGGGCGAAGAGGAGGGGAAAATGCTACCAAGTGATGCGTGGATAGACGTGAGGAGGGGTTGATTGGCAAATTGGCAGATAACAGCCAAGTGGGGGAGGGATGTGTAGAGATAGCGACAGAGGCCAGAAGGGGATGAGTGGAGAACAAAAGGATGGAGATGCTGGAATATACTGAGAATGGAAGGTGAAGAATGGAACTGAATGAGGGGTTGTGGCAGATGGAAACAACAGGGGGAGGGAGGGGTGAACAATAAAGAAGGAAGGAAATCTAGTGAGGGTGTGGGAAAAATAACTAGGGTAATGGATAAATTCCACAATGTCCCGATCCGTGCTGAGACTTGAACCCATGGTTCTGGATCTTTACCTCGGGGTTTGGAGGACCACCCTTATGATTTAACCTCTGGTCCTATTCCAATAGGTGAAATGGTCAGAGTTATTCTGAGCCAAGGAAGAAGGTATATTCTTGAGATCATTAAAGGTGGTGGCACAAGTAAACCCTAAAAAATGGAAATCAAATTCTTCTGGAGATGCAGAATGAGAATAAAATGAGGTAATTTTGCATTTGTACATAATTAGAGAAAATCATTCAGTATTTTGATCATTTCATTATAGACAAGTTTAGCTAAAAATGTTCAGCATTGATTCTCCAGAGAATGTAAAGAGTGAGTGACATGATAGAGGTTTTCAAGGTGTGTATAGATTGTTTTCACTGATCAATGAGATGCTAACAAGCAGATGCTATTAGGGAAGGAGACCCAGAAACACTCAAAGAATGGTAATGTAGTTTCAGTTCAGGTCGGTTCATGACTCAGTGAGGATCATGTCGTCTGGAGCTTTTGTGTGGTTGTTGCTGTGTTCAATTAGAGTTGTTCTGGATGGCTCTGAGGTTCTTGAGTGTTGTTGGAGCTACATCCTTGCAAACAAGCGGAGAGTGTACTATTACACCCTGTTATGCCCTTGAGTTGATCAGAGGCTTTGGGAAATCAGAAGCAAGTGAGCTGTAAACTATCCAGACCCTCATCTTATAGGTTCAGCACTCTTTTGATAATCAAATTGGAAAATTGTGTATGTCACTCTTCAATTTAAAAAGGGCGAGAGAGGAATTATAAACTAGTTAGTTTAACATCTATGATCAAGCATTTACTGGGATTTACAATGATCCCACTGACTTCACCATTTCACCCTACTTGCCTTGGGAGTTTACTGTAGAACCACTATTGCACCGTACCCGGCCCCATAACATCCTCCCTGAGATGCAGTACCGAGTGCAAAACACTGCCTCTCTGATGGACAGTGACTAGAGTGAGATCTAAATTCCAGCTCTTTGTACTTCAGCCACATTGGAATGAAGGCCAGCATTTCACTGACCTTTTGAATACTTCACTTGATACCTGCTGTATTATTGCCATCTATTCTTTGCACATGGATAACCCAAATTTCTGCTTCTTCTCAACATTCCTCAAAGATTCTCTGATTTATTTCTACAATTCATCCTTAATGTTCCCACACTGAATTCCATTAGTACTGTTATATGAACTCAATATATCTGCTTCTTGGCATCATGCTCCCTCCCACATTACCAATATCTTATGTACAAAATTAGATGTACAACTCATCATTTCTTTGCCATATTAATGGAAAAAAAATTGAGAAAAAGCTCAATCGCAATTTGCGAAAAAGGTTTGCACCATCTTACCTCACTTTATTTATTTTATCTCCTAACCTTAGGTCTGTTGAACAGTCCCGAACCCGAGCCATTAATTGTTTCTCTCTCCACAGACGCTGCTTGAACTGCTAAGTGTTTCCAGCACCCACTGCTTTTGTGTCAGATTTCTAGCATCTGCATCTTTTTGATTCCCACTCTCTTCCATCTCTCTGTCTTCCAACTCCTGAACTCACCTCAGTCATCTTGTGGGATTTTGGCAATGGGCAGCTGGCAAAATGGAAGGTGCAACACTGCGGAAATCATTTATTTATCCTGAAATGTTTTGGCACTTTGTGAGGATGCAAGATGCCTCAGATAAATGCAATTCTTTCTTCATTCTTTGAATTCCCTTTCCTTCAGGTTTAATTAGATACTTTACTCCAGAGTGTTCTGCCTTCTATTAAACTTCAACAGCTTCCAAATTAATTCAACCAAATGACTGCAAAGTGTACTTATTACTTTGTATTTGTTCACGTCCAGTGTGAAGAATGAAACCAGCACGTAGAGCCGCAATATAATCAGTACTTTATTTATATCTCTAGGACAGCATGACTGGAATCAAACAAAATAGGCGCTATATTGGGAGGATGGCAACCATTTGGGAGAAGTTAATTTAGTTTTCTTATTAAAAAGAGTAGTAGATCTTTGCCATTCATTATAAATTATGAGCAGTTCGTGCCTAAGGTTGTGCCAGTGCTGGCTGGGATCATCAGCGCTCTGATGAAACATCGGAACACAGCAAAATCACAATATTAAAACCGTGATCAAAGGTTGCTTTTAAAATACCACTAAATACTGGACTGTACAAACCCCAAACGTTAGAATTTAGACACTATGAACAGAAATGGTTCCAAGAAATTGAGTCTTGTGCCTTTGATTTTCCTTCCCAAGGTTGTGGGTGGCCGTCAGACAATGGTACCTGTTGTGATGTGACATCCCAGGGCTCTCACCCTCAGTTTAGTTATGACATCTTATGGTCTTCTCTCAGTGTAAATTGGGTATTGAGTCAAAAATGAGAATTCCACTGGATTAGTTCTCCCCGTTTCCCTCTTTGCAGCGAATTGCACCTTTTCCAACCTTGGCATTGAAGCCTCAGTTTGCCTACATCTCGGGCACACTCATCACATGAAGCCAATGCACCTCTTCCCTTACCCCTTCCAGGGTAGGTGTAGGCAGCTGCTTCCTCCATACCACACCATCCCCTTGATCCATCTCACCCTTGGCACTCCCTATCCTTGTACCTCCTCTTCCTCCCTCACCATCTCCACCTGCTAGATTTCCTGCACCCGCCTTCCCCTCCCCTCCCCCTCCCACTCCCCCTCCCCTTTCAACCCCTTCCCCCCTTCCCCTCACCCTCTCCCCACTTCCCCTCCCCCTCTCCCCTTCCCCTCTCCTCCCTTCCCCTCCCCCTCCCCCTCTCCCCTCTCCCCCTTCCCCTCTCCCCCCTTCCCCTCTCCCCCTTCCCCTCTCCCCCTTCCCCTCCCCTTCTCCCCCTTTCTCTCCCCCTTCCCCTCCCTTCTGAGAAGGATCTCAGAGTTACCTTTTTCATTCATGGGGAATCATATCTGGAATTAGCTGCCAGAGGAATCGAGGATACCATTTTAAAATATTTTAAAAGACATATACGAAGAAGAAAAGCTTTGAGGAATAATGCCCAAATGAAGGCAAATGGGACTAGCCCAGTAAGTTCACTTGGTTGGCATGGACAAGATGGGCCGAAGGGCATCTTTGACACAGCTCTATGACTTTATGACTAGGTGAGCCTTCTGAGCTTGAGTAAACAACTTCATGCCTACCCTTTATTAAATGGTGATGGGGGGGGACAGAGGCTTTCAATTGATTTGGTCTCTGTGTGTAGCCACAATGCACCTTGCTATTCTCAACAGCAACAGAGACACAGGTAGCCCTTGCCCATCGTGTTTCCCCAGCTTCAACACTTTAATAATGGATGAGACCACAGGAGACGAGCCTTTCACTCGGGGAAGGGGGGGGGTGGTAAATGTGGACACCCCTGTGTAAACGGTCAAGAGCAACACAGCTCTGTGACATATAAACCAATACCAATGCATGGGGGCAACGGGTGTTAGAAAGACTTTGCTGTAGCCATTATCCACTTCCATCTCATGCTCCCAGCTTTACAGAGAGAAGTTTACTGGGAGGTGACCATGACATCATCACCTCTACCTCAATGACAAACTCCTTCAGTTAGTGAATGTGCCCTAAATTTTATTCAACACCCTCAGAACATCAGCTGGAGCAATTATTCTACATGAGTGAAATGACTGACAGGCAAATGTAAATGCTTCAGATGACCAGTGATTATAATTTTAGTTCTTTGATATTATCCTTCAAATAAGGGGACAGCTCTTGTTTTCGATCTGTCGACCTGTCCCTTTCAGAGGACTACAGCTACTGTATACTCTGAGCAATTGTCTGCCTGCATGAAACTCTTCAAAGGAAGCTAAAGGTTGTGTCACAGTTGTCTAGTGATGGTGATGAAGAACAGGTCAGAAACCAGAGCTAAGATCAAAGCACTGTGATATTATTAATTGGTATAGCAGACTAAAAGGGTTAAATGGCCTACTACTCATTGCTGATATTCTTGCTATGTTCTTACCCCTGTGAAATGAGAACAGGAGTGAGACATTCCACTCCTGTGCCAACCCTGTTATTTAGTAAGGTTATAGTTGATGTGGCCTTTGTTGTTCATTGCCCTTTAAATCCTTGTAGTCAAGTCATTGTAGCTTTGAATATACTTTAGTTTTTAGAGATACAGCGCGGAAACAGGCCCTTCGGCCTATCGAGTCAGCACCGACCAGTGATCCCCGCACATTAACATTATCCTACACATACTAGGGACAAACCAGTCACCTTTCATGAAGCAAATATACCAATCCTTCACTGTGGAAACTTTTCACGTATGCATTGTTCCAGGTTTCATAACAGCCCAGATGGTTACAACAGATCTCCTTACTCTGTGTCCTCATCTGCCCCTTGAAATAATAACCCACTTTAAATTATAGTCCTAATTATGTTGTCACATCTTTAAGCCAGGAAATTCATATAATACAGATATTTAGACCAAATCCAGCTGGTAGATAGTCATACAGCATTTAAACAGGCCCTTCAGCCCAACTTTTCCATGCTTAGATGACCCATCTAAGCTTATCCTATTTGACTGCATTGGTTCATATTTGTCTAAACCTTTCCTATCAATGTACCTGTGCAAATGTCTATTAAATATTGTTATTGTACCTGTGTCCACTACTTCCTCTGGCAGCTCTTTCAATATACCCAGCACCCTCTGTGTGTAAAAGTTGCCCCTCGGGTTCCTAATAAATCTTTCCCCTCTCACCTTAAACCTATATCCTATGAATTGGCAGAGTGAACAGAATTCACTTTCATTGAAAGGAGGCTGAAGCTGCTGTCACAGTCACTGAGATCAGAGGAAACTCAAAGCACAAACAGCGTAGGAGGATGTAGACCTTATGGTGTTCATTTGTTCTGTCTTCTCTGGTTTACATCATTTTATTTTGTGATGTTTCAACATATTGGTAGGATTTGTGGAATAAAATGCTGCGCTTTAGAAGAGTGAGAACAGCTTGCAACAAAAGGAGGAAATAAAAGGCCGTGTTTATATTAGGCCTCTCACAGCCCTCAAAATGTTTTCACTTTACTTTCAGGAGGCTGCTTTTACTGTGTGTTCCCAGTATTCGGCCACCACACTATTTCTGAGTTTGATCACCAGTATATATTAATGATCTGAGGCTGGATATTGGGAGCTTGAAAGAGAATATGGAATGTACAAACTTAGTCAACACCGAGAAAGACAATACAGACCTCAGGAGGGCAAACTGGCAGAATGTAATACAGCCAACTGCGAAGGATTTGAGTGGCAGGTGTGGAGGCCATGTGCTTTAAAGTAAATAATATAAATTACCACAAGAATATAGAAACCTGGCAGCACACATGAAAATAACTTTGAAGGAGGTAGGAAATATTAAGCAAGCTGCTGAGACAGCACACAGGCTTACTGGCATCATAAAGAAAAGCAAGAATGCAAATGGAGAACGTTTTCACCGGTTGGAGGCTCAAATGGAATATTATGCTCCGTTTTGGCTAACACACCTTAAGAATGGTCAAAGCTTGGAAATTTGAATTAGGTGGATTGCAATTACCAAATTTTAAAAATTACTATCTGGCAGCACAAATGAGTTTTATTTCATTCTTTTATCAAGAGGGTGGAAAAACATCATGGGTTAAAATTGAAATGGATAAAATAAAAGAACTTTGCCCAGAAGAACTTATCTATAAATGGGAAGCGAAGCTATTAGTTAAGGATAAAGAGTCACCTTTGCTAAAACAGTTAATTAATATATTGTTGAAAACAGTTAAAGCTAATGATAAAATATTTTTTTTAACAGCTAAAACTCCATTAGTAAAAAATAGATTACTGCCGTTTGCTCGGAATAATCAAATATCACAAGTCTGGGAACAGAAGGGTATTAAACATATAGGAGATTGCTATGAAGGAAATAATTTTTTGACATTTTCTCAATTGAGAAATAAATATCAAATTCCAGGGAATAGTCTTTTTTTTCTATTATCAATTACAATCTTTTTTAAGGGAAAAGTTAGGTCATTCAATGTTTCTATTTCAAATTAAAGGAATTGAATCCTTGATTCAGGGCAGGGGAACTAAAAAAATTATATCTTCAATGTATAAATTATTACAAAAATCTAGTCCAAAGATAGGAATTCAAAAATCAAGACAAAGATGGGAAACAGATCTGAATATTAGCATTGATGAACCAAGTTGGGAAAGATTGTGTTTAGACAGTATGGAAAATACTATAAATGTGAGATATAGATTAGTACAATATAATTTTTTACATCAATTATATTTAACTCCGAAAAAATTAAACAATTTAAAACCAAATTTATCTGAAATTTGTTTTAGATGCAACCAAGATATGGGTACTTTTTTACACTCCACATGGGCATGTCCGAAGGTAACTCCTTTTTGGAAAGACCTAAAAAAAAATTTGGAACAATTGATGAATAAGACCATACCATTGGATTAGTCAATAGTCAATAGTCAATAGTCGTTTATTTGTTACATACACATAAATGTGTAGTAAAATGAAACATTACCCGCAGTTGAACAATAAGACCAATAAGATTAATCAATAAAAATGCAATAACACATACAATCACAACTAACACCAAACAAAAAGAAACATCCATCACAGTGAGTCTCCTCCAGTCCCTCCTCACTGTGATGGAAGGCCAAAATGTCTTTTTCTCTTCCCTGCAGTCTTGTCCCGCGGTCAGGCTGTTGGAGTTGCCACGTCGGGGCGGTCGGGGCTCCCGATATTGAAGCCCCCGCTGGGCGGTGAAAGGTCAACGGCCTATTTCAGGCCGCGCCGGATGGTGAAAGGTCCGCGGCGGGCCGACCCAAGCCCCGCGATTCGGGGCGGGCGAACACGCTGCCGCTGCCGCTGCCGGAGCTCCCGATGTCGGCCCCTACCCAGGGGCCTGCGGGCTTCCGACGTCCACGCGGCCCGCGCCGGAGCCTCCGGAGACGAGTCGCAGCCGCGCCCGCAGCATCCGCAGGCAGCCAGCGCCGCAGGTGGTGAGTCCGCGCCGCGGGCTCTGCGAACCAGAGCCCCAGGTGTTCCCAGGTGAATGGCCGGTGGTAGGCCGCAACGGGAACGGAGACACGACACAGAACAAAGGTCGCGTCTCCGTTCTGGAGAGAGAATGTTACAGTTCCCGTTCCCTCCCACCCCCCCCCCCAAAACATAACATACAACACTACATCATATTAAACTACAATTCAGACAAAAACAACAAAAAACACAAAAGACAGACGGACTGCAGGTTGTTTTTATTGGGAGATATTAAAGGAATATTACCAAGGTTAATTTTAGATAAATATCAGGAAAGATTTCTCAAAATAGCAATAGCACTAGCAAAAAAATGTGTAGCGGTCACTTGGAAAGATCACAATGAAATAAGAATTGAAAGATGGTACGCAGAAATGCGTAGTTGTATCCCATTAGAAAAAGCTACTTATAATCTGAGAAATAGATACGATTTATTTTTGAAAGTTTGGAACCCATTCATTTTAAAACTAGGATTAAGAATTAGAAATATATAAATTCAGGATTGTTTTGATACCCTTAATAAGAAATGAATAAGAAATTAGCCGGAAGTGTTTCCTTCTTGACTCCAGGTTTCCTTCTTTCTTTCTTTCTTTCTTTCTTTCTTTCTTTCTTTCTTTCTTCTTCCTCTCTTTCCTCTTTTTTTCTAACTGGGGGGTGGTGGGGAGGGGGGTTGTGGGTGGGGAGATAATACAGAACAATACATGTATAATTTAATTTATAATGTAGGTATCATTGGGTACTATGAGTTGTAGCATGTATGTGCTTTGTTAAAATTTAAATAATTTTTTTAATATATAAATAAATAAATAAATAAATAAAGAATGGTCAAAGCTCTAGAGAATGGGCCTTTCTGAGAATGGTCCAGGTGTGTGCTGTTGAGCAACATCAGTGGTTGGCAAATTGCTAGAGAAGATTCAGAGGGACAGGAGTTACGTTCACTTAGAAAGGCAGGGTCTTATTAGGAGTTGTAAGTACAGTTTTGTGCAGAGGAGATCATGTTTCACAATCTGATTGAGTTTTTGGGGAGTTATCCAAAGAGATTGATGAAAGCAGGACAGTAGCTATTCCAGAAGGTTAAGGCACAGGGTTCAGAGGCGTGTTGGTCAGTTCCAGTCGAGTTCATTGTCACAAGCACAAGTACAGTAAGGTACAGGCACACTGAAAATCAGGCTTGCAGCAAGATCCCCGCACAGTGACTCCAACAACGCAGTGACTGTATCCAATTTCAGATGGGAAATGTTTAATAAGTGGTGTACCACAGGAATCCATGCTGAAAACTTTGTTGTTTGTAATCTTTGTATAAATGACATGAGTAAAAATCTAGGAGGTATGATTAGTGGGTTTGCAAACAAAAAAAACAGGCGGAATTGCAGATAATGAAAAAAGTTGTTTAAAGTTGTTTTGTGAGGCATAGATCAGCTGGAGAGGTGGCTGGAGCAGTGGGCCGCGGGCCGCGTGGACGTCGGAAGCTCACAGGCCCCTGGGTGGGGGCCGACATCGGGAGCTCCGGCAGCGGCAGCGTCATCGCCCGCCCCGAATCGCGGGGTTGGGTCGGCCCGCCGCGGACCTTTCACCGTCCGGCACGGCCTGAAATAGGCCGCAGGATTTTCTCTGCCCGGTGGGGGCTTCAATGTCTGGAGCCTCGACCGCCCCGACATGGCAACTTCAACAGCCTGACCACGGGAGAAGACGGCAGGGGAAGAGAAAAGATATTCTGGCCTTCCATCACAGTGAGGAGGTGACTGGAGGAGACTCACTGTGATGGATGTTTCTTTTTTGTTTGGTGTTGGTTTATGATTGTGTGTGTTATTGCTTATTTTTATTGGTCTTATTGTTGGACTGTGGGTAATTTTTCATTTCACTGCACATTTATGTGTATGTGACAAATAAATTGACTATTGACTATTGACAGGTGGGCTATAGATAAGTACAAGGACATCTCAAACAAATCACATGGACCTTGGGAGCATTGATGTACAGAGAGACCTTGGGGTGCAAGTCCACAGCTCTCTGGAAGTGATGATACCGGTTTGTGGGGTGGTCAAAATGATCTTTGCTTGCTTATCCTCGTGAGCCGAGACATTGAGTATAAGACTTGGGACGTCATGTTAAACATGTACAAAACATTGGTTAGACTGCACTTAGAGTATTCTGTACTGGCCCAGGAGCTACATTGCAGGAAGGATGTGGTACCAATAGAGAGGGTGCAGAAGATGTTGCTGGAAAGGAGGGCTAAAGTTTTATAAAGTATTGGACAGGAGATTATTCTCACAGGCCGTATGAGGCTGAAGGATAACATTATGCAGGATTATAAAATTATGAGGGACACGGATATGATAGAGCATAGGTTTAAAATGAGGGGAGAGAAATTTGAAGAGATACGAGGAGTAAGTTTTTCAGAGGGTGGTGAATATTTGGAATTATCAGCCAGAGTTGAGAGCTTCAAGTTCCATGATGTTTATATTACCAATAATCTCTTGTGGACCAACCACATTGATGCGATGGCCAGGAAAGCACACCAACACCTCTCCTTCCTCAGGAGTCTGAGGAAATTTGGCATATCTTCAACTTCTACAGGTGCACCATAGAAAACATACTGTTGAGTTGCATCACAGCTTGGTTTGGGAACACCGAGTCCACACCAAGTAGCGATACCCGCACGTTAACACTATTCTACACACTCGGGACAATTTACATTTATACCAAGCTAATGAACCTACAGACCTGTACGTCTTTGGAGTGTGGAAGGAAGCTGAAGATCTCAGAGAAAACCCATCCAGGTCATGGAGAGAACAGACAAACTCCGAACAGACAGCGCCTGTGCTCAGGATTGAACTCGGGACCTGGGGCTCAGTGTAAGGCAACAACTCTACCGCTGCACCACCATGCTGCCCCTGTGGAAGAGGGGTTCCAGTTCTGTGGAAGAGTCATCAAAGGCACAATCAGAAGAAGGGCCTTCCTATGAACTCAACATTTGATGATTCTATGGTTCATTATTCGAGGCATTGTGTGATGCAAGGTTATTCTTTTCCCTTGGAAATTGAAAATTCAAGACATGTCTATCCATGGTTTGTAGAGGCTGAGGTCACCGCAATTTCTGGGATAACAACAAGCATGAGCACGCCTGTCCATAACCACTGAAGCTCACTCCTCCCCAGCCGTTACTCTTGTTATTTCCACTGGTTATAGGAATTGATATTTCCTTTCTTCTTTCCTTTGCTGCCATGTCTTGTTTGTGTGTGATAATGCCTGGATCCTGTATATCTACCCAGGTCATTTTTCATTTGAAAGTTGATGTAGGAAAGAAACTGGGGTTGTGTACAAGTGATCCCACAGGTGATTTGCTCCACAATAAGAACGCTCTCACCTGCAAAAGCGACAGTGCTGAAGCAAGTAAAAGGTTGAGGACGCAGAGGGAGAAGTTATTTATCAAGAATTTACTTCCTTTAAATGCTTGCCTTGCTGTATTTATGGATGCAGCCTGGATCTGTTGTCTTTCTCTGAGGATTAATAATGTAAATCACATTGATCTGGCTTCTGTCAGGTCCTTACTGATTTCCCATCGTCTCACAGATATTGCACCTGTTAATCCATGGAGTCCCTTTCTGGAGCCAGAAAAGCAGAGGTCATTTTTAACAATATGGTAATCAGCAGCTAATCGATTGCTGCTTAATCAGCTGATCAATAGGACCTGCTGGCATTTGTGGCTGAAAGCCCAAGCCCCACCAGGGAGGAACAAGCCGAGAAAAGCTCAGCAAATTAATACCGAGCACGCTGCCGACATCTATCTGCTCCTGACATATTTACTGTATAAATGAATAGTTAAATATCAGGTGCTGAGTAAAAGCAAAGTCTCACAAGGGTGATTTACTTCCCTTGGTTCTAAAGGTGTGTGCTTGGAATAAGTAAACATGCATGCTCTGTGCTTAACGCAGTCCTCAAACCCACCCCATCATGGGAGCAAAGTGAATTGTGATGGAATATTTTACGTTAGGTTGTCGGCTTGTTTTAAGATTTCTGTGAACTACTCTAAATAAGTTAATCCTTTTGGAATATACTTGGTTCCTGCAGAAATGACAGAAGCCTCACTGGGGTAATTATTCTCCATTCTGGACTTTCATTTTCATGTTTATGCCTTGAATGTTTCTCTGGACATTTTGTGAACCGTTAGTTGTTCCACCCAAATTGCTACAATTTTCCTGATTTAACAGTTCTGATCAATGGCGACCGTAAATCCTGTTCCCTTTGGAATTTATATGATTATCAGCCGGAGAAATTGTAACCCTGATTGGCCTTTTATAAATAAAACTGGCCGCATCTCCTTAAAGCTAGCACGACTGATCTCTGTGAGCTGGCACTTAAAAAATAATTCTCTGCTATTCTATTCGTTTGGGGGTCTGGGCATGATTGGCAAGGCTGTTGGGAAGCAAATCCCAGTGATAATAGGGACCCATGATATATTTCCAAGTCAATGTGCAACTTAGGGAAATCCCACATTTAGTGGTGTTCCCATGTGCTTGCTCCCCTTGTAATAGTTGTACAAAAATGGGACTGCACCTGAAGTATTAGTTGCATTTCCAGTAATCAGGTAACATGAAACTTAAGTTCATAAATCATTGGAGCAGAATTAGGCCATTTGTCTTATTGAGTCTACTCTGCTGATCGTGGCTGATCAATCCTTCCTTCTGAACCCCATTCTTCTGCCTTCTTCCCATAACCTTTGACACCCTTACTAATTAAGTACATGTCAATCTCTGCTTTAAAAATACCCAATGACCATGCAGCGTGGAAACAGATCCTTTGGCCCAATTTAACATGCCAATTAAGATGCTGCATCTAAGCTAGTCCCATTTACTCGCATTTGGCCCATATTCATCTAATTCTGTCCTATCCATGTACCTGTCTAAGTATCTTTAAAAAACTTATAGTATCTGCCTCAACTGCCTCTTCTGGCAGCTCATTCCATGGCTCTCACCTTAAACATATGTCCTCTTGTTTGATTCCCCTACCCTGGATAAAAGTATCTGTGTATTCATCTCCTATCTATTTCCCTCATGATTTTAAACAGAATCATGAGGAGATTCGAGGAGAGGATGTCCATCCAGGATGGGAAGGTTTAGTACTTACTGTACAAGTGATGATGGACACGTTCTCTCATCATATTTCAGAATGTGAACTCGAAGAGTTACAAGCAGAACTGGTAGAAACTGAGTGCTGGAAGGAAGGATTGAACTGGGCAGCAAACACATTGGATAGTCACAAACACAATGGGCCAAATGGCCTCATTCTGTCCAGCATATTGACAATAACACAATGATACTCAACAGCTGGAAAACTACCTGGTCCTGAGCCTAATAGTTCTAACTTATGCTCATTGATCAGCCACGATAGGTACAGCTCGCTAGAGTGGCCGCCCAAACTCTACAGGGTCCCATTCCTCTCATGCTAACCGGAGGGGATAGATATTTGCTTGATATTGCCCTGACCCCTCCTTTCTATCACCACAGGTCAAAGCTGTTGGATATTATGTGGCTGGTGAGTTTTTTACACTTGTGTGAGTGTGTAGAATCC
Source organism: Rhinoraja longicauda (assembly GCF_053455715.1). Classification (NCBI taxonomy): domain Eukaryota; kingdom Metazoa; phylum Chordata; class Chondrichthyes; order Rajiformes; family Arhynchobatidae; genus Rhinoraja; species Rhinoraja longicauda. The sequence goes on from NC_135983.1 coordinate 14,953,686, forward strand.
ATATCAGGTTGAGTGAGTGGGCAGATGCGTGGCAGATGCAGTATAATATAGGGAATATAGATAAATGTGAGGTTATCCACTTTGGCGGCAGAAACAAGGAGGCAGATTATTATCTCAATGGAGTTAGGTTAGGTAAGGGGGAGGTGCAGCGAGACTTGTATACCAGTCACTGAAAGTTGGCGTGCAGGTACAGCAGGCAGTGAAGAAAGCTAATGGAATGTTGGCCTTCATAACAAGAGGATTTCAGTATAGGAGTAAAGAGGTTCTTCTGCAGTTGTATAGGGCCCTGGTAAGACTACATCTGGAGTATTGTGTACAGTTTTGGTCTCCTAATTTGAGGAAGGACATCCTTGTAATTGAGGCAGTGCAGCGTAGGTTCACGAGATTGATCCCTGGGATGGCGGGGCTGACATATGAGGAAAGATTGAAAAGACTAGGCTTGTATTCACTGGAGTTTAGAAGGATGAGAGGGGATCTTATAGAAACATATAAAATTATAAAAGGACTGGACAAGCTGTTCCCAATGTTCCCAATGTTGGGCGAGTCCAGAATCAGGGGCCACAGTCTTAGAATAAAGGGGAGGCCATTTAAAACTGAGGTGAGAAAAAACTTTTTCACCCAGAGAGTTGTGAAATTGTGGAATTCTCTGCCACAGAGGGCAGTGGAAGCCAGATCACTGGATGGATTTAAGAGAAAGTTAGATAGAGCTCTAGGGGCTAGTGGAAACAAGGGATTTGGGGAGAAGGCAGGCACGGGGTATTGATTGGGGACGATCAGCCATGATCACAATGAATGGCGGTGCTGGCTCAAAGGGCCGAATGGCCTCCTCCTGCACCTATTTTCTATGTTTCTATCTCCACACCTGATCGATGTTCCTCGACAGTTGTTCTGCTAAAGCAGGTGCTCTGAGATTGGGGTGCTGAGGCTGCAGCTGAATGGCCATTTCCTCACCTCTGAAGGAATCACTTCCCTTCTCTACAACTCCCAGCCCATTCTCTCCAGTGCCCTTGCAGAGCTCACTCAGCATCTCAACCAGCACTGTATAAGCTTTGCTTCAACCAATGAGCATAAGTTAGCTCTATTTCAAACAGAAACACATTTTTTTTTACAGAAAACCAAAATAAAATAACAACATTACATTTGGGAAGTAGGCATAACAGACTGGTTGAGTTCTCTTAAACAATGTAACCAGACTTGATTCAGTGACTTCACTACCAGTCTCGCAGTGTCATCTCAGTGATGACATTAGTCTCATTGCATTTTGTCCATCATAAAAAAATCTGCTATTGAATGGAAACCAACACATGATCACAACAGGCACTATTAGAGCCTATTGCTCTTCCTCTACACTTCCAGGTCGATAATCAGTGGCTGGCAATTGATTCCTGGGACCTGAGCCCATTCCTTTAGTGATTCTATGTGAAGAGCAGAGAATTACTGGGGATCCTCTGTTTCAAAACAGGTTGCAATCACAGAGATTTCCTTTATAAGTGGTTCACCAGCATGAATCATCCAACAGAGAATTCCTTCAATGTGTGATGAACTTTTCAACCTTTGCTCAAGGCCAGAATGTAGTGCTGCAATAAAATTTGATTTGCCAGACAAATATATTTTGAAGTGTATTGTTTAACCTTGGAGGCACTACAATCCCTAATCCTAGAGACAGTCTCAGGCTCAATGAATACAAACCTCTCTGTCACCGTGTGTTGAGAGAGTAAAATATTACCTTGTTACACCACACATAGTATTCCATTGAATATGATGTTCCTCTATATAGCTGGTTCATATCAAACATTAAAGAAAAGATGGGAACATTGACTTGAACTGAGGTAATTGAAACAGAGTATGTTAGAAACACACGGCCAGTCAGGCGGTGTCAGTGGAATGAGAAACCGCATTGAGGTTTTGGGTGAAAGATCCTTCATCAGATCCTTCAACTGAAATAGAAAAAACTGGGTCAGGTTTAAGTTGCAGAGAAGGTGGGGAAGAGATGAGGAAGACAGATGGAAAGGCTGAGGACAAGAGTGCCCTGCAGATAAACTGCAGAGATTACCCAGACAATGGGTTTAAAAATTATCAATGATCTACACCATCCTGACAATGCACTCATCTCACTCCTGCCATTGGAACGAAAGTACAGGAGTCTGAAAACCATGACCACCAGGTTCAAGAAAAGCTTCATCCCCACACCCATCAGACTCTTGAACACTGCACAACACTAACCTCAACAGTGACAGTGGACTGATTTTGGTTCCACTAATGACATAGGGGTGGTTTTGGCATTATAAATTTATTGGATTTTTGTTTATTATATATTATTTGTGTATATTTTGATTTCAGGCCTCTTATGCTGCTGCGTGTAAGAATTTCATTGTTGTGTTGTTGCATATGACAATTACGCACTCTTGACTTGAAATTAGACAGATGTACATTGAACAAAAGCTGTGAAATTTGGGCAATGAGGGAGTGAGAACGCAAACAAAGTAATGATAAGAGCATAGGTCCTGCCGAGCTGCTCAAGCTGTATTAATGTGAACCTTGCCGCATGACATAAACTGGTGAACCGGTTCCCCCCACCTTCCACCTGGGCATCTGGCAGGACACACTCAACTCTGTGTGCTATGGCTCAAGTAACTGTGTGCAGGTTCTGTTATAAATCATCTGCCTGCAATGCTGCAGCAGCTTTAGGTTAAGGTTTATTGTTGTCATGTGTACCGAGGTACTGTGAAAAGCTTTGTTTTGCATGTTATCAAAACAATTCAGATACAGCATACATAAATACAATTAAGTTAAACTCAAGTACAATAGACGGAGCAAAGAGTAAGCTACAAAGCGAGGAATATAGTATCTCAGCATTGTAGCGCATCAGTTCTGTAGACAAAGTCCAATGTCCTCTATCGAGTAGAAATAGATCAGATGGTAACCTAGCTTATCAAAGGACTGTCCAGAAGCCTGAGGGGAAGAAGCTGTGGCTGAAATTGGTGGTGCACACTTTCAAGCTTCTGCATCTTCTGCCGGATGGGAGCAGAGAGAAGAAGGAATGACTGGGGTGGGATGTCTTTGATTATGTTGGCTGCTTTTCCAAGGCAGTGTGAAGTGTAGATAGAATCAATGGTGGGAAGTCAGGTCTGTGTGATGGTCTGGGCTACATCTACGATTCTCTGCAATTTCTTGTGGTCATGGGCAGAGCTGTTTCCAAAACAAGCATGTGATGCAACCCAACAGTATGCTTTCGGTGGTGCATCTATAAACGTTTGTAAGAGTCGCTGAAGACATGTCAAATTTCCTCAGTCCCTTCAGGAAGTAGAAGCGTTTTTGTGCCTTCTTGGCTGTCGCATCAATGTGATTGGTCTATGACAGATCATTGACGATATTAACAATAAGGAACGAAGAGCTCAGCCAATTCCACTTCCGTACTATTGATGCTGATTTGGGCATGTACTCCACCATGCTTCCTGAAGCCGATTACTTACTCCTTCATCTTGCTGATATTGAGGGAGAGGTTATTGTCTTGACACCATGTCACTAAACTCTATCTCCTTCCTGTACTCTGTCACCTCAATGTTCGTGATTTGGCCCACCACAGTGGTATCATGTGTAAACTTGTAGATGGAGTTCGAGCTGAGTTTGGCTGTACAATCGTGACTGTGCTGGGAGTAAAGTAGGGGACTGAGAACGCATCCTTCTTTAGTACCCGCGACCTGGCGGATAATATCCCCACTCAAGCATGCAGCCTGCTCGGCAATCTTCACCATGGCGTTCACTCACTCCGTTTACAAAATCAAAATACTGCAGGTGCTGGAAGAAAAACAGAAAATGCTGCAAATACTCAACAGCACCAGCAGAGAAATAAAGTCAGTTTGGATCAATGATCAAAGGTCTTCAATTGAAACAACACCCTTTCACTCTGTACAGGTGCTGCCATATCCGCTGAGTATTCCCAATACTCACTGTTCCTCTGATCATCCAAATTCCATTTATTGTTGGCGTGCTGAACCACCTGCCCTACCTGTCCTCCTGCAGGAAGGAAGACCTGAGGCAAGGAATAATCGCAATGCCATGACCTTGAGATCTTTGGCAGCTGGTGGAGGTACACCACCCTACGTCAGTGTGACATCACAGATAGCTGCTGACCCTGATTTCAGGGTAAGGCACCTCTCATTATCCAAACCAACAGCATTGACAACAGAAACTGTTGCCCCAGACTCCACAACAATTAAGGTTGCCAGTGATGATTCTTTTCCTCAGCATTTCTTCACAAAATAATTACTCTTCCTGCACTTCTGTTCTGCTTTTGGTAAAATATAACAATTCTCTCCAGTGAAATTCATGTTTGCTCCCTTGAGGTTGTTCTTCATTTTTATTTATTTTTTAAATTTAGAGATAAAGCGCGGAAACAGGCCCTTTCGGCCCACCGGGTCCGCACCGACCAGCAATCCCTGCACATTAACACTATCCTATACCCACTAGGGACAATTTTTACATTTACCAAGCTAATTAACCTACAAACCTGTACGTCTTGGAGTGTGGGAGGAAACCGAAGATCTCGGAGAAAACCCACGCAGGTCACGGGGAGAACGTACAAACTCCGTACAGACAGCACCCGTAGTCGGGATCGAACCCGAGTCTCCGGCGCTGCATTCACTGCAAGGCAGCAACTCTACCGCTGCGCCACCGTGTTCTATGACAAGTGGCTAAATAGATTAAATCTATATTCTTGGTGTTGCAAAGGAAAAGGGATGATCTTGTTGAAACATAAGAGATTCTGAGAGGGACTCAGTAGTGTTGAGATGTCCAGGTGTTTCCACTATTGGGAGAATCTCAAATGAGGATTCATCGTTAAAAGATTATGAGGGGTGCAATTTCAAACTGAACATCTCACCTAGGTGGACGAATGTCCAGAATACTCCATCCTGGAGAGTTATGGAGGCATGATCATAGGAGATCATAAAATAAGTACGTAAATTGTTGAAAGATCAGGGAGCCGGGCATCGTGGGAAACTGGCTGAGAGGAGGAGGTGAAGCCTGCGGCAGATCAGACATTGTTGTATTGAATAGTGGGGCAGGCTAGATAGGCTGAGTGGCCTACTCCTGCTCTGATTTTCTTCTGTTCTTATGTTCCCACAGCTCCATCCCTCTCATTGCTCAGCTCTAACTATCTATATATTAAAACTCTCGTTTGTTATCTTGTTTGTGACTGAACTTCAGCCAAAACAGTACACAATAGCGCGACAATTTTAGGCCCACCTTACTCACCATTGTCACTTTAGTGATAATGCAAGTAGTTTTATTGAAATCGGTGTTATATTTTTTAAGTTATTCACATTTTTAAGTTTAAAAAGGAGTGGAGGGGGAGGAGAGGAGGAAGGAGGGAGGGAAGGGGGGAGTGGGGGAGAAGAGAGAGGGGAGGGGGGGGGTTGAGGAGAGAGGGGGGGGGTTGAGGAGAGAGGGGAGGGGGAGGATAGGGTGGTGCTCCAATGCAGGAGAGGTTTGGGCCCAACGGGTCCACTTGGTCTAGTGTTTTCTATAATTTTCGGGTGAGTTTCTTGAAGTAACCTTTCTCCCACTGTCGAGTCTGCAATTCTAAACAGAAGTCTGCCTCTGACTCCTCCTTCCGGTGTAATTGTGTGAGACTCGCATCTTTCAGAGATTTTGGCAGCATTGTGCTATATTGGCCACATGACTCACCAGCCTTCTCATCAACTGCTGAAGGTGCTTTAACAGTTGGCAATGCTGACAGACTTTCCTAGGCACAGTTACTATTGTGTTCTTATTCCCCGCTTCAGTTGAGAGTATTCACAGAACATAGAACAGTAGAGCACAGGAACAGGCCCTTCAGCCCACATTTTGTGCTGAACATTTTGTGCTAAACTAATCTCCACATGATCTATATCCCTCCATTCCCTGCATATCCATGTGCTATCTAAAAACCTCCAAAATGCCTCTATCATATCGTCCCCACCTCCACCCTGGCAGCATGTTGTAGGCACCCACCACCCTCTGTGTAAAAGAAACTTACACCTTAAATCTATGCCCTCTATCATTTGACATTTTCACCCCGGCAAAAAGGTTCTGAATGAAAACCCTATCTATGCTTCTCATAATTTTATATACTTCTAACAGGTCTCCCCTCAACCTCTTGCATTGTAGAGAAAACAATTTAAGTCTGGATAACCTCTCCTTATAGCTATTACCATCTGATCCAAGCAGCGTTCAGGTAAACCTCTTCCGCACACTCTCCAAATCCATTCAAGTACAACAAATATGCTTGCACCCCTATTGCGATGAGAAATGCTGTTGCCGGGACTGATCCTGTCTCATCACCACTGCAAGGCTTTGCCTCGATCACGCTCATATTTTCCACATTATCATTGTGTACTCTTGCATGTCTGTGATGGTGCTACAGCATTTCTTCAAGCCATAAATTTTGAAATGGTCAGCATTGAGGAATTGGGCCGAAGGGCATGTTTCTGTGCTGTATGACTCTATTTGCATGTGATGATAGTGATGAATGAGAGGACAGTGGTGAAGCTATAGAGTCACTCCCTCACTGCTCCAGCAACCCTGGTACTATCCTAACCTCCGATGCTGATGTGTTGAAACTCCCTGTGACAATACGTTTCCACCTAATGCTCCAGTTTGCTTCCACATTCCAAGAATAAGTGATCACTAAATCTTCTCTTGTGTAGGTGGGTGGGAGAATCTTGAGGGCACTGAAGGGAAATGAGAGAATCAAAATGGGACTTGTGTAAATAGTGCTTGCTGGTCAGTGTGGACTTGGTGGGCCAAAGAGTCTGATTCCATGCCGATGACTATGATTCTGAGACATCATTGTCTGAACACAGCCAGTGCACAAAGGTACACCAAAATCACTTGAGAGTTGCTTTAAATTATCATCTTACATCTGCTACCAACATGTATATCTTGCCTCCTTCATCAATGAATGTACTCAAGATTTATGACAGATTAACTTTTACTTAAAGTAATTTAAAACAACATAAAAAATAAACAGGGCTGCCCATTTTTTTTCTCTCACAGAAGCTCACAATGGAGAACTCTCAGGATCAGACCCAATCAGGTGAACTCAGTGACCACTGGAACAATTATTTTCTCACCATGGATCCATGAATCACTCTGTGCTGGTGTTTGTGCAGAGAATATGTCCAGGAAGACGAATCTTATAGAATTTTTCGAGGATGTAACTAGTAGAGTAGATAAGGGAGAAGCAGTGGATGTGTTATATCTGGACTTCCAGAAGGCTTTCGACAAGGTCCCACATAAGAGATTAGTATGCAAACCTAAAGCACATGGTATTGTGGGTTCAGTATTGATGTGGATAGAGAACTGGCTGGCAGACAGGAAGCAAAGAGTAGGAATAAACGGGTCCTTTTCAGAATGGCAGGCAGTGACTAGTGGGGTACCGCATGGCTCAGTGCTGGAACCCCAGCTATTTACAATATATATTAATGATTTGGACGAGGGAATTGAATGTGACATCTCCAAGTTTGTGGATGACACGAAGCTGGGGGGCAGTGTTAGCTGTGAGGAGGATGCTAGGAGGCTGCAACGTGACTTGGATAGGTTAGGTGAGTGGGCAAATGCATGGCAGATGCAGTATAATGTGGATAAATGTGAGGTTATCCACTTTGGTGGCAAGAACAAGAAAGCAGACTATTACCTGAATGGTGGCCGATTAGGAGAAGGGGAGATGCAACGAGACCTGGGTGTCGTGGTCAAGTCAAGTCAAATTTATTTGTCACATACACATACTCGATGTGCAGTGAAATGAAAGTGGCAATGCCTGCGGGTTGTGCACAAAAAGAATTACAGCATATAAATAAAGTTAATAAGTTACTAAACATAGCACAAAAAGTGTCGACAAAAATTTAGTCTCTGGGGTTATAAAAATTGACAGTCCTGATGGCCTGTGGGAAGAAGCTCCGTCTCATCCTCTCCGTTTTCACAGCGTGACAGCGGAGACGTTTGCCTGATCGTAGCATCTGGAACAGTCCGTTACTGGGGTGGCAGGGGTCCCTCATGATCTTGCTTGCTCTGGATCTGCACCTCCTGATGTATAGGTCCTGCAGGGGGACGAGTGTAGTTCCCATGGTGCGTTCTGCCGAACGCACTACTCTCTGCAGGGCCATCCTGTCCTGGGCAGAGCTGTTCCCAAACCAGACTGTAATGTTGCCGGACAGGATGCTCTCTACAGCCCCAGAGTAGAAGCAATGAAGGATCCTCAGCGACACTCTGAATTTCCTCAGTTGTCTAAGGTGGTAAAGGCGCTGCTTAGCCTTACCCACCAGTGCGGCAATGTGCGTTGCCCACGTCAGATCCTCTGCGATGCGGACTCCCAAGTATTTGAAACTGCTCACCCTATCCACAATAGACCCATTTATCTCGAGTGGCGTGTACGTCCTTGGATGTTTAGCCCTTCTGAAGTCCACAATCAGCTCCTTTGTTTTAGTGACATTCAAGAGGAGGCTATTGTCCTGACACCAGAGTGCCAGATCAGCCATCTCCTCCCGGTAGGCCTTCTCATCGTTGTTGGAGATCCGGCCCACCACCACAGTGTCATCAGCAAACTTGATGATGGAGTTTGAGCTGAACCTGGCCCCACAGTCATGTGTGTACAGGGAGTACAGTAGGGGGCTAAGGACGCAGCCCTGGGGGGATCCTATGTTCAGGGTGAGGGAGCTAGATGTGTGTTCCCCCATCCTGACCACTTGGGGCCTGGCAGTGAGAAAGTCCAGGACCCAGGCACACAGAGGGGTGCTAAGCCCCAGTTCCAGCAGCTTCTCAACCAGTCTGCTGGGGACTATTGTGTTGAATGCTGAACTAAAGTCAATGAACAGCATCCTCACATAGCCCCCCTGGCTGTCTAGATGAGAGAGAGCGGTGTGTAGAACCTGGGAGACCGCATCATCCGTGGACCTGTTCGGACGGTATGCGAACTGTAGTGGGTCCATGTTGCGAGGAAGGAGGGCGCAGATGTGCTTCTTAACTAGCCTCTCAAAGCATTTCATGACAACCGAGGTGAGGGCCACCGGTCGGTAGTCATTTAAGCACGCTGGAGAGGCATTCTTTGGCACCGGTACAATGATGGATCTTTTGAAGCATGCAGGGACCACGGACTTTGCCAAGGAGAGGTTGCCAGTCATTGAAAGTAGGCATGCAGGTGAAGCAGGCAGTGAAGAAAGGGAATGGTATGTTGGCATTCATAGCGAGGGGATTTGAGTATAGTAGCAGGGAGCTTCTGCTGCAGTTGTAGAGGGCATTGGTGAGACCACACCTGGAGTTTTGCGTACAGTTTTGGTCTCCTAATCTGAGGAAAGACATTCTTGCCATAGAGGGAGTACAGAGAAGGTTCACCAGATTGATTCCAGGGATGGCAGGACTTTCATATGAAGAAAGACTGGATAGACTCGGCTTGTACTCGCTGGAATTTAGAAGATTGAGGAGGGATCTTATAGAAACTTACAAAATTCTTAAGGGGTTGGACAGGCTAGATGCAGGAAGATAGTTCCCAATGTTGGGGAAGTCCAGAACAAGGGGTCACAGTTTAAGGATAAGGGGGAAGTCTTTTAGGACCGAGATGAGAACTTTTTTTTTCACACAGAGAGTGGTGAATCTGTGGAATTCTCTGCCACAGAAGGTAGTTGAGGCCAGTTCATTGGCTATATTTAAGAGGGAGTTAGATGTGGTCCTTGTGGCTAAAGGGATCAGGGGGTATGGAGAGAAGGCAGGTACGGGATACTGAGTTGGATGATCAGCCATGATCATATTGAATGGCGGTGCAGGCTCGAAGGTCCGAATGGCCTACTCCTGCACCTATTTTCTATATTTCTAGGAGTGGCCAATAAACAGACATGCTTCCTCAGAGTAGATTCTGGTTTAGGAAACACTAAAAGATCGTGCACGCAGACCTATTTGCCCTTGAAGTTGAAGTAAGATCATTTGCGCATTGTCAGCAAACAAGTCAAACTGAATCTGTGCCCGAGGGTTCTTTAGTTTAGTTTAGTTTCGTGTCACATGTACCGAGGTACAGTGAAAAGCTTTTTTATTGTGTGCTATCCAGTCAGCGGAAAGACTATACGTGATTACAATCAATCCGTCTATCAACAGAGTGTGCAGATACTTGTTAAACATCTCCCAACCTCTCCCTGGTTGTTCTCTCCCACAGGCTCTCTGTTGAATGCAGTAGCTTCACGTATTGCAGATTCAGGCTTATTGCTGCTGGTGGCCCTCCCCTCGTTGACCTTCCAGGGTTCAGAATGAAGTTTGTTTTCCTGGTGGCTGGAGAGAATAATGTTGTCTCAGGCCTGTGAGTATTATGGAGACATCCTATGTGATATAGTGATAAAAGGTGGACATGGCTTGCTGCTTTAGATGAAATGTCCTTGATGACTAGCAGATGCCCTTGGAACTGACAAATTAAGCTGAGAAATTGATTTGGAGGAAGGAAGGTGTTTGGCGAACTGCCCTTTGCAGTCCTGAGTTTTGCTGACAGCCAGGTGCTGAGGGATTAAGACATTGATAGATAAGGACTTCAGTGAAAATCAGACAGGGCTTAATATGGCCATACAACCTGATGAAAAATTGCATGCAGCATTCTTGTCTGTATCTCATTGTACTTGGGCACGTGACAGTAAACTGGACTGGACTTGACTTGAAGAAGTCGTTGTCCAGTCTGCAGTATAACGACAGTAAACCCGTAATTTAGAAGGATGGAATTTAGAAACCTGGAATTTAGAAGGATGAGAGGGGATCTTATCTTAAGATTATTAAGGGGTTGGACACGTTAGAGGCAGGAAACATGTTCCCAATGTTGGGGGAGTACAGAACCAGGGGCCACAGTTTAAGAATAAGGGGTGGGCCATTTAGAACGGAGATGAGGAAAACCTTTTCAGTCAGAGAGTTGTGAATCTGTGGAATTCTCTGCCTGAGAAGGCAGTTGGGGCCAATTGGATACAGAAATCCCGAAGTTGCCTCCTGTAGTTCATTATTAGCCAGCAGCTGTACTCCAACATTGAGCACAGCAATTCAATGTAATTCAATGTGGGAGCAAGAACCTGCTAATTATGCACCATTTACAGAGGGAAATTGCCCTAAGATCCTGCTGCAAGTAATGCTTCTCAATAATTTTAGAAGGCTAAGGAACTCCAGTAGGAGGCTATTAATTTTTTTAAACTTCCATTATTTAAGTCAAAGGGCTTTAAAATCTTTCTGAGCCATTTTAATAACTCTTTATTGGTGTTTTAATATAGATATTTAACTGGTTCTGTTTCTGATATTTATTTTTTAAGTTATAGAAGTTTGCTGAAAGTTTTTCACAATCTCAATGTTTTTGAATGTCCCAGAAGCATTCAGAGTGTTTTTTAAAAGATTAAAGGGTTTAACAACTCCGACTGAGTGTTGAACCTGTGAAGATTTTGGTTCTGATTTAGTTGGCGCAGTGGCAGATTAAGATCCCAAATGAACAGAACATTGGAGACCGTCACATCTCATTGAAAATGTGTGTGATGCTGGGGCTTGCTCTGGGAGGTTACTCCATTTAACAGAAAAGATCTCTGGACGGGCGCAGGTGCAGTGGACCAAACTACGTACTACAACTGGCTTGTTGCCTCTCAACACAAAAGATGGGAATGGGAATCCCACCAATTAAATAAATAAGTCTGGAATTGAAGAATTGGCCTGCACAATACTACTCAATGGCCATAAAATAAAGGTTCACTGCTGTGCTTCAGGAGAGGGAATCTGCCGTGCTGATTCCTTGCAGCCTCCTCAGAACCGGAGCAACTATGGATGACAATAAATTCCAGCAGCATCCAAAACACATCAACAATGAAAACAAAGTGGACATTGGATGAAATGATAATAAATAAATAAATAAATGAGTGAGGAGAAAGAAAATGGAATGTCGAATCAGCCCGTGACTGAAATCTGACAGCTTTTCTAAGAATCTCGCAGTCTCCATGGTGCATGCTAATGGATACACAGACAGCTCCAGAGAAACACTGGAGTTAAAAGCTAAGTGAATTTTGTAATGCCATACATTTCTCCAAACACTTTCACTCCCCTAAGTGAACAAGTTAGGCAAAATGTATCCTTTTTATAACAAAGAGACACAAGGAACTGCTGATGATGAAATCTTGAGTAGAACACAGTGCTGGTGGAACTCAGCAGATCAGGCAGCATCTGTGGTGGGAATGGTCAGACAACGCTTCGGGTCGAGTCAGTGTGAAGAAGTGTCCAACCAAAATGTCATCTGTTCATTCCCTCCACAGTTGCTGCCGGACTCGCTGAGTTCCTTAGCACTCTGTGTTTCTCCCATAATTACTATTGTACTTTACAGAGTCAGCTTCCCTTGGAATCCCTCAAATTGATGTGTAATTGTTTGACTCTGAGGGGGTAGTAATTCAATCTTTTTAACTGCTCATTAGGCCTGGATCAACCCCTTATGCTGTGAGAAACTTGTATCCACCAGTATCATGCCAAATGTTATACAATTATTGATTTTGTCAACCTGTACTGTATCCCATGATATACTACATTAGAGCCATGCCCATCAGTACTAGACCCATTGTTAGATGGTGATAGACCTATCCCCAAAAGTACTGTTTACCTTTCCTAGACCAGTCCCTACCCGTGATGTATTGCTGTGTTATACAGCAACAGACCCGTCCCAACTAATACTGTACCCAAGTGTTACACAGTGACAGACCCATCTCCACTAGTACTGTACCCCACTTTATTATAGTGACAGACCTGTCCTCACCAGAACTATACCTTAGTGCAATACAGTGACAGACCATTTGCACCAGTACTGTACCCCAATGTAATGCAGTGACAGACCTCTCCCCACCAGTACAGTACCCTAGTGTTATAGTGATAGATCTATCCCACCTGTACTGTATCCAATGTTATAGTGACAGACCTGTCTCCACCAGTATTTACCCCAGTGTTATACAATGACAGACCCGTCCCCAGCAGTATGTATCACGGTGTTATACAGCGATAAACCCGCCTCCGCCAGTACTATACCCCAGTATAATACAGTTGTAGACCTGTTCCTACCAGTACTGCACCCTAATGTTATATACTGACAGCTGACTGACTGTACTCCAGTGTTCTGCAGTGACAGACTTGTTCCCACCAGTACTGTATCCCAATGTTATACAGTGATGACCCATCCCCACCAGTACTGTACCTCACTGTTGTACAGTTACGGTCCTATCCCCACCAGCTCTGTACATTAGTAATATACAGTGACAGTCCTGTCCACACCAGTACGGTATCCCAATGTTATACACTGACAAACCCGTCCCCACCAGTACTGTACCCCAGTGTTATACTGGGACACACCCATTCCCGGCAGTACCATGCTCATGGTTTCAGATAAAATGAAGTACAGAGTGCTCTGTTCAAAGGAATACAACTTAGTGGGAAAATAATTTTAAGAATTTCCAGTCAAAATAAATAAACAAGAGAATTAGATTTATTTACACTTTATAATGATTTTTAAAGCTGTATTTCCTACAAAAGCAAGTATATTACATTTACAGAATATTAAAGCCAAGGCCCAGCGATTAAAAGTGACATCATCCTCCAATAAACATCATGTGACAAGAACTTTGTCACTCGCCTATCTAGTGTCTGCTGGTTTCTAAAAATATACTGAATTACATTTAGCAGGTTAGCTAAGGAAGTGAATTAATAACATTTTACCGACAGCTTGCTCTAGATTTGGGATCAAATTAGAAGGGTGATTTTCTGATTTTTTTTTTTAAATTGCTGACTAAATAACCGGTATTACCATCAATATCCCAAAGGAAGTGAAGCAAACGGTCTTAATCTTCATCACTTTTAGGCAGTTACTGTTCTGACTGCCATATTTTTACATTTTGAAAATAAATTGTGAGGCCTTATCATTGTCTTGAGGAGTTATTGAACTTTCCCATGTAAGTGAACTAAATCAATGCTTTTTATCAGTTGAAACAAGTAACAATAATGCCCAGAATTAATAACAGTATTGACTGAAGGCATTGTATCGGAGCACAACAGTGTGAACACGTCACATACTCTCCTTTGAGCATCGTGGTAATATTATACAGTACGTGTCACCCATTCTCCAACCTTCAGTCATGTGCTCCCACTCGTGTACACCCTGACAATGACGGGTGGAAAGGAGGGAAGAAATCTTCAGTCTATGGTTTGATTCCAGTTTTGCGTACAAGCATTGAGAGCTACACTTCTATGGCTGTTGTAGGAACGTAACAATATTAAAAAATAGGGACAGTTGTAGGCCATTTGGCCCCTCGTGCCTATCCCACCATTCAATGCGATCATGGCTGATCTGTCCCAGGCCACATTTCTTTTGTGGCAGTTCCCCAAAGCTCTCAAGGCTTGGATCTTTCAACAATTTATCTACTTCCTCTTTAAAGACACCCTGTGATCCGGCCTCCACAATCCTCCAGGGTAGAGAATTCCAGAGATTCACCAATCTCTCTGAGGAGCTTCCTACGCAACTCAGTTTTAAATAACCAACCCCTTACACTGTAACTATGCCCCCCTTGTTCTGTATTGAGATAGCTCTGATGTGAAGCAATTGTCCCAATGGTGTGCTTGCTAAATTAATTCCTAACATTGGACACCATGTACAAATAGCTCCAGATTTAGCAGATGGTTTCTTCTCCTACCCCTTGCTCAGTATTTGACTGCACTGGCTTCATGAAGAGGTCCTCCTTGAATGAATTTAATGCAATAACATTGTGTTGTACAGATATAGCAGACAAGTGCTAACTCTCCATTTGCTCAGTCATCAATCTTTACCCCTCTTTGGAAACTTGTCCAGGAGAGGTCAAAAGAGGAAGTTGAAGGAGATGTAATTACTGGATGCTCACCATTGTTGAGAGCAGCATTGCTTGACACTTGGTGCCAAGCTAGCTCAACAACCCTCAGCAGCGCATTTGATGCAGGCCCTGGAGAGAGAGGTCTAAAACCAGTCAGAACCTGCGAAATGAAAACGTACAACTTACAAAATCAAAATAAAATCAATTCTTATTGTGTAAAGTTGCAAAAAGTATATAGAACATTTCAAGAAATGTCTAATCATACTGGATACAGAAATGGCACCAATCCAGCAGCAGCTCCAGAGAGGTCTGGAGAACCGTGAACATCCTTCCATTATATCCAGTTAATAGAAAAGCTAGACAAATCCAACTCCAGACAAACTCATAGCAACTCCTCCTTCTGCAGTCAATGGGGGTGGATGTGAGGGAGGAACTCCGAGAGGTGAAGAGGCAGCAAGATCCTCAGAATTCTCCAAGAGCATCTTCCGATCCTGGGTGGTGAGACGTGCCCATGCATCTTCCTTAAGGCTCCGGAATCCACGACCTTAGGAAGAGGACTGTTTGGTAATTTTCTCACAGACGGACATATTGACGATCTGCAGATCCTTCTATGCTCGTCTGTATGACGGAAAAGCCACAGATAGCACAGCTTCGCAGAACTTCCTGTTCTTTGACATGGAGGTTTTGGAGGACAGCAAGCGGGAGAGTCTAGACCAACCACCCAGGAAGAGGTGACTGGCTCCATCCATTTCTTTTACTAGAATAAAACTCCCGGAAGCAAAGATTTACTGGCTGCGTTATACTCCTCTCTGTGGGATTGGACCTGCTGGAAGTGCACACTGCCATGCTTCTGGCTGGCAGCATGCCAGACTCCATGAGGAAGGGCATCATCAATCTCATCTGCAAGCAGAAGGGGGAGAACGATGACATCAGGAATTGAGTCACATCTCCCTGCTAAATGTGGACTATAAAATCCTGTCACGCACGTACATGATGGACATGTTCTCCAAAATAGGCATTGGGAGGGAATCAGGAAATAAATCCAACTGCTCTTCACTAATATCTGTAACGCAGTCCAAAACAATGGGGGGAAAATGGATATTTTTTCCTTCTGCAGTAGTACAGGGCCCTAGTGAGACCGCACCTGGAGTACTGTGTGCAGTTTTGGTCTCCAAATTTGAGGAAGGATATTCTTGCTATTGAGGGCGTGCAGCGTAGGTTTACTAGGTTAATTCCTGGAATGGCGGGACTATCATATGTTGAAAGACTGGAGCGACTAGGCTTGTATACACTGGAATTTAGAAGGACGAGAGGAGATCTTATCGAAACATATAAGATTATTAGGGGGGTTGGACACGTTAGAGGCAGGAAACATGTTCCCAATGTTGGGGGAGTCCAGAACAAGGGGCCACAGTTTAAGAATAAGGAGTAGGCCATTTAGAACTGAGATGAGGAAAAACTTTTTCAGTCAGAGAGTTGTGAATCTGTGGAATTCTCTGCCTCAGAAGGCAGTGGAAGCCAATTCTCTGAATGCATTCAAGAGAGAGCTGGATAGAGCTCTTAAGGATAGCGGAGTCAGGGGGTATGGGGAGAAGGCAGGAACGGGGTACTGATTGAGAATGATCAGCCATGATCACATTGAATGGCGGTGCTGGCTCGAAGAGCCGAATGGCCTCCTCCTGCACCTATTATCTATTGTCTATCTTCCCCACCGGGTCTGAAGCCAGACAGGTTTCCCACTCTACCCTGTCTTGTTTGTGTGCTGCATATAATCCTTTGCCGAGTCCATTAGGAAGGACAAGAGCATAAGAGGAGTAACATTGTCGGAAAATGGGAGCACTCAGATCAAAACCTCCTTGTACATGAACAATGTCGCTGTTTTCTGCTCAGATCCACGATCAGTCTGCAGATTGATCATCATCTGCAACCAATTTGAGTTGGCATCGGGAGCTAGAGTCAAATGCAGGAAGAACGAGGCCATGCTCTTGGCCCGACCGATTCCGTCCCCTTCATCATTCACCTGACGTTACTGGGAATCTGGTTCGGTGGGGCCGAGGCGCGCAACAAGAATTGGCTGGAGCGTGTAGCCATGGTCAAGCAAATATTGGGTCTGTGGAAGCAGAGCTTTGTCTTGATAACCAGGAAAAATGTGGTCATCGGGCGTGAGGTGCTCTTGGGGTGTCTCTACTTGGCACAGGTTGCCCATCCCCACTACTCTGCATCGACAATCACCTGAGCCATCTTCCAATTCATCTGGGTACCAAGGATAGAACAGGTCCGACTGGTCATGATGTACAAGTTGGCAGACATCGGGAGCAAAAGTATGCCCAAGGTCACCCTCATCCCACTGGTCACCTTCATGTGCAGCTGCATTCAACTGTGCATAAACCCAAACACGTGGTCATCAAGTGTCATTACCTGCTGAGGTTCCCACCTGTCCCTGGTGCTGCAAAAATGGACCTGGCATCGATGCTGTGCAATGTGCCAGTCAGCTGGACATTGCCGCACCATCTGTGCTTTGTGGAAAGGTTCTTCCAGACCAATATCTTTGACCACAAGTCGATCAGGCAGTGGTCAACAGGGAACATCCAGCAAGCACTACAGGACAAGGACTCGATGGATCTTGTGATGTGGTTCGCTGAGCAGACTGCCCAGTTTGTCTGGCAGAATGCTTCATATCTCACCAACAAGCACCAAGTCCTCACCTGGCTGGCAGTGGGAAGGGTCCTCCCAGTCAGATTCTTCCTGCACCATCAGAACCTTCCTACCAAAGCATGCTGCCCTCGCGACAGTTGGAGAGGAGATGGTTACCACCAATTTTTTGGTTGCGGTTCATCTCAAAGAGCTCCATAGCAGAGGACCCTCTGATTTAGGGGCTGTTCCCAGGGACACATTTGGAGACTGACAGCAAGTGTTGCTGGAAAATCATTAACTTAGTGAAAGTTGCAATTTGGTCTGCCTGAAACCTGTTGGTCTCCCAGCACAGTGAGATGTTGTCAGGGAATGTTGCCGACAGGCCCATTCCAAACTGGTGCAGCCAACTACTGTCTAGATTTCTTCTGCTGCTGAACATTGAGGGGCAAAGTCTGGTGGGGACACCCCTCAAACAAGAGAAGGGATATCACCCTAAGGGCCACATGAATGCCAAGAATGTTTAGTTCTATTAAAAGATGGGTGAAAACACTAATGAGTCTGACAATAAAGAATATATAAATGCTGAGAATGTTTGAACATTTTCTGCATGGTTTTGTACATTTATTTTTTTATCCTGAATAAAGTTAATTATGGGGGAAAAAAGAAAAAGGTTTGGTTTTGCCGAAATTACCTAGCTCCAGACCTCATTAAAACCTCAGTCCGAATGGGAACCAAAGAGCTTAATTCCCAAGGTGGGGTGAGAGTGACTGAGGCAGTTGTGGAGGGTGTTAGTGAGAGCTCATCTAGAATATTGCACAGTTGTGATCACCTTAGCTAAGGAAGGATATAGTCCAAAGGCAATTCACCAAGCTAATTCCTGGGTGACTGAAGAAGGGTCTCGACCCGAAATGTCACCCATTCCCTCTCTCCTAGATGCTGCCTGGCCTGCTGAGTTACTCCAGCATTTTGTGATATCTTCGATTTGTACCAGCATCTGCAGTTATTTTCCTAAGCTAATTCCGGGGATGAGAGTGTTGCCCTGTCAAGAGAGGCTAAATAGGCTAGAGTGTATATTCGTTGGAATTTTGAAAAATGAGCAGTGTTCTTACTGAAGCATATAAGATTCATAAGGGGCATGACAAGAGGATGGTAAGGGTTTTCACATTGAAAAACGGAGTGTCTCGAACGAGGGCCCGTAGTTTCAAGATAAGGAGCAAGATGTGTAGAATAGTTTTCTCTCAGAGGTTGATGGATCCCAGGAGTTCTCTGCCCCGGAGATCTGTGGAGGCTACCTCCATAGGAAGTGAATACATTGTAAAGATCAGGGGATTGAGACTTATGAGGATGGAGTTGGTGGCTGACGAATAAAGATGGCAGTCACTTTAGCTCTCCCAAATTTAATCAGAGGGGTGGGATCCATGGGGAAGCTTGAGGATGAGAATGAATGAGCTTGGAAAGAGATGCAACAGGAGAGTTTTGAGACCTCTTTATCATGGAGTGCAATTGACTGAGTAGTAACAACGTTCGAGGAGCCAACAGTCTGTCCAGATGACAGAAGGAACTACAAGAACATTTTAGAACAGGGGCAATGGGTAGCCAAATACCTGTGGAGACTGATTGCAGGAGAATGAGCAGGAGCCTGATTATTCACCTTCCCAAATCAAACAACATTATTCAGTACTTTCAACACTCTAAACCTCAGCAGTCAATAAACCACAGCAAGCCAGGAAACATGCAGATCAGATCTTGAGCATTATGTTATTCCAATCTGTAAATAAAACTTTGCCTAAAAGCAAGCTGGAAATGTACTTTTCAAACAGCACAAAGGGCAATCTATTTCACTCGGTCTGAATTCACAATAGTTGCGCTGTCAGTTTATTGTCAACATTTCAGTCACCCTGAAGGAATTGGGTGATGGTTATTTTCTCTCAGATGTTAGAGCAAACAATCAGAAAATTTCCACCTGTTGACTCCAAATATGTGCCTTTACTCTTTAAAGTGTATGTATCCTCTGTACACACTCCCACAGGGATCGTGTCCAGGAAGGCCTCTGACCTGAAACGTTAGCACAAAGTCTCTTTCCATAAATACTGCTTGACCTGCTGAGCATTTGATGTATTTTAGGATTTTATTGTCCCTAATTTCACCCAAGGTACCCAGGAACTAAAGGCTCTTAATTCCCTAAGCTCTAAATATACTTTCAGTTCCTCAAAGTCAAACTCTTTTTGACTCAGCATGGGACTCAGAAGAATTGCTTGGGATGCAATTGCCCCAAATGGTTTCTTGCAAGTGTATCTAGTGCCTCATTAGTTTTGTGTTCCGGAATATATCTGAAATTATCTGTTTGTTCCGTCGGTCAATACGGATTTACAATTGCATACAACAGGATTGTTACAGAGGTGGAAGTAGGGACTCACATAACAAAATATCCAGATGAGCACCTGAATTGCCATGGCATTGGCAGATTATGGCCAAATGCTGGTAAATGGGATTAGTACAGATAGATACTTGATGGTCAGCATGGGCTTAGTGGGTTGAAGGGCCTATTTGTGTGCTGTATGACTCAATGACTAAGTCCAAACATGCCAACCTTTCCTGATCTAATTTTCTTTTTTCGCAGCCGGAGAGATGCAGACTGCTGAATGGGAGCTAAGGCCAATTGCTGGCACTCTGCTCCTAATCAATGTCATTGGACTTTGTTTCATATGCAATCAATGAATGTGTGCATGCATGTGTGCATGGGCCCACTGTTAAAATCCATAGTGGTCTGTGGCTTTTGCATCAAGCCATACTCTGCATGTTTCACAGAGAGGGGGTTGTTCTCATTGAAAATATTCTGAGCCTCAGAAGACCTATTTTAAAATCAAATCTAAGAGTGAGTTCCCAGTGTTAAGCTTCGATCGCCAGGTGCATGCTGTGGTTCAATGCTTTTTTGTGAACAAAATTTTAAAAGATTGTTAGATTGACCACAATTTTACCTGCACAGCAAAGCACTTCATCAGGAATTTTGGTAGCCATCATCATCTTAATTATAAACGGAAGTGACAGATGAAGGAATAGTGGAGAAAATAAGTTGATTAAAGCTCCCAGAATCATAATCAAGGACTTGTAAAGTTCAATGCAAATTGTCAAGGCTTCTGGTATTTAGGAATTGTGACTCTGATCATTTAAACTGAGGCCAACGTTAAGGGATTCTCATCCTCGACAAATCAGATCACTGGGGACCAGTAGATCTCCCACTTGCCTGGGTGGCTGATTCTTGTTATAAACTATTCAGTCCCAACACCCCAAACTGATCTCAGTGCAGAAACCCAAAGGGGTCTGATTTGGGTTGCACCCAATTCTGAGTTCAGTTGGGACAACATCTTGGCTTTAGTTTTTAGTCCACCTCTAGTGAAGGTGGGAGTGGTATTTGGTTCCCTCTAGTGACTTTGATTATTTAATGCAGGGTTCCAGCATTTGCTGATTAGGTGTTAATTTATCCTGACTTTTGTTTATCAGTGAAGAATTAATTTAAAATCTGAAATTATGCATCCACTTAGACTGCCTTAGATGCCACTTGTTGTTGTAATTACATTAATATAAATACAATTGTGTTGATGGTATTGTTTCTCCTGCAGAGGGAACCTACCAATAATACATGAGACTTATGTCGTGATACAGCAGGGAAACTAACCCTTTGGCCCACCGAGTCCAACTGACCAGCAATTTTCCAATTACATTACTCTTACATTAATCCCATTTTTATTCTCCCCACATCTTCATCAATTCAGCCCAGATTGTACCCCTCACATACACAACAGCCAGGGTACAGTCCTCTACCCCATTGCAGACATTGGACATTTCATGTAATTGATGCGCTACAATGCTGAGAACCATATTCTGCACATTGTATATACCCTGTTGCTCTATCTATTGTACTTGAGTTTGATTTGAATGTATTGATGTGTAATATTATCTGATTTATTTAGATAGCATGCAAAACAAAGTTTTTCACGATATGCGCGATAATATTACATTTAAACCGAAACCCAAAAGGTAGTATTTCCAACAGTCTAGCATTTTCTGTATACTGCATTGGAGAGTTAGTCTGGCCTTTGATTCTTGAGTTGGACTGCAACATGCAGTCAAGAGGTGAGAATGCTACCCTCTGAGCCACAACTGACACCAGTAATCTAGCAGCACATCCTAGGTTTATGCTGGTTCATTTTCTAGAAACTCAACACAAAGTCACTCTTCCCTGAAAAATCAAGATCATTCTTGTAGCTCCCTCATTTCCATTTCCCCATCTAATTTCATCGCAAGGTGAAATGGACTTCAGTGGCTGCATTTGACTATGGTCAATGGATGATGGAAAACGTGCTGAGCCTTGATAGGAATGTATCTGCAACATGACCTTATATGGATTATCAGACTAAAGAGGAGCAAATCCTGAAATGAAGCCTTTCGATTGCGTAGGATAACTCTCACTATTGTTCCCTTGAAATGAGAATAATTTCTCAAACTATCAGTAAATTCTGCTTCTGTAGATTGTCCTGAGGGGTAGAGTGTACTTAACAATAGATGCACTGCAGATGGAAATGTTGCATTTTGTTTAATATTGAAAATAATTTTAGTTTCCTTAATTCTGTTATTATGCATAACTGCTTTAAAAATCCAGTTTTACTCGGATGTTATCTGCCAGTTGAATTTGTGATATTGCCTGTTGTCTTAAGACAAAAGGAAAGCCATTTGGCCCATTGAGTCAATGCCGGCAGACAGGAGAGGGGAGAAAAGGGAATGACTAGGGTATAAATGGTCCTTCGTTATTTTAGATTCATAGTCATACAGCACTAAAACAGGCCCTTTGGCCCATCTTCCCCCAACTTGCAGACCAAGATGCCCCATCTATATTAATCCCACCTGCCTGCGTTTGGCCCAATGTACAATACCACTGCGGTGCTGTATGTAAATTTTGACGATACAAGGAACTGCAGATTATTTTAGCTGCTTTCCTGTGGCTGTTTCAAGGGTAGATGAAGTTGTGGTGGGGGAGGGGGGGGGGCAGTAGGGTGCGGGAGACAATTCAATGTTGTGGACGATGTTATATAAACAGTCCTCCAATTTCTTGCAGTTTTGGTCAGAACTGTTGCTGATCAAAGCTGTGTTGCATCCTGATAAGATACTTACTACAGTTTATCTTTAGAAGTTGGTAAGAGTGATTGGAGACATGCCGAACTTCCTCAGAGCTGTTGGTGTGCTTTCCTGGCCACAGCTTCAATGTGTTTAAGCCAGGACAAATTATTTTTGACATTTACACCTGGGAACTTGAACCATTCCCACTTTGGCACTGGGATGTGTATACCACCTCACTTCCCAAGGTCAATGAGCAGCTCCTTCATCTTGCAGACATTGAGGGAGAGGCTGAGAGATTGGTGATCATTGCAAATTAGTCAGCAGGGGTGACAAAGAACTTCCAGTTGGACTTCCAACATCTGTAGCTTTTTACTTTGTCATTTTGATGGGGTAAGAAATGACAGGTGATCTATAAAAGTCCAAAACACCATGATCAGAAGTATCTGGTAGATACTGTTAACTCCCTTCACCCCATGAGATCTGGGCTCAGTGCAGACAGTCAGCTGCTGCCCCATTTGTGGTCAGTCATCGTCATATCTGAGCAGTTCCTGTAGGCAGCCACACCAGGCAGGAACCTCATCAATTAACATCACTCAAGCTTTGCTGGGGTTTGGATGTTGATACATTCTTCAGGGCCTCCCACATAGAGCATGAGGATCTACTTGGTGAATATGGCATCCAAAATAATAAGGTGCTGAGAAGCTAAATCTAGGTAACTCTTGGAGACACAAAGAACTGCAGATTCTGGAAGCTTGAGTAGAACATAAAATGCTGGAGTAACTCAGCGGGTCAGACAGCATCCCTGGAGGACATGGATAGGCGACGCTTTACAATTCTGATTCTGAAGAAGGGTCCCAACCTGAAAGGTCACCTATCCATGTCCTCCAAAGATGCTGCCTGACCCTCTGCAGTACTTTGTGTTTAATCCGAATTACTCCTACCAGGCCAAAAGGAGCATGAGAAAAATAAGGAATTTGATGAGAATAACATGTGCCATGGATGCCCCAGGTTCTCGATCCTCTGGAACTCCCTGCCAACTGGTTGGTCTCTGAACCAAATGATGTTGTGCCAGCCTAGAATGGAATATTGCTCATTAAAGCTACCTGACTCTCAAGGGTTGTGTTAATCAGGCCTTGCCATCAAAGTGAAGATAGCAACGTTGATAAGATGCACCATGATTTAAATTCTGTTATAGTCAAAATGCCGGGTGCCATTAAAATGCCATTACGTGTAATATCTGACCGAGTAATTGGAGTTCTATGATGTTTATGGTCCATTGAATGTTTTCCGTGTGCGAGCTGCTGCTAGTGAAAGCCACCCTTGAACCTCAATGTTGCCAACATCAAGTTTTAGGTTGTACCTCAACTTTTTAATCTCAGAGATGTTCAACGTATCACTATGGACTTTTAAACAACCATTGTTAATGTCCCAAGCTCAATTCACGCTCCGCCTTTATACAAGAAATGACACTTTCCCACCAGCCTGGCCAAGAACTGGATGCCCTTGATGTGACATGCCCTTTTTTCTTAATCTGTTGTTTTTATATTCCAGTGGTCTCCAAGGGCATTAACCTTATGGCCCAGTCAGTGAGAAATAGAGCCTGCTGTTCTGAGCATCGGAAGATTGATGAGAGTTGGGCCTCCTGATTACGTACTCACATTCCCTTTGAGATGTAATGAAGAAAGGTAGACAGCAGTCAGCTGGAAAAGATTCAGATAAAAAATTTATCAGATCTGTAACTATAGCCAAACAAGGTTTAAAAACGTTGCCTTCTATTTTTACCAATAACAATTACTTTGATTCTCCGGTTAGTAACCCTGTCCTCTTGAAGCAAGACTGGAGAGCAAGCACATTCGACTGTTATTGCTGAGCCCTGCTGCAGTATTTGGACCCGTCCCAAGTACAACACTACAGCATGGTACAACACTACAGCATGGTGCAATATATTGGAAATTAGACAATGTCCTACACGTTTTGGTTATGTATCTTAACAGAAAGGTTTATGGCTCATTTCTTTTCTGAAGAAGACATATATATAAATCCGGTTCAAGTTGTTGTGAAGGTTGAATTTAGTGGCTGCTGCAAAGGTCAGCTGGTAAATCTCTTTTATTTCTCATTAGACAGCCTGACCAAGAGTGGGAGATCCTTTCTGTTGTTCATTTAAACACTATACGCATTTCTAAAATTGTGCTGTCCACAATCTGCAGCTATTCTGGTTTCACTGCCTCTCCTCTATAGTTTCCCTCAACTGGATTATTATCATCAACTTATTCTCTTACACATCCCAGTGTCACCAAGTCAGCTTCAGAAACCGACTCCTTCACTTCAGCATCTCCTGGTCATTCTACGTTTACCTCCTACCGTTTTCTGATTTACCCACTGCATCTTGGAACCGTGACCTAGTAATTCAGTCGTGTGGAGAATATCATTGGCAGGTAGCACTCTGCCATGAAGGAGTCAGAAATGTCTCACCCACCAAAACTGATGTCCTTTTTCTGCAGTGGCATTAGAAGTGCTCCTGAATTATGTAAAGACTGGAGCTTTTCTTTGAGACTTATTTTTATCTGGAATGCCGATGGCTCGCCAAGCTATTACATTGTCCAAAGTTGTGGTGTTTGAGATGCCAGGCAGATTCCCCTTCCCTGCCGCTGTTCTGAGGGATCATGCAGCACTTACAGGTCAGCTGTTGGTCTATCATTTCAGGCTGCTGGGCTTTTCTTGATATGTTTTATTCAGAAAAGTTTACAGTCCAAACAGAGCAATGTTTTGTTTCAGTGTTCACATTTTACTGCTGGTGCCTGAAGCTGCCATCCATGTCACACGATGAACACAAAGTGCTAGAGTAACTCAGTGGATCTGACGTTTCATGTCGGGACCCTTCCTCAGACTCAGTCAAAAAAAGGGTCTCGACCCAAAAGGTTGCCTATCCATTTCCTCCAGAGATGGTGCCTGACCCGCTGAGTTATTCCAGCACTTTGTGTTCCATGCCAGATTACAACATCTGCAGTTCTTTGTGTCTTCATGTCACAGGATGAGGTGATAAGAGAGGAGGAAGGGGGCATAGAGCAGGAATGATGGTATGTGTTTCATCTAATGAAACGAGAGCAGTGTACAGAAACAATTACATTGTATTAATAAATAGAGAATTGCACTGTAACTGAATTTTCTGACCTTCACGTGTGAAGGCAGTTCCTGATTCCAGTGATCAAGGTAACAGAGTGGAACCTCTAAAAAAACAGGCATCCACTATAACATTTAACTGAAGGATTTAGCAGTCAGCGCAGATGAAAGAATTACAGCAATAAGCAAGGCCCTAAAAGAACACACTGCAAAATATTCTTGAATGATAGTTCAGTTGAGGATAAATTTAACACCTAACATACTGGGATGTTGAAACTGAGAATGAGTATCTGCTCCACAAATTAAGTGTGAGAAGTAGCAGAGTTATTGCTGAATTCTACACGAGATCAAATGATGCGTTAGACGTGAGTGTGCTGTCATCCAGTTACAGAATGCTGGAACAATGAAGTTGCAGACCAAGTGTTGGCAGGAGGGAAGGAATGAGAAATGAACCTTCTCCTGTGACCGCTCGTGGGCACCAGCTGTGGAGTAAGGTTCAAAAAGGCCCGGTGGGTTCAGTTTAAAGTTTCTTGCAGAGTTAGCTAAGGAAAGTGAAAGTGTGTCACTCATTGATCCAATCTGTCAACAGATTAGAGAGGCTGAGATTGCTTACTGCAGTTGGCTTGGAATAGCCTAGCTTGAACCTGAAGCAGCCGATTGTGAAAATGTCAGCATCCTTGGCTGGTGCAACATTCCCAGTAGTGAGACAATTTTCCCTTGGCAGCAGACCACATTGCCACTAGACTGCCAAAGCAGATGCTCCACTGTGACCTCTATCAGGAGAGATTACTAGGCAGACAGAGGATAAGAGTCAGGGATTTGCTAAACTTTCATTGAAGATCAATTCTCGGCAAACTCTGGCCCAAGATGTTGAAGGTAGACTCGAAACATCTGGAGTGGTGTTGAGAACCCTAAGGGCATTGGGAGCACATGGATGCTCTGTAATAGGACAGAGAGAGCTCTCCACCTCACAAACAACCCCCTTGGATACAGACTGCCCCCTCATGGACAAATCTGCACTCCCCACTTTGGATTCACCAGTCACCCCAGAACCTACAAATCCAGAGCGAACCACGTGGTCCTCAATCCCGAGGGACTTCCTGAGCAGTGGAGGAGCATTGGTGTGATTGGTCACCAGGAAGGATTCCTGCTGCACCAGGCTCCTCACACAGTTAACTGTATCAGTATTTGGAACACAGCACTGGGAGTTTTAGTTTAATCTTTTATTTATAAACATGCAGGAGAAAGTGTTGTAGCAGCAACAGGTTTGGTGCATCCTTGTGCCTGGTTCAATTAACATTAAGTGTCTTTTAACACTGTTACCATGGCAACCGTGCCCTCTCCCCTGTTTTAAACAGCACAGGACATCCTGGAGATTCTGGAGACCATTCTCCTGAGACAATAAACCCAAATAGATAAGGGTTGTAGTGAAGAAATGATTCAGGGCTGTGAAACTGTTGCAGAAGAGGAGTCAAATGAAAGTTTAATCTAATATTTAATGTTGAAGATGTTAATGAGCTCATTACCCAAGGTTCTGTTTGCAGTGGTGGCTATCTGCAGAATAAACAAGGCCCTAGCTTGCAGCAAGCACCCAGTGCATCAAAATGAATGGGTACCTTTGGAGTGGGACTGGGACTGGAATGGGGACAGAACCTTCAGGACACAGTGACCAAATGTCAGAAGTGGAATTACTATTAAACAAAGATTTGTCATATTTAGCAGTCCGACCAAGCTGAGGTATCTAATTGCTTTGGTAGGAATCTGTCAATACAGTGAAGATGCTGACCTTGTCATACATCCTGTAACTGGAAACAGAAACACTACCCTCGACTTATCCTTTCAAGTAAATCTCATTACGTGGCATTACATCTTTCATTACAGCCCGATTTAAATAATTGCCACAGACCTCTGCCTCTCAGCACACAGACTTGACAAGCAAGTTAAAAATTCAGCAAAAAAAACCTCCGCTGGTGCAGGAGGAATGTCAATGTTATGCTTGTGATTAAACAGAAAGATTCAACTGAGTATCTTAACATAAAGCTTACATGTGATTTTTTTTTCCCCAGTGCTCGTCAAGGTCTCTATAAATAATACATATCTGTGTCTGTGTGTGTCTCGGACTGGCTTCTGCCTCAGGCAGTTTTACATTTAACAGATAATTTGTCAGCAAACTCTGGGAAGGGGAAAATGTAGCTCATTAATTTTTGCTAATCTGCATTCTTCCTCTTTAATAATGTATTGATCACTCTCATTTTTAAATTCCCTTGTTAGCAGTGCGGGGAGCGAGGGTCAGCTTCTGATGGATGATTCTGCTAGTGCCCACAAACTGCCTGTTAAATGATGAGATGAGCACTTTTCAAACTGACCTTCCACAGCTGAGCAGCTGAGATGCATGTTGAGTCTGGTCATAAAAATCATTATTCCACCCCCCCCCCCCCCCCCCCCGCCCCCCCCCCCCCCCCCCCCCCCCCCCACCCTGACAAACACCCAGAGCAGAATCATGGGAGAACACACCCATTCATCAGTCTTGTTGATGCTTTTCCTGCCCCTGATGATGTATTAATCAGTTCTGTGCGCCCAGCATCTGCATGGGCATGTTGACGGCTACAAAATATCCCCCGTCATTTGGTGATCATTAGCTAAATGCAACTTTAGGTTAGTTCATTATTGCTGTGAGCAACTTATGCATTAATTTATCTGTGGAAAGGATTAGCATGCATTAATTTATCCATGCTACAGGCCGTCGTGCATCACCACTCATTGACTGCTTCAGCACATTAATTAATCACACTGAGCGCTCTCTATCCCCACCTTGCATCATCTTATCGTTCTTCACTGACAACATTATTACCAGCAGGCACAATTATTCAATGTCTGGTTCCACTGAACCAGACTCAAATTATTAAAACAGTGTTACAGAAGACCTCCAGTGAATCTGGCCCACACCTTTGATGTTTCAGTCAAGCACGTGGGAGCGTGTCTTTCACGCTGCCATTATTCACCCTCTCCGGCATGCAGAATAAGACCTTTAAACTATCAGCTGTCATTCAGAAGTACCTGCTTCATTACAAAGTAGAGAATCTCAGTCAAGGTTGCCACTGTGCATGCTCAAGCTGAAATCGTCATCTTTGTTGGGTGAATCCAATGCTTGATATTTGTGACAGGTGTCCTATGCTTAATTTGTGAGATATCACATATTCTTCATGTTCATGGTTTTGTCTCTCAGTAACAACAGGAGCCTGATCAATGAACCTTCCCTTGAAGTGGAGTTTCCAGTGTGATGAGTGAGTTAGGTCCAGCAACAACTGCTGGGATTGGAATCCATGCAGTTCAGAGGAGAGAGGATTTCTTGCCTTTGTTTTCCAAGATAGGTACAGTATCAGAGTACAGGGAGAGTTCTTCAGATCCATTCATGTTTGAAAGAAGAATTAATACTAGGTGAGTAGGTAGGAGATAAAGGAAATCCATTTTGCTAAATGATCCAAAAGTATTTATTTTAAAAGAATGGCTTCCAAAGGTGCTGGATCTTAAAAGGGAACATATTCCAGGACAAAATGGACAATTCTGGCATGGAGCCTGATCGGTGAACACAGGCAAGATGGAACAATTGTCTTCTGTGCACGGAAAGTCACTGTGAATGGTATCCAGGCTCCTTGTGATTTATTCTTTCTCATTCAACGTTCTCTCCTCCATTCCCACTATTGGAGGACTGGAAATAGAATTGGATAGAGAGTCGTGTTGTCTACTTCGTTCCATCATTGCACAATGATAAAGCAAAGTCCGCCATCTGCTCCATTTCAGAGCCAAAATTTTGATTTCTGAACCAAAATGGTTCAACACTCACAAAAAGTCATGTATTCTTTTGTTGATGGAAGGCATTCTCATTCCAAGAAAGATCCTATTTTAAGGACCATTATGTCAAAGTGATATACAGCAGAGATGTTGGTTTTGAATTGTTTATCACAGGCTTCTTAACTAAGTTGTTTTCTTCCTAATCTAGTAATTAGCATGGTACTCTTAGTTTATTTTCAAGATTTGATACTTCCTGGAAAGTCTGCTATGGAAGTTCATCCAAAATGTCACCATGCAGCACTGAGCAGCCCATGAATGCTGCACACTTGTGCTTACAACTAAAGTAGTGCTGAATTATCATAGAAGGTATTCTAAAAGTGTTCTGAAAGTCTTATAAGTCAAGGCTATAACTTTCACAATGTTAAGAGTCTGTTTGATATAACTCAAATCCTACACTGACATTTAACTAAACAACAGCAAGGCTCCATCAACTCTTTAAAATCCTGCTTACACAGCTGTGAGATTCTTGTAATAAAGCTCTCAAGCTCAGCTGGAGGGTGAGCTATTGTACAAGGTAAGGAGTTCAGCTTGTAGTCGGTAAGGTGGGAGTTAGAAGCTTTATGTGATGCTTTGTACAAGCTTGACTTTATTCACATTGTTAGAAAAGCCAGACTTTCTTACTGGGCCATCTCACGCTGACATTAAAAGCTCTTTCAGATATTCAGCTCTTTCTCTCACCTGAGCCAAAGTCAAAAATATTAATAAATAATCAAATTGATCCAATGGTTTGTTATTTATTGGGCCTATAAATAGTTTCATATCCAGGGGAGTGATTCAGCTGAAACAGCTGGTACTGAATTCTGTTGAGTACAGTAATAGCCTACAACCTTGAGGAACAAAACCTTCATATCAGCTTGTCACCTTTCTAAAACCTTTTTGACCAACCCTTTGGTTTCTGTACCATCCTGATCGTTTCTGCCTTTTATTCATTTCTCATTGATATGCCCCCACTGATTCTGCAACCCCACTAATGCTCTCTCTGCCTTTACCTGTCCGTTCTCTAATATCTTACTCCTCTTAATCAGATATTCTCTCTTGTCTTCATTGTGAAGCCATTGGGATGCTTTTTGAAGTAAGGAATGTTGAGTCTTCGGCTGATAGGAAGAAAAACCGGAGATGGATTAGGTGTTTAACACTTAGAAATAAAGAGGGAAAGAGGGAGCAAGGAGTTCCAGTCTTGGATAGATAAAGAACAAAGCTAGAAGCATTATTCTCAATGTTTTTTAATAACATATTCTTAATTGTCAATGTTCTCTAACCTAAAAATAATGGTTGACATCAAGGAATGTTCACTACAACACTCATTTGCTGAAAATACAAACCAGAGAAAATTTATTCTCTATGAGGTCTCTTCAAAGCTGTTCAGGGTTACATAACAGTTACATGTTCAGTCTCACATTGCAATCAATTGCAGAATGGACAAGAGCCACAAGCATAAAGCAACCATCAACATTAGACTCCTCCCCGAAATACTGCTGCCACATAACAAATAACAATGTCCATGTTCACATGATTGTTTATTTCGTGATTACAAACAAGGGGAGGCCAGATACTGCCAGCTTTATTTGCTGTGGCGAGGGTAGGATGGGGTTGTGTGGTGAGGATGTACAAAGTTTGCAGTTTACATTCTTGGCCATTTCATTTTTGACAGTCTTTACCTGCTTTGATTCCTCTGGCACCCTTATGAAAACTATTCTCAACAAAGTTGCCCTCAACCTTTGCAGACTTCCTATTTTCTCTTTCTGATACCTTAAAATGTCTTTTTATACATAAGAAGCTCAGTTGAAACATAACTTACTGGCAGCATTGGGGGTGCAAGTGTCACAAGTGTGCAAATGCAGGTCAGCATAGAACTGTCTTTAATTTTACCTCATTCAAAAAAGATGAGAGGCACAGAAACAGGCCCTTCAGCCCACCATGCTGCCTGATCAATACTAATCGATATTAATCCCATTTACCATCATTAGGTCAATGACCTTTATGTTTACTATGTTTACGTATTCTATTGTGCTACTGCAAGCAAGAAATTCATTGTTCTGTCTGGGACAATATGACAATAAAACATTCTTGAATCTTGCCTTGGCAATTTAAACACTTTTCTAGATACTTCTTAAATGCCGTGAGCGTGTCAGCCTCCACGTAGTAAGGTAAAGTGGGACATGGAAGTATTTGTCCTGCAATAGATGGTTTCAGTTCAGGATTCATATCTGCATTTGCTATACCTGACCTATTTATATTTGATATTATACTGATTATATATAGTGAAGGCTTTAATCCTTCAGAACAGATATTTCATTGTTAATTAACACAACAAAATTAATGTAACTAAATACATTTTACAAGAGGAGTAAAGCCATCTGCATTCTTCCTTCAGGGGTAAATAGTCTTGTGGTCCCTACCATGAAATATTTATCATAAGAACTATATCTCCACGGCATGAGCAGATAATTTCTAATTTGCCTCCTGGCACAGGGAATCATTTTATAAAGAGAGACTAAAAGGTCATTTCCAGCTCATTTGTATTTTTTCTCTATCTCAGTCTCAACTTTCTTTCTGCAAATGTTCCCCCCACTCTCTTACCTCACGATGTTTCTTCACCACACTTGTGTCAGACGTTATTACCCCTCTTTCCACTCAGCCACAGAGTGTGGGTTCAAGCCCCATTCCATCGATTTGAGCACCTCCTTTAACATGAGGAAGCGGGCCATTGTTACTTGTGTCATTCTTTCAAACTGAGCAGAGAAGTTCTTCCCAGTATCCTTCCCATTAGATTATTAAAACAAATAATCCAGACCTTGTATGCAAATTGACTGCCACATCTCTGGTATTACAGCTGTGACTTTAAAAGTTGTTCATTGGTTATAAAGCATTTTGGAATGTCCTAACAAGTGGATGTAAATGGTGGTTCTTTGCTTTCCAGAAAGATTGGTGAGAGATAAGGTCACAGGTGCACCACTGTCCTCCAGTACTTCACCCAGGTAACTGCACTTCCTTTATGAATAATGGAAGGTTTACCCAAGGTCGCAATGACAGTAGGATTTCATGGATGCCAATAAGATGAAAGATCTTCAGGTAATTCTTTTTCTCTTATTTCTAATTCACAACTATGGTACCTCTACTGAGATCAGATAGATTGGGCAGTTTAGGACTTTATTCTGAGAAGCACAGGAGGCTGTGGGGGTGAAACAGACATGTATAAAATCATGAGGGTAATAGATAGAGTGAATCGAGGGTATAAGAATCAAGAACCAGAGGGCAAAGGTTTAAGGTGAGAAGGGAAAGATTTAATAGGAACCTGAGAGGCAATGTTTCTCCCATGAGGGTGGTAGGTATATGCAACCAGCTGCCAGTGCAAGTAGATGAGGCAGATACAATAAAAGATTTAAAATACATTTGGACAGGTATATGGATAGAAGTTTAGAGGGACATAGGCCAAATGCAGGTAAATGGGAATAGCTTAGATGGGGCAGCTTGGTCGGTACCTGCGAGTTGGACCAGGGGCCTGTTTCCATGCTGTATGACTGTATGAGTCTGTGACCTGAAGTAACCATTCAAGTCAAAGCTGGGACTCCCTGCTGTGTGGCTCAAAATACCCCCAGATGGAGACTAAGGAGGTATGCATTGCCAGTTTCAAAAGGAAGATACAGGAATCAAAATGCCAGTATTGTGCTTGCCTCATTTTTGGGAAAAGTCAGAGAAAGAGTAAAAGGTCATTTCAATTAGGAGCATTGTATATACCAAGCAAATTGATATATGGCAGTGCTGCTCGAGATTGTATTTTGTATTAAAATATAAATGCCAAGACAAACATTGCAGCCTGATAAATGTCACAGCACGGCCAGCACTGACGAGCTCAGGCTTCTGTTCTCAGCGGAGTCCACATGCACTGCAGAGTCCACACCTGCAGCAGAGGCTCGGTAACTGAGGCATCGTGTCAGGGGCACATGTTCTACAACACCCTGTATCTTTGATATGTTATAAATGCCCATATGATGCAACACATGAGTGCTTTCCTTGTAACAGGACAATAACAACCTAATTGTTGTACTCTAGCACTGGAGATGAATAATTCAGTTCGATGTTAGGTTTGAGTTTAGTTTATTGTCACATGTTCTGAGGTACATGTGAAAAGCTTTTGTTGCTTGATAACCAGACAGCGGAAAGAAAATACATTATTACAATCGAGCCATCCACAGTGTACAGATACATGATAAAGGGAATAATATGGACAACGTTTAGTGCAAGATAAAGTCCAGTAAAGTCCGATCAAAGATAGTCCAAATGTCTCCAATGAGGTAGATGGTAGCTCAGAACTGCTCTCTGGATGTTGGCAGGGTGGCTTTGTTTCCTGACAACAACTGGGAAGAAACTGTCCCTGAGTATGGAGGTGTGCATTTTCATACTTTTATACCTTTTGCCCAATGGGGGAGGGGAGAAGATGGAGTGGCCAGGGTGCGACTCGTCCTTGATTATGCTGGTGGCCTTGCTAAGGTAGAGTGAGGTGTAAATGGAGTCAATGGAAGGGAGGTTGGTTTGTGTGATTCAGCGACTGGTTGCTCACAAGTGAGTCAGTGAGATTCACAGCGAGGATACGTGTTGTGGTATCAGCATAAATAGGACTGTGACCTGATGTGACCTTGGTCTGTCACATTATGACAAAGTTAACTACTGTATACAGTATTTATCCCTGTGTGGACTTGGACTAGATACATAGTCAATCCTCATTATTGCAGCCTTCCAGAAAAGCAGTGAGATACTATGACCTATACAACCATTATCCTTTTGAAGTTTGATGCACTCTTTCAATAAAACATCTTTCAGGAGGGAGGAAAACCCTTTTCCCGGGCAATCAGTCAGCCTCTAGTATTTGGCCCAAGTATGTGCAAAACACTGGTTCCCACCATGCTTCCTATGTGTTGAAACTAAGCTAGAGGTCCTATATGGGAGACTGTGGCCTTGATTGGGCAATATCTCAGCACTGGAGTACAACATTTGAGGCTGATGAAACAAATCCAATCTATCTGAAGACCACCTTATCAGGGGATTTTCATTCATCACAGATTCATGGAACATGCCATTAACAGTGCAATCAGGTGACGCTTTCCCACCAATAACTGCTCACGATGTTTGGGTTTGGGTTTGACTGAGACCACTTGACTTCATACCTCACCATGGACCCAGGAGCTCCATTCCAGGGAGGTGAGAGTGACTGCCTTTGACATCAGCAGCATTGAAACAGGCTTTTCAGCCCATCTCATCCATGCCAACCAAAATGTCTTCATGAATCATTCCTGGGTAACTTTTCATATTGTCAGGTAGATGCTGGGTAGGGTCAAAGCCAAGCATGGTTATCATCGGCTTGATGCAGTCTGAAGCAGTGGAGCCAGAGATACTGCACAGCAGCAGCCCTCGGTGTGATGATTTGCAGGCGGTTTTCTTGTTTGTGTTTGATCTGAAGCCAGGAGATTCATGGGGTCTGGAGTCAATGTCAAGGATTTCTGAGGCTACCCCCTGCTGCCTGTGAACTGTTGGGCTCCCATCTTGGGTTTTACCCCATGGATTGTAATGGAAGAGTCTGGTATGGTTCCTGTCATCTATGATTGTGTGAGAATGACTACATCAAGCTGTTGTTTACTGGTCAGTGAGACGATTCCCTTAAATTAGATGCTGGTCCCGAGATGCCCATGAGGAAAACATTGATAGGTCAAAGGGGCTGGGAACAATATCACTGTGTTTAATTAATGTGGGTGGTCAGCCAGATGGATCCTCACTATTTTTTAACTTGGCAATTA
This sequence comes from Rhinoraja longicauda, assembly GCF_053455715.1. Taxonomy (NCBI): domain Eukaryota; kingdom Metazoa; phylum Chordata; class Chondrichthyes; order Rajiformes; family Arhynchobatidae; genus Rhinoraja; species Rhinoraja longicauda. Next base: position 14,989,051 of record NC_135983.1, read on the forward strand.
CAATACAACTGAACAAGTTCTCAGGCCATTTCGGAGAGCAGTTTGTAGTCTGCTGCATTTCATGACGTCACACTCCTAAAGGACAGCAGTGTCATGCTGCCCCTTTCATTGTGGATAAAGAATGTCTGAAGAGCTGGTAGTGATTCAGTGGTTGACACAATAGAGGACAGTAGCTGGCATGAAGATTGTGATTAATTGTACATGTCATTTTACTCTGAGAAGGGCAACAGTATATGTCAGATGATAGAGAAGTGAGAGAATGGGAATATAGGGTCTGGGAAATTAATTGCTTTCTCCAGCATAGCCGTAGAGTTATAGAGCTGCACAGCACAGAGAGAGGCCCTTCAGCCCACCTTGTCCATGCCAACCAAGTTGGCATATTGGGCTGGTCCCATTTGTCCCACAGCCCTCTAAATCTCTAAACAGTCCTGACACAGACTTTAATTGCCTGTAATGGTGATGGGAATGAGACGAGGAAGAAGCCACCTCAGGGGACCATGAGCGATCCTGTGGTGAAACACCCCCTCCCACAGCTGGTAACATCTGTCATCAGATAAGTGGAAACATCCACTGATTTTACTTTGCAGAGGAAGTTATAAAATGGATTTGTTATTAAGAACTAAATATATCAGGAACGTTGTGTGCACTAAACAGAAGCTTTTTGCAGCTTAAAGTTTTCCTCTGAGCACAAACAATACTCATGAGACTTGCTGTCAACCATTTCCTTCCAAGAGTTGACCTTTATTGGCCTTAAAAGCATTTCTGTGACAGGCTTCATAGCTGTCTATACAGTTCAGCATTATGTGCTGTATAATTGATTGTTGGAGGTGCATGCGAACATTTCCTAATTTTTTACACACATTCTTGCTGTAAAAGCTACTCAGTCATAATGAAGACCCAAAAAATGAATTTTCATAAACTCCTCTCTGGTTCATGAATGTCCTTCAGTGAAAGAAATCTGTCATCATTAGTTTGTCTGGCCTAATGGGGCTCCAGACCCACAATGTGGGTTGATTCTTACAGACCCTTGAAATACCCTAGCAATCCATCATGTTCTTCCAGTAGGAAAAATAAACCTGAACAGTCCACCTGACATCGAACTAGGTACCAAATTAGGATGTGGCAAAGGGGTCTTGCAAAGTCCTCCAGCCAATATCTAGTTGGTGTCTAAACTGGATGACCTGAATGGATGATTCTGAAATTATCTCCACGATTCTAGACTCTTCAGCTAAAAATCCCTTCTGCATTCACTGCATGAATCTCTTTCTGAATCTTGCTTGTTGCAGTGAGATCACCTTTCCTCTATACCCAGGTGGGTGTACAACAATCTTTCGCAATCTCAGATCGCAGGCCAACTCTTTCATCCCAGGGATCAATTCAATGAAACGACACTTCACTGACTTCAAGGAAAATATATCCTTCTGAGTGTTCAGAGGCTAAAATGGCATGCAGCATTTCAAATGTGTTCCGACCACAGTCCTATTCAACCTCATTCTGACAGCCCAAAAATCACAACTTCCAGAAGTTGCAATACTTCTTAGTAAGTTAAATAGACAGAAATGTAACTTTGCACATCTTTTGTCAATTCCTTTCCATCCATCCATTATCTGAGGACAAGTGTTTAAATTCCGAGAACTAGTCACACAGCAGACTTGCTGCATTGTCACACATGCTCCATAGGATCACAGCTATGAACAATGTACTCGATTCCTCCATTACATCTAGGTTATGTACAGCTCCTCCGCGCCAGAACTGGAGACACGGTGGTACACAGGTAGGAGGAATACAATTAATAATGAAATAGCATTTTATGTGTACATGATATTGCATAGATATCCAGTAAAATATTCATACCTTTTAGACCTGTAGAAGATCATGAGGGGAATAGATAGGGTGGATACACAGAGTATTTTTCCCAGGGTAGGGGTATCAAGAACTCGAGGGCATTGGTGTATGGTTGGAGTGGAATGATTTGATCGGAACCTGAGGGGCAACTTTTTCCACACAGAGAATGTATGGAATACCGAACAAGCTGCCTGAGGAAGTAGTTGAGACGGGTGCAATAAAACAACATTTAAAAGACACTTGGACAGGTATATGGATAGGAAAGGTGAGGGGAATATGGGTAAATCTTACTAGATTAAATGGGGCACCTTCATCAGCATGGAAGAATTGGGCTGAAGGTCTAGTTTCTTTGCTGTCTGACTATCGCTACATCGGCACACAATCTCTCAATTCAGCACATAACTTTATTATAGATTGCAATGTAGATATTTAACACGATTACATTTAAATATTTAAATTATCTAAAGAAAATCATGAATTGAGCTTCTGAGCAGAGTGATGGTGAATGTTCTGTTTCTCTTCTGTCCTCACAGAGGAAGCATGGTTTTCCAGATCACATGAACGTTGACAGCAAAAGAAAGGGTATGTATATCCGTTTTTAGAAATTAAGAATTTAGCTGCAGATATCAAATGTCACAGTGCGGCAAAGTTTGACTTCAGCTTCTTGGCCTTAAATCAGTTTGGTCATTTGTCATCCCATGAAGAGCAGTCGGTGTCTGTTTCTTCAAAAAAGGGAGATATGGTAATTACCTCCAAACTAACCGCACTCAGCCTCTAACATATAATCGCCGTAAAACCATCAGGCCAGGGCATCCTGTTGCTGAAAGTAATAAACTAAAGTAGATTTGTCTACTTTAGCAGGCACTGGGAAAATTCTACTTGTACCCGAAAGAGCCAAGAAGCAGATGCCGGTGTTGGTATTTGTGTTACTTCATCACAGCTCTGATGCTGCAGCTGAGTTTGGCGCTGAGTTTCATTTGAAGGGAAGCTGTCAGCTGCCTTTGGCAAAAATGCTTTCTGACATGGCCCCAGCACTGAGCAAATCCAGAGACTAAGCCCAGCCCCAGGTAGCTCGTTGGGAAACAGACAGAGTTGTGTTGCAGCAATCCCAGGCAAGCAACTGCCCTTCAATGATTCCATGCAGGAGGTGGGACTGCCTCGTTCCTCCTTGAAAAATAAGTATACAACTGAAGACATGATATCTGTACACTGTGAATGGCTCGATTGTAATCATGTGTTGTATATTCCACTGGCAGGTTAGCACGTTACAAAAGATTTTCACTGTCGGTACATGTGACAATAAACTATACTGAACTGAACTAGATGCAAAGGGAGATCGCTGCCCTCATCAGAGATGCTCGGGCATCTGATGTAGCAAATGAATGAGCAGCTTGTCTCATGTCAATGCACTTCATACCAAGTTTCTAATGAATAGAAAGTGCACCATGCAACCATCTCCACTGCCCCTCCATCCCTTCCCTGTACTTAACTTCCTCCTGCCAGTTTAACAAAGGCAAAACCGACAGCCATGATTTGAAGCAAAATAGGAGAACTCAGCGGGTCAGGCGGCATCTGTGGAGGGCATAGAGTCATTATGCACTGAATTAGGCCCTTCGGCCCAATCCATCGCTGCTGACCAATATGCCCCATCTAAACTAGTCCCATTTACCCATGATTGGCCAAGATCACTCTAAACTTTTCTTATCGATGCACATGTCCAAGTTTTGTTTAATTGTTGTTATTGCACCTGCCCAACTACCTCTTCTGCCAATGGCAACATACAGTCAACAGGTCAGTTGGAAACCCTTCTTCTGTATTCTCCATCTTAATTTTTGTACCTATTTCTTGGGCAAGGAATCCTCACGTCAAGATCTCCAGCACTTCTCCTCTTGGACACATCGGTCTGGTCTTTTGCCTTCCCTCTGTGTTTTCATTTCTAACAGTCAACATGACGTCAATGCCTTGCCTTCTCCACTCCCCTCACCCTCCCCACTCGCCTCAACCCCTCCGAAAACATTTCACCTTGTGCAGTCCTAACCTGTTCCGGAGATCTGGGTGTACTGATGACATCTAGTTATATGCAGGGATAAGACACCTCCCAGTGGCTGCCTGGTGCAAGTGAAAGATCCAGTACCTGATCACAATAAATGCGGTTCCTTCCAGAAACAAGACAATCTGCAGTATTTTAAACTCACCTCCTTGTACTAGTGGAAAGGTTGTCAAATAATCTGCATGTCGATTCTGTAAAAAAGATGGATACACATATCTGAAAACAAATCGTAAAAATACTAAAGTGCCTCTATTCATAGTTTCTAAATATAATGACTGTATCAAAAATAGTACACTTGGATCAAATGTGAGTTGATTTTGCCGAATGTTTTTCCCACATCTTGCAGATGGGAAATGGCAGGCTCTCAGCACACATAGTTGCAGGAAACAAACCGCACAGTAATTTCTGGCAGAGAGTGTAGCCCTCCCTCTACAAGCTTCACCACATCCTCTTCAATACATTTGTTATTCAACACATGAGTGAAGTTAGGATATTTGCACTCTGGATACCCTCCAAATTTGGCAGATAAAGTTAGAGATGGTCAGTTTAAAAATAAATAAGCTTCCTACAAAATGCCAGACACAAGATCTGGTGGTCAGGGATCCCCAAGGAAGTAGTGACCACAGCAGAGTAGAATTTCACAAGTTATAGGAGTAGAATTAGGCCATTCGGCCCATCGAGTCTATGCCATTCAATCATGGCTGATCTCTGTCTCCAAATCCCATTTTCCTGCTTTCTCCCCGTACCCTTTAATCAAGAATTTGTCTATATCTGCCTTAAAAATATCCACTGACTTGACCTCCACAGCCCTCTGTGGCAATGAGTTCCACAGATTAACTACCCTCTGACTAAAGAAGTTCCTCCTCACCTCCTTTCTAAAAGGGTGCCCTTTAATTCTGAGGTTATGACCTCTGGTCCTAGACTCTTCCACCAGTGGAAACATCCTTTCCACATCCACTCTATCTACGCCTCTCATTATTCTGTAAGTTTCAATGAGGTCCCCCCTCAACCTTCTAAACTCCAGTGATGTCAAACACTCTTCATATGCTAACCCACTCATTCCTGGAATCATTCTTGTATTTCAGTTTCAGGTACTGTTTGAGCATGAATATCACAGGACAAAACCAGAGTTTACGACTTAAGTAAGGACAACGACAATGGAATGAAGGTTGAATTATCTGGTGTGTAGGAAAATAACTGCAGATGCTGGTTCAAATTGAAGGTAGACACAAAATGCTGGAGTAACCCAGCGGGTCAGGCAGCATCTCAGGAGAGAAGGAATGGTTGAGAAGGTCTCGACCCGAAACGTCACCCATTCCTTCTCTCCTGAGATGCTGCCTGACCCGTGGAATTATCTGGAGTGGACTGAGTAAACTACGCCAAGTTTCGTAAGCTGAGAGATAGGTCAGTAGATGACCAATAGCAGATATATAAATAGCTCGTTCATAATGCTAAGCTGAAATTTATCCCAACTAGAAAGAGGGATTCCATGAGAAAAAAAGAACCATCCTTGGCTAACAAAAGGATAATGTTAAATCGGGTCCACAAAGTAAGAAGAACTATTGGTATTGGTTTATTATCATTACCTGTACCGAGATAGAGTGAAATGCTTTGTGTGTTATCCAGTCAAATTAAATCATACCATACATGAGTACAATTAAGCCATGCACAGCGGATGTGATTCTCTTGTTCAAGAAGGAATGAAGGCAAAAGGCAGGAAGCTATAGTTAGTTTGTTTAATATCTATCAAATCACAGAAGAAAGAGCTAATCATTTTGGAAAGCTTAATCTAATTAAACCAAATCAATATGGTTTCAAGGAAGGAAAATAATTTTCGGCAAATTGGCTTGAATTTTTTGATGATGTTCAAGCAGAGTTGTGGAGAGGACCTATAAATATCAGGCAGTTGTACTTCTAGAAGACAGTTGACAAGGTTACGTATAAATGGCTGATGCACAGGTTAAGAGCTGCTGGGATTGGAGTGGGTGTGTTAGCAGGGACTAAAAGTTGGTTATTACTTGGAAAATAGAGAGCAAGAATAAATGGGTCATTTTCTATTTGGAAGGATGTAACTATTAGAGTGTTGCAGGAATCAGTTCTTGGCCTTCAGTTGTTTATTATTTTTTGCCTAAGAGAGTTGAGGAGGCCAACTCATCAAAAATATTTAAAGTGGAGTTAGACATATTTTTGAAAATGGGGCAAGGGGAGTCTGACACTGAGGAGGAGTTGAAGTCCTGAGTAGAACAGCCATATTGAATGGCTGACTCCTGATCCTATGGGATCTTGTATGGGAAGTCCTAATGACTGCCAAGTAACCACTCTGGAGCTGAAAATTAACTATCTCACGTATGGTGTTTCACACAATCAGAATTTTATTCTTTTCAAAGGTAAAATACAGTAGAAGCAGGAAATCTGAAATAATAAGAGAAACTGCTGGAAATTCTCAGCAGGTCGGACAACATTGAGATCACAATAACGTCTGAGGCTGCTGCATCTTTCTCTTGCACCTGCCACAACCTGGCACCTCATCCGGCTTCCGTGATGATGGATGGATGGGAATCCAGATGCTAAGTGCTGACAAGCTACAATATCATTGCCAATCCTAACCAATGATATGGGTAGACTTTTCGATGTTTTCAGACAACAGATCAGACAGTTGGAGGCAGGGAGTTTGTGCTGCCCGTACAATTTCCAGTTTTGGATAAATGATGTGGCAATTACCCATCATCCATTTTACAGTGAATCAAATAGACCGGAGACTGGCTATTGTGATGGGTGAGAATCTCAGGAAGAAGTGGACGTTTGGTATTTCTGCTGCCTGTGTGTGGTTGCCAGTGCTTCAGCCTTTGCTTTAGGGCTCTCAACATTGACTCCTCCTGCTGATATCTGTTTAATTGCCCAACACTACTCCTGATCAGATGTGGCTTTGATATTATCCATCATCAGTGAAATCACTAAGCTCTATATCCTGCATGCAGGTTTTGTTGGAGTAGGAAAATAACTGCAGATGCTGGTACAAATCGAAGGTATCACAAAATGCTGGAGTAACTCAGCGGGTCAGGCAGCATCATGGCAGACTGAGGGACATCAGTCTGAAGAAGGGTCTCGACCCAAAACGTCACCCATTCCTTCTCTCCATGATGCTGCCTGCTGAGTTACTCCAGCATTTTGTAATACCTGCAAGTTTTGTTGATTAGTTTTCACATAATGCTGTCTTATAGGTGGATGCAGGCGAGGGAGGTGATTGGCAGATGGGTAGTGAGGGGAGGGATCATGGGCAGATCGTTGGTAGGGGAGATGATAGGCAGATTTGAAGTCTACCCTGTCTGCCAATCACCCCCCTCACCTGTATCCACCTTTCACTTGCCAGGCTTTGTCCAGCCTCCACCACTTTTTTCCAACTTTCTTCCCCCCTACTACAATCAGTCTGAAGAAGAGTCCTGACCCGAAAAGTCATTTGACCATTACCTCCACCAATGCAGCCTGGCCCGCTGAGTTCCTTCAGCAATTAGTGTTTTGCTCTTTAATAGCTTAAGCCAGTTAGCGAGTATAGAATCTTTACTCTGCCACCAAAACGGGACAGACTTAAATGCCAAAGAACAATGAAGTAATGGCGCTCTCAGTTCTATAAGCACAACTGGAATGGGTTCAGGCAAGAGGCTGATGTACATCAGACTCAAGGTGAGGGTGAGGTCCACCATTCTGCTCCACAAATGAGTGGTGAGAATTCCCTGCTTTTACATGATACCTAACTTAATTCAACTCTGAAAGCTGAGGCAATTTGAAATATAATTATTGCTAATTACGGCCGTCATTTTCTCAAACTCAAAATGATTTCTCGGAATGATCATGACACAGCAGTGACTCACTGATTACTGGTGAGCTACACAGAACTGATCCCCTGTAATTACCTTCCATTGGTGTTGCCTTATTATTGCCTCATGTACTGAGATACAGAGAAAAGCTTTTGTTTGCTTGCTATCCAGTAAAATCGTACCATACATTAGTACAATCAAACCATACACAAGTACAACAGAGAAAAATGCGGTATATATTGTTACAGCATTACAATCACGGAGGAAAAAGTGCAAGGCCCGCAATGAGGTAGGTTGGAAGATCGGGACTACACCTTAGCTTATGGCGGCAGCGTTCAGTAGTTTGATAACACCAGGGGAAAAACTTCCTGAATCTGGTGGTACATTCTTTCATGTTTTTCTATCCTCTGCCCGATGAGAGAGGGAATAACTGGGGTGGTAAAGGGTCTTGATTATGCTGGCTACTTTCCCAAGGCAGCATTGAGTGTAGATGGAGTTGATGTGGGGAGCCTGGTCTGTGTGGTGGACTGGGCTACATCCACAAGTCTCTGCAATTTCTTGCAATTTTGGTTCTTCCCAGACTGAGCTGTGATGTATCCGGATAGTATGTTTTTTACTTTGGTTTTATTTCATTGAGAATCGTAATAGTGATAAGCATCATTTTACATTGATTTATATTTTTCAATCACTGAAACATAAAGTAAAGTGCTAAGCAGCATTTTTATAGATTTATATTTCTTGATCACTAGAACATAGTGAAGTGCTAATGATTATTGAGGTTCGATGTGCTGTGCTCTGGGAAAAAGGATACACTTTGTTTTCATCAATATTCTGATCGTTTCCTCTTCAATCGCACCGGGATGAATATTGTATGAACATCACGTTCATCACACCTGAGAATTTTCAACATTTTGAATGAGGTTTGATTTAGTCACAATTAATTCCCTCCACTACCCTTTGAGTCCCAGACCAGACCAGGGCCCCATTGCAGCGGTCACATCGCCAACTGCTGCTCTTCGATCTTGGCCTCTCCTGCACAAATTGATCCTGAGGACAGCATGTTGGTGGGAATTGAGACTTCTGCTGTATAGAAGGATCTGGCGGGGAGGCCTCTTCTCACCACCAGCCCAGCAAGGTCGTGGTGTCTGAGAGTTCTGGGGATGAGGCGTTCTGTGCAGGGAATGATCTGAGAGGATGCACCACCTCCTTCACCTACAAGGCTTGGTGACATTCCACGCAGACGGCTTCCTGATTGGCTTCTGGTCAAAGGCATTTCACTATACATTTCTTTCTACAAAGTATATTTAGGATGCATTGTCCAATTGAAAGGAATTCCCAATCTTTACACCATTAACTTCACTATAATTTAACATCTGTATGACCAATGTCAAGAGTTGGGAGTGTTTAATCATCATATGTACCAGCTACAGAACAATGAAATTCTTACTTGCATGATAAAGTCCTGGGAAAACATGTGCTTGGGAGACCTTTTTCATTTTGATAAATGAGCATTATGATAATGGTTACTTGACATTTTCTTCCCCCCACCTGCTCCCCCCCCTTCACCTGCTTCCCTGCCCCACCCTCATCTGCTCCCTCATCACCTCCCCTGGCTTGTCATTCCCCCCCCCCCCCCCCCCATCCTCACCCGCTCCCCCGCCCCATCTCCTCCCCACCATTAACTGCTCCCCCATTCCACCTGCACACACTCCCCCACCCCTCCCTCACTATTTGGTTCACTTGACCTGGATGTCACCAGGGAGTGCAACAGACTTGTTTGGTCTGAGTGAACAAAGATGAATTTCTATCTCAGTCTTTCCAAGAAACAGAGAAAACCCATGAAATATGTCACAAGCTTTTTATATAACATCCATAAATATATAAATGATAGCTTACATTTTATGATTTGCAGAAGGATGGAGGTTCTTTCATACTTGTACTTCCAATTTTAAAGATTCCATTTCTCGTCACAGTCTTTGATATGGCAAAGTCTCTGCAGATCCCTGCAGCTCGGAAAGCACAGGCGTCTGCATTGAGTTCCCTCTCTCTCCTCATGTCACAAAGCTTTTGAATTGAAGTAAGCTATGCTACATTTGTAGAATTATTCATGCGTTGATATTCCATCGCTAAAGTTTTACTGGCACTGAATATTCAAACAGGCTTGTGAAAGAAAATAGCCTCCGGTATGCTGCAGGCATTCAAGGTGAATCAATGTGCATTTATTTTATAAATTCCACTCCAACTTTATCTCAGGACAATAGCGATCGGGACCCAGTTGGATAAAATTGTGGAGAATGGGCAAAAACATTAAGACCAGTTTTGATCTAATTATCTAATTATATAACTTTTTCCTTCCAGATTTTTCTCCTCCGAACTTCTCCTTGGAATATACCGTGACTGGTAGCTCATCCACGAGACTGTTATGTATAATCAGACAGAAATTAGAGAGAAACAAGTTATTTGGTTCAATGAAATGGAGACACACGAGACTGCAGATGCTGGAATCTGTAGCAAAATAAGAAGAGCAGCTGGAGGAACTCATGGTCAGGGAGCATCTGTGGAGGGAAATGGGATGTCAATGTTTTGAGTCAAAATCCTTTATCTCGACCATTTATCTGGACCACTTCCAAGGCCTCTTTTCCCTATCATGATCTCCCCTTTTGTTCCCACATGCCTCCACTCATTGTTCTATTTGTACTCTTATCAAACAAGAATATGCAGCCTTTCATTCTCCACTCATCACCTCCCATCCTCTGTTGCTATTTGCACCCTTCCCTTCCCCACTTGACTCCATCTGCCAATCAGCCCCCATCCTCACCTATCACTTCCTAGCTCTTGGGCCACACCTCCTCCAACACTTTGTACTGGCATCTTCCCTTCTTCTCTTTCAGTTTAGGTAAGGGGCCATGACCTGAAATTGTGCCTGTCCATTCCCTCCACAGTTCCTGACTGACCCACCGAGTTCCTACATCTGCTCTCCTTTTATGGTTATTTTGTTTAGTTGGACTATAGTCTTCTTTGTGTTCCACATGAGCCTATCCAATTGCACCAAACCCCGATGCATAGCCTCAGGAGTCAGCACATGGGCACTATTGTCCCAATGACCCTGATTGGTTTGTGTTTACAGACTGCTGAACCTTGCAATTGTCTCTCGGTACTTACAGCCCACTGGGAGTACTTGTCACCATTGGGAGGGACCAATTCCAAGCTAAAATAAACATTCCTCATCTACTTGTTTTACAGCATCATTTAAGCCAGAAAACCACTTACAAACACTCTACTTCCTCCAGGGTTTCCTGGGCTTACTTAAATTTAAACATTTTTGAAAATTATTAAAAATCGTTCTCCATGTATACAGGTAGGTGGGTCTGAAACTCCTGCACCAACCTGTTTTCACATATCTACACACTCTAACACAGGGTAACAAAGAAGGAGTGCTGACAAGGGAGACACCCACCGACAAGGGAGACCGTTGTAGTCTGGCATGTTGGCCTCTACAGTGCTGAGGTCAGGCACCATCTCTTGGACACCTCCTCATAAACTACTCCTGTGGAGTTTGACTCCACAGACAAACACCAAATCATCAACTCCCAGTCTGTTTCTGATCTAATGACCTCTGATGATCTCCCCTCATAGTCTCCAACCTGCTTGTACTCTGGCTTCTATCTGATTTTTTTTTTAAACTCCAGACTCCAGTCTTTTTTTGTAAACCATCACCTGCAGTTCCTTGTTTCTATGTACAAAAAAGGATGTGAGTCACGATGTAGTCCTAGTTGCAAAATGTTCACCTGTGAACCCCCCAAATACCAGAAAAGATCAGTGGCCAAAGAGAGCAGTGACTTTTTAAATTGTATCTGAATTCTCAGCAGGAACCCATTCCTGCAATGTCCTCTGCCATTGTTTGAGATTGTGCTGATTTGCATTTCACCTCCATTCTGTTCACATTGCAGCCCTGAACATAGTTGACCAGCTAAAATATATTGATCTCAGATGTAAAGTTATTAATTGAGCTGGCATCCACCTCTTTAGAAGGAAAGTGTTTCACACTTCTACCAACTGTGTCTGTGTCTGTGCTGAACACCTGCCACCTTATGCATTATTTTCATTATTCTAGAATATTGTGACTCCATGCTGAATTGCAAAAAGCTGTGATTGCCATAGTCTGCACTGAATCTGAAAAGTCACCTGTCCATGTTCTCTGCTGTTCCAGGTGTGGACTCATATATCGGCGAGACCAAGCGCAAATGCGGCGATCATTTCGCTAAATGCCTCCACTCAGTCCGACTAGGCATATGTGATCTCCCAGTTGCTAAACACTTTAACTCTCCCTCTTATTCCCATACTGACCTTTCTGTCCTGGGCCTTCTCCACTGTCAGAGTGAGGCCAAAAATGCATATTGGAGGAACAGCACCTCCTATTTCGCTTGGGCAACTTACAGCCCAGCAGTATGAGTATTGATTTCTCTAACTTCAAGTAACTTGGCCCTCATTGCGAGAGGATTTGAGTTTAGGAGCAAGGAGGTCCTACTGCATTGTACAGGGCCCTGGTAAGACCACACCTAGAGTATTGTGTGCAGTTTTGGTCTCCTAATGTGAGGAAGGACATTCTTGCTATTGAGGGAGTGCAGCGTAGGTTCACCAGGTTAATTCCAGGGATGGCGAAACGGACATATGATGAAAGAATGGGTCGACTGGGCTTGTATTCACTGGAATTTAGAATGATGATAGGGGATCTTATAGAAACATATAACATTCTTAAGGGATTGGATAGGCTAGATGCAGGAAAAATGTTTCCCATGTTGGGGGAGTTCAGAACTAGGGGTCACAGTTTAAGAATAAGGGGAAGGCCATTAAGGAATGAGATAAGGAAAAACTTTTCACCCAGAGAGTTGTGAATCTGTGGAATTCTCTGCCGCAGAAGGCAGTGGAGGCCAATTCACTGGATGTTTTCAAGAGAGAGTTAGATATAGCTCTTACGGCTAACAGAATCAAGGGATATGGGGGAAAAAGCAGGAACGGGGTACTAATTTTGGATGATCAGCCATGATCATATTGAATGGCTGTGCTGGCTCGAAGGGCCGAATGGCCGCTTCCTGCACCTATTTTCTATGCCATCTTCCCCTCAGCCAACAATGAACCATTCTACATCTCCTTGATCAACATCTGCTTTGATCTACTGTTTTCACACCTTCCATATCTCTAGTTTCCCCTGATTCTCCTGACTGTCAATCTGAAGTAATGTCTCAACCGGAAATGTCACCCATTCCTTCTCTCCAGAGATTATGCCTGTCCCACTGAGTTAGTCTAGCAATTTGAGTCATTCTCCAGAGATAAAATCTCCTCCCATCATGAACTATGCATTCTAATCCTGTACACATTGCTTCATCGTGGAGCAACAGGTGTAAATCAGATGTTGCACTGCTGATTATTTGTTTTTTCTGCACAATTATATGGCTTATAAATTCATCAACTATTAGCTGGAAACTGAAAAAACTATCTGATAGAATTACAGTTTCTGCTTCTTGCAGGAGAATTCAGCACGAAGACATTGTCCCTAGTGTGTTCCTCTGCAGTTTTCTGTTCGTTTACACAAGCCAGGTAATTATAAGTTTCAGTTCACAGGAGGTTCCTATTTACGCTGACCATTAGGTGAGTTGGGAGAAAGCTAAATGGTGTTCTGGATTCTCTGTTGCACTGCAAAGAAAGCAACTCCCTTTGAAAATGACACAATGGCAAAACTGTTTCAGAGCACGAACCTTCCCTTTGTCCTTCTTTAAAAAAAAGCTTTTTTGCAAACTAAATGACCAATATCTGATTATGGTGTCCTCTTTGTGACCTCCCCATCACACTGCCTTTCAAGATGCTGCATGGTGTATCTGAGGAAGCCACAAGACCAAAGTCACCCCCTTCATCTCTGTGAAAGTAGCAATGAAATGGCTTGTGGTCTGCCTCTCGTACAATGTGTCTGCATTGTGATTATCAGCAATGAGGATGTTTTCCATGTCATGGTATTGTTTACAATACATAACATTTAAAACATTTTATCAGTGCTCCATGGACAAATGAGAGATTGGCCAGAAGTGCCTCTTCCACAGCTCTTCCCACAGTTTTCTGAGACCAGACATTTAGAAATGCATTTTTTATTATTATTACACTCTGGGTTTCTATCTCACGGACTATCCCTGCTATAGATTATTTCAGTGACTTTTAATTTCTTCCAATTGGATTTCTTTCCAATCTGCAGTTAAATTACAATTGGTGTATCTCAAGGTGCCTGGGGTTTGTGAACTTCTTCTTATCATGTCCACAACATGCTAGATATTGTGTTTCAGCCACAACTGAGCACAACTCTTAGCAATATCATTGTTCTCTGCGAGGTTCTCAGCTTTGCATTCGTGTTCCAATAGAGGACATCTCAATAGGTGCTCCATAGTTTGCGGTTCAGTGCCACATATGCAGATGACATCTTCAGTATCTATATAACCCCACTTCTTGAGAGTCGCTTTACAACGACCAGTACCAGCTCTCAGTCTGTTGAGGCATTTCCATTCAGCCCAGCTTGATTCGGCCCCAGGAGGAAGTTTTTCTTCGGCACTTATGGACAGGGATGTTGTTGATGGGAGATTGGCTAGTCTCTCTTCCCATAACGCAACTCTAGTACCTTCAGCTTCAGCATTTGGTTCAACTTCATTGAGGAAGCTTTTCCTGGACTTTAGCCGACTCTTTGCGGGTTCATGGCCTAATAGGGGATGTCGTACATCTGTGGTCTGGCGATGGCGTTCTCTACTGCTTACTGCACTGCGACGAATCTCTGGTGGTGCTATACCAGATAGTATGAATAGGCTGTCAGTTGTTGTTGGTCTAAGACATCCAGTGATAAGGCGGCAGGTTGTATTGATGGCTGGATCAATCTTCTTAGCATGGGCTGATCTTTCCCATACTGGGCATGCATACTCTAATGTTGAGTAGCAAAGGGCCAAGGCAGTTGATCGTAGAGTGTCAGGAATTGTGCCCCATCTTGTTCCAGTAAGTTTGCTGACAATGTTGTTTCTTGCACAGACTTTAGCTTTTGTCTTCTCAATGTGGGTCTTGAAGGAGAGACAACGATCTAAGGTGAATCCTAGATATACTGGGTGATCACAGTTTTCAAGATGGGTACCAGACCAAGCGTTCAGTCAGCGTTTGGCTTCTCGGTTGCGCAGATGGAATGCACACACCTGTGTCTTTGATGGATTTGCATGGAGATGGTTCTCTTCGTAGTAAGGTGTTAGTTTGTTGAGGACATTTGAGAATGGTTCTTCAACAGCACTGAAGTCACTGTCTTGGGCAGCTACACCAAGGTCGTCTGCATAGATAAAGCGACATGTACCTTCACTTTGAGGTTGGTTGTTAGTGTAGATGTTGAAGAGTATTGGTGCAAGCATACTTCCCTGTGGTAATCCGTTCTTGAGTTTCCGCCATCTGCTCTTCTTACTACCCAGTTCGACAAAGAAGTACCTGTTCTCTAGCATCCTTTCAATCAATTCTGTTAGACGGATGTCCTTGGTATGCTCCAGGATCGTGGAGAAGGCATCTATGGTTAACAGCGTCGTAAGCAGCTGAGAGGTCGACAAACACAACACCAGTTACTTTCCCTTCCTCAAAACCATCTTCAATGTGCTGAGTGAGGTTGAGTACTTGGCTCGTCGTAGACTTGCCGGGGCAGAAACCAGCATGCTCTGGGATGAGGAGATCAATGACAGGTCCAACTCTGTCAAGTATCAGGCGTTCAAAGAGCTTGTATGTATGACTCAGAAGCGAGACTGGCCTGCAGCTCTTAGGAATCGATGGATCTTTCCCGGGTTTCAGGAGTGCTAGTACATGTGCTTTCTTCCAGACCTTAGGAAGCTTGTGGGTAGACAAGCAGTGGTTGTACAGCTGTAACAGCCATTTCTTAGCAACAGGTCCAAAGTTCTTCATCTGCTCTGTTGAGATGTTATTCCGGCCAATTGCTTTTCCTGGCTTCAGTGAAGAGATGCCCTTTTCCAGCTCTTCCATAGTCATGGGTCGAGTGTGCCCAGGGTTTTTGCTGTACTTCTTGCAGCCAAGTTTGATCTTGTGCTTCATCTTTCCACTTTTGCTGTTCTGTAGCAATTGGTTGGCAACTTGATTTGCAGTGACTTTGGGCGGTTGAGGTGGTGCTTTCGGGTCGCCACGAAGCTTTCGGATGGTGGACCATGCTTTCGTGCTGTTTTTTGGTAGAATCTATCAAGACTTGCCAAGTCTTACGACGCTCCTGAGATATGCATTCTATCACTTTCTCGCCCATTTCGGTTGTTTCATTAGAGAAAAGATCTACAAACATGGCAACATACTCTTCATATAATTCTGAGCTTTCTTTGGAAAGTCCAGGTATATATTGCATCTTACAGCCCCGTGGGATATGCAAGTTCAGCAAAGCAGTCTTAATTGCTTGACATTGGTGCAATACGCTTGATTTTTTGCTCCATCTCGTCAGAGAACCCTTTCCAGTCCAATTTCTTGTAATTAAAGTGCCTCTTGAAAGGAACAATGGTTGGTCTTACAGCTGCATTGACTTGGATGCCAATAGGCTGATGTTGGCTCGCTGGGATAGGATCCAACACAATCTTCTGACACAGACCTGCGATGTTATCGGTGACAGTGGCTAGATCTGGGTGGTAACCACATCTCCAACGGGCACTGTGGAATGACGATGGTAGCTTGGGGTCATGGATGAGACTAAATTGGTTGGTGTCCATCCATTCCTCTACTGCTTCTCCATCTTTGTTAGATTCCTTGTACCCCCATTGGGTGCTATGGCTGTTGAAATCACCAATGATGATCTGTGGTTTACTGCCCACTTGTGGAACAAGTGCAGGAACTTGAAGTCAACTGTTAGTGGCTTGTAGACAGATGTTACTACGACACTACTCAACTCTACTGTTAGGACTTTGATGTTGTCATCTGAAATGGATGTAGCTTCTGTAACCGAACTCGCTTTGACAAAGATAGCACTGCCATACTGGCGACTAGGTCGCTCGATGACGAGTACCATGCCAGGTATGGATGGGCGGTTGTTATTGCTCCCCCTGTGGGTCTTTGTAATAAGGTGGTCAAATTAAGAGCGCAGATAGGTTTCTGATTGCTATAATGGAAACTTAGCCACAGGGTAACCAAGGCTGGGAGATAAATATCCTCGGATATTTCATGTTTAGAAAGGACACGTAAAATGGAAATAAAGGTCGGGTGGTACTTTTAGTTTGGGATAACTGTGCTATCAATCTGGATGGAGTTAAGAAGTACCAAGGAGCAAAGACATTGAAAGGGGCTGTGAATAGACCTCCAAACAGTAATAACAATATAACAATATAACAATATAACAACTACAGCATGGAAACTGGTCTGTCCGGCCCTACCAGTCCACGCCGACCATTCTCCCTGACCTAGTCTCATCTACCTGCACTCAGACCATAACCCTCCAATCCCCTCCTATCCATATACCTATCCAATTTACTCTTAAATAATAAAATCGAGCCAGCCTCCACCACTTCCACCGGAAGCCCATTCCATACAGCCACAACCCTCTGAGTAAAGAAGTTCCCCCTCATGTTACCCCTAAACCTTTGTCCCTCAATTCTGAAGCTATGTCCCCTTGTTGGAATCTTCCCCACTCTCAAAGGGAAAAGCCTACCCACGTCAACTCTGTCCGTCCCTCTCATAATTTAAAAAACCTCTATCAAGTCCCCCCTCAACCTTCTACGCTCCAAAGAATAAAGACCCAACCTGTTCAACCTCTCTCTGTAGCCTAAGTGCTGAAACTCAGGCAACATTCTAGTAAATCTCCTCTGTACCCTCTCCATTTTGTCGACATCCTTCCTATAATTTGGCGACCAGAACTGCACACCATACTCCAGATTCGGCCTCACCAATGCCCTGTACAATTTCAACATTACATCCCAACTTCTATACTCGATGCTCTGATTTATAAAGGCAAGCATACCAAACGCCTTCTTCACCACCCTATCCACATGAGATTCCACCTTCAGGGAACAATGCACAGTTATTCCCAGATCCCTCTGTTCCTCTGCATTCCTCAATTCCCTACCATTTACCCTGTACGTCCTATTTTGATTTGTCCTACCAAAATGCAGCACCTCACACTTATCAGCATTAAACTCCATCTGCCATCTTTCAGCCCACCCTTCCAAAAGGCCCAAGTCTCTCTGTAGACTTTGAAAATCTACCTCACTATCAACTACTCCACCTATCTTAGTATCATCTGCATATTTACTAATCCAATTTGCCACACCATCATCCAGATCATTAATGTAAATGACAAACAACAGTGGACCCAACACAGATCCTTGGTAGTGAAAGGGACAGATCAAATAGGAAACAGATCAAATAGGAAATTAAAGAGACATGCTTCAAACATCAGCAATCATGGGTGACTCAGATCTACATATAAACTGGATAAATCAATTGAATTGTGGAGGACGAACTCCTGGAGTGTGTAATGGGAAGGCTTTTTAGATCAGTGTTGTGTGCAGCCAACTGGGGAATGGGCTATCCTAGACTGGGTGTTGTGTGACGAGAAAGGGTTAGTTAATGTTCTAGGTATACAGAGTCCATTAAAGAAGGATAACCTTAACATGTTTGAATTTTCATTAAAAAGTTCAAATAAAATCAAGGATCCTAAAGCTAAACGAAGGAGGTTATGAAGGTAAATGGGGCACGTGTCAGTTAGAGATTTTGGAGTTTGATTTAATAGCATGTCGATGGATAGTTAATGGCTAAGGAATGAATGAGATAAGGCTAAGGAGAGAGGAAGAATATGTATTGAGACGGAGGATCCAACATGATCATACTGAATGTCTGACACCATCTACATTCTCTGCATCGACAGTATGATCCTGCTACCCAGAATTTCTGGTCAGCATTTAATCGGTTTTTAACAACCATTCAGGATATAAAAGGTGAATCAAATTGTCTAACTCATCAAAAATCCACTGTGATTGGAAGTATATGTTCCTTCATTTACACCCATCGTACACTCTTCTGAACCGTCACTCTCTCTTATGACCTCATGTGGAATTCATTACATCTGTACTTCCTATATTCTAGATTACTTTTACATTGACCTTCTCTTTGGTTTAAAGCACATTGGATGATGTAACTACATTTTATTGCACCTTTCATTATGTCAGCATGTCTCACAGCATATCACTGTCAATTAAGTATTTCTGGAGAGCAGTACAAGGGTGTCCACAGCTAATATATGCACAGCAAGCAACTCTAAACAGCTGATGATAATTACCAGGTAATCTGTTTTTTTGCAATATCGGTTGAAGAACAACTATTGACCAGAATTCTAGGACAACGCTCCCTGATTCTTAAATTATTACCATGGATTTTTTAATGGTGACCTGAGACCAAGTTATGCAACCTTCATTTAACCATCATCTCACACACTGCATACTGTACAACACTCATTATTGTAGTGGAGTATCAGTTTAGATTGTGTTTCTGATTCTGTAGTGAAATATGATTGCCAAACTTTCTGACTTCCAATCCACTGAGCTAGTACTATTCAGAAAAACATTCAACGTATTATTTTCAGTTATTATCTAAGTATAGATTTGATTGTCCGATCGATACTTTGCTTATATTCAACTTAAAATATAACCAGAATCCAGATGGTATTTCTGTACACGTGTAACTGCAAACCTTAAACGAGAAAAACAGAGTGTTTAAAACCAACAGTTGTTGAGGGGTAGACACAAAATGCTGGAGTAACTGAGCAGGTCTGGCAGCATCCCTGGAGAGCATGGATAGGGAACATTTCGGGTCAGAACCCTTCTTCAGTTGTTGAGGGATGTAATTTAGTAGGTATCAATAGTATAACTGTTTTGAATTTCACTCATCCTGTTACGAGTTACAAGAAGTCTTGTTGGTTTTGTGTGAGCTTCATTTACTGTGCTGTGGCTATCAAGTATAGTACCGTGAAATGTTTGCAATGGCATAGTTGCACAGTTTGATCTGCAAATGTTACTGGATAAACTACGTGCATCCAAAGTGTTTAGCAAGTTCTACTTTACTTGTGTTTATCGCTTTTCAATTCTTTGCTCAGACTGAGAGTTTTGCTGAAAAAAAATCATTGAGTGACTTGCAGTAAAGAAAAGGAACACTGAATTGCAAATCACCACAAATTGTACAACGGCTTACACCACTCTGTCTTTGGCTTCAGAAAAACAGGATCTTAATTTTAATTTCCCTGTGAATTTCACAGAATTGCTGTGTTCGTATATTATGTGACCAGAAAACTTGACACGGAAAATATAGAATTTAACAGTGGAAGTGGTGTTTACGACATAGTAATTTTCAGTGACTGCCAAGCTCAGAAATTTCTCAAGGTGATGTTGGGAATTAATGGTGTAACATTTCTACTTTTCTCTTGCTTGCTTTATTTCCTCTTTCTTAATCAAATCTTAAACCAAATCCATTGAGCGTTTAATTTGACTCTATTTTGCCCTCCTCATTCCTTTATAGTTTATTTCTCTATCGATAAATCTTGGCTTAATGGGATGTGTTACAGGTTCTATGGTTCTATCACACACTGAACTTCCCCATTTCCTGTAGCTCTTCCCTATTCTTCTCACACTTCCAGCAACTTGCACAGTATACTGCACTGTACTATTGGAAACAATTCCTAGTACATTGTTCTTCTATCTTTAAATCCTAAGTGATCTGTTATACATTCACATTATTGCAAGCTTCATTTCAGATTTCTTTTATTCCTGTAGCCTAATCAATTTTAAGACCTTTTGTTTATATTTCAAAGTTCCACCATCTGCAGTATTTTGTTTTTGTGCCCTATATTTAATTATTTTCAATCCAAATAAAGGGTTCTAAAATTGTGTTATGTATATCCCTGGTGGTATACCAGACATATCCGGGGAGTTCAAAGGAACAAAGTGTATAAAGGCTTTGGGGAAAAACCATGATTGAAGCAATTAATGCAAACAGCTCCAGAGCTGAAGTAATGATGTTAGATCTTTGTTGAACGTCTAGAATTACATATGGATGAAGCAGTTTGCAATAGACATCCGGGCAACTCAAAATAACAACATGCACTAGAGAACAAATAATAAATCAAATGTTTAATTATTTCATGTGACATTCCTAATAGTAAAAAACATGTCAGCTTCTTCTGTAATTGCAGACACCAAATTGAAGAGCAGATTTGAAGATTAAATCAGACAGCCATTTATAAATGATTCTGTCTCAAATTAATCAGAAAATGTAACACTTAAAAAGTTAAAAGTATAAAACGTGCTGGCGCCCTAGCTGATAAATGTGGAACTGAGTAAGCAAAATACATTTTGGAATGCCTTTTTTTAAACACGGGTGTGGTAATAGCAAAATACCTAGAAATATTCAGCAAATCAGTCAACAACTGTAAAATGCTGACGTTTCACATCAAATGTGGGTAGTTTTCACAGAAGTGGATAAAGTTAGAAAAAGTCAAGAAGGACTTTCTAAAAGGAAAGAGATAAGACGAAGTGAAAGATTGGGGAGATGACATTTACTAGAGTTCTACTAGATACCTGATCATAACAGAAACCAATAAAAAAGACAAATGGAGGTTTTATTGAAGAGAGATGTTTTAAAAGAAATACAGCAAGGAAACGTGCTCATCGGGTTCACGTCAACCACCCGTTCACACTTCTATTTTTAAGGTGGACTTTAACGAAAAACAGTGAAAATATTTAGAAATCAAATAAAAACAGAAAATGCTGGAAATTTAATTATATGTTTACTTTGTAATAAAGAATTAGACAATTAGCGCGGTGGCGCGGCGGAGGCGAGACAGGATGGTTCCAGCCTCCCACCCCCAGGGGCGGTGCGGTGCGGCGACCGCTGGGCGAGTCCCGGGTAGTTCCAGCCTCCCACCCCCAGGAGCGGTGCGGCGACCGCTGGGTGAGTCCCGGGTAGTTCCAGCCTCCCACCCCCAGGGGCGGTGCGGGCGACCGCTGTGCGAGTCCCGGGTAGTTCCAGCCTCCCACCCCCAGGGGCGGTACGGCGATCGCTGGGCGAGTCCCGGGTAGTTCAAGCCTCCCATCCCCAGGGGCGGTGCAGGCGACCGCTGGGCGAGTCCCGGGTAGTTCCAGCCTCCCACCCCCAGGGGCGGTGCGGCGGCCCTGGGCGCGCTGTGGCGGCCGAACGGGGCGGGCTCAGCCTTCAGACGGGCTTTTCTTTTTAAAAGTCCTTCTCTGTGGGCGCCGTCCTCCCGCTGCTGTAGCTTCGGGACTGAGCGAGAGAGAGACCGCGGCATCCTCACCTCAACCCAGCCGTTGGTGGAGCGGGCACAGCTGCGGCGCCGCGACACGATGGGGATCGAGTGAGCGCGGGCTGTCCGGCGGGTGCGGCGCGGCCAGGGCCGGGGCCGGGAAATGTCCGGCAAGCTGGAGAAACCAGGTGAGGGACAGGCGCCGTCGGAGGGACCGGGCCGTGAAGGTCATGAAGCCCCGAGCAGGAGCCCAGGCTACCTCTGCCCGCACGAGAGTCCAAGGCTCCTGGTGCTCGGTAGGCCTCGGGGTCCCCGTTCAGCTGCTCTGCCGCATCATTTATTTATTTACTTCACGTCGATAATCATTAACTGGCGGGGAAGTGTTGTACTACTGCCACTTTCGGGGAATGCGCCAGTACATTCCTCTCCCTTCAGAGTCGCTGGTCACCGGGACGTGCTGATCATTGTAAGAATCGGTCAGGGGAGCAGCTTTGCGCCGGTGGCATCCGGGCTGTGATCATTTCACACGCCCCCTGCTTGACTGCTTCAATACATCGAGCATCGCCAGCGGCTCTCCTGGGACAGAAAGATGAATGAGGGGCGGGATGGGGTGAGAAGAGGGTTTGGGGAAGTTCAGAAAAATGTGTTGCACAAGTAAAGGAGAAGGGAGAGAGGGGGGGGGGGGGGGAGGATGACCACCTGTCATTCCAGCCTCCCTTCCTCTGGCCATCTTGCAGATGTCACTGATTTATGGGGAGGGGGATGCAGACCTATTCTGAAGAAGACCTAGTCTGAAGAAGGGTCTCGACCCGAAACGTCATCCATTCCTTCTCTCCCGAGATGCTGCCTGACCTGCTGAGTTACTCCAGCACTTTGTGAATAAATACCTTCGATTTGTACCAGCATCTGCAGTTATCTTCTTATGCAGACCTATTGTATGACTTCGTGACATTACTGCATGTTTGTGCGTTGATGTCCTGTGCTGTCTGTACATTCCCATGTACATTGCAGTGATTCAACTCCATGTGACAAGATTGTTCCACCTCTGATTCAGCATGAGGTCAGTAATAATCATCCATACCCATCTTCTTTTCCTCCTCTGTCACACTAAATCCATAATTTTAGTTGAATTTTTCATTCAATTGAGATGAGCCAAGGGCAGAGCAGGACTGGAGGCTGCCATTTGGCATTGAGATCATTTTGTTCCCATATCAATATGTCAACAGAATATTTTAAATTTGTTTTCCTTGGTTGGGAGTAGCGGAGATGGTGGCAGTGACAGCATATGGAGTTTGTTAAGAGAATTCCGAGGAATGTAAAGGAGATATCATGAGGTCACCAGTGCTGGAAAGTTGTCGCACTGAAAAAATATGAGATAAACTGTTAACTTTGCAGAGACTTTAATTTTTCTCCGTAATATCCCAGAAGTGTACCGTTCTGAGGTTCGGTAACTCGTATTGGTTTTATCAAATTAACTTGAGTGCCTCTGTAATTAAGTTTCAAATTGTGATAGCTGACACTGTTCAAGATAGCATGGCCAAATCATTCACTATGTCAAAAGCTTTCATTAAAGTGAGTGTGAAGTTTAAAATCTGATAAAATTGAATTGCTTGCCACCTGTGACCCTCTTTCAGATAGATTGGGAAGGTGGAGGAGCAGCTGTGTATTTTTTTTCTAAGTATATTACATTTTTAGAAGATGAAATTGGCTTTCCTGGAGTTTTGGTGTGACTCTTTGTATAATTGATTCATTTTTTACTGTACATATTTTAATGATGTTTACTGAAATTCTACAAGTTAATAGAAGTTATTGTCTTCATTTAATTTTAGTGAAAAACTTTGATTTGCTTTCTTAATTGTCCTAAAATTATCAAATCAAAAACGAAGTGGGACATATTTTCTTTGAATATGATATTGTAGTAGGGTGGACACTGCTGAATTTGATACCAAAAATTGTGCAAATATTTTTCATGAAAAAAGTACAGCTGTGTGATAAGACATGTTGCAACATGGACGGGCAGTTTGCTGGAAAATCCATGAGATAAATGTGAATCGATGAGTTAAAAGCTGTGAACCCCACGGTTTAGGGTTGACTGACTTTTCGGCTGTTGGTGTTGATCTTTTGGATTTGGACATGGAACATAATATTGTATTTGTAGAAAGGATATTGAAAATGGTAAAGGATTTGGTAAGCATCAAGGAGCATATTTTTACTTCAGAAGGGTTGGGTGAGCAAAAGGAGCAGTTGGGTGGAAAATTAACATTTTGGGTGGGAGGCACAAGGTGAAGATATGAATGAAATGCGCAGGAGGACCCAAATCCATTATTTCCTAGAAATGCCTGTTGTGGATAAAGTTAAGCAAAAATTCCAATGTCTTTTTGGGTATCATAAATATTTGAGTCAGAATGTAAATTGTTAAAATTGGTAAGATAAATGATATTCAAATGTGTATTTTAGATTAAAAAAAGAGCTGAAAAGCCATGGATTGGGAATAAATATAAGAGAAAAAGGGACAAACTAAAAATGTACTATAATGATGTTAAGGAGGCCATCGTTTCATTTTAAACACCCCTTGCTTCCAAAGTATGATTTAGTTTGTTACTGGAATCTTTTCTTGATCTCGGGTAGCTGTGCTGTATTAAAAGTTATTAAACTTGTCAAAATTTGCCTGACAGCTTATGTTAAGTGTGCTTCATGAAGTGCATTATCCAATTTATGTTGGAACTTCCAGATCCTTGGAAAGTATCAAGACCAAAGTATTAAAAAATGTAGTAATTTTGTTTTGTGATCTGTCTTGAACTTGGATATGATGTATACCGAGCATATCCCTTCAGATGATTACTTGTTACTTATTCGTATCCCAATCTTTGCTTTGCACTCTTTTGTCCAACTTGTAAAAATCTACAAAGTTGTATAGCAGTAAATATGTCAACAGAAAGATTGTGTGGCAGATTTGGTTTTGTACTACAGTTCTTGGAGTCTAGTGTATTCTGAGTCAAACAACCTGATGGGTTCCTCAGACCTTTTCTGAACCTTTTATCCTAAACCTATGGAAACAAATGGTTCTATTTCTCTCTTCTCAGGTATGCTACGAATATTTTAAGAATATTGTTTTCAATTCTTTCAGATTTCCAGTAATTGTATTAATTTGAAGGAAGTATAAAGTCATACTAATTTTACTGTAGTGGGCAGCTATACATTGCAATTTGCTTAGAACCTGCATTTTTCCAAGACAGCTGACTGCATTACTTGTTATATGCTTGCACTTGTGTCTATCACTTTTGCTCCCCACTTAAAATATGCAACCTATACCCTCGGATGGATTTGCAATATTCCATTTATAAACAAAGTAGTATATATTTCCTTTAATAAATTAACTCTGAAGTAGCTCTAGTAATGAGACCTCTGCAGATCGTGTGCAAGTGCAGCTGGCACTACGGTGGTGGTACAATGAATGTTTATAGTGCCAAGATGAACATTCAGCTTGTATCAATATCTAATCTATTAGAGCAACTCAGCACACCTCTATCTTGTTGACGTTCCATATCCTCGTATACTGTTTTAATTTTTTTTAAATTCTGACTCCAATTGTTTTCTTAGTAACTAAAATTTTAACAATAACTTTTAAAATGAATCCCTACATTTAATGAAATGGCATTTTACTGTTCAGTCACTTACAAAGTAAATCAGAGCCACAAATCTAAACTCTTATCATTGCATTTGTATTTTTATTTACTTTTTTTAATGATCAGGATTGACCTAAAGTGGGAATGTGTTCTTTAATATGTACATTTTATCGTTTATTGTAGGAATTAATTTCTAGTTGAAAGGTGTGAGGTGGCACTGGGCTCCACAGCTCCAATGCACATCAGTTGGAGAAACTTAAATTCTGGCAGGTGGCCATAAAGCTATGAATGTTATAGTCAGTCAAAAAGGCATGGGGCTCCTTGTGGGGTGTCAGAGAACCCTGCTCAAGGGTGCTTATGGCTTTCTCTCTGTTGTTAGGTTGTCGTGGCTTAGGCAGGTGGATCACAATGGGTCATGACTCTTGTCAGTGAGAGATGCTGGGCTGGCAATATGAATCCTAGATTGGTCATTGAGAAAATAATTAGTTTATTTGAGAACTTTTTGACTAATACATTAATTTAGAGCGGAGATCCCGTTTCCGTCCTGACAGTTTAGAAATTCTGCAGGATACATCTAGCATCTTGGAAAATTGGGTTAAAAACATTTAAAATGTAGCTTAATCTCATCTTTGATCATTTGTATGGAGTCATTTATTGGCTATAGGTCTGTCAGCAAATTAAACTGAAGCTCTTCCAGTGTACCTTTTATAATGGAGAAAGACTTGTTTCTTCTTGGACTTTTCCAAACAAATGTTTGGTATTATATAATCCAAAACTCATCAATATCAGAGACCATAGTGACTGGTTTCATTTTGCAATTGACCCAGTAACATTCTTTCATAGAAATAAAGCCCCATTATAATTTCACAATGTAAATGCAAATAGTTTTGATTCCCTTTTTCTTTTTTATGTATGGGCCTCTTCAGTGATTTGCATTGAAAGCCACAATTGTTTCTGTTCCTGTCACTTTTCAGCTAAACATTATCCCACAGTTGCCAGGGCCTTCATGGGCTTTCGTTTCCTTTTAGTTTTGTCAGAATTACCACATCCTTCCAGAACTCAGAGTTTCCACTTTATTGAACTGAGAACTTCCTAATGTGTACATTGTGATTCAGAATTGCATCTGCATCCTAATTTCTCTCACTTTCTTTCAAATGCTTTTCTGTTCAGCCTTATGGGCACATATTCTGGATTGGTTTTAACAGTGCAAAGACTGATGGGTCTGTCGCATTGTTTAATTAAACATAAATTTCAGCAGAATAATATCCCATAGTAAAATTATTGCTGTTTATTTCAGAATTTCTCTGCTGTGGGATAAAAATTATTCTTGAATACTTTGAGATTGCTATTAACTATTTGATGCAGTCTAATCTGTTATCTTTGTTGCCCTCCACGCAATACCGTTTTGAGTTTATAGAAATTACTCAATTCAAATGCAAGATAAATTAGGAATAGCTGAAATTCTTTGGTGACGTTTGCTCCCTTTGCTGATTAAGTGGTCTTTTCACCAGTTTTCACTTCATTGACTTTTCTACTATGCATTAAGTGGCTGGAATAGCCCCTTGTGAATGCTGAATTATATTTT
The DNA here is from genome assembly GCF_053455715.1 of Rhinoraja longicauda. Taxonomy (NCBI): domain Eukaryota; kingdom Metazoa; phylum Chordata; class Chondrichthyes; order Rajiformes; family Arhynchobatidae; genus Rhinoraja; species Rhinoraja longicauda. The sequence continues at coordinate 15,016,262 of NC_135983.1, forward strand.
AAATAATGTATTCTTTCTGCATGCCTCACTTCAGAAGTAAACTGTGTTATGCAATACTTGTCATGTTAACTAGTTCCTTTTAATAATTTATTATTAAACCATGGGAATGCCATCTAAACTGTTGTTTCTGGTAATCCTGCTTGGAAATGTAAATAAATGCGTGGATTGCAGTCAAAGAGCAAATTAGTGTTAAACAGACTTCAGAGGATGGTGTTTGGCTTGAAACATGTACTTTTTCTCTGCACAGATACCATCTGACCAGCCTATTCGATTTTTTAAATTTTCTTTTCCAGCATCTGTAAATTTGAGTTTTTAAAAACTTGTATTTGCACAACATTCTTTATGTCCACGATATGTTGCCAGCATATTTAACCCGCTGCGTTCCACCAGTAAAACAAAATGCACAAAGGATCAACTTGCACTTTGTGCATCTTATGTTTTACTGGAGGAACTCAAGTGGGTCGGGCAGCACCTGCGGAGGGAATGGTTAGGTAACTTTTTGAATCGGGCCCTTCTACTGAGTTTGCCACACATTAATAGTTCATGCTTTCAGTTAATTCTGAAGCTGTTTTTAACTTTCTTTTGTTCTCTTCAGATGAGCATATAAACATTGGCCTTCAAGAGGGAAGAATTTTCAAATGTTGAACTTTAGGTATGTTGTGATGAAATGAGATAAAACGACTGCCATTATTGCAACATTTGTGCATTTCCTTGTGCATTTCCTATGCCCCTTCTGAAAGTGTTGATTGATTTAAGGGTGTGGTTCGGCAGTTGATAGTTTTTTTTTTTTACCTCCCCCAAATATCCCAAAGAGCAAGTGCGAGTAAGCCATTAACTAAATTTCCAGCTAAAGTCTGATCCATTCTTGCCATATTTCTGCATGCATAATCATATCGTCAGGAGTCCTTTTGTGTTCCTATTGTTCATGGCTCAGTAGCAAATAAATGGAATTTAGTTCTGACCTTTTTTTTAAACCAATATAAATACAATGATCAAAATTCAGCTTGGTGCTGCAAACTGATCTCTCCTTTGCTGTTTATTATGTCGATGCTACTCCCTTGTTCTTGTAAACAGGAGTATTGATGTGCCTTCTGTCCTTGGCAGTTACATTGAAAATTCCCATGGCAGAATTGGAGTTAAGTTTATGGCCAAAAATAGATTCTTTTGCAGCGTTGACTTACTGGCCTGGAATGTGGAATAGTGCTCTGACTATTAAGACAAACATGTAAAAACTTCTAGAGATTATACATAGCCAATATGAACATTTTTTCTAAATCAAGACACCAAATGAAAAGGGCAAGAGGGAACTATATAAATCAAAGGTGTTGAATAGGTAGTGCTGGGAATAACTTTTGTAAATCTTTTGATTAGCAAGAGGTTAAAAAGTGCACGGAAGTGAATGTTTGTATTATATTATTAGTAAATAATTTGAATTAGTATTGAAAATGTTTTATACTGAGAATGAAGCAAGGAATGTACAAGCAGCATATTTGATTAGGTGGCAAAAAGGGGAAATATTGCAACCAAGAGTGACAAAGAAGCGTGAGAAAGATCTTTTCAGAAGAGAGCAGAAAAGTATCCAGTCTGATTAACAGTTACTACGATACATCTTATCTCAAGTGTGATACATTGAACCTGTGTTTGGGGATACTTTAATGGCAAGTCTGTGTTACAGCCATACTTCCTCACTTTTTCTTGTAGGCATCAATGAGTTTCTCTGATTGTGACAGTAAGGCTTGGTCAGTTATAATAGTTGTAATAAATCTATCTTTCACTACTTAAGGCTTATTCTCTTGGCAGCCTGATGAAAAGTTTCAAGCCTCTCCCTCTGGTGACATTATCCACATCTGTCAGTGGAACGCACTCTCGCGCCCTACTGTAGCATTCCTCCATTTTCAGGCAACTTCATTCTATTTGTTTATATTCACAGTGCTTTGTTCTATTTGTTTTTTATTGTCCCGTGGGTTTGGAAAAGGCAGTTTTAGAATTCAATAGACTTTACTTTGGTATTTTCTAGGATTCGGAATGATTCCATAAATGGTCTCTATCAGCTCCTCTGTTTGCCAAATAGTAACACCAAAGGTTTGAACATTTCAAATTCCCACATTTCTGCACAACCTGTGCTGTTCCATGATTTTCCCAATCTTCAAGAGACTAATGCTCCACAGTTCTAACCATAAATTTGAGATTAATTAGATATTCAAATAAGAAAACAAGGAGCATTTTCATGCAAATAATGAAATTCTGTTCTTACCGGAACTTTATTTGTGACTAAATAACTGATAGTTGGTGTAATCAACTTTTTAATCATACTTAAAAAGGATTGGTATATTAGTATATAGCCTTTTATCCTATTACATTCTTAGTTCTGCTCAAATCTATTGTAAATACTTCCTTAATTCCATTTATAACTAGTGCTCTAAAAATGTAAAAAAAAGATTCTGAGTAGCTGACATCAGCAGCATGAATTGGTTCTATCCATCTATGAAAGAATATTTAAAATGTCCAGTTGTGTGAATTTTTGCTTTCTTTAACTAACAATATGCCATTAATGTTTTACATTGATCTTTTGTTACTGTTGTATGCTTATAAGTACTGTACTGGGATAATATTGTACTATCATGCATGGTATAGAAAACAAGTAGCCAGGAGGCATAAAAGTAGCCAAACTGGGTGGTGCCTTGAATAGGATGTTAAGCAACACTTTACTTTCTCTTTCTGTAAAGAAAAGTGTATGATTTCCTAATGAGTAAGCCTTGCTCTTGGAGGATGTGGCATTACATGTGTAATTTGTTACAAATATTTATGCCCTAAAGGTGTTCTAATACTACTGTTTTTAACATCTTGTTTTTCTGGCTAGTCGCATTATGAATGCTGCCAGTTTATTTTGAACTAGGCTTATTTTTGTCACATGTACCGAGGTACAGTAAAAGGCTCTGTCTTGCAAGCCTGCCAAACAGATCAGATCTACAATAAATAAGTACAATAGATGGAGCAAAGGGGAAGATATAGAGTGCAGAATATAGTTCTCAGCAATGTAGTGCATCAATTCCATAGACAAAGTTCAATGTCTGCAGTGGGGTAGAGGTGAATCAGACAGCACCCTAGCTTATGGAAGGACAGTTCAGAAGCATGAAAACAGAGGGGAAGAAGCTGTTACCGAGCCTTGTGTGCTCTTTCAAGCTTCTACATCTTCTGCTGGAAGGAAGCAGAAAAAAAGAATGATGGGTGGGACAAATCTTTGATTATGTTGGCTGCTTTTCCAAGGCAGGGTGAAGTGTAGATGGAGTCAATGGTGGGAAATCTGATCTGTGTGATGGACTGGGCTACGTCGAAAACTCTGCAAACTTCCTGTCTTGGGCAGAGCTACGTTGTGAAGCAACCCAACAGCATACTTTCTATCGTGCATCTGTAGAAATTTGTAATAGTCATTGGAGACATGCCAAATTTCTTGGGCCTTCTCAGGAAATAGAAGTTTTGGTCTGCTGCCTTGGCTGTCACATCAATATGGTTGGTCCATGACAGATCATTGGTAATATCAATGCTAAGGAATTTGAAGCACTCAACCGTTTTCACTTTGGTACTATTGGATAGGTATCATAGTCAGAAAATAATAGCATTACAATACTGTATAGTGTTTGGTTCCATGTCTTACGTAGACCCTTGCGATTTTCTTTAATTTTGCAGTAAGCGCTCTCATTCATTAGATAGGTAATAGAATATCTTGGAAGCACAAGATTCTGTAGATGCTGCAATTAAGATGAAGATTAAGATGTCCATTTGCTTCTGTTGCTTCCTCTATGGAGCTCACTGAACCTAATTTTTACATAAATCCTCCCTTCAATTTTCCCGTCTATCCGTCCTCAGACTTCTCCATGGTGATCTTGCCCATGTGACTCCTTTTTTCAAATTCATCCCTATTCATCCTAAACTCTTGCCTGTCCTTCTGACCCTGGGAACATGCCTTCCTATTTGCTCCTTTAACTCTTAACATTGACTCTTTTAACTTATGTGTAAGAAGGAACTGCAGATGCTGGTTTAAACCAAAGATAGACACAAAAAGCTAGAGTAACTCAGCGGGACAGGCAGCATCTCTGGAGAGAAGGAATGGGTGACGTTTTGGGTCGAGACCCTTCTTCAGACTGATATGGGATAAGGGAAATGGGAGATATAGACGGTGATGTGGAGCGATAAAGAACAATGAATGAAAGATATGCAAAAAAACAACAATGATAAAGGAAACAGGCCATTGTAGCTGTTTGTATGGTGAAAATGAGAAGCTAGTGCGACTTGGGTGGGGGAGGGACATAGAGAGAGAGAGGGAATGCCGGAGCTACATGAAGTGTGAGAAATCAATATTCATACCACTGGGCTGTAAGCTGCCCAAGCGAAATATGAGATGCTGTTCCTCCAATTTGCGCGTTTAGCCTCACTGACAATGGAGGAGACCGAGGACTTATGTACTGTTTTTCTCCAACCTTATTTGCTTTCCACTGTCATTGCCACCATTGTTTCTTTAAATCGACCCTGACCCACTGCTGTTGGAAATTATATCCCTATCCAAAACCACCTAATTCAGGCCAAAGCCTTGTACACGCTACCATTACCAAATACATGTCATTATTTTCCAGTTGGATTTTATTTCAGTTTCCTATCCCATCAAAGCATCACTTGGCTGTTGTAAATGGCATGTTTTTGCCTGTGATTAGAAATGACCCCACTCTCAATCTGTCTGATATGTTATATGATATATTCACCCTTCTCTAGTGCACTTCCATTATGCAGCTGTATGGAACACCAGTGCTTCCATCCAGTTGGTGACAGGGAATCATCTGCAACGTTTTTCCTTATTGCTCCTGCAACATTAGGTGAGGGACAAAGTTTAAAGGAGTGCCTGGAACGTGCTGCCATTGAGGCAGGTGCGATAGCGGCATTTAAGATACTTTTGGATAGGCACATTGATATACAGGGAATGCCGGGATATATGGATTTTTGTGTGCAGGCAGATAAAAGTAGGTCTTGGCATCATGTTTGGCATAGACATTCTGGGCCGAAGGGCCTGTTCTTGTGCTGTACTGTTCTATGTTCTATTACCTCTGGTCCTGCCCACGGAACAATCCTTGGGCTCCATCTATTATATGACGCCATCACCATCATTTTTGATGTAATACTCATGATTATGGTACTCAGCAGAATTTCACTGAAGGGAACATCAATGAAGTAGACAGGTTGCTGTATGACTATATGTGTTAACAATTTGAAGTTAAATCAATTGGTTTAAGTAACAGAATTAATCAGAATGCCATATTTTGAAACTGATTGTGTTAAAGTACAACATTTATTTTGGAATGTGTTACATTTGCTTATTTGAACAGTGACAGTCAAACATTTTTCTCATGCCTATATTGATATTTTCAGGAATTCCCACATGCATGCACATCTTTCAGAACTTTGACTTCAATGTTGAGTAGTCGTGTTTTAGTGGTCCATAAATCTGCTTTTAAAAAAGAAAAAAACTTGCTGGCACTGAAATGTTTTTGTAATTATTGCTGTGCTTGAATCTTGGGTAATGCAAAAGCACATTTAGAAATCCATCTAGACAATGTGAGGAAATAAAGGGACATTTATTAATGACACTTCCAACAGTTTTTAGTGTTTAAGATTTTTTTAAATTGGGTCTGTTATTGAGTGAACCATCCTTGCTGAATATAGACAGTCTGAAGAAGGGTCTTGACCCTGAAACGTCACCCATTCCTTCTCTCCAGAGATGCTGCCTGTCCCGCTGAGTAACTCCAGTATTTTGTGTCTACTGTTTAAACCAGCATCTGCAATTCATTCCTACACAGTCCTTGCTGAATTGTGGGAATACTCAATTTCACAGTTCCTGAATCATTGTCTTTCTTTGTGTCCTCCACTACACTTGTACTTGTCAAGTAATTTTATTTTTGCTCTCTCGCAATTGGTACTTGATGGGGGGGAGGGGAGGGATACTATTTTGCCTAATAAAAGCATAAATCTGCAAATAGCAGAAATGTAAAAATGGAAATACTCAGCAAATCAGACGGCATCTCTGGGGAGTGAAACAGAATTAACATTTCCCGTCAATAATGTTTCTTCAAAGCCTAGGATAAATTAGTAAACAAGCATGATGTAAGTGAACGGGGAGGGGTAGAAGAACAAAGAAAATACCCGTGAGAGGGTGGAGGCCAACTGAGACTAAATTAAGCAACTTGTGGTGGTGTTAGCTGTAAAAGGGCGTTGAAGGCTTGTAATTGCAGCAGAATAAGTGTAAATCGAGGGAGATGAGTAGGGACAAAAGGAAGCTAATTTGTGTGATAGAACAGTGAAACTACTTGAAATCTGAAAAGGAAAATGCTGACAATACCCAGCAAATCAGGGAGCATGTGATGGAGAGAGGAAAAAACAGTTCACATTGCAGGTTGATGATCTTTCACGTCCACTTTGGTGGCAAGAACAGTAAGGCAGATTATTATCTGGATGGTGTCGGATTAGGAAAAGGGGAGGTGCAACGAGACCTGGGTGTCCTTGTACATCACTGAAAGTAAGCATGCAGGTAACAGCAGGCAGTGAAGAAAGCTAATGGCATGTTGGCCTTCATTGTGAGAGGATTTGAGTTTAGGAGCAAGGAGGTCCTACTGCAGTTGTACAGTTGTACAGATTTATGGACCACTAAAACACTACTACTCAACATTGAAGTCAAAGTTCTGAAAGATGTGCATGCATGTGGGAATTCCTGAAAATATCAATATAGGCATGAGAAAAATGTTTGACTGTCACTGTTCAAATAAGCAAATGTAACACATTCCAAAATAAATGTATTTTAACACAATCAGTTTCAAAATATGGCATTCTGATTCATTCTGTTACTGTACAACTGCAGTTGCAGTTGTACAGGGCCCTGGTGAGACCGCACATGGAGTATTGTGTGTAGTTTTGGTCTCCCAATTTAAAGAAGGACATTCTTGCTATTGAGGGAATACAACGTAAGTTAACCAGGTTAATTCCTGAGATGGCGGGACTGACATTTGCTGAAAGAATGGGTCGACTGGGATTGTAATCACTGGAGTTTAGAAGGATGAGAGAGGATCTTATAGAAACATATAAAATTATTAAGGGAGTGGACAGACTAGATGCAGGAAAAATGTTCCCCATGTTGGGGGAGTCCAGAATCAGGGGTCACAGTTTGAGAATAAGGGGTAGGCCATTTAGGACTGAGATGAGGAAATTTTTTTTCACCCAGAGAGTTGTGAATCTGTAGAATTCTCTGCCACAGAAGGCAGTGGAGGCCAATTCATTGGACACTTTCAAGAGAGTTAGATTTAGCTCTTAGGGCTAACAGAATCAAGGGATATGGGGAAAAAGCAGGTACGGGGTATAGTTTTTGGATGATCAGCCATGATCATATTGAATGGCGGTGCCTGCTCGAAGGGCCGAATGGCCTACTCCTGCACCTATTTTCTATGTTTTGCAGTTACCTGTTCTACATTAGGTTTCTCCTATGCAGAGGAAACAACCAAACATAGTACAATACACTAAATTAAAAGGAATGCAAGTAAATTGCTGTTTCACTTGAAAGGAGTGTTTGTTTCTCTAGACCATGGAAAAACAGATAAAAGGGCAGGTGTTGCATTTGCTGCGGGTGCGTGGGAAGGTTGAGAAGCGGTGTGCGTGTTTATGGAAATGGAAGAGTGAAGCGGGGAACAGCAAAGGCTGGTCCATTTGGAATGCAGGTGGAGGGAAGGGCTTGAAATAGCTGATGAAACCAGGTCATTGAAGATACAAAAATTAAGGTAAATTAAGTTTAATGTAGAGTCAGGTAGGTGGAAGATAAGGAGGTGACCCCAATTCTTACTAAGGATAGGAGGTGAGTTCATAGAGCAGAAACTATGGGAAATAGAACTGAGAGACCTGTCAACTTTGAATGAGAATGGATGGTTAAAGAGAAAGGACGAATCCTGGTAGCACTGTGGAAATTGTCTTTATTAGAACGGATATGACGGAAATGGCGAAACTGAATGGAATGGAGTCGTTTTGGGGAGCAGGGTGAGGGGAGTGTTGGCATGATAGCTGTGTGAATCTGCAGGCTTACAATAGCTGTTGTTTGCTTACCCATACCTGATCTGGAGAAATCAAAGAAAGGAAGAATGAGACATAAACCATGTGGAAATTACTGGCAATGATGAAGAAATTCTGTATGCGCAGGAAGAAGCACCAACATAGTAAATAATGCACTGGAGAAAGGGTGTGGCACAGCTCCTGACTAATATCCCATGGAGAGACTTGGACCTATGTGGGTTCCCATAGTTAAGCCTTGTTTAGGAGTAAGCAAATGGAGTTAATGGTGAAGTTGCAGAATTGAGAAAGGGTTCTGCTTGGTGAAGGTGGGTGATGGCAGATGGAGATTTATTGAGTCTTTGTGGAAGGAAAAAGTGAAAGTTTTTCAAGCCATCGTGGTGTGAGATGAATTTGCAGAGGAATTAGATTCCTTAGAGTGCCATTTGGGACCTGGGATTACAAACATGGGTTGGAAGAGGGCCTAAGAGGTGCTGTTGGCGTGAATGGGAAGAGATATGACAAGGGGAGGGAGACTCCATAGCAATCGCGATTGTGCCTCCTTTCACACTATTTCTTCTAAGAATTCAGTTTTTCCAGTCTTTCATCTATTCCAATGATGATGGGTTCCTCGCCAGTGGTTCCAAGATTTAACTAGTGTAGAGGAGAAACCCTTTAACAGGACCATTGAGATTGTCAGTTTCGATTCCTGCAGTTCTGCTATCTTTCCCTCTGATGTGGAGCTGCAAATCCCTTAGGTTTATTTGGTGTACTGCATTTGGTACTAACAATGTGGCCTCCTCCACATTGAACAAATCATCAGATTGTGCTCTTGGCTTGCAATACACCTCTATTCAGTTCTCAAAGGTGACCCTGAGCTTGCCTGCCACTTTAATTCTCTACTTACTCTGTCTTTGGCCTCTTGCACTGGCCTTCAATGGTGAAAAAAAATCAACTTACAACTTTTAAATTCAGTCTTTCTCTCTCCACAGGTGCTCCCTGGCCTCATGGATAGTTCTAGCATTCTATTTCAGATTTTCTGCATCTGCAGTGTTCTGTATCTTGTGTTTTCAACATTGTTTTGTGATGATAGACATAAAAAGCTGGAGTAAATCTGCAGGACAGGCAGCATATCTGGAGAGAAGGAATAGGTGACGTTTCGGATCGAGACCCTTCTTCAGACTGGTTATGAATAAGGGAAACGAGATATATAGACAGTGATGTGGAGAGATAAAGAGAGTTAAAGAGATAAAATGGAGAGATTGTGATGTCTCTGTTCTCCATCTTCCTCTAACACCTCCGGATAGATCAACTATGTTTGCCAGCACCGGAGACTGTTTTTATTAAGTCTCTGTTCATTTTTACTTTCTCTTAGATGCCCCCTTTGTCCTTTAGACCCCTCTCCTTTTCAATTTAAAAATTAGAAACATAGAAAATAGGTGCAGGAGGAGGCCATTCGGCCCTTTGAGCCAGCACCGCCATATATTGTGATCATGGCTGATCATCCATAATCAGTATCCCTTGCCTGCCTTCTCCCAATATCCCTTGATTCCACTAGCCCGTAGAGCTCTATCTAACTCTCTCTTAAATTCATCCAGTGATTTGGCCTCCACTGCCCTCTGTGGAAGAGAATTCCACAAATTCACAATCTCTGGGTGAAAAAGTTCCTTCTCACCTTAGTTTTAAATGGCCTCCCCGTTATTCTAAGACTGTGGCCCCTGGTTCTGGACTCCTCCAACATTGGGAACATTTTTCCTGCATCTAATTTGTCTAGTCCTTTTATAATTTTACATGTCTCTATAAGATCCCCTCTCATCCTTCTAAACTCCAGTGAATACAAGCCTAGTCTTTTCAATCTTTCCTCGTATGACAGTCCCGCCATCCCAGGGATCAATCTCGTGAACCTACGCTGCACTGCCTCAAATACAAGGATGTCCTTCCTCAAATTAGGAGACCAAAACTCTACACAATACTCCAGATGTGGTCTTACCAGGGCCCTATACAACTGCAGAAGAACCTCTTTACTCGTTTACTGAAATCCTCTCTTTATGAAGGCCAACATGGTATTAGCTTTCTTCATTGCCTGCTGTACCTGCACGCCAACTTTCAGTGACTGTTGTACAAGGACACCCAGGTCTTGCTGCACTTCCCCCTTACCTAACCTGACACCAACTTGTTTGTTTTCTGGCTGTTCCTAGTTCTGATAGAAAGTTATTGACCTGAAATTTGAACTGTTTCTCTTTCTATCGATGCTGGCTGACCACCTGACTATTGTCTTTTCAAAAAAGTTGTGTGAATCTGAGAAAATGAGATTATTCCAGATGGTTTCTGCCTATTTTAGTGTGTCTCAGGATCCTGAAATATCAGTGGGGTCAAGTAAGTGTTTGCCCTTAATGTACCTAAGAAGGTAACTAGTCTAACATTAAAAAATTGGTAAATATTTGTTTTAAAATAGAAGATAAATTAATACGAATGTGTCAATGGCATTTCTGGAAATAGAGCAAATTAACCCTACTAGTTGCAACAAATGAAATTCAAACCAGATCGTGAGTATAGCATTTCACTGTTTGAATCGTCTGTCACCAAGATCAAACTTACTATGCTAATGTTCACGATTTGAAATTAGTAAGTTATAGAATTCAATGAACATAATGTTAGTAACATCTGGTATGTAATTGGAATTGCCCCGATAATGGATGGCTTCTTCATGTTCATAATTACATATTTCTGTTGTTTTTGCCAGATCTCGCTGTATGTATTTTAATGAGTAACCTATTTAATGGGTAACCAATGCTGGCAATTGTGGCGATGAGCTAAATTTTGATTTGGACATAACTCTGAAGCTAACCGCTCAATATTATATTGGAAAATCAGTTGGTAACCTCCCAAATATGCATGTACAATTAAACATAGATCCTAAAATTGCTGTTCTGCTCCTCCTCCTTGCACTGGACAGGGAAGGTGATGATCTAAGTTTGCAGCAGGATCTAGATGAACTGGTGAAGTTAGCCAAGTAATGGAAGATGCCATTTCACTGTGACAAATGAAAGGTGTTGCATTTTGGCCAGTTAAGTCAAGGCAGGATTGCACAGGTGGAAGTGCCCTGGAGAGAGAACAGAGAGACTAAGAGTGCAGGTACCTGGTTATCTGAGCATGGTGAAAAAGATAAACAGGGTGCGAAGCAGGCATTTGGATACCTTCCTTCATCAGTAAGGCATTGAGTGCACTAGTTGAGGCATTGTGTTGCAACTGTGCAAGTGATTGGTGAAGAAGACATTTCGACATCTTCCTCCATTGGTGAAGACTGAATACAGTAGCTGGGACATTGTGTTACAAGTAGGGGAGTCTAATGCTAAAGGGCACAGTGTAAGATGAGAAGGGAAAGATTTAAAAGGGACCTGAGAGTCATTTCTTTCACGCAGTGGGTGGTGGGTACAGAGGGAGCTGTAAAGGCAGGTACAATTACAGTGTTCAAAAGACACTGGATCTCTACATGGACAGAAAGATCTAGAGGAATATGGGACTAGCTGCCTGATAGACATCCTGATCGGCATGGACAAAATGGGCCAAAGAGCCCATTTCCGTTAAGAATAACTTTTTCCAACACTACCTTAGATAAGGCATTGAAGTTTAGGTAACTCTGGTCGTGGAAAATTTATAATTATTTAGTCTCAATGTTAATCATAGTTAGAATTTTGGTTTAAAACAAAATCTTGTCTTGAATAATTCAGTTTTCTCAATTTTTATTTCACTTTCTGTATATGATTTTTAAATATTTTATTTAGAGTGCAAATTTGATGATTCTGCCATCTGATTTCATTGTATAGTGAGCTGTTGCAAGATGCCACAAATTTTCTGAAGGTTTCAAATACCAGATTTGAGTAGTGTCCCTTGAGCTCCAGAAAAACTCGATATTTATTTCCATTTTCTCTATATTTCCTTACAACATGGGAAGCCATTTGGCTCATCAAGTCTGTGCCGGCTCAGAAAGAAATCATATTTCCCACTTACTTCTTTCTCTATTACCTATCGCATGTGAAACATTGCCTAATTCTCTCACTAGCGACCTATACTAGGCAATTTGCAGCAGCCAATTAACCTAATGAGGAGCATGTTTTTGGGATGGTGGTGGAACGTGGCAAACCCAGAAAAAGCCCATGCAGTGACGCAAAAAGTATACAAACTCAGCATGGACAGCACTGGAGGTCCATATTGAAATTGGGTCGCTGGCTTTGAGAGACAGCCAAAGCAGTGCTGCAGTGTTGCCCTCTCTGTGTGACATTGTTCCTTCAATGATCATAAAACAAACTAATAATCTGGGCCTTTATGTCAGTCCATTTTTTTTACTGCTGTCTTTTACTGTTTCAAAAAAAGTTGTAACTGTTTCAGTGTAGCATTCTCTTGAGCAATGAACTACACCGACATCTACGAGAGCCAAAGTATTACACTTTATTATAAGTACATTGGCATAAACAGAACCACTCAATTATTCATGGTCTGAGAGCATAGGTCGACCTACGTATTAATCTATAAATACTACTTCTGGTTCTTCATATAAATATTGACTACATTGTGTGGAAGTACAAAATTGGACTTAAAATATTTTTTTTGGAGCCCCTTTCCATTAGAAATACTTTTATAAAACTATTCTAGTCCTCAGAAATATTTCTAACAGCTGGTATCCTCCTCTTGGTTGGAACTGGAGTTGTAGAGCAGAATAGTTGGGAGGATGGGGGAGGGGGACGAGATAATTTTTGGCATCTCTGGCAATGTTTCATAGAACAGTATAGCACAGGAGCAGGCCCTTCAGCCCACAATGTCTGTGCTGAACATGATGCCAAATTAAACTAATCCCTTCTGCCTGCACATAATCCATATACCTCCATTCCCTGAATATTCATGTACCTATCTAAAAGTCTCAATTTTTATTAATTTGAATGGTATATTGTAATAAAAAGGAACTGAAGATACTGGTATATACTAAAGATAGACACAAAACTTGGGGGGGCGGGGGCGGCGGCAGCACTTTGGAGCAGTGGTAGAGTTGCTGCCTTACAGCGCCAGGGACCCAGGTTTGATCCTGACTGCAGGTGATGTCTATAGGGAGTTTAAGATAAGAAAATAACTGCAGATGCTGGTACAAATCGAAGGTATTTATTCACAAAATGCTGGAGTAACTCAGCAGGTCAGGCAGCATCTCAGGAGAGAAGGAATGGGTGACGTTTCGGGTCGAGACCCTTCTTCAGACTGATGTCAGGAGGGCAGGACAAAGGAAGGATATAGGTGGAGACAGGAAGATAGAGGGATATCTGGGAAGGAGGAGGGGAAGAGAGGGACAGAGGAATTAACTAAAGTTGGAGAAGTCGATGTTCATACCACTGTGCTGCAAGCTGCCCAGGCGAAATATGAGGTGCTGTTCCTCCAATTTCCGGTGGGCCTCACTATGGCGCTGGAGGAGGCCCATGACAGAAAGGTCAGACTGGGAATGGGAGGGAGAGTTGAAGTGCTCGGCCACCGGGAGACCAGTTATGTCAATGCGAACCGAGCGCAGGTGTTGAGCGAAGCGATCACCGATGTTATGTGGTATGAACATCGACTTTGTCCCGCCCCCCTGACATCAGTCTGAAGAAGGGTCTCGACCCGAAACGTCACCCATTCCTTCTCTCCTGAGATGCTGCCTGACCCGCTGAGTTACTCCAGCATTTTGTGAATAAATACCTTCGATCTGTATGGAGTTTGCATGTTCTACCCGTGACCTGCATGGGCTTTCTCCGAAATCTTCGGTTTCCTTCGGTTTACTCCAAAGACGTACCGGTTTGTAGGTTAATTGGCGCGGTTATAAATGTAAACTGTCCCTAGTGTGTAGGATAGTGTTAGTGTGCGGAGATTGCTGGTCAGTGTGGGCTCGGTGGGCCAAAGAGCCTGTTTTCACGTTGCATCTCTAAACTAAACTAAACTCAGCGGGTCAGGTAACTTCTCTGGAGAAAATGGATAGGTGACATTTTGGTTCTGAAGAAGATTCCAACCCGAAACGTCATCGATTCATTTTCTCCAGAAATATTGCCTGACCTGCTGAGTTACTCCAGCATTTTGTGTCTATCATTAATTTTAATGACGTTGTTTCATGAATGTTTGAAAGTCAATTTGGATGGATGCAATGGTATACTATTTGTATTTATATACCCATGCATGTTGGTAGCTGGTTCTCTTGATCCCATGGTATTCAGCGCACTCTCAGTGTTTTTTTAAATATAATTATCAGGAAATTAAGATATTTATCATGTGTCCATTTGAGATTTGTGTTTTACAGAGTCTAAATATAACTTTATTTCTAGCCGTCAGGTAGACATATGCTCTTCCAAGATTCACAAAGTATCGATATGTATTATGGTGACGATAATTTTTAAAATGTTGACCGTACAGTGAGGCTTGGTTTGGTTTGTCACCTTGTGAATGATGTTCTGGAATTTCATAAGTTGCTTATATAATGTTATAATTAGATTTTCACTGAAGATGTGTGAAATTTTCATGTGTGTCTGTTTGGGCCATGTAAAGGACTGGTAATGCAGTTACAGATTCTCTAATTATACTCTAGATCTGTGTCTGGATAGAATGTTCTGATGTGTATTTGGAGATCAGATATTAACATTCCAGAAAAAAGAGGTGATGAATTAAAGGTTTGAAACAATATGGAAGAACTGGCATGTGTACAGCAGTTTATATGTGTTGGAACTAAAGCATTAAAAAGCTTTTTTGACAGCATTAAATACACAGTTTTTGATGAAGATCTATGAGAGATGGATTAGTTGCCAAGTTTTTGCCATCTATATATTTTAACATGGCTTGATTTAATTTACCTAATAGGCATTTTCTCCAAATCAAGTTATCTCCAATTTTTTTTCTCCGTTCTCTCTATCTCCAGGTGTATACATTCTGCTTTGAGTTCTGAGGAAGTACTCGGAAAGAGTCTTCTGAGATTTATTACTTTATATTGTGGTCTCTCGTATACTGAAGCTAATTGTTTGGTTTAGAAAGGTTTTGTGCATGGGAATTAAATTGAAATAGTAGTGGTTTGAGATTGGTGACAAAGCTACCTGAATTTTCATTAAATCCAGTGGTTTATTAACCTGCCATTTGATCAGGTATAAAAACTGGAGATGACACTAAACAACTGGTACAGCAATTGTGCTGAATGCTGTGTCAACTGGGCCTTGTGATGTTTGCATTAATTACTTCATTCAATTTGGTCGGTACTGCATCTGCTGTCAGTGCAATTGACTGGGTGTTACAGACTGGGAAAATCAATAAAACTGCGGATGCTGGAAATCTGAAATTAAAACAGCAAATGCTGGAATCTGCTGCATCTGTGAGAAGAGAATCGGAGCTAATGTTGGATTAAGGAAAGATGTTAATTAGAGCGATAATAGTCTAGAGACTAGAGAGGAAACCAAAGTGGTAATTTATGGGTGGAATCGCAGGAGATGCGCATGGTCCTCAATTAGTATTTCACCTCTGCTTTTACCTCTGTTTTAGTAAGGCAGGGGAACTTGGGACAGTTATTGGAGATGTCTTGAAGACAGTCCATATTACGTTCGAGGAGGTACTGGACGTCTATGATGTACGAAGGTACATATACCTCCCAGGTCTGATGAGATATATCCGAGGATGCTGTGAGAAGCAAGAAAAGGAATAGAGGGAGTCTTGTCTGAGATATATGAATCGTCGTTAAACAACTGGTGAGGTGCTAATGTTGTGCTTCTCTTTAAGAAGTGCTGCAAGGAAAAGTCTGAGAAACACTGACTAGTGAGCCTAACATATGTGATGGGTAAGTTACTGGAGAGGATTCTGAGGGATAAGAATCCATGTGGATGAACAGGGCCAATTAGGGATAGTCAGCATGGTTTTGTACGTGGGAGATCGTGTCTTATAAGCGCTTTGATAACTTGTTTGGATAGGTAATCAAATAAGTTGATGAGCGCAAGGCATCGTGTCTATTAAGTCATCGAGCCATACAGCATGGAAACCATTGGAAACATGAGGCGCAGATTAGAGCTGCTCAGAGGTACCTGGCAAAGTGTTGAGTTTGGGTTTGGATCTGTTATCAAATCATTTGAATCCTTCAGCTCTTGTTGGGCCAGGCCAGACCTGATCAGCTAATTGTAAATGCACTAAGGCTTCGCTCTTCTAGATGTAATCTGCTAATGGCCACAGTGTGCAGGGAGTGCAGTTATCACAGGAAACAGTTCTGGTTTCTCGACGTATGACTTGACATTAAAATTTGGTCACAGGGTTGGAGCCTGTATTTTGGACTCGAGTTGGATATCAACCAAAAATGTATTCCTACGAAGGGTTTCAGGGTACGCTGAATGGTGCTTGTTGACTATGGCGTGCAGCTCCTCCTGTGCTAGATGGATGTCTGCGTGGGGTGGGATGTAGACCACAATCAGGATGATGGGGGGGGGGGGGGGGGTGAATTCCCTTGGGAGGTAGAAGGAGTGACATTTCGTCAGATGTTCCAGGTACAGAGAGCAGGACTTAGACAGAATGATGGATAGAGAAACCTCCAGGCTGGATGGCTGAGTCTGGGGACCTGGGGTGAGCCATATCTCTGTGAAACAGCACAGAGCATTCCCTCAGTTCCCTTTGATAAATCAGCCTTGACCTTAAATCCTCCACTTTATTTTCCAATAATTGAACGCTGGCCAGTAGGATGGTTGGGAGAGGGGGTCGTAGTCCCGTGCGCTTCAGTCTGACTTATAGTCCTGCCCGCCGTTTCACATTTCCGGAGGCAATGGAGGCCTTCCCAATGTTTCCAGGTACTGTATTACTGTTCCTGCGATCTTCCGCGAGGTCGGGGATTCCCCTGCGATCGGGAATTCCCTTAAAGTCGGCAGCTCCGTTGCTGTGTTTAAATGCATTAGCAGCTTGTCAGTTACAGTGCTGGTTTCTGCTGTTTCTTTTATACAGGTAAGCTGAGAACTACTATATTTGAAGATTTTCTGCTGTGCTGCTGGCAGCTTTTCGCCACAGACAGGCGCCACCTTTGTGAAGGAACAATTTACCTGCATTTAACCTGCATTTCTTTGGGATGCGAGAGGAAACTAAAGCCTCTGGAGGAAACTCACAGGGTTGTAGGAAGGACGCGCAGATTACATGTAGACAACACCTGAGGTCAGGATTGAACGTGGGTCTCTGTCACTGAGGCACGTCTTCACTAACTGCACCATTGTGCTGCCATTGAGATTGGAGTACTGGCTTAATCCTGACTGGTCTGTGTGGAATTCTCTGCATATTCTCTCTGAATTGGTGGGTTTCATCTGTGCGTTCTGATGTCTGATATAAGCATTAATTCCTGTGGATAACTGCAGGAAATATCTGGGTAAATTTTCTGTCTCGTGCGCAATTGCACAGAACCAGTGGGGGTGAGAGATGTTGGTGTTTTAAAGAGTAGAAATTATTTCAGTTATGTTAAGTGCGGGTTGGGGAGTGGCAGAGATCAGTAATATGCAATTGATTTCCAAGCAAAGGTGTTTTGAAACTTTGAGAAGGAGGAGTGGCTCCTAAGAAAAACAGAGGTACTGCCAGTTTCTTGTAGATCAGAAGCAATTTAGGGAGAGACAGATAGTAAATCCTGTATTACTGCTGGATCCTGGTATTCATTCATGGATGGTTGATTCATGTAGACAATTACATCCCCTGTTGAACAAGGAAATCGCCTTCAATGTAGGTTCCTAAACTTAGGAGGGGGAAAAACTATCTAATTTTAAATTTACAACAATAAATATTGCATTCATCCTTTTCATACTGTTTTACTTGCCCTTTTACTTGTAAATTTGTGATTTTATCTCATCCGAGGCTCTTTGCAATTTTGACTCGTGATGTTGTATTCTTGTTAACCATATTCATTTTGATACAATAGACAATAGGTGCAGGAGTAGGCCATTCAGCCCTTCGAGCCAGCACCGCCATTCAATGCGATCATGGCTGATCACTCTCAATCAGTACCCCGTTCCTGCCTTCTCCCCATACCCTCTCACTCCGCTATCCTTAAGAGCTCTATCCAGCTCTCTCTTGAAAGCATCCAACGAACTGGCCTCCACTGCCTTCTGAGGCAGAGAATTCCACACCTTCACCACTCTCTGACTGAAAAAGTTCTTCCTCATCTCCGTTCTAAATGGCCTACCCCTTATTCTTAAACTGTGGCCCCTTGTTCTGGACTCCCCCAACATTGGGAACATGTTTCCTGCCTCTAATGTGTCCAATCCCCTAATTATCTTATACGTTTCAATAAGATCCCCCTTCATCCTTCTAAATTCCAGTGTATACAAGCCTAATTGCTCCAGCCTTTCAACATACGACAGTCCAGCCATTCCGGGAATCAACCTAGTGAACCTACGCTGCACGCCCTCAATAGCAAGAATATCCTTCCTCAAATTTGGAGACCAAAACTGCACACAGTACTCCAGGTGCGGTCTCACCAGGGCCCGGTACAACTGTAGAAGGACCTCTTTGCTCCTATACTCAACTCCTCTTGTTACGAAGGCCAACATTCCATTGGCTTTCTTCACTGCCTGCTGTACCTGCATGCTTCCTTTCAGTGACTGATGCACTAGGACACCCAGATCTCGTTGAACATCCCCTCTTCCTAACTTGACACCATTCAGATAATAATCTGCCTTTCTATTCTTACTTCCAAAGTGAATAACCTCACACTTATCTACATTAAACTGCATCTGCCATGTATCCGCCCACTCACACAACCTGTCCAAGTCACCCTGCAGCCTTATTGCATCTTCCTCACAATTCACACTACCCCCCAGCTTAGTATCATCTGCAAATTTGCTAATGGTACTTTTAATCCCTTCATCTAAGTCATTAATGTATATCGTAAATAGCTGGGGTTCCAGCACCGAACCTTGCGGTACCCCACTGGTCACTGCCTGCCATTCCGAAAGGGACCCATTTATCCCCACTCTTTGCTTTCTGTCTGTCAACCAATTTTCTATCCATGTCAGTACCCTACCCCCAATACCATGTGCTCTAATTTTGCCCACTAATCTCCTATGTGGGACCTTGTCGAAGGCTTTCTGAAAGTCGAGGTACTCCACATCCACTGACTCCCCTGTCAATTTTCCTAGTTACATCCTCAAAAAATTCCAGTAGATTTGTCAAGCATGATTTCCCCTTCGTAAATCCATGCTGACTCGGAATGATCCTGTTACTGCTATCCAAATGCTCAGCAATTTCGTCTTTTATAATTGACTCCAGCATCTTCCCCACCACTGATGTCAGACTAACTGGTCTATAATTACCCGTTTTCTCTCTCCCTCCTTTCTTAAAAAGTGGGATAACATTTGCTATCCTCCAATCCACAGGAACTGATCCTGAATCTATAGAACATTGAAAAATGATCTCCAATGCTTCCACTATTTCTAGAGCCACCTCCTTAAGTACCCTGGGATGCAGACCATCAGGCCCTGGGGATTTATCAGCCTTCAGTCCCATCAGTCTACCCAAAACCATTTCCTGCCTAATGTGGATTTCCTTCAGTTCCTCCATCACCCTAGGTTCTCCGGCCCCTAGAACATTTGGGAGATTGTGTGTATCCTCCTCAGTAAACACAGATCCAAAGTAACGGTTTAACTCGTCTGCCATTTCTTTGTTCCCCATAATAAATTCCCCTGCTTCTGTCTTCAAGGGACCCACATTTGCCTTGACTATTTTTTTCCTCTTCACGTACCTAAAAAAACTTTTGCTATCCTCCATAAGCGCGAAGAGAAAATTCAATTGTTGAACTATATCTCGACTGCCATTTCTGAGGTTATTCTGCAGCCATATTCTGAAATAAGAAGTTGCTGTAGAGTTTATCTTCAGATTAAAATCACTAGCTACATTAATGCTTTCTTAAATTTGAAATGTATTACTTTAGATTCCATTCTTTTCAATCAAATTTGCTGTAGGTAGAAAACATCAATGAGTAAAATTGAGTGGGTATGTATCTAATCATTTTTGGGTGCATCAACACTATATTGGTGTAGGTCCAAATACTTTGTGATTTCATTTTTTTCTTGGTGTCTACTTTATGCAATCAATACTTGTATTCCGCACCCATTGTTCTTGAATAGCTTCTTTAAAATACATTATTGTAAACTGAAGACAAATATCTTGTTCTGCAGTTCTTTTGGTGTGATATCATGACAACTACCTGTAGCTTTGCACATTTTGTTTTTAATTAGGGATGCTGTAGTAGGTTTTTAATTTTGTGATTCACAGGTGGTTTGGGGGTAATTAGATCTGTGCTGCAGTTGTTGATTCCCTCATTGTCCTGTGAGATCCAACATGCTAAGACTAGCTGTGCAAATCCTGTTAATTGCAGTCTTTTCCCACTTAACAAATTGAGGGTGACGTGTGCAACATACAATTCCTGATGCTGAGTCAAAGTCACACATAGCTGGAAAGAAACTTGTGACTTCCTGGCGGACCGCTGCGGCAGACGCTGCGGTGTAGCCGAGGCTGGAGCCCCTGCGGGTCAAAGCCCGCGGCTGGTGGAGTCTGTGAGGCCGGAGCCCCCGTGGGTCGGAGCCCGCAGCCGGTGGAGTCTGTGAGGCCGGAGCCCCCGTGGGTCAGAGCCCGCAGCCGCTGGAATCGCCGAGTCTACCGGGGGGAAGAAGACCGGGGTGAAATTTATCCTTTATGTGGCCTTACCGAGGCAGCATGAAGTGTAGATGGAGTGAATGGAAGGGAGGTTGGTTTGTGTGATGGCTTGGGCTACGTCCACATTCTCTGCAATTTCTTGCGGTTGGATGGACCTGTTCCCAAACCATGCTATGAATAAAATACTTTCTATGGCGCATCTGTAGAAGTTGGTGAGAGTTGTTGGGGATATGCTGAAATGCTTCGGCCTTTTAAGGAAGTAGAGGTGTTGGTGTGCTTTCTTGGCCATTGCTTCGATATGGCTAGTCCAGGACAAGTTGCTGGTGATATTTACTCATAGGAACTTGAAGCTTTCAATCATCTCAATCATGCGTAAAATATAGCTGCCTTGTGTTAGTGACGATTTATATATTTTAATAGTGTAAAGATTGAATTATCTGAATATGATTTCTATTAGATAATTCTTCTGGATTGAAAGTCCAGAAGCCAGGCTTTTTTGTCAGCAGATAGGTGCTTGTGTCCCAGATGAAGTTGAACATATTTAACTTCACTTGCAACATGTATATGTTAGACTCCCTCAATGTCACGAGCCAACGGACAAAATTTGGGTTCCTAGAAGTTCGTCTTCCAGAGCAGATAGCATGGGAAGTAGAGGACGTGCTCCTTAATCCTGAAGAAATGACGCCGTACGATGCGCTTAAATCTGCTACTTGGACTTCGTTCTGCAATTCTTCAGTGACATCAGGCACATTCAAGGAAAAGCAAATCCGGATGCCGATGCCCTATCAAGACTGGAGATGGATATTCTGAATGCGGCCGCACTCATCGATTTTTATTCCATGGCTCGCGTACAGTATACTGATCCCGATCCTATCCATTACCACTGGACGCATGCAGCCCCCAAATTGGAAGATGTACCTATCAGTGACGTGAGAGAAACCATCAGATGTGACACTTCTACTGGCAAACCATGGCCGTTTGTGTCGAGGACGATGCTTTGAGAAGTTTTCAGCATGTTGCACAACTTATCACATCTGGGCAAGAAGGCTACGATAAAACTAATCTCTGAACGTTTCATCTGGCCTTTCATCAAGCGTGACGTTGGATTATGGGCGACGACTTCTCTACCGTGTCAATAATCCAAGATCTGGCACACTAGGACGCCTTTCGGTGACTTTCCTGTACCGAACACCCGTTTCAAGCACGTGCACCTAGACTTGGTCGGCCCACTCCCACCGTCAAGAAACTACACATATCTGCTCACTTGTGAAGACTGGTTCACACGATGGCAAGATGCTTTCCCAGTCATCAACATTTCAGCGGGAACAAACTCCCGTGCTTTTGTTGACCGATGGATTTCGGTCTTTGGGGTCCCAAGTACGATCACAACAGACCGAGGACCGCAATTCGAGTCTGCGCTGTTTCAAACACTAACCGACCTCTAAGGAACAAAGCAGACCCGAACGACTGCGTATCATCCACAAGCGTACGGCTTGATTGAACGGTTCCATTGTCTGTTGAAAGCCGCTCTGGCAGCTGGGCTTATTTTCAAAAACAGGGATGTAATACTGAGGCTCTAAGGCGCTGGTAAGGCCGCACTTGGAATATTGTGAGCAATTTTGGGCACCATATCTGAGGAAGGATGTGCTGGCTCTGGGGAGAGACTGGAGGAAGTTTTAAAGGATGATCCCAGGAAAGAGTAGGCTAGCCAATGATGGACCTGCACCTGCTGGAGTTTAGAAGAAAAAGGGAGGACCTCATTAAAACTTACAGAACAGTGAAAAGTTTCCACCCAACGGGTCCACAGCTTGCTCTGGCCGACGCGATGGCTGCTCGGGGCCAAGGTAAGTGGCCCCCTCTCTCCTTTCCTCTCCCCCCCTCGTCTGCCCACTGCCCCGGCGGACACTCCCCGGCCGGAAACGGGTCCACAGATCGTCAATTGTGGGAGGGTTGCCGGGCCTGCCGGAGGGGCTTGCACCCAACGGGGTTGCCACGCCCGCAGGAGAGGTTTGCACGGAGCATTGCCGGGCCAGCAGGAGAGATTTGGACCCAACGGGTCCACGCCCATCTGGTAACACTTACAAGGCGGCAAGAAGCAGATGAATGCCAGATGGCTGGTGAGCAAGATTTCAATTTGGCTACCTTGATCATTCAAATCATTTTTAGGATCCAGACAAGATAACAGCTTGCAGCACCAACTTTAATGGTGGTCTTTTTCGCATGTTAACTCATTCAAGGACCCGTATTGCTCTGTATTCATGAGTTCATTGTTGTCATTTTTACTTAACCTCCACTGATGTACACTTTTTTAATAATATTGTATGTTTAATTTCAACAAAGGCCTCACCTATGACTTATAGGCAGAAAAATTAAATCTATCAATAGCACACTCAATATATGGATGGTATAATGGCCTATTATTGTTGATTCAAATACTCAAGAGTATGTCCTAATTGAGGTAAAATTGTGCTGTAATTGGAATTCTTAATCTGCATCTGCGTAATAGCTTCACTACATGAATCTCCTTTGGTGCTTAGTGAATATTTTTTTGATAATTATGTCGCAGATGACTTTTTATAATAAATGTTTGGAACTTAACTAAAATCTACCTGGATGTTTCACAGCCACTTCTTGAGATGATCTTCTTTGTAAGAAATAAAATTGTCCTTCATTCTGGTAATCCCCTCCTTGGGTCACCTCAAACCTGTGCAACATTTTTTGGTTCATTACTTTACAAGTAACAAACAATTAGTCAAAGATTATTCCACCCCATTGATTTCAACAATGACTTCAATAATGGATTTGGTTGATTAGAGGTACTATCTCTCAATGATTTGCATGTGCATTGTGTTGGGCACAATAACAAATGTGGCTTTTGGCTCCAGAAATGAAAACTGCAGCAAGCAGCCAGATTTGTTTCTAATTGTTTAAACACCAAGTGCTGAGTCAATCCATTTAGTTCAAGCTTCTAAATCTTTGTTGCCAGTGTACACACACCTTGTATTAACGTTGAGGAGGAAATGAAATGAGTGGTCTGCAAAAAGAAAAACATGGTATTTTCAAACATTTCTGGCTGTGGTGCTAATGGCTTAGTTTTCTGACCACCAGACGTTGCAGAATTCAGCCTGTTCATTGTATAAATCCTGCCCAAGATTGGCTCAGATTTCCTCCTGAATCGTGCAGTGATCCGTTTTGCCAAGTTATTCGCTTGGGTACTCCCTGCTGGAATAGAACAAACACACAGAAAACAGTGATTAATTTCCTTTGATTTAGCATCATGGAACGGTAGATCAATGGCCTGTTTTCACCCTTTTTAATCAATACTAAACGGAGGTGGACCCGTTGGGTCCAAATCAACCCTGCGGGCCTTTCCTGGGGCAACCCTCCCCCAACTGACAATCCTGTGGGCCCGGCAACCCTCTCCAACTGACGAAGCCCGTTGCCGGGCGGGGAGTGTCCCCCGGGGTCATGGGCGGGCGAGGGGAGACCGGGATGGGGAGAGGGTGCCACTCACCTCGGCCCAGTGCCGCCACCCCAGTCCCACTCTCCCTCCCACCCCCACTCTCTCCTCCTCCCACCCTCCCCACCCCCACTCACTCTCTCCCACCCCCCCTTTCCCCATCACCCCCCTTTCCCCCACTCTCTCCTCTCCCCACCCCCCCATTCTCTCCTCCCCCAGCCCCACTCTCACTCTTCCCCACCACCCGCCCTCTCGCCTCCCCCACTCTCTCCTCCCCCCGCCCTCACCCTTCCCTCCACTGACTCGCCACCCTTCCCTCCACCCACTTGCCCCCCCCCACGCCCACTCCTGGGAGCCGTTGGCGGCGAAAGTCACTTACCAAGCGTGCAGGGAGGAGGAGGGAGCACCGGAGTACTCGAGTCGGGGCAGTGCGGCTCTGGCCTGGCCGAGCTGGGACTACTCAAGAGGCGACAGCGTGTCCGCGGCTGTGGCCCAGCCGAGCTGTGGGAGAGGGGAGAGAGGAGAGGGGAGCTTTTGATTGTGAGCTAACGGCGTCCATCTTGTTCGTGCAGAGAGAGGCCGTGCATGCCCTATGGTGACGTCGTGCGCACAGCACTTTGAAAAATGTGTTTAGAAATGAAAGTTTTAAGCTTTAAAATCTCTCTAACTTAAAAAATATACGACCAATTTGAATAAAATTAGTTTTTAACAGTCGGCAGGAGAGTGGTGATTAAGGTGGCATAAAAATTGTGGCGCTATGGTTTACCGTTTTGGCTGTACAAATATATATATATCTATCTATCTATCTATCTATCTTGGGCCCCCTCGGTCATGGCTGACCATGGGTGATGCATCCTAGTTGGCTGCTTGCTCCACACCTCGGCTAGAGCAGCGTCGCTTGTGGCTGAAGAGACCAATGCGGGAGTGACAGTCTCTGTCGCAAAGGTCACATTTGTGTGTGGTCTCTGGTTTGTTGAAGTTGCTGCGCTCCTTTCTGCATGCCCGCTTTTCTTCCGCTGCATTCATCAGTTTGTCTTCCCTCGTTTTGAGATGTTAGTTCAGGGTACCTCTCCGCCTCGTACGGTCACCTGCAAGGCTCTCCCAGGACTCCACATCGATGTCGAGCGCCTTCAAATCTCTCTTGCAGACATCCTTGTAACGTAGCTGGGGGCGGCCGATAGTTCTCCTCCCAGATGTTAGCTCTCCATAGAGGATGTCTTTTGGAATAAGGCCATCCACCATGTGGTGGACATGGCCCAGCCACCGCAGCCTGCGCTGCCCGAGTAGAGTGTACATACTCGGAAGGTCAGCGCGAGACAGAATCTCGGCGTTGGACACGCTTGTCTTGCCAGGATATACCCAGGATACGGCGGATGCTTCCAAGGTGGAAGGTGTTGAGTCTTCTCTCCAGTCTGGCATATGTAGTCCATGTCTCACTGCCATACAGCAGTGTGCAGTTGACACAAGTGTTGTAGACTGCTATCTTTGTCATACATACATATATACAATCTATATATATATATATATATATATATAGATTGTAAGCGAGTCATCTATATACTAAAACTCTTGTTTGTTATCTTGTTTGTGACTGAACTTCAGCCAAAACGGTACATGATAGCGCGACAATTTTAGGCCCAACTTACTCACCATTGTCACTTTAGTGATAATGCAAGTAGTTTTATTGAAATCGGTGTTATATTTTTAAAGTTATTCACATTTTTAAGTTTAAAAGGAGGGGAGGATGGAAGGAGGGGAGAGGGGAGGGGGGGTTGAGGAGAGAGGGGAAGGGGGGAGGACAGGGTGCTGCACCAATGCAGGAGAGGTTTGGGCCCAACGGGTCCACTTGGTCTAGTTTATCTTAAAATTAACTGTTGTGGGACACCTTTTGTTCATTGTGTGCCTTTTTTTTCCAGATTCCCAACGCTCCCACCTGAGCTCTTTCACCATGAAGTTAAAAGACAAATTTCATTCACCAAAAATAAAACGGACTCCATCAAAAAAGGGAAAACCAGTGGAAACAACAGTTAAGACCACTATAGAAAAGCCTCTGAACAAGGTCAGTTTCCCATTTTATGCATTTTGCAGAGGACGGAGGATTCTGCTTACTTTAAAATGTAACATCAAGCAACAGGGTAGGCTTGTTAATGGTGAGATCCTCACATTCTGTTGACACAATCCAAGGTTACCAAATTTGCTTTTTTCAGAAATTTTACTCAAGAGTATTCTAAATTTAGTCTCATTTATTTGGTGCTAATTTATTTTAGATCTAATTCAGGCTTTGCGGCTGAGACTGCCATTTTATTTGGTCAGCAGCAAGGCATTTCCTGTTGCTGATAGACCTGACTGCTACATTCATTGTCTTTGCCAGATTTAGGTTTTTTTATGCAAGCGTGTGATTATTGTGCCAGAACTTATGCGAGGTTCAGCTAAGATAACAAGGAAATTAGCAAATTGGTCCAGTGATTGGAGAATGTGTTTCTCTTGATTGTGATTTGAAAACTTGTAAATCATTTAAATCCTAAAGCTGATGGCTCTTGAGCAGAATATTGCAGTGTTATCCCGTCCTATGGTAGTTCGGAAAGTCGCCAATGGGGAATTCACAAATCACCACCAAAAAAATTAGAGATGAAAAATAAAAGTTTGCTCCTCTGGAATTTATAAAGATGCAAAAATAACATGCAATGTGTACAGAGAAGTGAACGAGCTTACCAAGGACATGGATCATCGGCTACTGGTTCACACCAGGAGGCCACTTAAGGGATTTGCTTTTGAAACTGACAAGGCAATCTCATCTGTTGATATATTTTTTTACAATACAATTCAATACAATACAATATATCCTTATTGTCATCGTACATGGGTACAACGAGATTCGAAATGCGCCTCCCATACGATGCAATAATTTAATTAATTTAAACAACAACAACCCAACTAAACAAATTGTAACAGTTTTAAGACAGAATAAAGTGCAAGTAGATCTGTGCCGGATGACTGTGCGATGTGACCATCCGGCTCAGCAGGACCGGGTTCATAGCAGCTATGGATACTTCTTCAAACAATGTAACATCTATTTCTAATTGATTAAAACTATTCTCTTTTCTTGTCTGCCTACAATACAATCAGAATTCCCTTTTCTAGATTTTGCACCTGGGGGAGCATTACTGTTCCTTATGAATACATCTCCATTATAGCATGGATTCAATGGCTGAAAGAAAGAACACATTTCGGAAAATCGCAAACTGGATGGCTTTCTAGAATGCAGCCCCTGCATAACATGGTAGTACTGAAGGAGTAAGAAAGTGCTTTTGAGTGCTAAAGGCTCATGGAGGTGCAGAAAAAGAATATTTAGTACTATACCAATAAGTGCCTATCACAAATACAAGTTCTTCAACCAGAAGAAATTACCAAACAAAAAGTCCATCTGTGACAATGGCCCTGGTCAGGACTTGAAAAAATCTTGTCCTCGGTGAGTCAACATGCTGTTGCCGTGATACCAGTCGAAGTGGTTTCCCTCTCAAAGGTTCAGTACCAATTAGTTTTCAGGTTTCCTTCAATTAATGTCTGCGATGCTGCAGCAGCAAATTTTTCAACCTGAAACAATTTGCAATTGGGTGCCATTTTTAGATTGCAAGTTGTTGATGGATGTGTTTGTTTATTATCCACTTGGACTTTACGAGAGTAAAATCAGGAAAGCAACTATATTTCACTAAAAGTATATGAATACAGTTAAACTGTTGTGTATTAAAATGTGAGTTAAATACAAATGGGTTGTTCCGCTACCTTTTCATGCACAGTGCCAACTGTTTCTGAATCTCATTTTCCTTTCAATTTATTTTTTATAGACTTTAAACCGGCTGGAGGAGCAAGAGAAGGAAGTGGTTAGTGCACTGCGTTATTTCAAAACCATTGTGGATAAAATGGTAATTGACAAAAAGGTGCTGGAGATGTTGCCAGGATCAGCCAGCAAAGTGCTTGAAGCCATCTTGCCACTAGTACAAGTGGACCCTCGCATTCAACAGAGGTAAATAAGTAACATGGCTTCAAGAATTGATGTTCTAGGGTTGCTATGACAAATTGGTGCTCTACAAGACGGTTCAAATGGGATGAACTTGTGTCAACATTTTCATTGTAAATTCCTATGTTCAACTTTATAATGCAATTCTTTAACTTGACTTTCATAATTACAACATCCAATAAGTAGTTAAGCAATGGAATGATTACTCAGTTAATATCTCAATGGTATTGTGAAGCGATTGTGCTTCTGCTATTTAAAAAATATGAAACAATTATCTACAACTAAAGACCAATGTATAATGAATTAGTCAGCAAATTATGTACTTATTCCAGTATAATTGTAGCTTGCTCCAAATCCATTTCATCTGAAGACAATAACTATTGTCCAGTGTTGTTTTTCCCTTGCATTGTACCATTTTTTCTCCCTTTGAGAAGAAAATGAAATATAAAACATTCCTATTTTGCCATTAATACCTATTAATCTTATTGAAACAGCAACAATGCCTGACTTGTTACTCCAGTAATTTGTGTTTTGCTGATAATTGAACATCTTCATTTTTGTGGTGTGGGAAGTTAAACTGTTGATCGCATTGTAGCGACCATAGAGAATGGTCCAGGTCGTCGAACCCTCGGATTGGCCAGCGAGGTCACGTGTGAACGCGATCATGGGGATTGGTCCAGGGAGCGACATTGCTGATTGGCCAGCGATGTCATGTGCGCGTTTGGCGCCCGAAATAGCCAGTTCGGCGAAGTCTTCGAAGAAGACAGTAAGTTTTTGATGGTTGTCCTTTACCTTGTTGTTTAACTCTGTATTCGAATATTGCGGCTGCAATAAACTTCCTTTACAACCAACAAGTTTTCGGACTCGCCATATTGGTGACCCCGACGTGATCTGGACGATCACCGACTAAGCAGGAACCCGACGCCTCGTTGACGATGACCGCACCGGGCACACCGGAGTTAAGCGCGGAAAGCGTTCACCTTCCGTTGTTTTGGACGCACGCACCGCAAGCTTGGTTTATCCACACCGAAGCTCAATTTCACATAAAGAAGATATCAGACGAATCCACGATGTACTACTACCTCGTCAGCGCTCTATCGCCGGACACGACCAAGCGCATAATGCGGTTCATCGTGAATCAAGTACGAGGCCATGAAGAAAGTATTACTGCGAATCTTCGGGTTTAATAAGCATGGTGGTGCGGCAAGACTTCTGCACCTACCGGATCTTGGAGACCAACTGCCTTCCGTCCTCATGTCCGAAATGATGATGCTAGCCGGTGAGCATACGGATTGCCCTATGTTCGAACAGGCATTCCGCGAGAGACTTCCTGAGGATGTCCGACTGCTGCTCACGGATTGTTCTTTTAAGGACCCCGAAGCATATGCAGCGAGAGCGGACGCGCTCATAGCGGCAAAAAACAAGGCAAGCGGTTCGATCACAAGGTCGCGACATCAGTGACCACGCCACAGCGACGGCAAGATGGCGCCACGTCTCCCGCCAATTCTCCGAAAGCCCGCCAAAAAGATCCGCACAAGCGCGGCTGGTGCTATTATCACCTACGATGGGGTAGCGAATCCCGCAACTGCCGTTTGCCTTGTACCTTCGCGGGAAATGCCTCGGCCGATCGTACATAGGGGCAGTTACGATTGGCCAGAACCGGCGCCTCTATGTCCATGATCGATTCACGGACACAGAATTTTTGGTGGACACGGGAGCCATCGTCAGCATAGTGCCGCCGACCGACCTTAAAACCAGATCGGGTAAGACAGGTCCCACCCTCATCGCGGTTAATGGCAGCCCAATTCGCACTTTCGGTATACGGAAGATGTCCCTTGTGTTAGGCCTCCGCACGTACGAATGGCCATTCATCATAGCCGACGTCAAACAAGCGATCCTGGGCGCAGATTTTCTCTGGGCTTTTTCACTGGTCCCTGATGTCCGCGGTAACGACCTCCGACCCTCCGCCGAAGATGAGCACGTCGCTCCGACAATCGCCTCCTCGCCCAGCCCTACTGTCCAGGCCGTCGTCGCGGCCCCCGACTCGTACGCTGAGATTCTGGCAGAGTTTCCAGAGCTGCTCATTCAACGTTTTGACACGCCTTTGGCCAAGCACGGCGTGGTACATCACATCCGCACCGAAGGCCCTCCCGTTTTCGCTCGGGCCAGGAGACTACCGCCAGACAAACTGGTGGTGGCACGGGCGAAGTTCAGGAAGATGGAGGAAATGGGAATTGTCCGTCAGTCTGACAGCCCGTGGGCCTCGCCGTTACATATGGTCTCCAAGGCATCTGGGGGGTGGAGACCATGTGGCGATTATCGGCGTCTCAATGCTGTCACCACGGCTGATCGCTACCCCATACCGCACCTACAGGACTTTTCATCTGGGCTGGAAGGAGCGGTGGTGTTTTCCAAAATCGATTTGGTGCGAGGATACCACCAGATCCCGGTGCGACCGGAGGACATACAGAAAACCGCAACGATTACTCCGTTCGGGTTGATTGAATGGTTGCGTATGCCTTTCGGTTTAAAGAACGCGGCACAGGCTTTCCAACGACTGATGGGCCGCGTGGGCCGGGGTTTACCCTTTTTGTTTATTTATTTAGACGACATCCTGGTTGCCAGCACCTCAGTGCAGGAACACCAGGCCCACTTGCGGACCGTTTTCCAGCGGCTCCAAGACCACGGGCTCAATCCAACCCTCCAAATGTCAATTCGGCCTTCCTGCTCTTGATTTTCTAGGGCACAGAATTACCCCTGCCGGCGCCTCCCCTTTGCCCGAAAAGGTGGAGGCTATCCGGGCATTTCCTAGGCCCACCACAGTAAAAGGGCTACAGGAGTTCGTAGGCATGGTTAATTTCTACCATAGGTTCGTCCCGGCAGCTGCGCGAGTCATGCGCCCGCTTTTCCAATGCCTTACAGGGAACCCGGTAGAGTTGATATGGTCCCCGACCGCAGAGTCGGCTTTTACAGCAGCCAAGGCAGCTTTGGCAGACGCCACCATGTTGGTCCACCCGAGCCCCTCCGCCCCCACGGCCCTGACGGTTGACGCCTCTGACGTGGCGGGGGCGGGGTTCTGGAGCAGCAGGTCGGTGGCCGTTGGCAGCCTTTGGCGTTTTTCAGCCGGCAACTAAATTCGGCTGAGCTGAAGTATAGCGCATTTGACCGAGAGCTTTTGGCCCTCTATTTAGCTGTTCGTCATTTCAGGTACTTCCTTGAGGGCCGCCCATTTGTGGCCTTTACGGACCATAAACCATTAACATTTGCTTTTGTCAAATTGTCTGACCCATGGTCGGCCCGCCAGCAGCGGCACCTGACTGCTATCTCCGAATTCACCACCGATGTCCGTCATGTCGCGGGTAAGCTTAATGCCGTTGCTGACGCCCTGTCTAGACCTGCTTTTCCCCCTATTTCGGCGGTGGACTGCGAAGTGGATCCCCAAGAGCTTGCGGAGGCACAGCTTCTAGCGGATACCGCTTCGGCATACCAGTCCACCACTTCGGGATTGAAGTTGGCCCAGGTAGCTTGTGGGTCAGAAGGCACAAAAGTCTGGTGCGATGTTTCTCTTCCCCGTCCCAGGCCGGTAGTACCGCCCTCCCTTCAGCGCCGGGTTTTCGATGCCATTCATGGGCTGGCGCACCCGTCCATCCGCTCCACCTCTGCTTTGGTAGCAGCTCGGTTTGTCTGGCATGGCCTACGGAAACAGGTAGCGGGTTGCCTGCGTTCCTGCGTTCCCTGTCAGACCGCTAAAGTCCAGCGCCATGTCCAGCCCCCCCGTACAGGATTTCGAGGTCCCGGCTGTTCGTTTTTTCCACATCCACGTGGATTTGGTCGGTCCTTTGCCTTCCTCCCGGGGCTACACCCACCTCCTCACGGTGGTGGATCGGTTCACCCGGTGGCCAGAGGCTTTCCCATTGTCTGATATTTCGTCAGTGTCTTGTGCTAGGACTTTGGCCCTTCATTGGGTAGCTCGTTTCGGGGTCCCGGCAGTTATTACCACTGACAGAGGGCCACAGTTCACTTCGTCCCTCTGGGCCGCGCTCGCAGAACTGTACGGGTCCAAGTTACAACCCACTACTGCATATCACCCCCAGGCAAATGGACTCGTAGAAAGGTTCCACCGCCAACGTAAGGCGTCCCTCAATGCAAGGCTTGAAGGCCCGGACTGGGTAGACCAGCTCCCTTGGGTTCTTTTGGGCATCTGGACTGCTCCTAAGCTAGATCTCGGTGCGTCGTCCGCAGAGCTAGTATATGGCTCGACACTTCGAGTACCCGGAGATTTGTTTCCGGACCCTTCAGACCAGCTGCCTACAGTCCCATCAGTGTTAGCATCTCTCCGGGAACGGGTGGGCTCCCTGGCCCCAGTTCCAACTTCACGTCATGGGTGTCCCATGGTACATGAACCGCCTTCCCTGAAGGACTGTGAGTTTGTTTTTCTGCGTAAAGATGCCCATCGCGCCCCGTTGCAGAGGGTCTATCAAGGGCCGTTCCGGGTTTTGCGTAAGGGAACGGCTACCTTCACCTTAGACATGTGCGGCAAGAGTGAGCTCGTCTCGGTGTCCCGGCTCAAACCTGCACATTTGGATCCGGATCAACCAGTCCTGGTCGGTCAAACCC
The DNA here is from genome assembly GCF_053455715.1 of Rhinoraja longicauda. Taxonomy (NCBI): domain Eukaryota; kingdom Metazoa; phylum Chordata; class Chondrichthyes; order Rajiformes; family Arhynchobatidae; genus Rhinoraja; species Rhinoraja longicauda. Next base: position 15,049,084 of record NC_135983.1, read on the forward strand.
CTAGGAGAGGCCGACCTCCGTTAGTTCCGCTCAGTCCAGGACCCCCAGTTCCGACAGTTCCTCCAGGACCTCCCGTTCCGACAGTTCCTCCAGGACCCCCCGTTCCGGTAGTTCCTCCAGGACCTCCCGTTCCGGCTGTTCCGCCAAGTCCGGAACCCCCGGCTCCTGTGGTTCAGGCTGTCCCTCTCCGTACTCGTTATGGTCGCGAAATCCGGCTCCCTGCTAGGTTCCGCACCTCGGGTTCTGGGGGGGGGTCATGTAGCGACCATAGAGAATGGTCCAGGTCGTCGAACCCTCGGATTGGCCAGCGAGGTCACGTGTGAACGCGATCATGGGGATTGGTCCAGGGAGCGACATCGCTGATTGGCCAGCGATGTCATGTGCGCGTTTGGCGCCCGAAATAGCCAGTTCGGCGAAGTCTTCGAAGAAGACAGTAAGTTTTTGATGGTTGTCCTTTACCTTGTTGTTTAACTCTGTATTCGAATATTGCGGCTGCAATAAACTTCCTTTACAACCAACAAGTTTTCGGACTCGCCATAGCATAGTATATATTGAAGTCATTGGAATTGGGTCAGAAGGAGTGGGGGTTGGGTCAGTTGAATTATCAAATAAAATCATGAGAGATTATGGAACAAGACTGGTATATTTAGTGGTGCAATGCAGCTGTGCTCTTAATGATTATGGTTGAACATTCCAAAGTACTGAAGAGCCTACCTATGTTCCTCTGGCACTTTAAACCAGTTGGTCTATGGAAGACATTATAATTTATACTTTTATAGCTTTAACAACTAACTACTTCCACATTTTAAATTGACCTACTTCCCTGATTCTTAACAGAACTAAGAACTTCCACTACAAAATCTAATTTGTGGAGCATTTATTTTCTGGATGACTAGGTGCAAGTAGATACACTTTAGAGTATTATAGTGTTGGATGAGGAAAATTGCAAATGGTTCAGAACTGCTGCAGGTATAACTTTTGTCTATGGTTTATTTTGCAGTGGAAAATGTTGTTTTTCACAGGGCTGTTTCATGTGAACCTAAGTTATAGGAACAAGAAGAGGCCAAATGATCCTTGCCACACCATTCAATAAGTTGACGGCTGATCCGATGTTGGCCATGACTCCCCTTTCTTGACTTTTCCCTTAAGTCTTGATCGCCTTCTCCAACCCCAAATAATCTGAAAAGGATTATCCCATTGAGCATTGAGTACTTTTAGGGACATTACTGCCATACTTCATTATGTTAGCGAATTACAATGATTGATATACCACAGGACAAATTCTGCCTGATCTATCTAATGGGTGACAACACATTCTGAAACCATGCCCCCCAATTAGTGATTCTTCCATGAGAAGAAACATTCTCGGTCCTGTCAAAGCCCCATGGAATTTTGTTTTCCCATTTCTCTGTGAACTGTGAGTTTTGGCCCAACCTGTTCTCAATGATAATCACCACAAATCAACTTTGTAAACTTGCTCCGAAATGCCTTCCATGTAAGTGTGTATCCACAGGCTTGCTTTGTGTCTCCTCACACGCAGTATTTTGTAGTTACTGCTCCGTTGGAACAATATTTTGCTTTTCTATTTCTCCTGTCAGAGTGGGCTGCACACTTCCATCTGCCACATATTTGCCCAGCCATTTACCACATCTATATTGCTTACAAATGCTGTGCATTCTCAACTTAACTTTGTAGTGTAAGCAAATCTGCCTATGATGCACTTGGTCCCTTCATCTAAATCAGTGCTTCTTAATCTATTTCAGTGTCATTCACCTTTGAGTCTTTATCACAAAATTTCATTCACCCTCGACTAAATTTTCTTATGGTTTTTGATCATTTTCGTTTGATTCTCTCATGTATAATTTTATATATATTAAGTCATTCACCCCTCTAATTTCATTCACCCCCAAATAATTTCATTCACCCTTGGGTGAACCATTCACCAGTTTAAGAAGCACTGATATAAGTCATTAATGTAATTTATAAATAGATGAAGCTTGAGTACTGATCCCTGTGATATATCCTCGAGGGCAAGATGATGGTGTGTATTTGAGTAAAAAAGACAGTGACAAACATGGTACCCAGAATTAGAGAGGTCTTTACCCGTTGTGCCACCTGGGATCTGTTTGTTTCTAATACCATCTGTAGATTTTCTTGCAATTTACTGCCATCTTCTTCACTGTTTTAGACTTCCATATCACCTACTACTTTCTACAAATCATGCCCTCCAAATCTAAGGCATTAGATAATTTTAAACGTACCTAAATCAGATCACTGAATTTTGAAAAACATCACTGTTTACCTCCAATCAGTCTAGAGACCAATTCACCGCAGCTCACATCTTAGGCAATTTTGTATCATGATACTATGTGTCCCGTTGGATCTGGTTTTGTTAATAAATCTAAGTTCATATTTCTCAGAAAGCATTTTCAAATCCCCATATATTTTATATTATCTTCATGGCTTTTAAAAACAAATGTCTAATGGCTTATTAGCATTTAAATATATTTTTTTAACACATGCCCTCAGGAAAATGCTTTTTAATAGATTTTAGTTTGATGATCCCAGCAATATCGGGAGGTAAATGTTAATCAACTGACAAATTTAGTCATTGAGATAGACACAAAAAGCTGGAGTAACTCAGCGGGACAGGCAGCATCTCTGGAGAAAAGGATCTCGACCCGAAATGTCACCCATTCCTTCTTTCCAGAGATGCTGCCTGTTACTCCAGCTTTTTGTATCTATCTTTGGTTTAAACCAGCATTTGCAGTTCCTTCTTAGAAATTTAGTCATCATGTGGGTAACACATTTACTGCCATCTTCTTCACTGTTTTAGACTTCCATATCACCTACTACTTTCTACAAATCATGCCCTCCAAATCTAAGGCATTAGATAATTTTAAACGTACCTAAATCAGATCACTGAATTTTGAAAAACATCACTGTTTACCTCCAATCAGTCTAGAGACCAATTCACCGCAGCTCACATCTTAGGCAATTTTGTATCATGATACTATGTGTCCCGTTGGATCTGGTTTTGTTAATAAATCTAAGTTCATATTTCTCAGAAAGCATTTTCAAATCCCCATATATTTTATATTATCTTCATGGCTTTTAAAAACAAATGTCTAATGGCTTATTAGCATTTAAATATATTTTTTTAACACATGCCCTCAGGAAAATGCTTTTTAATAGATTTTAGTTTGATGATCCCAGCAATATCGGGAGGTAAATGTTAATCAACTGACAAATTTAGTCATTGAGATAGACACAAAAAGCTGGAGTAACTCAGCGGGACAGGCAGCATCTCTGGAGAAAAGGATCTCGACCCGAAATGTCACCCATTCCTTCTTTCCAGAGATGCTGCCTGTTACTCCAGCTTTTTGTATCTATCTTTGGTTTAAACCAGCATTTGCAGTTCCTTCTTAGAAATTTAGTCATCATGTGGGTAACACATTTTTGGCAACCCTACATTGTACCCCTTCCAACACAGTCTCTCAATAAAGAATCATCCTGGCAGTTTCACAAGTATCTACTGGGAAGCAATGTTGGAATTGTTTAATCAAGGTCTGCTGTCAGTGCATTCCATTGACCACAAAACCCACCCCTTTATGCTCGTCCTCCTATGAAGAATACTATGGCCAAGGGATGAACCTAGTCATTCTTCATTAATGCTGACATATTCAGAATACAAGATGTTCAACAAAGGCAATCAATGATAGGAAGGAGGAAGATGGTAGCTGATTGAGGAGAACATTGTAATGCTGGAGAGAGGGCATGTCCTGGAGCTGACAGTGTTAGAATCTGTTTAGTCAGAGCTTAATACAATTGGAGTAGCCTTAAAGTACTGGGAGTATTCTACAGTCTGCCAACTGATGGGAAAGATCAAATTTACAGGGAAGTTGTAAAGATGTGAAATGGAATCCTTCAGCCCATTGAGTCCACGCCGACCAACCATCATCTGTACACTAATTTTATCCTACATACTGGGTACAATTTACAGATACCAATTAACCTACAAACCTGCATGTTCGTGGAATTTGGGAGGAAACAACAGCACCTGGAGACAATCCTTGCGGCCACAGGGAGAACATACAAATTCCGTTCAGACAGCAAAAGTAGTCAGGATCAAACCCAGGCCTGCCGTTGTAAAGCAGCAGCTCTATCGCTGTGCCATTGTGCCGAGTTCTTCAAACATCCTGTTTGTTGGTGCAGAATCCAGCATCTGCAGTCTCTTTTGCCTTCATCCTTTAACCACTTCTCCAAATGAGAGTAAATCATTAACAACATAACCCTCCCATCCATGCCCTCCAAGGTGAATACGATGCAGAGTACATAACCTCTGGCTCCATGCATAAATTCCCTCCTTTGTCCTTGAATGGACTTACTGTTTCTCTGGCTACCTGCTTCCTTCTAATATACATACCAAATGCCTTGGGATTTTCCTTAATTTGCATTGCCAAAAACATTTAATGGCCATTTTTGCATAGCTAATTTCTTGATTCAGCTTTCTCCTGGTTCCTTTATATTCCTCAAGGATGTGGTCTGATTTCAACTTCCCAAATCCTACATATGCATAATTTTTATTTTTGATAAAACTTACATCATCCAAGGTTTCTAAAATTGGCTGTCCATATCTTAAAACTGGCCATCTTTATCTTTTGATCAAAAACCAAAAGGAGTCCAATTTTTTTTTTAAACTGCCTTTCCAGTTCTGACTTGATCACTTCCTAAAATCAGCCTGTAGGATTTTATTGTTATTGGTACAGATATGGATGAGGACTTTTAGCTGTTCATTCGGTTCCACTAAAATATTCTGCAGCTGCTATTCTAATCCCTGGCTCCAAGGAATCAACATATCCTCCTGGAATAGAGTCTGCAACCTAAAATATCTGTCAGACTTTGTAGCTGTTGCTTCCTTCATCATTCTCCTTCCTGCATGGTGCAATCATCTTAGTTCTAGTTGCATTCCAGGGAATTTTCTACCCCAACAGTACTCCAGAACAGCATTTCAGTTAGGGAGGAAGACGTCCTTGGATCCTGACCTATGTGCTTTTTCTTGTTTTGTCGATCTCTTTGCTTGTGTTCGAGAGTTGTGGATGACTATCCTTTGCAATACATTAAACCCTTGTTTTAACGGACCCCTCTATAATAGATTTTGGACCTGCTGATGCCACCCCCAGCTCACACAGTCTTCCCGACCATTTAAAGCCCCAGCTTTTGACCCCACACCAACTTGCAACGTGCACCAGCGAGCCCTTCATCCACCACAAGGTCCAGTGACATGGCTGCTGTTGCGGCTCACGTAGTAGTTGCTGCGGACAGCGAGCCAATGGTACCGGCAGGCAGTACGCGCTCGGTCACTATGGGGCACCCCGCTCCTCTCATCTGCTGCTGCTTCTTGGTGTCAGCGGTGGCTTTGTCCACTTCCCACTGGACTGCTGCCGACTCCTCCTCCCGTTGCTCTGTCCACTTGGCTTCTTTCCCCCACGCCCCACTGCTGCCTCCTCCTCCCCGAGTCACTGACATAGGAGTAACTCAGCAGACTGAATCGATCTGAAGTAAGGTCCCTGTTCTCCAGCGATGCTGCCTGACGCACTGAGTTACTCCAGCACTTTGTGTCTCATTTGTGCATTAACCATCATCTGCAGTTTTTTTGTTTCGACTACATACAACGATAATGCCTTACTTTATTATAATGGCCAATCGGCAATAATGGACACCATTCCCTCTTCTCCCTCCCCCCCCCCATGGTCTGTTATAAGGAGAGTTTACTGTACTCAAGCTTCAAAAACATCAGCCTTGTGGAGAGACTACAGTGATATCAGTCACTGAGGAATCTTCCTGCAGCTGTGGCTGTCCAGGACAGAAACTTATCCTGGAGTTCTCACAGGGTGAGGATGTTCACTTCATGGGTCAGGGGTACCTTTTGATATCTCTATTTATTAAATTAATTAATTTAACAGCAATAAACTGCTATTATTATTAAATGTATGTTCCCTTTGTTGCCCTGAACAAACTCCCTTAATTCCCCAGTGTTTCAATTAAATGCTTGTTTAACTTCACCAGAGGCCTGGCTTGTCTGCTCCCTTTACTCAACTAATGACGTGGCTTACAAATCCTACTGCAGTGTTGTGCCTCAGGGTCCAGTTTCCATCAATGCTCTTGGCAACCTTATTGGGCTAAACCCAGAGAGAGACACAAACAACCCTTGCTGTCTGATTTGAGATCTTTACCCTATTTCTTTGGAAGACTAAACTGGATCACATACAAAATATCGCTTGAATTTGAATTTGCCTCTGCAAAATACTTAAAACTGATGCTGCATGATTAAATTTGTGTCATTTTTTTCTCGTTGACCTTGTGCCTTCCATTGCTTGTGACATGTCCTCTCCTGCAGTGAATTCCAAACAGGCAGAAACCTGTTGTTGAAAACTGCACTTTTCCCTCTGTTTCAGTGAATGAGATCATTGTCTTGGTTTTCAAATTCCTCGGAGGCCTTTCGTATGAATCTCTGCCAGCTTGCATGTCATTGCACAAGTTCTCTACTACATGGCTATCAATCCTCTTGAGTTGGACCCAGAGTTGCAGATTCCAATTGAATTCTGTTGGGGCTGAATTGAACATAGCCCAGGCTCAGTTCTTTGCCGAATAAAGGTTTTACATTTGGCGAATATTGCTCACTTCTGTCTCCTGTCTACACATCTCTTCACTCTGTACTTTCTATCTTCATTTTTATTTGTCCTTTTTCTATCTTCTGCCCCAACTTTACTTTTTAAATTTTCCTTTCCAGTCTGTAACTGTCCCAAATTCACCAAATCAATCTGCCTCTCAAACTTTTCTGTTTTAAGAACCTCTTTAAACATTTAGACCATATTTTCAATCTCTATTTTTAAGTCATTTTTGGTTTACTGTCAGCTTCTATTTGAGTATGCCCCAGTAAGATTCTTTTGGGACTTTCTGTTTAATATACTGCTCGAGTAGTAGGCAGTGTGGTGCTTTTTAATATATTTTTTCTTTTGTTTGTAAAAATGTCTGAAAAGTTATTTCTAATTCAATGTTGCATTAATCCAATTTGGTGTCGGATATGGTTCCTTTGGTATAGCTACCTCTGAATCAGAAGGTTGAGAGTTCCAGTTCCAAACTAGAAAGTTAAGAATGTATCAGTGCAATAGTGAGGGATTGCTGCCATCAAATATTCTGTCTTTGGAGAGAATAATAAGTAAAAGTATGTATTTTCTGATTTTGTGAATATAAAAGATCCCATGTACAATTTCATTAAAACCAGGGCAGTCTGTCCAGGCCAATATCCCTCACATGATTTGGACAAGATCTTTTTTTTTTAACTCATGGCATTACTGATTGTGCAACATTCACTGTTGTAAAAGTAGATCAGAAGGGACCTTCTGAAAAGGATGTGAAAGGAGATATCCTTTTTTTAAATTGAGATGTTGACGTTACTTGCACTGTTTTCAGGGCTATAAGATTATATTGGGTTGCTATTTGTACTTGCATTTATGCGAGCAAAATTTTTTATTTTGTATTGCTTTGCTCTGCTTGTAATGTCTGTACAAAATCGCGATCATGAGTAAATTACATATCAATGGTAGCAGTGCCATTAGTTAGGTGATAGCTTTCCACTCTTGGTTTAAGAGAGAATTGATTTTGTGCAAATACAAAGACTTTTTCAAAACAGACCTGTAGAAAAGCTTATCTAGCTTGTTTGTTTGTGAGTAGGTGCATCTGATGAAAATAGCATTTATTATCATCAGGAACTCTATCTTTGACCAATCTGTCCCTTTCTGGAAATGGGCAAAAGTAGCACATTGATAATGTAAAAAACATGCTCTGCTGCTGTGAGCTTTGAACCCACATACATTGTATTTTTCTTTCTGCTTGTGAGACTATTATTTAAAATGTGCAGAGAATTGGATTGTGAAATCTTCAAACAATCTTTCACTATTAGAATCAGCACTTGAATGTATTCCTGGCTGAGATTCCTCATCAGTAGCTTTTAGTTCCTAGTACATGAAACTTGGCTATGAATGGTCTCAATTGAGCACTTGGAAGTGGCACAGGGAAATAAAAATGCACATTGTTGCATGTTAAAATCGTGAAAGCCTCTATTGTTGGATCAGTATAAATGAGTTTAGTTCAAGTTTACTTGCCTCAATTGTACTTGATATTACAATTTTTCACAGCTTCACTGCTCAATTGAATATTTTTTTACGGGACAGTGATCACCATGAACAAAGTAATAGTGCATTCATGGGTGAAGCAATTGATTCATTTTGTGAAAAGTTTAGCAATTCAGGGGTTTCTAATTAAAGTTGAATTTTGAAAGGACGGGGATAATTAAGACTGTGAAGTGGTAATTGTTAGATATTTTTTAAACACTATTTTAGCTAACAAATGTAGAGTTTATAGATATAACATCAGAAAATGCAGCTATACAGAGGGTAATTTTAATGAGTTACCATTTGTTAAATCATGACTCTTCTAAATGAGTAAGCAGTTTACATGAAAGCAGAGTCTTGGAACAGTGAAGCAACATTGAAGGAACAAGACACAGGTTTTATATAATTTTGGAGGTGAAGAAATGGCAAAATGAAAATGTTTTCTGGACAGAGCAAGTTCATAATCGTTAAATGATTAAATGATTTTATCTGCAAATGTAAAGGCTGTGGACAAGCTTTTTCTTTTTTTTAATGAAATTGTGGCACAAGGGCAAAGAGGACTTTAATATCAGGATGGGGAAATGTATAGAGGAATTTTTAAAAATACAAAATCTAACAATTTTTAAATAAGCACATGGGTCAGTAGCTGACTCCGGATTGGCCTTTGTGCAGGGTTTTGTGGAGCTGAGGGTGTGGGCTGTTCTGGAGTAACTGAGGAAAGGAAACCCTCGGTGGATTAATTCACTGAAGTGATGAATGGTTAGAATTTTCTGTGATTACAACATCCATTTTAGATAGCTTTAACACTGATCTGCTTCATTCTTTTTTTTCCCATTAAAAGGTCAACAATTTAATGCTTTTGTGAATATGTTCAGTTTGAATTTCTTCCAAGATGTGTGTGGGTAAAGAGCTTGTGGATTGATAATCATATGGATGGAAATGCATACCATACCAGTGAAAAAGAGAAGCATTCTGATATATAATGCTTCATCAGGATGATGTCTGATGAAGGACTGTATAACTCATCAGCAGATGCTACCTGACATGCTATGTTTTTCCAATATTTTCTTTATTGGAACTTCACAGTAATGTAATAATGTCATTACTCTTTCTCCTGTTTTTCAGCTCTGCCATCACATCCTGTTTAAATCAGGTATATCAAAGCCTGGCCAATCTGATTCGCTGGTCTGACCGGGTAATGCTAGAAGGTGTAAATCTAGATGAAAAAGAAATGATTAATGCGATGATTAAAGCAGTACTTGATGGAGTAAAGGTATGTAAATTAAATCAATCTGAGCAACTAAAGTGTGGGTTCCTGCTATTTGGTAAAGTGGAAGTAGATGTCTGCCACTATTTGAATCACCATGCCATCAAAGGACTTCTCCAGAACGTTTCTGCACATGCTCCATATGTTACATTCAGTTTCGTTGGAAAAATACTTGATTGTTGAATTGGCAGCTCTCAAAGCAGCAGGATTGTATGAATTATGGGTGATTATGGTATGAATTATGGGTGTAAACAATGGTTTTCATCCATACATTCTCAATCTAACATGCTTTGAAACAAATTCTATCTTAATGTTTAATATTCGTAAGTTGTAAATGTTTAAGACTTCCAACCGGTAGCGCAGCGGTAGAGTTGCTGCTTTACAGCGAATGCAGCGCCGGAGACTCAGGTTCGATCCTGACTACGGGTGCTGCACTGTAAGGAATTTGTACGTTCTCCCCGTGACCTGCGTGGGTTTTCTCCCAGATCTTCGGTTTCCTCCCACACTCCAAAGACGTACAGGTATGTAGGTTAATTGGCTGGGTAAATGTAAAAATTGTCCCTAGTGGGTGTAGGATAGTGTTAATGTGCGGGGATCGCTGGGTGGCACGGACTTGGAGGGCCGAAAAGGCCTGTTTCCGGCTGTATATATATGATATGATATGATAATGGAATTCTCATTTATTACTTTGTTTTCTAACTAAAAAAAATCCGGTTCTGATGAAATGACTTGAAATGTTCACATTTTCCCTTTGCACAGAAGTTGCCTGAACATAGTTTTTCCACCATTATTTTATTTTACTTCAGATTTCCAGTATCAGCATTTTTTATTTTCACGAGAAGATGCTGTAAGTTTTTGTTGCTTCAATGGAATGCACAGCTGAAAAATAAAAAACCAAACTTGCTGATGCTGGAAATCTGTAAACAGAAACAAACTAACTGTTGGATAGACTGCAGATCAGACCGCATCGCTGCAAAGGGAAATATTTTGGGTTGAAAATTCTTGGTCAGAACTGGGGAAAAAATATTTTCAAGTTGCATTCAAGGTAGGATTGATTATAGATTTAAAATCTTGTCGAAAATGAGAAGGGAAAGTGCAAAACTTTCAAGATGAACAAGGCAAAAGAGGCAAACAAAAATCCCACCAGAGAGAAGAGAAGTTCAAGGTTGTCCATACCTTTTCTGACTTTTGTTTCAGATTTCCAGCATCTGCAGGTTTCTTGATTTTTAATTTACCGTTGGATTTACTTCCAGGAATGCTGACCTTCAAGTTCTCTGCCCTCCCACAGGATTACCGTCTATCTCTTTTGACATTCATTGCCATTGATTTGTTTACCCTTTTATCTTCAATTAGGTTTTGAACAAAACCTAATCAGTCACTCCACCCATATTTTTTGTAATTTAAAACCAGCATTCTTCTCCAATTGTGATGAAGAGGCTTTGATGTGAAATGTTACCCCATTCTCTTTCCACAGATCCTGTCTGACGTGCTGAGTTTTTCCAGCCCTTTCTGCTTTGGTTTCCGATGCACAGTTTTTTATTTACTCAAACTCTACTATTTCTTTGGAATCAATTGTAATCAATTGATAGTGATCTCACTAACCATTAAGACAGAAGAGCAAGGATCAGCACAAATTTGTCCTGCAATGACTGCTGCTAGTGCTTTTCAAAAGGAAGGCAGGCATTAGCGGAATAGCCGTTTTTGGGAGAGACTATGTCAATGTGAGTGCTGTGTTTGAGGGTAAAAGTGTTGAGACTTTTGCTCAAGAGGCGTCTGTCTTGGAGGCTAAGCAGAGGGTGAAGCAAGATAAGACAAGGTCTTACATTTTTGTAGCTCTTTGGACATGTTGCAGTTGGGATAGTTATGCAGTTATGGCACTGATATGCTACTCTTGCAGGATGTGAGAAGTCGGGGAAACTTCCAGTGTCTGCTGAGTTCTTCCAGAGGCTTTTGTTTTGCATATGCCGGTATATGGAGCAGTAACTTGTCTCCATGCCTTTTTCTGTTAAATGTTGCCGTTTCATCAGCTACTTTAGAATTTTTTTTTTGCTTTCTATATTTACCATATTAGCTAGCTCTTTGGATATAATCTTAATTTTTATCACCTCAAGGAAACATAATGGTCATGTGTTAGTTGATCAGTAACACAATGCTTGGATTGCTGCCTTTATACAGGAGCTTGTTAAACTGACAATAGAGAAACAAGAACAGCCATCCCCAACCTCTCCAGTGAAACCCACCCCGCCAACATCTAAAACTGACAGGTAAGAATTATTTCAATGTACAAAGAATACTATATGGATAGTACTATGTCAATAACTTGTTTTTCAGTGTAAATATGTGTAAGTAGGCCAGTGCTTTGAAAAATCTGAAATGATTGTTTTACCCTTCGTACCTCAATGAAGATGGCACTTTGGAGTTATTTCTGTTGATGATGCTGTATAAATGCAAGTTGCTATTTGTAAGAAATGCATATTCAAAAAAGCTGCTAGTTTGGAAATATTAAATAATGGAACAAGTTGATAATATTAATGCTGCCAATAATTGATCTTTCCAGGATTAGTTCCCCATGCATTTCACAAATATTTTCAAACTTTGAAAATTGTAGGCAAATAAAACAATAATGCAAACCTGCTGTTATTAATTTTCAAAATGATGGCATTTGTTTGTGGGCAAAATGAGCGAGGCGTTGTTAACTCTCTTAAATTTTTCAAAAAATCATTTGCCCACTCTAGATGGCGGATGGTAGAAAGTTACTTGAAACATTTGAAACCTTGAGAGTGTGCTGCTGTGGTGCATTTTGTTGGTCAGCAAAGACTTGATTCAAACTTTCTACATGTCTGACTTTTGCCAATCTGTACGCATCCTTGTAGATCAGTAATCATTTTATATAAGCTAGCATTTGGAAGTGCTTCTCACAACCATTAATACTTCACAATAATGGCAGTCTTTAGTCAATTACTGGTGTAGGATTGCAGATGACCATATTCATCAAATTTAATTTCATATCACATTGGAATTTGAATTCAGTCTTTTTGTTTCAGTGTCAAATTATCAAAAGCAGACATAAAAGCGATATTTCACAATCTGGGTGCAGAAAAGATTTACGAGGATGTTGCCAGGACTCAAAGGAGAAGTTGAGTAGGCTAGTACTTTATTCCTTGGAGCACAGGAGGATGATTTTATAGAGAGCTACAAGATCATGAAAGGAATAGATAGGGTAAATCCACTCTTTTACCCACAGTAGGGGAATTGAGAACCAGAGGACTTGTTTAAGGGGGGGGAGAGAATATTTAATAGAAATCTGAGAGGCAACATTTTTACATAAAAGGTGGTAGGTATGTGGAATGAGCTGCTGGAGGAGGTAATTGAAGCAGGTACTATCACAACATTTAAGAAACATTTAGACCGGTACATGGATAGGATATGCTTGGAGGGATTTGGGCAGGTTGGACTGAAGAGCCTGTTTCCACACTATGACTATTGTGCTGCAGGTAACACAAGATTAAAAAATCACTAAACTTTGAGTGCTTTGGTTGCATGGTTTATTTCGGCTTTAAGAAAAAATGTGTTTTCCCTGTTTTCATTCTTGTTAATCTTTGCCACGAAGTTTTTCATAAATGACTTTGATCTGTGGTTTGATTCTCACAGTGTAACAGAGCTTCCCCTGACTGACCGTGAAAGGGAGATTCTAACTAAGACTACTCCAATGACGAGATCACTGGAGATGCTTCCAGATTCTGCAGATGGGGAATGTGCCCCACCAAAGCCACCGTTGCCTGGCATCCGTATCATGGAACATAGGTATTTTGAATCAATAGCTTAGTATCACGCTCATGTCTGAATGAATGTTTTGCTGATAAAAATGCTGTCCTTTTGATGAGCCATTTAACCCGTGCCTTGTCTCCTGTTGCACACGTTAAGCAAGTATTGGAGATCATCTGGTTTGCCATCTACTGTAATCCCTCAGTCATAGAACAGTATAGCATAGGAACAGGCTCTTTGGCCCACAATGTCAACTCCAATGCAAGTTAAACTAATTTCCTTTGCCTCCATGTGATCAATATCCCTCAATTCCCTGTATATCTACGTGCCTATCTTAAAGCCTCTTAAACACCACAATCGTATCTGACTTCACCACCCCGACCCCTGGCAACCAGTCGTCATAGTTTTTCTTGCAAAGGTGAAACTCGAGTGACAGAAGGAGTAAAACTTGCCCTAAATTTAGTTTTTGTGCTTAAATGTATTCTGATCTGTTGGTGGGTGCTTTGTTGAGTGCACCAAGAAGCAGTGAGTGCACCAACTGCCCACTGGATTGGCAAAACCAACTTGACAGCTAGTGAGGCTCTGACTGTCAAACCATGTATGCCATTTACATACATTCAATAATATTTAAAAAAGTACTTTAAAAGGTTAAACCAGATTTATTTGGTCACGAGAAATCGACTGAAAATATTGTGTAAGAAATAGAAGCATGAGTTTCCACAGAGCTCCATCTGCTAAATTGTTCAATAAGATCATTGCTGAACTTTGTAACAAATTTAAATTTAACAAAAACTGTCCCTTTCTCCTATTCATTTGAATCGGGACTGTTGTACTGCTATCAGGGTTAATGGTACAGACTCGACACAGGCTGTGGTGGTTTGAACTAGCAACTCGGGCCAATGCCAGCTGTGGACAGTGGAGGGTGTGTCAGATAGCCCCATGAAAACTCACGTGCAAACACTAGTGCTGGGCAGATTTTTTTTTTATTATGCATCCCTTGTCAAGTGATTCAGCCAGCATCTTGCACTACAAGATGGGAAGTGAAAACTACCTGCTGGTTATTGTGCATGTCTATTTGTGGAAGTGATCAGTGCATCATCTGCCATTATTCATGTTCTCTGGATAATGTTAAGCCTGTTTTCTCTATTGTATTTTATCTGGCAACTGTTCAATTCTGATGGATTAGTTTGGATTATGAAAAGAAGGTTGAAAGACTCTTTGTATTCTTTTGTTTTAAACAAGAAGCACGATTTGTGCACTGTGACTTAAAATACTTTCATAGTGAAAGGTTTTCCAGTTAAATGTGCAGTTAAATATGTAAGAATTTGTAACAGTGCAGAATAACGCAGATTAAATCATTGCATTGCAGTCCTATTCCTCCAATCTTACCACCACTACCGCCCAAGAAAAGACAGTCTGCACCCTCCCCAACCAGAGTGGCTGTGGTAACTCCCATGAGCCGAGCTGCCAGTGGTTCTAGTATACCTAATGCCAAGCAGGTATGGGAATTCTTTGCTTTTTGGTTGTTATTAGACCAGATGGAATAATTTGCACAGTTGCTGAACAGCAGTCATTGCATAATCAGTTGATGGAAATTTCCAAGCTGTAACAAATGCATGTATCTTATGAAGATTTTATCTGATTCTGCTGTTGAACTAATATAACATTTGATGCTTTCCAACCTCTACTGTTTAAACTATGGGTAGCAACACACCAAGAAAACATTGTTTTTTCCTGCACTTTATCATTAACTGCAGTTTAATTTTCTTTTAATGATGTGAATGGTAGATGATCACTTTTAAAATACCATGGCTAAGATCATGAATAATATTTCACATATTTAAACCACTTATCTCAAGTGCTCATTTTGCTTGCTTCTCAAAACAATAATATATAAAATAACTGTTTATATTATCTTTGATCAGGTCACAGTTTGAGTATTGAAAATTTTCATCTTCATTTATGAATTTATAGCATAGATTTGTCAGAATAATGACAGAAATGTGTATTTGTATCTCTAAGGATCTAAAATTTTCTGCTGAAACAAAGCAAAGAAGATGCAACTTGAAATGAACAAAATTGATAAATAAAGATTTAATTTTATTTGCTTGGAGTTGGCGATGAAGTGCCATTGTATCAAAATTGTGTGTACGACACAGGCATGGTGTTAAAAGAAATCTCTTCACATTAAGAGTCATTACATTTTGGTTTGCATTGCCCAAAGTGATTAAATTGCAGGAACATTGTCGGTTTTGAGGGTGCCATTTGAAATGAATGGGATGCCATTGTGCCTTCTTTGGCTCCTTCTGATTTAAAGATAAATGTTCTTTTTGAGAGTCCAGAGGACTCGCTGTTGCGATCACTGGACAAAGAGTGTAAGTTTGGTTATGTCACAAAGACTTCTAACTTTTCATTTGAATCACTTGAAAGAGTCGGTGCCCTGAGTTCCAGGCTAGAAGTGATATTTAATAAAACATTATTCATGTATAATACGTTTTTCATTTACAAGTTTAAAACAAAACTAATTAGATAAAGGAAAAAAATACTGACTTGAATATGAAATTGTTCTGGTATTGAAGGGATAAAAATAATAGAAAAATAATGACTGTCTTGTATATTTAGGATTTTGATGGCTTGGATTGTTATTTGCAAAGGCGGCTATCTGGTGGCAGCCACTCCTATAGTGGTGAATCGCCAAGGGTATCTCCCTGTAACAGCATAGGAAAGCTGAGCAAATCGGATGAACAGCTGTCATCACTGGACAATGATAGTGGACAGTGTTCGCAGAACACAAGCTGTGAAACACTTGGTAAGCCAGCACATGTTTTCTTAAGATGATTGTATTAAATTGAAGTGTTGTTCATTTTCCTATCCCTTTCTTTCTATATATAAAAAAAATATTTTCTTCCATTTAAAAGACATGATTCCTTGTCTCGGTCAGGATGATTTGCTTCACATTAAAGTGTATGCCCTCTGTTCTACTGCATTGTTTTCTTATTGTTCTCCAAATTCCTTTGGAGTCTGTTGGCCATGGGGGAAAACAATATAAGTACTTCAATATGCATCAGGTTTGGAATAGCTCGGCTTAAAGTGCTGCTTTAAAGTTTTATCCATTTAGATCTTGAGGGAGAGTAATGAGTGGAGTGAACAGCAAGCTACCTGCAAAATGTAAAATGCAAAGAAAAACTTAAAACTAATTGTTCGGGTTAGAACAACTGAACAGCAGATTGGAAGTAATGTTCCATAGAACTGATCTATATCTACCCAAGCCACATAAGTTTAAATAAACTTTGGTATTTGAGAGGGTAACATTGACTGAAGGCTCTGCAGGCTCTCCTGAAAGGCTGCCTGCTTTCAAGTAACTTTGCTGCTGAATCGATTATTTATATGCAAGGGTATCTGCTGCAGAGTTGAAATGTTTCGGTAAGGCTGGTGCACTTCACTCCTGATTGCTTTTTAATTTTTCTGTGTAGATAATCCGGAAAACTATGATCCTGATTATGACTTCCTGCATCAGGATCTATCGAACTCTGATCAGAATCCACAGCACATTTCGGGCATGCTAAGCCCTTTACCAGAGTCGGCAGTGGAGTCCAGTTCACCTCTTCCTGGGCAGACATTTACTGGACAGTTTTGTACATCACAAGCAGCACCTGACTGGCAGCCAGGGTCACAGGCTGGAGTTTCACCTCTGCAAATACCGCCAGCATTACCAGAGAAGAAACGTAGGAGTGGTGTTTCATCAGACAATTCAGGATCTAGAGTCTCGTACGAGAGGTTTCCTTCACAGTATGACAATATTTCTGAAGAGGAAATGCAAAATTCTGCCGGACCTTCTGTTCCATACCCTCCATTTGCTGTAGTTTCACCAAGGCAGCAAGGAATTCCATCAATGTCAATTGGATTCCAGGATATTGATATCTCAGAAATGGCAGGAGTACCTGAGAAACCACCTCCACTCCCAGAAAAAAAGGCCAGGCACAGTGAGTATTTACCTCTGCATTGTGTAAATGTTAAGTTTTGATTTGTTTTTAAGATAGTCTCCTGTAGTAAACATGTGAACAACATCTAGCCTACGATGGCTATGGATTATTTTCTACTGATGACACATTCTAATATGTGACGTGGGTCCAGTGGTCCCTCAATTATCACTTTTACTGCACCCCCTTCGATCAAGGTGTACCTGATTTTTTTTTAACTTAAAATATTAATTCCAAACATGAACCACATTTGGAAGAATGAATTCTGTAAATTCTGAATACAGTTGAGTTTTCTCCCCTCAATTTATAAGCGTGATGACCGAGAAGTTCAGTCCACCATTATTTTTTACTGATATCTTGGTTACGATATAGAACATAAATATTTCATCTTTCAATAGAAGAACTATCATGTTAAGTATACGTCCTACTACAGTGGCACACAAGCATCATATATTTGATATCTGAATCTTTCAAATATCAAAGTACATTATTACATGGTTGCAAAGTTTCTCCTTTTCTATACTTTATATTTGCTGTTTGACTTTATAAAAGGAATCTCAGATTCTGTACATCATTTTGCTACGAGTAAGAAAAAGGAAAACTCTTTATTTCCCACAGAAAACCCCTTTGTAACACTAGTTAAGAAAATAATCTGAGCGCAGAGACTTGGTTGTTGCTTTACTTTTTTGTTTCAATTTGGTGAAGTGGATCAGCCACATAAATGCTGTAGTTGGTTGACAAGAAGAGATTGGTGTTGATTCTCTCCTCCACTGGTTCACATTGGCAGCAGTGTGCACCATTTGCAGAATACACTGCAGTTCATCAAACTCACTGACATCACCTACATGCTAGTGGTTTATCACAATGAGCACTTAATGGATTTTTTTTTGTGTAGTGGTAGAGGCTGTGTGCAAGATTGTAGATTTTGGTAAATGATTGAACAAAAGATTCAAAAAACTACTGTGATTAACCATCTTGGACGATAATGCATAATTCTAATATAAATATTTGTACCCATACTATGCTGCTTTGCTCCAATCCATCCAGCAATTGGCTTGATGCTGCCTTTCTCTGTTGAGCTACTATCAGTTTGGCTGCCATGACACTGAACTAGCCTATCAATGATGCAACATTGCTGAGGTTCAAAGTAGATTTTTCAGAAAATGTACTTCATTACAGCACCATTCAATGAAAATTATATTTTGATATATTGTCCCCGTTTGAATAAATGACAGCAATTAGGCAGATTAATAAGATACTCTTTTTTTCTCTTTGCATAAAATATGGGAAATTAAATGGAGGTGAGAAATAATACATAGAATGGGATTAAAATAACAATTGAAGATTTGCATTTGTTTAAAATGTTTATTTTAAATTTATAGATACTATAATGCATACTGCTGACATTGGTGCAACCATATTGGTATAATAATAGTCCTTATTTCAATAATATGGTTCAAAATCTAAAATTTACAAGCTATGGAAATCACTTGCAACACTTTAAATAAAGAATTACTTATTGAAGATGAAATCTAACATTTCGAATCACCTGTAATGCTGAGGTGTATGTTGGATTTAAGATTCAAGATGGGTTTATTGTCACACGTACCATAAGGTACAGTGAAATTCGAGTTACCATACGGCCACACCAAGTGAAAAGCAGTAAGATACACAACCACATAAAATAAAATTGAACATAAACATCCACCAAGCGGCTCCCTGCATTTCTCACTGTGATGGAAGGCAATAAAGTCCAATCTCACCCTCTTTCTCCGCGGTCGGGGCTGTCGAACCTCCGCAGTCGGGGCCATCAAAGCTCCTGCAGCCGGCGATACGAAGCCCTCGCATCGAGGTGATGGAACTCCCTCATCGGGATTGAAACTCACCACAGCTTAGAGCCCCAACTCAGTCTCTAACCAGCGACCGCGATGTTCAAACCGGGCTCAAGATATTAAAGTCCGCAGGGCCGCAGTTGGAGCTCTCCACAGTCAATCCCCGGCAAGGAGATCGCTGCTCCACGGTGGTAAGTCCACGCCGCGCCTGTATTGAAGCGTCGGGTCGATCTCCAGGAAAGGCTGTGCCGCTCCATGATGTTTGGCCGCAATGGGGGATGGAGATACGACACAGAAAAAATCGCATCTCCGTCGAAGTAAGGGATTGAAAAAAAGTTTCCCCCAAACCCCCCCCACATTGAACAAACCAAGAAACACTAAAACATACTTTTAACACATACTTAAAATAACAAAACAGAACGAAAAGACAGACTGTTGGCTAGGCAGCTATCGTCGGCGCCTATGTTAGGGCTAGATCAAAGTATAAAGTACACAATGTGCATGCTCTCAATGTTCACTTCTAGTAAAATGTAGGTTTTGTTCAATGTAGGTTTTGATGCATAATACTGAATTTATTATTTTTAATTGCGCAATGCCACACAACAGGCCATTTTACAAAACCATTACAAAATCTGTCAAAAGTAGTGAAGCTGCTTGCTTTATCATTCCCTCTAAAGCTTGAGTACTTGATGCGGACTGGCATTTTGGGCGGAATTGACGAATTACTTGGAGCTCCATTTTCTCTTCGGTAAAATGTTACATTGCGGACATATTCTCTAGTTGTTTTCATAACCGTAGGAGGGAAAGGAGGGGTGGTGGAGAAGGGAGTTACTCTCTTTATCTGGCCCTAGGCAGTAAGAAGTTTGGAAGGAAGAGAAGTGAAACCTACTGGATAATGAAAGGCCTAGATAGAGTGGATGTCAAAGGATGTTTCCAGTAATGGGAGTGCCTGGAACCAGAGGGCACAGCCTCAGAATAAAATGTTGCACCTTAAAGATGAGGAGGAATTTCTTTAGTCAGAGGATGATGAATCTGTGGAATTCATTGCCACTGTGGAGGCCAAAACATTGGGTATTTTTAAGGCAGAGATTGATAGTTTCTTGATTGGGAAGGGCGTCAAAGGTTACCGGGAGAAGGCAGGAGAATGGGGTTAAGGGAAAAATAGGTCAGCCATGATTGAATGGCAGAATTGAGTCGATGGACTGAATGGCCTAATTCTGCTCCTACGTCTTATGGTCTTAACATCAAATGTGCCCATTCATATTATTTAACATTTGAAGAATTTGTTATATAAAATATGGCTGCTTTTTACAGCTGCCTAACAGGACCTAATTATTAGTCATTTGTTGTGAAACATTTAAGATACCTCAAGGATGTGATTAGTTGCTTTGTAAATATTTTTCCTGTCAAGTTTTAACTTCCTGTGCAAAATGATAGAAACATCCACTAGACCTTAGTTTACTAAATTCTTCGGAGGTTGGATTTTATTTTATGGTGTCGGCCAGCCCTTGCCGGCCCACACAAAAAGGGTTGGTTGAAGGTGATTTTTTGTCCCGATAGAAGATTTTCCAGCTTTGCATGACTTATTATATAAAAGGTCACTGATATATGTCCATGTCCAATCGAATTGTCAAGTATGTTGGAACTCCAAAAATGTGGCACTATCCTGCTGCCTTTGTAGCACCATAAGTTCTGTAGATAGCTCTAACGCAAGGACTGACAGTAATGAGCTTCTAAAGAGTTCTGTGCTGTAATTTTTTTTTACTCTTTTGTTACTTTTTTGTGGAAAGCCTTTTAAGTGTTCCCAGTAGTATTCCTGTCCCCATGCATTTCATTTTATAATGTACTGTGTAAAATGTCAGAAACCATTTCCACTCGTATGTTTTATGCAGCTGGTGTCTTGTGATATCTGACTGGGTTTGTTCTGTTAATGGAGGTTGGAGAAAAATATCTTAGAATAGAATGAGCTTTCTTTGTACAGGGTCTGTGAAAGATCTTTGCAATATTCCTCTCTCCTATCATTGAAACATTGTTAGAGTTCTTAAATGCTGCATTATTGTGATTCCTGGCAAGCTTACCATTTACTTAAATAAATAACTTTAGAACCATTTGCCACTGACATGGGGCTTATTGCATTGTAAACTAACTAAGCTCATGAACTGAAAATTGAGTCCAAATTCTCATGCTCCAATGATTTTGTTAACAAAAAGTTTGAAATAATTGGTTTATTTTAATTGTGTAATAGCTAGGGAGTTCACATCCTTACAGTGCTGCAGTGAGAATATAAACTGTTGTTTTTGGTTCCAGGAACAAACTGTTTATGGTGCTGATTTAATCTCAAGTTGGCTTGCTCCATGTGCAAAACCAGAACCACATATTGAAGTAACACAATTCTCCTTTCACTGTTTCATGACTTGCACACAATAGACATCTTGTAACTTGGCAGTGTTCTTCCTTTGAATTTAAATCTCATTGGACAAGGAACTCTGCATCAAGTTTTATCCATTTCCTTGCAGAAAGTGATATCAATTTTACCCAGTCCAAAATAAATAACGGCTGATTTATAAATCATTTTCCTTCATTCATGTTAATTTGAGGGGAAAAAAAAGATTAAATGAATTTGGCTTTAACTTTTACGAATATGAAATTTTAACTTGTCAGTGTTATTTTTTCAGGAAACTTCCTTTGTTTTATTTGATACATCATAGGTAGGCTATATGCTGAAGCTGTGAATGTGGCGCTGTTCATTCAATGACAACAGGAATTTGCATTTGTGCCAATTGGAAAATGGCTTTAGTTTTATAAACATGAAAAATGAGGTAGCTGATGTTGCTTGAGCTATTGCCCAGGAGGCCCCTGATTTTCCTCTTTTCCACCGATATATTGATATTTGCAATTTGATGCTGTGACCATTGGCCGAGGAGAGAAAATGTTGCCAATGGTTCTCATTCGCAATTGCTTTCTCTCGCAGAGATACCTGGAAACATACATGCAGATGGTGGATGTAGTTGGCAATTAATTTAGTCTTGGAAAATATGTGTTAATGCATCCCAAGTGTATTTTGATTATGGAGCTGTTATATGGGGAAATATGGGGAAAGGATAAATTGGATCAATAACAGTCACTTGAAGTTTGCTTATTTTACTGAAATGAGGCACAGAGAGAAGATGAAAGTAGGAGCATGTCTTGTAGCCCCAGCAAATGGCAATGAAGTTATATTGTTCACTGATGTGGAGAATTTACAGGTCCAGTTTGCCAAAACTTCGTCTTGGCAAAAGGCAATGTGATGTGACTCCCGACCAACCCAAAGGTATATGAATTCAGTAAAAAAGACTAATATGTTTTCTGGAATGGATGATGAGGCATAGGGATTAATTTTCCTTCTGTGTTCCAGGCACAAGTAAACTCTGCAAACTAATTAAAGGTGGATTTACACATTTCCACCAAATACCAAAGATAAGTCAAATTAAGATGCATCTTTAGAGATACCATATTCATAAATCATAGCACCAGAATTAGGCTAATTGTGAGTTTATTCCATCATTCAATAATGGCTGATCTATCTTTCCCTCTCAATCCTATTCTCCTGCCTTCCTGTAACCTTTAACACCCTTGCTAATTAAGAATCTATCAATCGCCTTCTGAAAAATACCCAAAGGATTTGCCTCCACAGCCACCTGTGGCAATGAATTCCACTGCCCTCTAGCCAAGGAAATTCCTTCTCAGCTCCTTTCTAAAGATACTTTTATTCTGAGGTTGTGCTCTCTGTTCCTAGACTCTACTGTGAGTATGAGAATTGAAAAAATGTGCATGTTTAAATGTGGCCATTTTTAGGGTCACTAACGAAATTCCAAGAAAATCTGCATTTTAGTTGGGAAGGATGATGCTATTTATTATGATTTGACTGAGGATCAGATTCTTTGGGCTGAGAAATTAACTGCTTTTGCACAAAATATTATGTTTTTATCTGTCGCATTACTTTGCAATATATTAAATTTTGTAGAGTATTTCTTAAATCTAGTTTTGTAATGAGTAGCAGGATAGTTATTTTTTATTTTAGTGTGAAATACCTTTGTTCAAAATGTACAAAATACTGAATTAAGAATTGCTTTGCATCTTCGACACAGTTCTCTGGAGGATAATTGAGAAAACTATTGAAAGAAATATGCAAGTTAATAAAAGCTTGGGCTAAATGTTAAAGGGATCAAGTGATAAGAGTGCAAAATAGATCTAGATAACTTGCATTTCAATCTTTTTAAAGTGTAGATTACAGGGCCATACCAGTGAATTAACTGGCACCACTGATCACAGACTAATTGCATAATAAGCAAGCAGGTGCCTAAAGATCCATCTTGACCGCACAGTGGATATAAGTTCTGTGTTTCAGGCTAATGTTGTCATCTCTTGAACTGGTGCTTTGTAAATTAGACATTTTCCCCAAAATAAACCACAAGTGTAATCCATGCTGGAATTGCCAATGTAAGAACATTTCCGTTCCTGTAAGGTGGCGAGGTATATATGTTTTGTGTTTAGATTTTAAAACGATCATACCACATGTGCTATTAGGAATTACCTTAGAAAGCTAACCTGATATGATATTACATCCTGCAATGTTGTTCTTGCAATTCTTACACTTAAAGTTTCAAATACAAGTTACTAGGGGACATAAGTCTATTAGATTTGGGATTTAATTATGCTTTTACAAGAAAATTAAAACTCAATGATAAAGGTATTGATGGTCTTTCACTTATGTGGTTCAAAAAGATTTTATTGTAAATCCTACAAACAAAATGTGTGTCTCATCATTTTAACTGAGGAAGAATATGATTTTAAAATTTATTTCTAGGCACAGGTCATTTATTATCACTTTATACATGGAAATAAAAATCCAAAATGCTTCATGAATACATTTAGATGGATGTGCATTGTAAAAGCTTGACGAAAGATGCTTTTGAGGGGGTGGATGCTTGGTGAGCAAAACTTCTGTTTGCTATCTCCCGACATGCTTTGAAACAAACTATCCATTGCTTCCATAACTTTGTTTTACTGTCTACTGTAACTTCTTGCCAAAGATACAATAGCATTTCCTAAATCCCCAACCTCTACTACCATCATGAACGCTAGGCATCTGACAACAGCATTATCTTAATATTCAACACCATTCCAACTTGGACATCAGTATTGACAGCAATAGTTCAAAAAGTTGGCTCACAACTTTGAATGGCATCTAGCTTGAGGATTCATTGCAAAGCTTTACAATCTGTTCCAATGTCTAGATTAAGAAATTTGTGTGCATCAAAAGTTGTATGTAACTCTCTGCATGTTATTTTCATTGTAAAAACGTGTGCATTGACAGAATATTTCAGTCTATTCCTACACATTATTTCTTTTGTTTTCCTATATTGTGAAACACTGGATATTTGTGAAAAAATTATGTTGCAGCAGCAAATACATTGGAGTTGTGGGAGGAGGGGGAAAGGTTCTGAATCCATCTCTAGGGTATGTTAATTGTACTACATGGCAGGGAAATTGAAGTTTTAAAATTTGTCTCTTTATGAAAAAAAATCCAAAGCAAGTCATTCCGTGTTTTTAATCTACTGCTGATCACACTTGAACACTCGTTCTTTGATTCCAAAGTGACATTAGTTGACAAAGGCAAAATAAGTTGCAATAACTGTCGAGTGTGTTTACAGGTTACCCTCCAGGCAATTAATATATCATTCAGTTAAAAATTTATGTCAAGTTAAATTATGTGCCTATTACCAGCCTGCTATTATGACTCGGAAAAGCATTTCTCCTCTGAGTTTAATTACAAAATCCATTAAACAGATGCAGTAGCTACACGTGTAGATATGTGGCTTAATTAAAGGATGTAGTGTTCCTTTGGGAAATCAGGCGAGTTACAGGTTCACTATGATCTGATTGAATGATGTTACAGACTCAAGACTAAAGCTCTAGTTGTGGGTAATGTTGATAATTCTGAGGGTTTTTATCTATAGAGTCCCCATGTCTCTATCTGTAATATGATAAACAGAAGTTTTGCAGATGGAATGTTGATCCGAGTTTGGAATTTGGGAACAGCTGCTCTCATTTTTACAGTCACTGCCGATCGTCACTTTCTCGGTGAACATCTGTTCTAAATAAGATTAAATGGAGAATTTGATTTTCTTCACTTAATGGAATACCCAACAATGAAACATTGCAGCTAGTTTACACAGGAACTACATATGGATGTGATGTAAACACCATCTGTACAGAGGTTTGCGATAGAAATGTAGTTGATTGCATTCCCATTGAATAAATTCTTGTCCCAGAATACCAGCTCTTCCTGTATAGTAGCTGAAGAGGAATGGTCTAAGTAATGAGGAATTTATTGATGTTGCTCAACCATATCAACTCTAATAATATTTTGTGCAAGCACAGCACATGCTAAAATGATACTTAGTCTTTTTTTAAAAATGAATAATTAGCAACTTTTAGGAGCAAAAAATGGTTATTTATTCAGTTTGCAGGCATCGCTGGCAAAGCCAGAATTTCTATGGAGACGTTGGTGGTGGGCCATCTTCTTGAATTGCAGGATTCTTTTCAGTGAAGGAACTCCAGCATTGCTGTTGGTTTCCTGGATTTAGATCCAACAAGATGAAGCAATGGCTATTTACTTTCAAGTCAATATTTTGTATGACTCAAAGGGGAACTTGATGTTCCCAAGCTTTGTTGTTCCTACATTAACAAAAGTCTTTTTTCCCCCCCAAATCGTTGCCTGGCTTTTATTGGGATTAGAAAAGCAGAACCCACAGTTTTTTGCATTTTGTTCACTTGGTCTGGTTACACGAGAATAGTGTTGACCAGGTTAATTGAGAGAAACCAATTTAAAGGATGTACTTAAACCACATTATATGGATTGTTATTGCCACTGAAGCTAACCATGCAAGATATTTTAAGGAATTGAAAAACAAAAGGATGAATAATCTTTAAAGTTCAAAGACACAGTGACGCTGCGGTAGAGTTACTGCTTTACAGCGCCAGAGACCCGGATTCGATCCTGATTTCGGGAGCTTTCTGTACAGAGTTTGTACATTCTTCCTGTGACCACATGGGTTTTCTTCGGGTGTGCTGGTTTCCTCCCACAGTCCAAAGATGCACTAGTCTGTAGGTAAATTGTCCTTAGTGTGTAGGACAGTGCTAGTGTTCATGGTGATTGCTGCTTGGCGCGGACTCGGTAGGCCGAAGGGCCTGTTTCTGTGCTGTATCACTAAAGTTAAGTCTTTAAAATATGAATTTGTGCAACATTTAAAATGTAAAATAATTTTCATAGGTTTTCTCAGATGGAACATGTTGCAACATATTCTGCTTGATATTGGTGTCCCTCAACTAGTATGATTCACTGCTTCCATGTTATTTCCTAGAGTCAGTTCATTCCATTCTGCTGAATCGTGGAGATGATATGGCTAGAGTGAGGGGGTGGGTGAGGGAAGGGTCTAGAGCTGTTACTGATTTGGTCCAGTATTAAGACATTGATATTTTCAGTAAGGACTTTTGCATTTTGAAGCTTGAATAATACTGATTTTTGATAACATTCTATAGCTTTTTTTTTTGTTGTAGATTAAGAAAAGGATACTTGGTTTAATTAGTATTTGATACCCCATATTTAAATAAAGACCCAGTAGCTCACAGATGCAGGAAGCAAGCTGAAAATGACTCCTTGCTAACTGTAGCTGAAGTAATTTGAAATGAATAATTCCTTTATTTTTGACCTGTTCCTATTCCAATGTTGTCAGACCATGACAAAATTACCTCCTGTAAAGTACTTTGTCCAAATAATTCCTTAAAGTTCTTAACATTGAGATCACCTTTTGTTTAATGGTTTGAACTTGCACAGCTACAAATTTGCCATGTAACCTGACAGTAAATACATTTCTGGCATCAAATGATCATGTTCTCTCTGAAAATAAAGGTGAAATGTGAAAAAATGCTGCCATTAATCACTGAATATTGAAAAATGCCTGAACAGCAGGGAAAGGTAAAAATTTGTGATAAACAAGAGGTCTGTCAGTATCCATCCAAAAATGCCTCGTCTGCTTTGTTAAGTGGATGTAAAAGATCAATTGATACTATTTTGAAGAAAATAAATAAATATCTAGGTTATGGCATATATTTATTCCCTAATTGCCAACATATTTTCTCTCAAGTGATCTAATCTTTATCACAAGGTTGGCTGCGAACTTATAGATCGTTGTGAATGTCATGCTGTAACACTGGTTGCACTTAAACCTTTTTGGGCTGTTCAAGGTCATGAAAGACACAAGGAGCAATGGCATTTTTAACTAATCCAGCAATACATCGAGCTGTAAATAACAGACATCTGATGTTTACATTAAAAAGAGTAATATTTAATCAAAAAGGCAATGCCATCGCTTTACCATTCTCGTGGCCGCACATGGGAAACAATTCAATTCTGTACACCTCAATACATCAAGAATATTGCATTTTCTGTGCTGAAAGACCCTGTGAAAGCAATTTAGAAATTGATTGTAATCATCTGTTATGTAAATGGAAAATGTCCAAAGAGGGATGCAAAAAGTAAACCAATTTGTTTTAGCAATTTAAATGGACCAACCGCAGATTAAGAATAACTTTTTTCATATTTAGCAAAATAGTATAGTATGTTGGTGTTCAAGGACTGCATGTAAAAGGACAAATTCAAAACTAAACCAGAAATACTATGCTGAGCAAAGTGATAAATCTGTACGAGCAGATTCTGTTGACACACTGAAATGCAAGAAGGCTGCTTTCAAAAAACATTGTGATTGCGGTTTGCATGTAATTTGACTATTCACATATTCAGTATAGTGTGGCGGCTCCCAAGGGTCGGGCCATACTACTACCGACCCCTCGGCACGGGAATGGACCAGTCCAGGGGGGCGGTCCGGTACCATGTATATAAGGACAAGGTTTTGGGCGCGAAGCCATTCCGGCAGACTCGACCCGTCTGATAACCGAGGTATAATAAAACATAACGCCCCCGAAATACCTGGCTCCTTGCCTTTATTTCGGGCTTCTATCGACGCGCCACATTGGTGACCTCGACGGTCCATTCATACTAGGATGGACAAACGATGGATAGCCGACCGTCCGTCCGGTTCGCAGGCCGACCAGGCCGCAGCTGTCGACGCGGTAGGCATCAAGCTCCCGACCTTCTGGACCACCCGGGCTTGCGTTTGGTTTTACCAAGCGGAGGCCCAGTTCCAGCTGCGGGGCATCACAACAGATGATACCTGTTTTTTCCACCTGGTGGGAGCACTTGACCAGGACGCGGCCGAAGAGGTAACGGAGTTCCTCCAGGACCCCCCGGCCCACGATAAATATGAAGCCCTTAAGGAGCTGCTGCTCCAAACCTACGGGCTAACCCGAATGGAGCGGGCCGAAAGGCTCCTCCACATGCTTTCGACTGGCGCCCATCTAGCATCCTGAAGGAGATGGTCGCGCTGCTCGACGGGCAAAGACCGTGCCTGATGTTTGAATACACCTACCTGCACCTGCTGCCGGCCGACATTCGCCTGCAGCTCACCGACGCCTCCTTTGCAGACACCCGGGCCCTCGGCAGGTGCGCGGACGCGCTGTGGGCGGCGCGCCGTGATGACGTCAGCGTGCTAAACGTCACGGTCGGGCGGGGGAGCTGTGGAAGGAGTGACAGCTACGCCCCGGAGGCCTGCGAGATCGCCCCCGGTGGCCATTGCGGGTCCTGCACCCGCACCTGCAGTCCCACACCAGCAGGAGGCACTGGTGTTATTACTACCAGCGCTGGGGTGCTGCAGCCCGACAATGCCGCCAGCCGTGCACGTTCCCGGGAAACGCCGGGGCTGGCTGCCAATAGTCCCCGTGGCGGCCGGCCAGATTCACCGCCTCCGCCTGGGATCGGCGCTCCGGGGGCCGCTTCCTTGTGGATACCGGGGCGGAGCTGAGTGTCCTGCCCCCTTCGCTGCTGGACATTCGTTCTGGGAGGCGGGGGCCCATCCTCACCGCTGCAAACTTATGGCGTCCGCATGGTCCACATCGTTTTCGGCGCCAGCCATTTCACGTGGCAGTTTACAATCGCCGACGTCTCCCAGCCGTTGCTCGGGGCTGACTTTCTGCGGGCTCATTCTCTCCTGGTGGACGTCAGGCAGCAGCGCTTGGTCCACTCCGCCACGATGGAGCCCATTGCGCTGCGGCTGAATGAGCCCGTTGTACGCCCACTGTCGTCCGTGGACTCCCATTTCGCTCGGGTTCTGGCGGAGTTTCCGGACATTATGGCCCCGCAATTCCGGTCATCGACCCCCAAGCACGGGGTGTTCCATTACATAGTAACTATCGGCCCACCCCTCCACGCACGAGCACGCCGACTGCCGCCTGAAAAGCTACGCCTGGCACGACAGGAGTTCCGCACGATGGAGTCCTTGGGGATCGTCCGCCCTTCCAACAGCCCATTGGCATCCCCACTCCACATGGTCCCCAAGGCAAACGGGGGCTGGAGACCTTGCGGGGATTATCGGCGGCTGAACGTCGCTACCGCCGAGGACCGATACCCCGTGCCCCACATCCAGGACTTCAACGCCCATTTGGCCGGGGCCACGATATTCTCGAAGGTGGATCTGGTGCGAGGCTACAACCAGATCCCGGTCCACCCGGAAGATGTGCCCAAGACGGCAATCATCACGCCGTTCGGACTCTACGAGTTCGTACGGATGCCGTTCGGCCTCAAGAACGCCGCGCAGTCATTTCAGCGGTTAATGAACGGCGTGTGTCGCGGGCTAGATTTCCTGTTTGTCTACCTTGACGACATGTTGGTAGCCTGCCGCTCGCGGTAGGAGCACTGTGCCCACCTCCGGCAGCTCTTTCAGCGGCTCAGCGAGCACGGGTTGGATATAAACCTCGCCAAGTGCCGCTTTGGCGTGGCCACAATTGACTTTCTCGGCCACCGTGTGTCTTCACAAGGCGCGGTTCCCCTGCCGGACAAAGTAGACGCCATCCGCCGGTTTCCCCGTCGGTCCTCGGTGCGTGGCCTGCAGGAGTTCGTCGGCATGGTGGCCTTCTATCACCGGTTCCTGCCATCCGCGGCCCACATCATGCGACCGCTATACGAGCTGCTGGTGGGCAAGGGTAAGAACGTCGTGTGGATCGACGAGGCGGTAACAGCCTTTTACGGAGTGAAGGAGGCCCTGGCTCGGGGTGTGCTGCTGGGTCACCCACGGGAGGATGCCCCGACAGCCCTTACGGTGGATGCCTCAGAGTTGGCGGTTGGTGCCGTACTGGAGCAACTGACGGACGGGGGTTGGCGCCCCCTGGCCTTCTTCAGCCGGCACCTCAACAACGCCCACAGGAAGTACAGCGCCTTCGACCGCGAGCTCCTCGCCCTGTACCTGGCCGTTCGTCACTTCCGCTATTTTCTGGAGGGCCGCCCGTTCACCGCTTACACGGACCACAAGCCGCTCACGTTCGCCCTGGCAAAGGTCTCCGACCCATGTTCCGCCCGACAGCAGCGCCAGTTGGCCTACATCTCGGAATTCACCACCTCCATCCGCCTCATCGAGAGGAAGGAAAACCGGGTGGCCGACGCGTTGTCTCGCCCCGCCATCAATGCCGTTTTGGAAGTGGCACCTGGCATTGATTATTCTGCCCTGGCGGAGGCCCAGCTAACGGACGGGGAGATGCTCGCCTACCGGACTGCCATCTCTGGCCTCCGCCTTGAGGATGTTCCCCTCGGCCCCGGAGCAGCGACGATACTATGCGATGTGTCGGCAGGTCAGCCGCGCCCCATCGTCCAGGCCGCGTGGCGCAGGAGGGTGTTCGACGTGGTCCACGGGCTGGCTCACCCATCCATCCGGACGACGACCGCACTGGTAGCTGCGTGGTTCATGTGGCATGGTCTGCGCAAGCAGGTTGGCCACTGGGCCCGCACCTGTATTCCGTGCCAGACGGCAAAAATTCAACGCCACGTCCGGGCGCCACTCCAAGGAATCGGTCTACCCTGCCGACGTTTCGACCACCTGCACGTGGACATTGTGGGCCCGCTCCCGCCGTCCCGGGGCATCACCCACCTCCTCACGGTGGTGGACCGCTTCACGCGGTGGCCGGAGGCCATACCACTGGCCGATACATCTACAGCCACATGCGCTCGTGCGTTGGCCGCGCACTGGATTGCTCGCTTTGGGGTGCCGGTGGTCATCTCATCGGACCGGGGGCCACAGTTCACCTCCGAGCTGTGGTCGGCCATGGCCCACCTGTTGGGCGTGCGGCTGCACCACACCACGGCCTATCACCCGCAGGCAAACGGCTTGGTGGAGAGGTTCCACCGGCAGCTGAAGACAGCGCTGAAGGCGCGACTCTCCGGCCCCGACTGGATGGACGAGCTACCATGGGTCTGCTGGGCATCCGGACTGCGCCCAAGAAAGACCTGGCTTCATCCTCCGCGGAGCTCGTATACGGGTCCCCGCTCACGGTGCCCGGGGAGTTCGTGCCCTCGTTGCCGGGGCGAGAGGAACCGCCCTCATCCACCCTACAGCGCCTCCAAGAGCGAGTTGGCAAGCTCGCACCCGTGCTGACGTCCCGCCATGGGACATTCTGCCCTTACGTGCCATCGGCCCTCCGGGACTGCGCCTTTGTGTTCCTGCGCCGTGACGCCCACCGGACGCTACTCCAGAGGCCGTATGAGGGCCCGTACCGGGTGCTGGAGCACGGACAGACAACCTTTGTCTTGGACATGGGGGGCTGGCCGGAGGCCATGTCAATTGACCGCCTGAAGCCGGCCCACTTAGACATCGACCAACCGGTGCGGGTTGCCCAGCCTCGGCCACGAGGTCGCCCACCCTTCCGGGACCCACCACCTGTCCCTCCAACTGTGCCTCCGCCGGCCCCTCTGTCGACCGATTACCGTACGCGGTCCAGTCGGGTTGTGCGACCACCAGTGCGTTTCGTGCCTCCGGTTCTGGGGGGGGGGGGGGGTCCTGTGGCGGCTCCCACGGGTCGGGCCATACTACTACCGACCCCTCGGCACGGGAATGGACCAGTCCAGGGGGGCGGTCCGGTACCATGTATATAAGGACAAGGTTTTGGGCGCGAAGCCATTCCGGCAGACTCGACCCGTCTGATAACCGAGGTATAATAAAACATAACGCCCCCGAAATACCTGGCTCCTTGCCTTTATTTCAGGCCTCTATCGACGCGCCACAATAGTTAAATTAATAGGAATCCATGACCTAGGGCCATGATTCACAAAGCTTTCTACCATTGTGCTCTACCTTTGTTGTAACTGGCCTGCTATGGACTGGAAGCTTGAATTTGATTGCTACAGTTAGTTAAGAAAGCCATTACACTGGTTTTATGTATCTATCAGGATGATTAAAGGCTCAAACCAATTTCAAAAAGAAATGTCTGCCGATATGAAAATATGATGTATAAAAAAGAAATGAAGGGAATGCGCTGATCTGAAATGTCATCCGTCAATGTTCTCCAGAGATGCTGCCTGACCCGCTGACTTACTCCAGCATTTTGTGTCTTTCTTTGATGGGAATACTCAACTGATTAGGCAGTGTCTGGGGGGACAAGCAAGCTTGATGCTTCAGTTGGTGGCATGCCATTGGCATGTTTCTCTCTCCACTGATGTTACTATAATTGATTGAAGACAAACTGGCTAGATTGTAATCTTTACTAATCCAGCAATTTCTACAGTCCCATATTTATGTAGCAGCTTTAATACATCTTTCCTCCAGACTTTTAAAAAAAATGGAATTTGGATTAACTTCCAACCACAAGCACAAAGAAAGATCAAGCACAAATGAGTATTTTGATGTTAATTTCTCCAGCTACACCCCCCCCCCCCCCCTTACAACCCACTTGCATAGTGATACATTTTGGAAAGTCATTCAGTGGTAATAACAATAAATGGTACTACACTGACGAAAGTTGATGAACAGAGGCACCTTGGGGTTCAAATCAATAGTTCTCTGAAAGGGTCAATGGCTGGATGGGGTGGTGAAAAAGATGCATGGCATGCCTACTTCATAGGTCTACACATAGGATGTAAAAGTTGGGATGTTACGCTGCAGTTTTACGAAGCACTTGTTAGGTACTTGTGTGCGGTTCTAGTTGCCACACTGTAGGAAAGGCATAATTGCACTGGAGAGAATGCCGAGGAGATTCATCAGGGTGGTCCCTGTATTGGGGGACTTTAGTTATGGGAAGCGATTGAATAGCTATAATGAAGGAGACTGGGTAGTCTGATAGAGGTAAGATTAGATAGTCAGAATCCTTTTCCCATGGTGGGAGTTTTAAAAACAAGAGGAAATATGTTCAAGGTAAGAGGAAGTTTTAAAGGGGATGAGGGGCATGTTTTTTTTCCCTACAGATTAGTTGATATTTGAAATGAACTGCAAAGAGGTTGGTGGTGGAATCAAATATAATCACTGTTTCAGAGCCATTTAGCAGATACTTGAATAGACAAGGAATAGAAAGATGCAGTCCTATGTGGTAGTTTAGATGGGTAAAACGCTGGATCTGTATGTGATCAGCTTAAGGGCCTGTTTCTGTGCCGTAACACTCTGACTCTAATTTCCTCTGTTATTCTTTCTTGTGGAAAGTGCTAACTGAGATCCTAATCAGTTGATCAAAATGATGCAATGCTGCTCTATGGCAAAAAAATTATAATGACTGTCCAAGACCAATCTGTCTTAATGAAGCTTACTGATTTTGTTTTTCTCCTCTTCCTTCTCCCCATATTTTAGTCCTTGCATACATGCAATTTGTGGAAGATTATTCTGAGCCGCAGCCTCACGTTTTTTATCAGACACCACAGAATGAACATATATATGAACAGCGAAACAAACGCTTTCAGGAAGTCTATGGTTTCAATGATTCTTTCAGCAGCACTGACTCATCTCTAGAGATTCTACCGCCTCCAGCTCTGCCACCCAAACAAAGACAACTGGTGAGTTTTACTTTATTTTTGCGGGGAATGCAAACATTTATCAGATATTTTAAGGTTCAGATTCAGGGCTTGTAAACCTAAGTTCTTTGGAGGGTGGCAGGACAGAAGTGTGATGAATGGAAGGAGAGGAATGTGGCTAGAAGATTGTTCTTTCAGTGAACTTGCTGTTTTCCATTGGAAAAGATTGGCACAACTTTTGTCATTCACTCTGAAATGTCACATTTTTGGGCATTACTTGTACATTGGATGGAAAGGATTTACATTTTTGCCTTGACTATTAATCATCTTAACTGACTACTTACCTGAATGCTTTTGGTTTTCATGGTTATTTCTTCCATATTAAAGCTAATTTTTTTGTAAAAAATTGTTCCGTGTTCAGACATACTATTATAGAAATATTGTTCCATAGACAATTGTTCCATTTACAGACATATTATTATATTGTATTTAAAACAAATCATTTTTACTTTCACAATTGTTTGTCCAGTTTTAAAATTATTTGGTATTTTGTTCATTTCAAAGGAAGGATCTTTGTTAGTCATTGGAAATATTATTTTCTGTTAAGACTCAAAGTTGTACTTGATCACTTATTACTTTGAGCGCCAATTTACATTTGGGATGAAGAAAATATGGTGGAGCGAAATAAATATTTCTAGGCAAGATGAGTTTTTTTATGAGCTAACTTGGCCAAGTGACTGAACTTTAGAACTTCTGGAGGAATGATGATCTGGCACTTTAAGATCTTAACACTTTAACTTTATTAATTTAATGGGACCTATCCATCTAGTCGCAGAAAAATTGTTTAAACCTAGTTTATTAAATTGATGACTCAAAGACCTAAAGTACAAAATTCTGATCAATTCGGCTCTTGTCTGTCATTGTTCATTAATGTTATTTCTGCAGCCCATTTGACCATTTTAAGGGGGGAGGGGGAGTTAATGCTCAACAGTGAATTTTCTGCAGTGAAATATATCCATTGAATATTCATTGGCAATAAAACAGGGATGTTTGAAGATGGTGCAAAGGAAAGCTTAAATTCATTTCAGCAGCCATTTATTTTACACAAATATTTTTTCGTGTCTTCATTTAATGTGTGCTCATTTATGAAGTGCTTTGCTTGTCATTTTTATTTCTGGCTTAAATACACATGTTGTATCAATGCATTTCTTCTGATTTGTAATATAAATCCCAGCTACAAACTGTATGAGTGCTTGATCTGTGATTTGTTTTTGAAAGGAATTAACATTGAGCATACACATCTGTCCTTGTTCTCTTCAAATAATGCTGTTGGGCACCATATATTTATATCCATATCTTTATTTTCTACATGCATGGATTCAAATTTATATTTCCTCCTTTGTCTTTTTTTTAAAATGTACTGGGGCCTTTTTGACTGTGCCAGAATCTTTGTCTCATTCTGCACAAATCAAGTGAAATGATGCTCATCATGTCATTCTCTACTGCCTGTTAAATCTACATGGACCTTTTTTTATCATGGGGATTAGGGTAAAGCAATGAATTCAAGTCAGTTAAAGTTAAAATTAAAACAGTGTATTTTGATGTTGTCAAAGTAATATTGCATTCAGAGTTATGTCAGTATTATTAATCTCACAAATAGCTAACTCAATCAATCAACCAAGATTCAGTTCAGACTTGATCTGGCAAATTACTCCCGTAACACACCATACAATTGGGATAATTGAGATTGGCATAGACAGGTTGTAGACTGAGTACTCCCTTGGGCAATTAATCATTTTAGTTGTATTGGTAGTTGTCCTGATTTACTAGATATTGGCACTGCAAAAAAGATTTATTTTAGATTGTTGATAACATACAAAGTTTCTCATTAGTTGAATAAGTGTTATTTGAAGTATAAATTGGATTTTGTTTTGATTGGTAATCTTTGCATTGAGTTTCCTTTGCACCGTCTGAAATTATTGTTATTGATTTAAAGAATGATTTTTGACATTTTGAAGTTGCAATTTGAAAACTTAAATTTAGTTACTGCTTAGAGTAATCCTTAATTCTCTTTACTCATGTACTTTCCACATGTACTTTCCAAGGTCTTGTAATCCTTCAACTACTTCCAATATTTTAAAACTATTTATTTCACACAAGCTGCAACCAATCCTGCATATAATCAACCAAATGCCTGTAAATTTGTTACTTGAATTTTTGGAGAACTTTTAAAATTGCCTGTTGCATTTAATTATGGTGCTGTAATTCGCCTTTCTAAATCAACTGTATACACTTTCACAATTTCCTATTTTCAGCTGACAAGATCTAGGTTTCTTACGGTTGTGCAGAAAACCGTATTGTGCATGTGCGAGGTCCAACAAACCTACATAAGCACAAGTTTTATGTAGGTTGGTTCTACAATAGCAGAGATCCTGTTCTGATATAATACTGATATACTGATACCTTAATGTGAAGCAGCCACGCCCTCACTTGCACAAGCACGTTTACAAAACAGATAATATGTTACACTAAGTAGAAGGTTAGTGATCGAGACAATCCCATTTGGAGCTTAGCGCCATGCCACAGGCTAAAGCACTGTTTTCTGGGGAGATCAACTTTATGCTGAAATATTTTTGATTTCTTGTTTCAAATGTTTGAAAATTCAGTTCCTTTCAAACTAGCTTCCATTTATTCAGCCAAGCCATTGTTTGATTACAAACAGGAAATCAATGCAGCATCCAAATTTGATCATTGTAAATCCTTTAATTTCTGAAATGAAGTGCACGTCTCAAGAAATTAATTAAAGGCCTCGGGATCGTCAAAGGTGCATAATCTGAATATTGCTGCTTAACTTACCCAGCTCTCACTCATCACATCGGTTAAGTTACTTTTAAGTCAGTATCGTATTGTTCATTAGAACATTGTCAATTTTTGGCTATGTAGAAAGAGTCCTAGAATCAAAAGGACATAAATGCTTATAGGTTCCTAAAATGAATGAGGAATGACTGCAGTGTCATCAGAAATAGTTGTATCTACACCTGGCTTCAGTTCATTTATGTGGATGAGAAGCTAGGTCTGTTTTGTTTGGAGTAGAAGACATTTGGGGGTGGTTTAGTAGATTTAATAATTTGGAAATATTTAGGAATATAGAGGACAGGAATTTAAGATGATTGGTAAAAGAATCAGACAGAAGAGGGGATTTTTTTTCAAAAACAGTTTGAGGCTCGTTGCCTGAAAGGGAAGTAATAATATAGTATGAACATTCAAAAGGAATGTGATATAAAGTTTTTATAGAGCATTATGGAAGACAAAGAATATTAAATCTAAGCAACCAGTTCTCGAATGCTGAGCACTACTGGGCCCAGGATTCTTTTCTCCTGCTGAATAGTCACTATATCCCGTCCCTCCCTCTTTCCGTACCCCTTATCCATCTATCACTTACCAGGATTTCTCCTGCCCCCACATCTTCCAGCTTTCTCCTGCCTACTCTAATCAGTCTGAAGAAGGTTCCCCATCCAAAACATCACCTATCCACGTACTCTAGCGATGCTGTTTGACCAGAGTTACTCCAGAACTTTGTAGCCTTGATTCTTATCGGGCTAGATTTTACAAAGAATGGCTACTTGCATCAAATGATTCAAAAGATTTCGATCAAGTCAACGTATATAAGATAATTACTTAGAAAAAATTGTTCTAGACGGCAGTGCGGAGGAACAGTGAGTCCATTGAGGATAAATTTCATTCAAATCAAGATGACAGAACACAACATGGCTGGACACTGAAATATCTGTACCATTAGTGCTGTTTTGTAATCGATTCTTGTTTTTTTAATCCATTGGTGTTACTTAGAATTTGTTGATGGCACGTTCCTATTCGATTTGGATGGAGCATTGAGATCCTGATCTCTAACTATCTGGAGTTGTTATCTATCCAAAGATTTTGAATGTCTAGTAGAATCAAGCAGCTTCAATAGAAATTTGAGAGCTGGAACATTTATAAATTTGTGCTCGGCATTTTCAAGAGGATTGATTGAAAGAAATGAAAAGAACACTTATACCATTGTCACCAAATCAAATAAACGCTATTGGGTTCTTTGGTTGAGTAAACCCAAGGGTGGATCAGATGTTAAATGGGGTATAATGTAAAGATTGGATTAGACTGGATTGAGGAAATGTTGCCATGGCTGTTTTCACTGAGTACGAATGGGTCAAATGTATGTCTGATTGTTCGAAGAATCCAACATTGAAATGTAATTTTCTTTCATTATTATTTGAGTGAAAAGTTATTTGCAGAATATAATTTGCAAAGCTTTATAAAGCTTTCAGCTGAGGCTCCTCTAGGTTGGCGAAGAGGGGAAATGTTCAAATAGCAGATGTAAAGCTGAATGCATTTGATGGAACGCTGGCAGCTAATGACCATCATACCAGACATTCAGTACAATCATTCCAGATAAGAAAACTAAAATATCTTAATCTATAGTCTTGTAGACATAGCTGCTGCAATTAATTATGTAATAATATCCTCCAAGTTGCAGTTTGTTCCCTTTGCTATTGACTGTTTCTATCTCTCCTCTCTGCCTCTTCTCTTTCTGCTCTCCTTCTCCTCTGTCTCTGCCTCTCCTTCTCCTCTGCCTCTCCTCTCTCTCTGCCTCTCCCTCTCCTCTGTCCTCTGCCTCTGCCTCACCTCTCTCCCTGCCTCTCCTCTCCCTGCCTCTCCTCTCCCTGCCTCTCCTCTCTCTGCCTCTCCTCTCTCTCTGCCTCTCCTCTCTCTCTGCCTCTCCTCTCTCTCTGCTCTCCTCTCTCTCTGCCTCTCCTCTCTCTCTGCCTCTCCTCTCTCTGCCTCACCTCTCTCTCTGCCTCTCCTCTCTCTCTGCCTCTCTCTCTCTGCCTCTCTCTCTGCCTCCTCTCTCTCTCTGCCTCCTCTCTCTCTCTCTGCCTCCTCTCTCTCTCTGCCTCCTCTCTCTCTCTGCCTCCTCCCTCTCTCCGCCTCTGCCCTCTCTCTGCCTCGCCCTCTCTCTGCCTCGCCCTCTCTCTGCCTCGCCCTCTCTCTCTCTCTCTCTCTGCCTCGCCCTCTCTCTCTCTCTCTCTCTCTGCCTCGCCCTCTCTCTCTCTCTGCCTCGCCCCTCTCTCTCTCTCTCTCTCTGCCTCGCCCTCTCTCTCTCTCTCTCTCTGCCTCTCTCTCTCTGCCTCTCTCTCTCTCTCTCTCTCTCTCTCTCTCTCTCTCTCTCTCTCTCTCTCTCTCTCTCTCTCTCTCTCTCTCTCTCTCTCTCTCTCTCTCTCTCTCTCTCTCTCTCTCTCTCTCTCTCTCTCTCTCTCTCTTTCTCTCTCTCTCTGCCTCGCCCTCTCTCTCTCTCTCTCTGCCTCGCCCTCTCTCTCTCTCTCTGCCTCGCCCTCTCTCTCT